>NC_143130.1:112989846-114189846 GCF_059928025.1 Delphinapterus leucas
CACTCACCTTCTGGCTATTCGTTTTACTTACTTTGTTCTAATTTCCAATTCATGTGTCATTAGTGAACGAAGATTGACAAGAAATAGCTTTGACCTCACAGATTTGACCTTCAACCCCAGAGACCCAACTCTAGTCTGAACATAGGTTGGAATATGCTAAGAAACACCTTTCCTTTGCACAAGAATGAATGGCAGTTTTTTCATCATTGTACCACCCCCTGCTTGCCACTACATTTAGACTATGAGACATGTCAACTGCCTGTCACAATTACAATAGACACAGCAAACCAGAATTTTCCCCAAATCCAAGGGGAACTTCCTGAACAAAGAGTAAATTTTATTGCACAGATTTTGGAGACCTCCAATTTGTAGAGCCATAATGAATGCATCCCACAGACAAATAGGTAGTTGTTAATTATCCCAGCAATTTCTTTTTTTAATGAACAACACAGCGTGCTAAGCCTTCATATCCTACACTGTTACCTGATGATCTCATCACATTTGAAAAGATGGTAGTCTGGGAAGAAGGCATTATTATAGCAAGTATGCATGACAATAAGTTACATGATTATAATCCCTTATTATCATGATGTAATAAAAAGAAAGTGTGATATTTTGGAAACAGATGGTTCTGGCTATATCTTTACTGCACCAACTGAAGTAAGTTTACCTACAGTATCACTTTAAGATAAACATAATCTTTATATTCTCCTCAACTGATTATTCTAAAGCTTATATATACTAATTTTGTGTCATCAAAGCACGCTGTGGATAAAAAGAAAATTGCTGAAGGGCAAGACCTATGACCTGAATAAGAACCCTCAATAAATTTAAAAGTAATTTATACCTTTTACATAGTTTTGAATAGAAATTGAGTCCCGGAAATCTATTTTGGTAAGGAAACTGTTATGGTTTCTTTATACTGGGTAACAAAATATTGGGATGATTCTAGTATTACACCCCTAAAAAAGCAGAATAATGAAATACACCACTTTATTGTGCTAAGTGTTTGAAAAGTTGACTGTTTCCTTCATGATAAAACATTTTGAAAACACTGTCAGGTTACTGCTTTGACTTCAACTTAATGAAATGTGAAGTCATTTTCATTTTACCAGCAATATTCATTCTTCAGCAGTTTTTGAAATCATGGGTACATGAGTATATTGACTTCACTTTAATGGATGTAACAGTCATTTGGTTTTCCCTTGTAATACTCTCCTATTATAACATGGATTTGCATAACTCATTGTGCTTCACTGTATTTTCTGAATTTCTTACTTGTATGGCTAAAAAGGGAGGACACAATGTATTTTCTTACAGGAGGAGGCATTACCTTTCATGAAAAATCACAATTGTTACCATATCATCCATAAGTACTCTTAAAACTACTACCTTCAGAACACTTAAATAAAACTCAAAGAACTGATTTCTTTTGAAGAAGCTGATTAGCATATAAATACAAAAGAATCATTTCAGAATAGGACACACCTCCAGTATATGACATAGTAAGAGTTTACTAATAATTCTAAAAATTCAGGGAGTCTATTGTGGATAGAGCATTGTTTATTAGATCTGTGTCACAATTATATATGAAACATGCTTTCAGGGTAATGGCAATAACATATTTACCATCACTTTGCCCTGATGCATGTACCCTCCCTGTTACAACAGTGATCTTCCAGCCCGACAGTCAAAAAAGCTCTTTGTATTTGGAATTTTGCTTTCTCATGGGTGAATTTTCATGTCTTTATAGGTCAGAGAAGGTCAGAACTTACAGTTTTATCTCAACAGCACATGTGTGGTCATTGAAAGAAATAAATCTCAGACTGTTGGTAGCTTCTGTAGAGATGTCTTTTATCCTGCACCTGTGACAATTACCCTGTGTTAGTGAAGCTAACAAGAGTTAGGCCATAGGTCAAGGGTCAGGGCACTGTCAAGAGGAAGTTATTCTTCAGTCCACTAAATCTCTTATCATTTTCATCTAATGTGATATCCACCTGTCAGTCAGAGAATGTAGGCCATTGTCTTGTTCTAAGTGCTGCACTTTGTGCCTCAAAGAGAACAAATTTTATTACTTTTCTTATAATTACCATCTTCTAGCTTTAAAATGTCATCTTCAAAATAAACACACTGAACTAATAAATATTATTTTCAGACTAAAATAAAAATAAGGAGCGATATTAAAAACAAGTTTCAGGCATTCACATTTGTTTGATTTTATGGTCATATATTGTGAATTAAGTCAAAAGTCTCAACCAAATGAGTAATTAAATGAGTAGCATTTGGAGAAATAACAAATGGCAGAACAGCTTGACAACGTAACGTGTGCCTAAATGTGTGTCTACGTGTGGGCAGGCTCACCCCAGATATTATGGACTGGCACCACACCCAGCTAACAAGTATGTTTCTGGAATATAATACAGCATCATCTGAGAAATATTTTCATAAAGGACTTTGGTTGAGTTGATATATATACATGGTATGATCTGCTTATGCTATACTTGGATATAATAAAATTCCATTTAGAATGTGGTATAGGCTCAGCCATCCTAGTAGTACAATATGCAAACTGCAACTCCTCCTGTCATGAGATTCAACTTGTAAGGAAAACTTTACCTCAAAGAAACTTCCTTAAAAACAAAACAAAACAAAAAACTACTAGGTATCTCAAAGCATTAAAAGAGCAGAATTAGTTTGAGTCATAAGGTTAAAAATGACTAAGTTGGGTTGCTTAGACCTTCTCTTTCAATGCAAGGATACTCAGTCACAAAGAAGCTTCATGCTATCCTCTGTCTCCAGAGAAATGTAAAGTCAATCTCAAGCATTTTCATGTCCCTTTCTTCCTGATAACTCCTATAAGAATAACATAGTGGGATGGAAAGTTTTAGAATGGAAATCAGGGATCATATACTTTCCTCAAATCTGCTACTGGCTAGTTAAATAGCATGAATCTCAGTTTCCCTAGCTGTCAAATGGGAGTGAGAGCTCATTATTCCCAACCGTATGGATTTTTAAAGGTTTAACAGCATCTTTCTGCATCCTCACTACAGACAGAAACCTCTCCTCTGCGCTCCCTAAGAAGAGTTTTATCTTAATTCCTAATAAAAACATATATATTCCACCCTCACAGCCTTGATCTTTCTGAGGCAGGGATGGTGTTTTTTTTCATTTTATCCCACAAGTATTTAGCAGAGTGCCTGAAGAAGTAATGAATGAAGGAATCATTCTTAAGGTGACTATACATCTTATTTTTTGCCTATTTTTTCATGTTTAATTATTAATAGGCCCCATTCACTTTCAAAATTATCCAAGTTTGGATGACAATTATATGGTATTTATTATCTCCTTAATGGATACTTCTTATATCACTATATGGAAACTACTTATATCACTAGTTTACTTGAGATATATTAATACTCGCTCGCATTTCCCTTTTCTTCACAAAATAACTCCAGTTCTTTTGCCTTTCTTTATTGTCTGTTTTAAAGTTTGGAGATTATTTTAGTGAACAGTTGAAGCACAGATTTGGACTTCTACATTTACTGTCATCCAATATTTAAATCACCCCGGTCCAAAGGCAACGCTGGAGTTCCTTACAATTATATGGTTATAGGATTCTAATAAGTATAGTCCTGTCCTTGATGAGTCTCCTAAATTGTACCTAAAGATCTCACATTTTACTGATTATCATTTTAGGTAACCAGCTCTCTGTCTTATTTGTCATGGCTATACATAAAACTCTGTATTATTACAGGTTTTGGAAAAAATAACCCTCTACTAACAAGCAGAAATAAACAATACATTCCAGTAGGCCTTGTCTTGGAAAATACTAGTTCTGTAGACAGGACCCACTTGAAAGAGTGAGGATGAGATAATAGTTTTGTTGTTACAATAATAATTATCATAACAAATGACATCTTAAAATATGAAGCACATGGTTCAAAAGTTGGTATACTTGGTCTGTGTCTGAGTATAGCAATATATTAGAAACATGACCATTGCTGATTCCAGAAAGAAAAAAATGATTTTCCTAAGAAACCACTCCCAAATTCAACCACCTCTTTGCCCAGCCTGGACATGTTTTTCACTGATGCATTCAAACATTCTATATGCTGATATATCAAAGACTGATATGAAAACAAACAAAAATAGAGAAAAATGTGGTTTTTGTAAGACAGAACTTTTAGCTTAAAATAACATTTTCAATATATTTTTCCAACTGAAATATGGAGATTTATTGTAGGCTCTTTAAGAACTTACACCACCGTTACTAGTCCCATGTATTAAATACGTAACTCAGTTTTAGCTTTTAAAGTAATATGTGAGCAAATGTCCTCAGATACTCTTCAGAGTAAATGAGCTGATTCTTATACTAGAAGAGGCTGGCTGCCTTCCATTTAATTTTAGTTCTATTGCTTTATATTCTTCATATCATATCTAAGTAAAAATAGAGGGAAACTTACAGGTGAGTCTTGGCAATCACTTCTGACCAGCCACCAGCTGAGTCACCAAACCATGGAATTGCTCTTAATAGGCATATCACTCACAAAGTTTCAAGGCAAAAGTCAGAATGGCCCTATACATTTTAATATTTTCTAAATCTTTAAGATAATTACATCTTTAACCTTGCTTCAGCTTGAAAATAATATTAGTTGAGAGTGAGCAAAGATAGACAAGTCAAAATAATATGACACTCCCTTGATTTCTCAAATTTTTTTAGCATCTCTCTATGGTCACCTGTAATCAAACCTCATTTCAGCTGTTTCCAAAAAGTTAGAAAAGCTAATAACAACAAAAAGAAGTGTCTGTTTCTATGCATGAGTAATACACATTCAGGGAAAGGAAACTTGAAATCTTTTCAAAACATAAGGACCTGAATGATTTTTGTGAAAGGCAAGTTTATTCCTTGCAATGATCCATAAAGAATGTTCTACTTCTCTACATCAAACATGTAATAAGCCCTCTTCCCTCAATGCAAACTATGAAAATCCACCCAAAAGGCCTCAGTTAAATACATGGCCATCAGCCTCAAAATCTATTCAGCTGAGCATGAAAGTCACCAAAGTAGAAACATGATGGTTTTAAAAGAATTAAACAGTATTCAAGTAGAGGAAAATAAGTATCTGAAAAAAGGAGTTTGGTGTCATCTCTCACCTCCTCTTGGCTCCTGTAGGTTTGTTGATTCAGAAGCTCTGGTTCCTTTTACTTTTAAGATTTTCAGAAGTTCCTGGTCAAGATATCGGTGCGGGGGAAGATCCTGAACTGACCTCATCCCACGGACACACCAAGTCTACAGCTATGTATGGAACAATGTCCTCAGGAAAAAAAAACAAAACTAAAAACTGATGGAGCGACCGCTTCACAGCAGGCAACAAGAGGGAAACCACCTCGAAGCAGGCAGTAAAGGCTGAGACGCCATCTCGCCATAAACTGTACCCTCAGCAAGGCCACCCATAACTGGGAGAGAACTCAAAACCTGGAGCTTCTCCCTGAGGAGTGAAGGGTTTGTACCTTACATGGGACACGCCAACTTTTAAGACTGGTACTAGAGAAACAAGCCCTCAATACACCTGGCTTTGAAGACCAGCAGGGCTCACTCCATGGGATCACTCACTGGAGACCCAGGGGGTGTGGCAAACTGAGGAATGGCTCTTAAAGGGCCAGCACACAGACTCACCTACTCCAGGGCTCAGCACAGAAGCAGCCATTGAAAAGTGCCCAGACTTGACGTGGAAAAGACTCATGTGTTAACTTTTAAGCTTTGGTCTGAGAGATAGTAGTCTTCTAGATACTCTCCAGGGATGGAGGCTGGTGGGTGCCATCTTCCTTCTCTCCCTCTGCCTTGCTGAGGCCAAAAGTTGCCATCTTTTTTTTTCTTTCTTTCTTTTTTTGTGCTCTTTTTCTTCTTTTTTTTGGTGGGTGTCATCTTTGCACTACCTATCTGCCTCACTCCAGCCAGTGGGCACTATCTTTGTGCTCTTCCTCTGACACATCCAGAGTGTTAGTATCTCCCAGAGGGGAGCCTCGGAAAATGAGTCCCCCTAAAATCGAGTTCCCTTACTGGATCTTTTGAGCATGAGCTGCCCGTTTTCCTTGCTTGACACCCTGCAAATAGACCCTTGCTTTGCTGTATGCACTTGCTGCCAGAGTTTGGCTTTTTGTACCACAGGCACATGAACCCTTGCTTGGTTACACCTCTACATAGGTCTGGTAACCCAGTTTTTGTGGCTGCCACTCAGGGATGCCCCTTGACCACCTGGCTCTGGAGGCCAGGTGGGCTTGCATTCCTGGACTGTAAAAATCAGAGAGCAAGTTCTCATCAGATGACCACTCCCAGGGCACTGCAGGGTTAGCAGACTGAAACACACCCCCAGTCTTTCTGAGGAAGAGGCCTATTTGCTTTTCCAGGAGCTTTGGCCTGAGCAATAGGCTTTTGGCTTGGCACACTTACAGGGACCTACAGAGGTGCTCTCAGGGAACTGAGGCTGGGGGATGGAGTCTATTTGCTTTCTCTCTGCCTTGCTTCATCTCAATGGTGTCTCCCAGAAAGGAGCTTGCCTGGGGCCCTGATTTTTGTGGCTGCTGCCAGGAGACAGTCTATATCACCTGGCTCTAGTGACCAGTGGGGCTTATGATCCTAGGTCCCACAAGACGGTAGCCAATGAAGAAAGAGTTCTTAAACAGCTACCAGCTCTAGGGCACAGCAAGAGGCAACACATCCCAGAGCTCAGTCTTTCTGTGAAAGAGGACTGTTAGCTTATCACTATAGCTGCAGCCTGAGGGGCAGGCTTCTCTAATTAAACACCTAAGGGCTGACTGTAACCCTTTCCCGAGACCTCAAAGGGTGGGCGCTATTTCACACTCTCCCTCTGTCTTGCTCCTGTGCCAGCATCTCTTGGAGTGGAGCTTTATACCCACCCCAGTTTTTATGTCTGCTGTATAGTATTCCCTTATTATCCAGTCGATGACTGCAGGGTCTGTAGTGATATCCCCATTTCATTCCTGATGTCACTAATTTGTGTTGTCTTTTTTTCTTGTAAGTCTTGCTTAACTTAAAAGGCTAGAGGTTTTCATTTTATTATTCTTTGCAAAGAGCCATCTCTTTATTTCATGGATATTTCCTCTACTGTTTTTCTCTCAATTTCACTGATTTCTGCTTTTTATTATTACCTTCGTTCTGCTTGCTTTGAATTTATTTTGCCTCCACTGATGAGTCCCTGACTGGGAGGGTGGGAGTGCTTCATTATTGACACCACGGGGGAGTGGGGAAGAGGGTGAGAAGACACCACCCTAGCTGGGAAGGGGACTGGCACCTCATTATAGCTAGGTGAGGGTTTAAGTTCAGGCTCTCCAGGTGTTCCCTACTGCCATCATGGGGCAGGGGTAGTGGGCAGGTGGGGAGGTGGTGGGAGGGCTCATTACTTCTTGGTGGGGGGGATAAAAGTTTCAGCTCTCTACTCAGCCACCTCTGAAAGCACCCCATCGAGAGATCTGAGGAGCCTCATTAAAGCTTAGAGAGGGTGGAATTCCAGGCTCCCCACTTAGCCTTTACTGGTGTGAGTAGGGGCTGGGCCACAATTTTTTCTGCAATGTTTTGGCTAAAGTAAAGTGGTTACTGTCTAAAAATTATCTGTTTTGCTAGACTGCCCCTTTCCTGTCCTTTGGCTGGAAAGCAGGCCTTTGTTGGGGCTTACTGTGTCTTTACCAGTTGGCATTGCTGGGCTACCAACTTCTTCACCTCCAAGTTTGGAATACGTGAAGCAAAAGGAAACCTAGGGAACTCACTCCTAGCCAGTGAGTCTTTTTCTCTTCACTTTTCGAAATCTCCTTATGTTTGTTTTATATGTATGTCCAGGGGTTTTCATTTTACTCAGGGAAAAGTTTGTCTAGTTTATCTTTCCCAAAGTGGAAGTCAATCCACTTTATAATTTAAAATTATTTTTATAATATAGCATATATTATTTTGGTGATGGTCCATTTAGTATATAGTAGAACTTCTTTCTCAATAGAAAATTTAGACCAACTCACCTTAGGAGTAATTGGATAAGCAAAGATAAAGCCATGTTGATAAAAACTACCTTAATATCATTTTTATGGACTTTCTGAAAGCTAGAAAATGTACCAGTACACAGTTCCATATCTGAACTACCTAAAAGCAATGAAATATTTTGAATTACTGATTCCCAGAATTTAGGGGAAAAGAGTAAAATTCTCTAAAGAATTTTAGGAAGTAGAATAGAATTGCCAAAATTTTTGTATTCTAACTCAAGAAATATTTACTATTATTTAGTGAAACTTGGTTTATTTTATTAAAAATACTACAATTCTTTTATTGTTCAGTAACATCAAGAACTGTTTACATTGGCTAAGCTGTTTGAAAAAGTGTTTCCATGTGCTCTTTCCAATTGGCAGAGTTCTGCAAATACCTGAGTTATGTCTCAGTGAGCTCTGCTGCTTAGACCTAAAAAATATCTCAATGAAAGAAGAGTAATTATTTTGTATTTAAATAATATAGGGCTTCCCTGGTGGCGCAGTGGTTGAGCGTCCGCCTGCCGATGCAGAGGACACAGGTTCGTGCCCCAGTCCAGGAAGGTTCCACATGCCGCGGAGCAGCTAGGCCCGTGAGCCATGGCCGCTGAGCCTGCACGTCCGGAGGCTGTGCTCCGCAACGGGAGAGGCCACAACAGTGAGAGGCCCGTGTACTGCAAAAATAAAAAAATTAAAAAATAATAATAAAAAATAAATAATATAAAGGGTTGTCAGATTTAGCAAAAACAAAATAAAACAGAAAAACATATAGGACACCAGTTAAATTTGAATTTCAGATAAATAGCAAATAATTGTTAGTACTGTATAACTATGCCCCATGCAATATTTATTGTATACTTAGATGAAATAATTATTTGTTGTTTATCTGAAATTCAGATTCAACTGAGTGTCCTGTATTTTATCTGAAAACCCTATATTTTAAAATGTCAAAGGAAAAATATAGCTCACTATACAAGAGCTAGATATAGATAGACAGATATAGACATATACGAAATGTTTTAAAGGACCAAGTAAAATGCTTCTATTTTAGAAATTGCTCTTAGTAGATCTATCATAAAAGTTAACACAAAAGCAAAGAATTATGACCCAATAAAATACTAAAGCAGAATGAAAATGATTGGTTAATTGGTTAGGAAGTATAAAATAAATATATTTTACCCTTTCTTTCTGTGTGTGTGTGTGTGTGTGTGTGTGAAAGAGAGCGAGAGAGGAGGAAGGAAGGAAGGAAGGAAAGGAAAGATGACAGATTGACTTGATTGAAGGGGTGGTAAAAAGTGGTGAAAAATCCAAAAATATCTGTTTTTACATTGGAAAACAGACTATATTAGTGCTTTTGCTGAGAAAAATAAATGCCTTTGAATCCCCAAACAGAGATTTGCTAAATGAGAAGGAGGTGTAGATGGGGAACAATGCTAAATGCAGGGCAGGGCTGGGTTGAGGGATGATTACAATTTAGGGGCCAAATACTATTTTATTTTCTTATCTTTAGCCTACTCATATGGAAACACTTTTAAGCATTAAGTATTCTAACCTACAAGAAATTATTATTGTCATTAATCATTATCTTTGGAATAGTAAGCTAGTATAAAACTAGACTGGGAAAGCTTTCATTCTTTCATTCAATATTTTATGTCTGGAATAAGGAAAAATGAATCAAAGGTTAGTAAAGATTTTTGTTGGATTCAAATGCCTTCTAATGTTTGACATGAGTTATTTTATTTTGCTTAGGGAGTCTTCTTATAATACTGATCCAAGGGTATATCACTGGATTAAGTCAGTGCAATCCTACCTGGTAATCAAACTTCAGTATTATCTATACTTAGCTACAAACTGCATGCCAGTGATAGTTTCCTTAGGTAATCCTCTTCTCATTGTCAAAACCAAATCAAGACCAAATCCCCACCCTGTCTTTCATGGGGCACTTCAGTGTGATCCCAACCTCTCTTCTAACCTTTTCTCTGGCTGTTTCCCCAATGGCAACCCATGAGACAATCCAATCGAAATGACTCATTGCCGAAGCCCTTTACCTTCCTCTCTCTCTGTTTTGTTCTTGACACGGTCCACACTTTCATCTTCCTCCCCAGATCCCACTTTTTCTTGTAAAACTTCTCACTTTCTTTTAAAGGCATAACTTAAATTCCTCTGTACCATATAGATTATTTCCTGATTGGTAGACTCAGTTGTTCTTACTCCCTACTTTGATTTTTCACCTTATTCCTTAATGTTATTTAACATATTTGCATTGACTCATCAATATTTAGTTGCTTGTGGTCCTCCCAGGAGACAATAAAACCTTTGAAAATATGGTCTATGATTTACTCATCCATCTTTGGGCCCCTGCTATAATTTTATTAGTTCCTCAGACTCTGTGTTTCATAAAGATTTGTCTAGTAGTATCATTCAGCCCAGAGTTTTGTCCAATTAATGACAGACTTTGGGTAAGAACTCTTTTCACATTCCTATGTTGTCAGGCTTGTCATTTGCCAAAATGGAGTAAATGAACCACTGGAACATGACTTCAATGATTGGGTCAACAGCTTTTATTAATAAATAATCAAAATGGCCAATTAGGAAAAAAAGACTGCAAGTGGCTTGGTAATTTCAAGTGCCTTAACTCCAGCTGAGTGCTTGTGAAACCAATTCTCAGAAACAACAACTAGGATTTAAAGAACCCAACACAAGCTTCTATATAATTCTTACAATGGAAAAGAAATAATTATAGCTCACTTTATAGGCTTTTTCTGATTTAGTTGAAACTAGCATAACTGAGATACAGTGTCAATTTGGGAAACTTGTTAAAGGTTTTTATCTTTGCTACTGGAAAGGAGAGAAATGTATTTCTTTAAAATGAAAACTTACCTGTGGGAAAAAGAGAAAAATTGCAAAAGGTAGGGAAATTACAGAATCTACAATTTTTGGTGTTCATGATTTTCCACTATTCCTGAGAGATAACCTTGAAATTGGATGACAATAAGAGGTGCTTATGGCAAGTACTTCAGTTCTTATGAGATTTCCAATATCATTTAGATTTGCCATGGCCCAAAAAATGCCTTAAAATGCTATAGCTTCTCTTATTTTCAAAGTTTTAAAGATGTTTTAAAACCATTCCTGATATTATGAGCTCTTTAAATGGGGGGGGCTGTGATATCTGTAATTCCTCAGGTGAATCCTTTTCTTCACATCTTTTTTTAACGACAAAAATATTCACTCTGCATTAACAAAGAAAAACACTGATTATTAATCTGGTAGGGAAAGCAAATCTCTGTAAAACTCTGTTAGGGTCTCAAAATGCCCTCTTCACCTGAACCTCCTACAAGCCCTGTCCTTCCTTCAAAGTTCAATTTAGCGCTCACATTCTTCAAAAAGCCTTTTCTCCCCTTTCAGTCCTTGGTGATAAACCCCTAACTTGAACACCTGTTATATATTTGTCACTTGGCACACAGTACCTGGTAGATTCAATTACTTTTTATGTTGCTCTTGTCTTTCAAATTATAACAAGGCCCTTAAAGTCAGGGTCTCTTATTACAGAGTCCCAAGCATAGTGGGGCACTGTCAATAGATGTATGTGGTTTTAATAGAGATGATTTTGCCTCAAATTTATGGAGCTCCTGTTTGGTCCCTTTCATTGTATCAAGCAAGGAGAGTGCCATAGAATGAATGTTTTTCCCCAGCCCCCACACCACCCCCACCATATATTGAAACCTAACCCTCAATGTGCTGGTGTTAGGAGGTGGGGCCTTTGGTGGGTGATTAGGTCATGAGGTTGGAGCCCCCATAATGGGATTAGTGCTCTTATAATGGTGCCCCTTCCACTATGTGAGGACACGGGGAAAGACAGTTAACTGTGAACCAGGAAAAGGGCCCTCAGCAGACACCAAATCTGCCAGCACTTTGATTGCTACTGGAAACGAGAGAAACCAACCTCCATAACTGTGAGAAATAAATTTCCATTGTTTATAAGCCACACACTTGTCTATGGTATTTTGTTATGGCAGTCTAGTCGGACTAAGACAGGGAGAAAGCAAGCAATGCTAAATTTCTGCTGAATGAATAAATAATTTTTCAAACCATGTAGATATTCATAAATTCTAAACGTAAGTACAAGATAACCAGGCTCAGGCTGTCATTTATCTAGGTACACTCCTTCAAACAGCAGTCTCAGAAGACTTTTTGTTGTATAAACATATCTGAGGAACACAACGTACTATACCACCCTCTTGACCATCTGCAACCCACACTTTCTATTTAAAGTTCTGAGAAACCCAGGAGTAAAGATACATTTTGAACTCAACCTTTAACCCTTCATTCCCTAAACTTGTTGGACCATGTAACCTTACATAGTTTAAAATTGCTGTTTTGTGGAACACACTTTGAGAAACAAATGGAAATGCACGTTTTGAACAGCATCTAACCCACCTATCTTCACCAGAAGGGAGTGGTAGGTGGGATGCTGCTCAGGTGAAGCTGTGGAGGCATTTCTCGCACAGGACCACATCGTCATTTTCTCGGCATCTTTCTATGGTTCCTTGACCAACAGAGCGAATTTCATAGCTACTTGTTAAATACTAAAAGTTCGGCACACTGCTATTCTCATGAAAGCATATACTCCATACATTTAATAATGATGTAGCGAACAAGAAAACTAACTCTAACTTGAGGGCAAATTATAAGTTAAAAAAAAAATTAAGTGTAGGCTGGCACAGGTTGGAAATGTTTAAAGCCATTTTGCCGCAATAAAATACAGACAAGTCCCTGAATGTATTTATCTGTTGTCTTGTATTTCAGGAAAAATAAAAGCATCCTTCCTATATTCAGTTATTCAGAGTTCAGATATTTTTCTGCTGAGTCACATCAGATAATTGTCACCTGCCTAATTTTTAAAACAGTTGTTGTTGTTGTTTATCCTATACACTCAAACCTAGGACATGGGAATGACCATTGTGGTGGTTCTTGCTCAACGTAAACCAGGACACCTGTAGTTCTGGTTGCACTGGGCAACCATCTTGGAAACGGGGGAAATCACTGTAAGAATGAAATCAGCAAGCGAATAAACAAGGGAATGAAGTCCGCAGGAGGCCTGAAGAGAGGGAAAACACAAAAAATAACAGAGAAGTTTTGCTCCAACTAAAGCCCTCCCTACTTCTGCTTTGTATGCTACATGAGATAATATATCTTCTTTAATATTTAGGCTTAAGTTAGATTTTTCTGCCACTTACAAATAAAAACATCATACTTGATATAGAACCTGGTCCTAAAAGTGGGGTCTTATAAGCAATAGACCCTAAAACATAGAACGAAGTTAGTACAGTGATGATGCCTACATCCCAGGCTGTGAAGTTGGCTATCCTCATAATGTGCTAGGGCAACAGCTGCTTCAAATGTTGCCCATCTCTATCTAGGGGCTCAAACCATGAGTTCACTGAGGCTTTAGCTCTAGGATACTTACTAGGGAAACTTCGGTATTTTAAATTATGTGGTATGTAAGTGAGAGACTCAGTAAGAAGCAGAAAGCACAGTCAGCTGCAATTTTGGGAACTTAATGAAGAGACATTTTATACAGGTGTAAACAGAATTAATGGAACCAACTTGGAATCTGAGGCACCTACATGTTGATGATACTAGGAAGCCATTAGCATCCTTGGGCCCATAGGGCTAAGGGAAAGAAACAGTTTTACTGGAGCAAAGAGAAAGTGAAAGCTATAAAGGAACACAACCACTGCAGGAACTGTGGCAACCTGATTCAGAAGACATTTGCCAGTCTCCCACAGATTACTCCTCCTAGCCAAATCACAACTGGTTACTTTTTACCAAAAAGATCTACAAAAAGAAAGGGAGGGAGGAAAGGAGGGAGGGAGAGAAGAAAAGGAAGACGAAGGGAAAAAAGATTGGGATGTTGGGATGCACGTCTTGTTTGAAGGCATTTTGGATGATTTTGATCTAATGTTCCTATGTGATAGGTTTTTTGTTACTGTTTTTCCCTCAAATAAGATTCTGGATCTAACTGTTGGGATAAAATCTTAATGAGAAGTCCTCTAATGTGTCTCACCTGATTGTCAAAGATACACTTGTCACCCCTCTGCCGGCCAGATGACAAGAAAACAGAAATAACATCAGAGTGGCTTCCCTGGTATTGCAGTGGTTAAGAATCTGCCTGCCAATGCAGGGGACACGGGTTCGAGCCCTGAGCCGGGAAGATCCCACATGCCACGGAGCAACTAACCCCGTGCACCACAACTACTGAGCCTGTACTCTAGAGCCCGCGAGCCACAACTACTGAGTCCACGTGCCACAACTACTGAAGCCTGCGTGCCTAGAGCCCGTGCTCCACAAGAGAAGCCACCGCAATGAGAAGTCCACACACCACAATGAAGAGTAGCCCCTGCTCGCCACAACTAGAGAAAGCCCACGTGCAGAAACGAAGACCCAACGCAGACAAAAATAAATAGATAAATTAATTAACTAATTAAAAAAGAAATAACATCAGAAGGTTGGGTGTCATTGTGTGGGAGGCAGGATTTAAAACAAAATTGCTTTGAGGGCACAAGTTAAACACTACATTGCTCCTAGAAGCCAGGAATGTGGAGAAAAGAGCGTGGCTAGAGCGCCGGTCCACAGCAACCTGGGTAATATGCTTCCATGTATGAAATGTCATTCTGCCTTCTCCTTACCTATCTCTACTCCAGGCTCGTAGGCAAACCTTCAACCACAAGCAATATGGGGTCCAGAATGAAGAGTATACTGAAGAAACTACTCATTTGAAATACTTATACTAAATTTTCACCACACACACAAAAAAAAAGAGTCCAAGGAATAGAAAAGAGAAAGGAGTGTTTGGAGGAAAGAGATGGAAAGAGGGTAAAACGAAACATAAAACAAGATATTGGAGCAAATAAAAATTTTGTAATAGGAAAGACTATAAGATTACAACAAACAAACAACTATTTCTAAACTGTAAAATACTAAATAAATGTGAGGTAAACTTTAGAAGAAAAGTATATGTCAGCTTTTCATCTAATGATTATTTTCATGATATACTTCATTGTGCATGTCTCATTGCTGTTGTTTCAATAAAATCAAATGTAAAAATAGGGTCATAGGAGTTCAGATAATTAAATCCGAAAATTTTTACATAGACTACAGAAAACAGGATATTTTAAAACATTCCCTGAATGTATATGCCTGTTGGTAAAAATAGATCTGTGAAAGCCTGAATACAATATTTAAATTATATATATGTATATATATATATATATATATATATTCATTCTTTTTCTGATTCTTTTCCCATATAGGTTATTACAGAATATTGAGTAGAGTTCCCTGTGCTATACAGTAGGTCCTTGTTGGTTATCTATTTTATATATAGTAGTATGTGTATGTTAATTCCAAGCTCCTAATTTATCCCTCCCCCCTACATTTCCTCTTTGCTAACCATAAGTTTGTTTTCTAAATCTGTGAGTCTGTTTCTGTTTTGTAAGTAAGTTCATTTATATCATCTTTTAAAAATTAGATTCCACATATGAGTGATGTCATATGATATTTATCTTTCTCTGTCTGACTTACTTCACTAGTATGATTATCTCTATAGGTCCATCCATGTTGCTGCAAATGGCATTATTTCACTTTTTATGGCTGAGTAATATTCTGTTGCATATATGTACCACATCTTCTTTATCCATTCCTCTGTTGATGGACACTTAGGTTGACTTCATGTCTTGGCTATTGTAAATAGTGCTACAATGAACATTGGAAGATGCATGTATATTTTTGAATTATGGTTTTCTCCAGATATATGCCCAGGAGTGGGATTGCTGGATCATATGGTAGCTCTATTTTTAGTTTTTTAAGGAACCTCCATACTGTTCTCCATAGTGGTTTTACCAGTTTATATTCCCACCAAGAGTGTAGGAGGGTTCCCTTTTCTCCACATGCTCTCCAGCCTTTATTGTTTGTAGACTTTTTGATGATGGCCATTCTGACTGATGTTAATTTCTTGAATTTGAAATTGAAAAGTGACTCCTTAGGAAGATTATCTAGATTTCCACCATTTACTAAATGTGTTTCTGAATCTGAAATAGGTTCTTATATAATATTTATACTTAAATTTTGAGTATGATATTCAGAGACTCCATTACAAAACTTGAAATGAAACCACACTGGGAAATCTGGTTCAACAATTGGACACCTCCCGCAACCTCTCTAGTGCCCCAAAACACTTCCCTTTCAAACTCATGTAAAACATAATCAGTCACATGTGAAACTAGATATCTTTAAATATGGTTCTTTAAACTTCATTGGGGTGGAGAAATCATTTAAATAATTTGGTTTATCCTGCATTTCCCTTCTAGATTCAGCTGTTTTTATGACCCATTTTACATATCGTCAATAAGAACTCGAAGGCTTAAAGCCAGTTTTATCTATTGAATGGGATCATAAGATCTGCACAGACCTTCAACTCAATGCCACAGGTACAACTTTTTTGTTTTTCCTTGACTGGAGTATATTTGATTTACAATGTTCTGTTAGTTTCTGGTGTACAGCAAAGTGATTCAGTTATACACACATATATATTTTTTCATATGTTTTCCATTATGGTTTATTACAGGATATTGAACATAGTTCCCTGTGATATACAGTAGGACTGTGCTGTTTATCTATTTTATATATAGTAGTATTGTATCTGCTAATCCCAAACTCCTAATTTATCCCTTTCCCACTCCCTTTCCCCTTGTGTAACCATAAGGTTGTTTTTTATGTCTGTGAGTCTCTTTCTGTTTCGTAAATAAGTTCATTTGTATCATATTTTAGATTCCACATATAAGTGATATCATCCCTTTTAAAATCCCATCAGAAAAAAATATATATTTAGGAATAAATATGACCAAGGAGGTAAAAGACTTATATCTGAAAACTATAAAACTTTGATAAAAGAAAGTGAAGATGATTCAAAGAAATGGAAAGATATCCCATGCTCCTGGACTGGAAGAATTAATATTGTTAAAATGGCCATACTACCCAAAGCAATCTACAGATTTAATGTGACCCTATCAAACTACCCCTGACATTTTTCACAGAACTAGAACAAATAATCCCAAAATTTATCTGGAACCATAAAAGACTGAGCACTGCCAAAGCAATCATGAGGAAAAAGAACAAAGTAGAGTCATAACCCTCCCAGACTTCAGACAATACAACAAAGCTACAGTAATCAAAACAGCATGGTATTGACACAGAAACAGACATATGGATCAATGGACCAGAATAGAGAGCCCAGAAATAAACCCACACACCTATTGTCAATTAATCTTCGACAAAAGAGGCAAGAATATACAATGGAGAAAAGACAGTCTCTTCAGCAAGTGGTGTTGGGAAAGCTGAGCAGCCACATGTAAATCAATGAAGTTAGAACACTCCCTCACACCATACAAAAAATAAACTAAAAATGGCTTGAAGACTTAAATATAAGACATGACACCACAAAACTCATAGAAGAAAGCACAGGCAAAACATTCTCTGACGTAAATCGTATCAATGTTTTCTTAGGTTGTTCTCCCAAAGCAATAGAAATAAAAGCAAAAATAAACAAATGGGACCTAATCAAACTTATAAGTTTTGCACAGCAAAGGAAACCATAAACAAAATGAAAAGACTACCTATGGTCTGGGAGAAAATATTGGCAAACGATACATCCTTTTTTTTAATATATATAAAGTTATTTATTTATTTATTTTTGGCTGCACTGGGTCTTCATTTCTGCACACGGGCTTTCTCTAGTGGCGAGTGGGAACTACTCTTCTTTGCGGTGCGCGGGCTTCTCATTGTGGTTACTTCTCTTTGTTGTGGAGCATGGGCTCTAGGCACACAGGCTTCAGTAGTTGTGGCTTGTGAGCTCAGTAGTTGTGGCTTGTGGGCTCTAGAGCACAGGCTCAGTAGTTGTGATGCATGGGCTTAGTTGCTCTGTGGTATGTGGGATCTTCCTGGGCCAGGGCTCGAACCCATGTCCCCTGCATTGACAGGCGGATTCTTAACCACTGCACCACCATCCTTTTTTAATAAAACCGAAGTATGTTTTCAGCACAGTCCCTGCTTTACAGGAGCCACAACTTCATTCCCTCTAGCAGGTTTCTTACCCCTATGATAAGGTCTGTCACACTGTTATAATTATCTCTTTATTTCCTTGCTTCCTCCATTAAACTATAGGTTCCATGAACATTTAATTCAATCTTCATTACATTGCTAAATGTTTCCAATTAGTATCTTCTCATTATATAAAAAGATTGAATAAATGACTAATTTACACGTACTTAAAGTGAAAGAAATGGACTGTTTTTCAGAATATAATTTATATTCTAATTTTAAAACTGCCAGAGGTTTTGGATTACCCTCAAAGTCCTGAGGAGGAAAGACTTTTAAAATAATTTTACAAAATACAACAAAGAAAATTCTTATAAAATATTTTCATACACGTGAGACCAAGAGTTAATGTAAAACACACGTAATGATAAAACTCACTAGAGGCTCATCTCTCTGTGGCTGCCAACTGACTAGACCATATTGCTTAAAATCAAATCCATCCATTTTGTAAGTTTCTTTTTTTTTTTCTATAGCTGAGATTACAATCTATCATTTAGAGAGAATCTGACACCTAGATAAAAGCAAGTACATAAAAAGGAATCGAAACTGATGCAGAAGGAAGAAAGTACAAATAGGCTGCTTTTCTGCTACTTAAAATGACAAGGTTCAGAGCTGAGGCGATAACAGGAGATAGCATCAGAGAAAAAAATTTTCGGTCATTTTTATCCAGTGACTTGTAGGTGAAGGAACATGGAAACATGTCAAAAATTAATCATATCTTCTAAGTTCATTGTTCTAAAAATCCTTCCTCCCTCTTTCCTGCTATTCTTTGCATTTAAGATACTCTTTAGTATGAAATTAATTTCATAAATGCTTTAAAGATAATAATATCTAACCAGTCTGCTTACCGTGTGAAAAATTTAATCACAAACCAGTCAGAAAATAATTATCAGTCAAGCCATAATTATCATGTACATTTAGTACATGGTGTACCTATTGCTTTACACTTGATAAGTATACTAAGCAAAATTATGCTTCTACATCTTAAGGGCATCTTAAAAGAAGGATTTCTATCCATTTGTAAGCTGATCATTGGGAACTAGGGCTGGTTATGATTTCCACAGTTTCTTATTGCAACCAAGAACCATAATCAAAAAAATCAAGGCATTTAGTAGCTTAGAAAGGAATAATGGTGTCAAATCATACAATGGGATGGAAAGTACATTGTAAAGAAGGAAAGAAGAAAGAAAGGAAGGTAGGAGAGAGGGAAGAAGGAAGAGAGGGAAGGACGAAAGAGTCCTGTCTTGGGCATATACTACACATTGAATAAATTCTATATTATTTTTCTATTAGGTTAAATCATATGAAATTACTGATATCATTTTTATCTAAAAAAACATAATTTTCATATAGTTCAACCCTAGTATGTTCAAGGTTATTTTTCAAAATTTGTCTTTGTATCGAACTAGTGGTGAATGAATAATGTGGCAAGGCACTCCCATCTGGACTGGCCTTCTTAGATAGCCAGGTCTGTCAGGTTCAGTCTGCACAACCAGAACCTCTTCTCTACTGGGAACCAGAAGCCTACAAGTAGCTGTTTTCCACAAGGTGTTTAATTCTTCACTGCAAAGGAATGCTTTTGTTTCAGAATCCTTGCCGTCTGTGTTGTGATTTGCCCAATCAGGACTTGCCATAAAATCTACATGCCATTCTCTCCACCACTAATACATCTAATACCGTGGGGTTTACCAGATCATATAGGCCAGGTAGCAAAGTTACTTTTTTTAAAAAATAAATGTATTTATTTTATTTATTTATTTTTGGCTGTGTTGGGTCTTCATTGCTGCACGCGGGCTTTCTCTAATTGCAGAGAGAAAGCCTACTCTTCATTGAGGTGCATGGGCTTCTCATTGCGGTGGCTTCTCTTACTGCGGAGCACGGGCTTACGTGCTCGGGCTTCAGTAGTTTTGGCTGGTGGGCTCTAGAGCGCAGGCTTAGTAGTTGTGGTGCGTGGGCTTGGTTGCTCTGCGGCATGTGGGATCTTCCCGGACCAGGGCTCAAACCCGTGTCCCCTGTATTGGTAGGCAGATTCTTAACCACTGGACCACCAGGGAAGTCCAGCAAAGCTACTTTTACTGCAACTTAGACCTGATGCAAAGCCCTTTACCGGGCCCAGTCAAAATAGCAGCCTTTTATGTCACTTATCTAGGTCAGAAGTGCATTCAAATATGTGGCTTCCAAAACCCAGTGAGGGTCACAGGGCACTGGTGCTTCCTTTTCTGTGATAGGTGATGTGAGGTGTAATGATTTGTCCTCTATTTTGGACAAAAGTTCCAAGATAATGCCTAATGTTGGTTGGGTCTCCTTAGCTGTGTATGGTTTATAATGTTTGAAGGGGTTCTTTAGGGTCTAGAGGAGAAAAAAGCTAATCAGTTCAGAGGACCCAAGTTAACACTTCATGAAAAAATATATTTTCTAACTTTTTATAATTAGTTCTAGAAATGCCTAAATTAACACTTAAGTAAATATGTGTACATAATTAATGTAGGCAACTATATACCTAATTATAAATTTATATATAAAATATATTGTATAAATAATTACAGTTGTGTTTAAGGTAATTGTCATATGTCTATAATTAGCATAAACACAGGTATTTATTTTTTTATTTTCAAATTATCTGCCTTAATCTACAAATAAAGATATTTAAGCAAATAGATACATAATTAAATACAATTGTTAAATTAGAATGAAGATCAGAAAAAATACAAATTAGATTTTTTAAGCTCAGAAAAAAATTAGAAAAAAGTACATAAATGGAAGCCACAGGTTCCTACTATAAAACACAAAAAAGCATGTGTGGTCCATACAAAGAATTATACACTCGTAAAAACAAATTATATACAAAAGTATTGTCTTTGACCTTTTTTTATTGTTTTTTGCCTCCTTTCTTTTTATTCCCTAATCAGCTTGTCCAGTTCTTGGGCTCTATAACAACATTCCCTGTAAGCAATAAAGAACCTCAGGTTCCTTCTATGTTCAGTGGTTTTTCACTACAACATGAAAATTTTATTACTAGTACTATTGTTCTTTATCCTCTTCTCCTTGTGCATTTCCTGTCTCTATGCTTTCCCTCTTGCACCCATTTTCTGCTGCTGTCAACACAGACCCTGAAAGTTATACTTTCTCTTTGGCTACCTTTTAGACTGTTTCCTCAGCATTATGCCAAATGGCTACAAAAGCAATGATCTTCCTGGACATGCTTTCATCAATGACTTTATTGCCCACTTACGTTTTTGTCTTGTTGACCACCCTGGTAGATTTTCGTTTGCTATAAGCTTATTAGTTTCACTTCAGCCAGTTATGACGCTTGTTCTAAGTCACAGCCTGCTCTGTTCTGATCTGTGAATCTTTATGAACCTTTACAGTTTGCTTTCCTGAAAAGGGAAAATTTTCTTTTCTTGATACCTTTGTAGTTTGAAGCAGGAAGAGATAGCTTCTGGGAGAAAGGGAGCTAGGCAGATTGCCCTTGGGGAATTAAGTCCTCTTTCTGAATGATAGTTTCCTCTATCCCTTTTAAAATGTCTTGGTGACTTCCAGGCTCATAACAGTCTTCTGTAACCACTGTGGTAGTATGCATCTGTCCTGGATTGAGGTTGTGACTGCCTGCACGTTAAAGGCAGCCTAAATACTGAGAGATATGTTCAATACCTTTAAAATTTTCCAGTTCCTCTGTCACTCCATCTTTACTTCCCAAATGTAGCCACTGCAGTATGTAAACTGATGGCTCCAAAATTCACACAAAGTTTGTTACAGTTCACAGTAAAAAATAAAGAAATGCACTATATAAATAAAACCCTTAAAGTCAAAAATCTAGAAAAGACAAAACGATAATGTGATCACTGAGTAGGAAGTGGTTATCTAACCAGGTCAAATTCATAAAAGATGTGTGTATATGTGTGTGCCTGAGTGTGTGTTTATGAATCAAAGAGCCTTTAATAAAAAAGAAGCAGAGCTTTGACTATGATTATGCACAATAATTCATGCAATTGTTCTGGATACTGTCTTGTAGGTATACTATAATTTTACATCTTGTGAAGGCAATTAACTAATACCTTACTCATATAAACATTAGTCCCTGTTTCTTTAGTTTTCATGAAGTCAACCAACAATCATTTTTGGAACACCTGCCATATTTCAGGCCCAGGCTAGGTTCTAGGATTATAAAGATGTGCAATACATGATACCTGTTTCACAGAACTTCAGTCTTTCTGAGAAACTGGATATGCCTTACAACACACACTTCTGGAATACTATACTGATAGAAGTATGCATGAAGACCATTGGAGCATCCCACAAGACAGGACCAGATTTTCCTAATGAATATAGAAAAGTTCCATAGATGTTGTACACTTCCAATGTATACGTTAGGAAAATAATTTTTTCCCAAGCAGTTGTGATTAAAATGCAACCATTTGGGGACTTCCCCGGTGGTGCAGTGGTTAAGAATCCGCCTGCCAATGCAGGAGACACGGGTTCGAGCCCTGGTCCGGGAAGATCCCACATGCCACAGAGCAACTAAGCCCACGCACCACAACTACTAAGCCTGCGCTCTATAGCTCACCAGCCAAAACTACTGAAGCCCGAGCACGTAAGCCCGTGCTCCGCAGTAAGAGAAGCCACCGCAATGAGAAGCCCGCGCGCCACATCGAAGAGTAGCCCCCACTCGAGGCAACTAAAGCCCGTGTGCAGCAACAAAGACCCAATGCAGCCAAAAAAAAAAAAAAAGCAACCATTTGACTATTTGCATGAATTAGGCTGTTTTAAAAATAGATTAATCTTGGTTTAATAGTGAGTTCCTAATGAAGTTAAAGTGAAGACAGAACATCAGTGTTAGTGATGAAATATTATCCGAATGTATATTTAGGGACTATGTCTCAATGGGATCCTTTCCTCTAAAGTTTTGAAAATGCTTGTCCCTATCTGTAGAATGCTGGTAGTATTGCATTTGTAGCCATAACACAGTTGCAGAATTCCAAAAGGACTATTTTGTTCCCATTTATTATAGTAAAAAAAGGAATCCTTGCTGAATATAAAACATTGCTGTTTTGATTATGTGAACTGATTGTGTGTAATTTTGCCGCTTCTTTTTATGTCATCATGTCCATTGAATCCCTTTTAAAGGAAAATCATTTTCTAGACTAAAATGTTATCATAAGAGCAGCTCTACTTTTGCTGACATGATTTTGATTAGGAAATTTAGATCTTCACTCTATATGAATACGTTAGAAGAGGATTACTCTGATCGAGGCTCCACAAGAGAGCTCAAATATACCACAAATAAATAATCAAGCATCTTGTATGAATTTAAAAATAAATCATGTATCATAAAGTAAAAATGGCCAGTTTAGGCTCTGAAAGAACACAGAAAGCATTGCTAATTTGTGGCAGAGTGAATCCAGTAGCATGGGTTTTTAATTAGATGGCAGAAACAGTAAGGTGACAGGGCTGAGAACAGGTAGATCATCCAGGAATAGCAAAGTACCGAACACAGAGACAGCTGGTGCAGTACTGCCTCGGTGTCAGAGATCGATGCTGCATCCTGAAACGGGGACTGTTCAAACAGTCTGTCGCACAGCTGTTCTTACTCAGAAACAAACAGCCAGGTCTGGGAGTGGTATCACTCTGCAGGTAGTATCACGACAGTAAAGTTTCTAGGAAGGACTAGGCGGCTCAGGGAGATGAAAAAAAATAATTAAGCTTTATTGGAAACACCAAAAACCATATTTAAAAATATCCTCTCCCCCCTCCTTGGCTTCATCTATTGCATTATGTGTATCAATTGAATTATTTAGTTGTAACTATAGTTATACCATCAGATTTGGGGTTCTTAAGAATTTGGGCTGGGGAGAAGCATCACAAAGTTGTTGCTATTGTTAATGTTGAATGTGATCACAAATAAACCTTGGGATTTTGTTTTTTTCATTGAGATCATATCAGTATGGGCAAATACATTGTTAAAAATTGTTTGAGAAGGAAGATCTTTACAATATTAACTTCTTTTCCTTCATTGATGTTTTTATTTAAGAGTTTGAAAGACATTATATTTGTTGAGACCCTCCCTCAGTAATAACTGAAACTGGTTGAATTCATTAAAGTGAGAAATAACCTGTTTAAAGAGGTTTAAAAGGTAAAAAGTGAGCTTCCCTGGTGGCGCAGTGGTTGAGAACCTGCCTGCCGCCCCGGTCGGGGAAGATCCCACATGCCGCGGAGCGGCTGGGCCCGTGAGCCATGGCCGCTGAGCCTACATGTCTGGAGCCTGTGCTCTGCAACAGGAGAGGCCACAACACTGAGAGGCCCGTGTACCACAAAAAAAAAAAAAAAAAAAAAAAGATAAAAATTCAGTACCTATGAGATAATTAGTCAAAAAAGTGTTTTAACCAAAAGGGAAGAGAATGATGTTGTGAACTAGCACTCAAAGCACATTGAGAGGACTTTACCTCAGTGCTCTGGACTGAATTGTGTCCCCCCCACATTCATATGTTGAAATCCTAACCCTCAGTGTGACTGTATTTGGAGGTACAGCCTTTAGGAAGTGCTTAAGATTAAATGAGGTCATAAGAGTGGGGACCTAATCCAGTAAAACTGGTTGCCTGATAAGAGGAGGAATAGAGGGATCACTCCTCCTCTTTCAGTGGGCACACAAAGAAGAGGTCATATGAGTACAGAAGGAGGTGGCTGCCACCTACAAGTCAGAAAGGGAGACCTCACAGGGAATTGAACCCTGCCAGACCTTGATCATGGACTTCCCAGCATTCAGACTGTGAGAAAATGAATTTCTATTGCTTAAGCCTCCCAGGCTATGATAATCTGCTATGGCAACCAAAGCTGATTAATATACCCAGAAAGAAGTGATAGCTCCCTGCGAATCTACTGGTGAGTACAAGGACTGGGAAATGAGTAGGTGAGAACTGCTTCTACATGCTCCTGAACTGGCAATGGGGCCTGAACCGTCCAGCAGAGGTTGCCACAAACCCCTGACGCTTGCCATGTCCATTCCCATTGACAGTTTTGGATTTTGTTTGTTTGGTTTTGTTTCTTTTGTTTTGTTTTGTTTTCTTACGTGTTTGTGAGGAGAAGAGAGCTATTTGTTTGGTTTTCATTTATTTGTTTGTTGTATATAAAAACAGAAGCACTTCAGTTGGGTAAATTATTGACATTTCAGTCACTTTGCTTTGCAAAACTATCTTGATGAAATAGAGAAGAAAATCATAATCTTTAACACATCTGAAAAATAACTAATCTTTTATTGAGTATCTTCTATCAATGACTTTGATGATTCTTAGTAATTTTTATGTAAAAAACCAGCCAACCTCCATTGGAAAATAAGTCTATTACTTTATCAAATCACCTTTTACTTGCTTGCTTTGTTGAAGTGGCAGACGCTTAAAAGTACTGTCCTTAATAACCTTTGAGCAAAGATGGTATAGGGCAACAATCCATGAGTGAGATTCTAGTCAAAATCAATACAAACATGAAAAGCAGTTTATGTTTGCTTTCACTGCCCCACCATTTTGGCTTCTTAACCTTTTCATCCATACTCATATTGGTTTTCCATATTTGCATGTATTCCAGATACTATCACATTCATTCAAAAAATGTAATAAGCACCGGCTGGATATTGGAAAAGCAAAACTAGACAAGCCATTTTGCTTGCACTGGCTGGATATTGGAAAAGCAAAACTAGAGAAGCCATTTTGCTTGCTCTCAGATAACTAAAAAATTTAAGTGGGCAGACAATTATATAGGTAACTAAAATTATAGTACAATAAACATTACAATGGGAACATGAATACAGTCGACGCTATGGGAGTACAAAGGAGGAAGGAAGTCCAAAAAGTTGATGGAAGAAATATTTGCTGTTGGCCTTGAGTGATGGGTTGTAATTTTCCATAAAAGTAGAGGAGGAACCACAGATATGATTCCTTTGGTCAGGACAGTATTAAAATATAAATTTTAATTTGCATGCTTTTGCAAGGAAAGGGCATATGTTCTCCAATTCACACAATTTCCTTCCCTGCTTTGCCAGATGCCTAAAAATACTTAAATTTGCAACTTCCAAGATAGAATAAGCAAAATTGTGGCACTGGGAGGATGGAGAGTGCCTACCTAGCACTTTCTGGGAACTGTAATTACTTTAATATAGTATAACATCAATTACATAGAGTAGATTGGTATAATATGATGTTAATTGCTAACATTTATTGAGTGGTTACCATGTACTACTTCCAAGTACTTAACATGTATTCATTCCATTGCTCTTTACAACAATCCTATGCAAAGCTAGGATTATTATCATTGTTTTGTTTTAATCTTATATTGGAGTATAGTTGAATAACAATGTTATGTTAGTTTCAGGTGTACAGCAAAGTGATTCAGTTATACATATACATGTATCTATTCTTTTTCAAATTCTTATCCTGTTGAGGTTATTACAGAATACTGAGCAGAGTTCCCTGTGCTATACAGTAGGTCCTTATTTTGGAAGAGGAAACTGAGACAGAGAAAGAGAAAGGTTTGGTATCTCACCCAAAGTCATGCAACAGGTAAGCGGTAGAGTCAAGATTTGAAGACAAACAGTCCAGAGTGTGAGTTCCCAAACACAGTACATGTGCAATAAAGGCAGGATGAGGGAGAGGGAATGGCTTTGAATCTCTCCAAGGAATTAGTACTTTATTCTGTAGTAATAGGGAGTCATTGAAGGTTTTAAAAGAAGAGAATGACTGCTCAAGTTTGTGTTTTAAAAAGATGACATGGAGGATGCATGGGAGAATAGTGTGACTTTAGTCAAGGGGAATGATCAGAAAACAATAGTGAAAATCCAGATAGAAAATGAGAGAGTGAACCAGGGCAATGACATCAGGGATACAGGATCTTTTCCGAGATGGAATTCACAGGCTGTCCCAGCTTCCTCCCCAGGCACCCTCGCCCCCATCTCAGTCAACCAGAATTTTGATGGCTATGCCTGTCTCCCCTACTGAAAAATGCTGACTGTGTCACTTCTTTCAACACCCCCCCCTTCTGGGCTCAGACCCTTTGTACCATTCAAGATGGCAGCTAAAGAATCTGTTACTTTAATACGTGTTAACACATTAGTTAACCTAAAGGGAGCAACTTCAGCCTCAATTCCCTCTCCAAATAGCAATGCCTATGAGAGGTGAGTTTAAGGTAGAGTAACTCTGAACTCAGACATAAAACAAGAGTTGGTAATCTGAAGAACAGGTAGAATTTAACAGAATGATCAGGTTATACCATGCAAATTAACCATCATTTTTATAAATTTATCTGTAGAGTCTTAGTCTGTACACACATAATTTCAAAAATTAATTCTTGGTTCAGAAAAGATCCTGAAATCATATATTAATTTTGTTCATTTAGCCTTTCTTCATTTTTATGTTTTAAATGTTTCATACATAATATGAGTGTACTTTTATGTAAACTCTAAAAGATAACAGTAGATAAACATCTGTGTTCACAACCCAGGTCCCAGATTTTAAAAACAGAACATTATTTATTCACTCCTATGTATTCATTATTTATCCTTTCATCTGATTCCAAGCTTGGCAAACTAAACTGGTGGCACTCTATGGATGAGAAAAATTTTTGTGTCTGGGAACACCCCTGATAGACCCATCAATGGTTTATTTGCATAAAGGACCTAGGAACTTACTGGGAAAGAACTCATTTTCAGGATCATTTTTTATCCACTCTAATCTTCCCTATAACTGTCCTAGGGCCTGTTTGTTCTCATGGCTGGGGAGTGAAAAGTGTGAAGTGATGAGAAGGGCTTTCAATTTCCATTAGCAACTTTTGGCTGTCTGCAGATATCTTGAAACTCTATTTCAGATACCAATACTGTTCAACCTAGAACCTCATTTACACATGAAAAGAGATAACCAAGAATTGGCAGATATTTGAGGAAAACCACCAGCAAGAGAGAAACTAAAGTCAACACAGTCAACACAGAAAAGAACTAAACCCCACACCAAGTGAAACAGGGCTATTAGAGGAAACAACGGGTAACTCTAAAATAATCTAAGTAATGTTTCTGAGAGAGATTGAAGAGGATAACACATTTATATTTTAAATCAAGATGTAATTGCTTTCACAATATTACAAACAATTCTGGGAGTGGTGGACAGAAGATAACAAAATACAAAAACTACTCCTAAAAAAAAAAAAAAGGACCAAGCCTTTAAGGAACAGACTATTACTATGTTGCATGAATTCTCACAGAATACCAAAAAACATATAAACCTTCCAAACTCATTCAATGAGATGCTGTGACCTTAATATCAAAACTGAAAAAGGTAAACACAAAAAAGACAATCTCTAGGCCTTTACTGTTAAAAACATTTATAAACAAAGTACTGGCAAATTACAAAAACATTATATAAAAGAATAATACGTTATGAAGTAGGTTTTATCACCCAAACTCAAGAATGCTTCAATCTCTGGAAAACTATTAATGTAGTATTTACAAGTTGGAGAATAAAAACCACATAATCATCATAATAGATATAGAAAGTTATTTCATTAAATTCAGCACTAACTTCTGATTTGAAAATTAATAAATTGGAAATAGAAGAAATCTTCCTTGGTAATGGGTTGTTTACAAAATAGCTATCGAAAACTTAAACATAATGGAAAAATTAAAGATAACTTCATTTCTGTCAGGAACTAGTCAAAAATGCTCATTATCACTGCTGCAATGTAGTGATAGGAATGGTCAACTTCAGCTACAAAGAGGTATGTGTTGTCTATAGAGAACTGTAAAACAGTAGCAAAACCAACTACTACAGTTTGTTTTTATTACCATCATGTGCCAGCAATTCTAAGCAATGTCAATAATAAAATAGTTCTCTCTGAAAAAAAAATATTGTTAGTCTAAGGTCTAAAACTATAGCCTCAGTGACTATTGTTTGTTAATATACGTATGTATGTATATATATGCATTACTATGCATGTGTGTGTGTGTGTGTGTGTGTATATATATATATATATATACACGAATTAGATTTTATTATTTGTCCTTTAATAACTTGTAATATATCTGGAAGTCAATATGGAAAATTCCTAGTTATACAGTCAGCACTGACACAGGGCTAAGTTACATGGATTTGTATTGAGAGAAAGTTCCTAAGAGTTCAGAACTATTCAAGGTTGCTTCAGGCACTGTTTGTATCTTGTACCCCTATGGCACTACATATTCCTGCCTTGAAACAGTAGGTTTAAAACCAAAAAATGATATCAAAGTGATTATAAAGATGAAGAAACTGAACTGGATTCACTTCAGTTCTGCCACTGTATGAAATGCCAGGAGAAAGACAAAAGACATTGGGCTTGACTGCCTCCATCATTTTCCCTAAGAACCAGACGCTCATTCTAAAGCAATGGGTCAAATAGCGGCAATGTTTGCTACTATTCGGCCATTGCCTCTGATTTTTGCAGAAGAAAAAAATATTTCTTTCAACCAAATGCAATAGAAATTTATGATGACTTTCTGATGAAGATATTTTAATGGAAAATTTTTATACACAACAATATTTGGAAGCTGATAGAATTGATCCCCAAGAAACATAGACATGGACAGTATTATAATTTCTGGACTGTATTAAGAAATGGAATCTTTATGAATCACTGAAAATGTTATCTTTATGTTTAAGACTTTTCCTATTTGTATATCTGCTGCTTCATATGAAAAAAAAACTAAAATTAAAACTAATAGAAATATTCTGTCTAGTATGAGCAAAGATGGATTAACAAACCTAGCTATACTATTAAACATGAACAACCAAGATTAATTTTTCCAAAGTTTGACAAATTTGCAGAAGGCTTGAAAAGAAAAATTGTAAGGTTATTATATACAGATATAAATTCCTCTCTTTTCAAAAAATACATTAATGTATTTGAAAAGTATTAACCCATAGCTTTTCTCTTTTTAGGTACTGTAATACCCGTATTCTTTTTTTTTTTTTTTTTCCCTTTGCGGCACGCGGGCCTCCCACTGCTGTGGCCTCTCCCGTTGTGGAGCACAGGCTCCGGACGCGCCACTCCGCGGCATGTGGGATCCTCCTGGATCGGGGCACAAACCCGTGTCCCCTGCATCGGCAGGCGGACTCTCAACCACTGCGCCACCAGGGAAGCCCCCCGTATTCTTTTTAATATTAACTTTAACTGGCATGTATATAAAATTTTAATTTAAAAATCTCTAATCTGTCTGCATTTCTAGTCTGGCTATTATTGTTACTTGTTTTTTTTCATGATTATTACTGAAAATAATTTTGTCATATAGAGGACAGAGTACCAAAAAAAATGATCTATTCTAGATGTCAAATACATGAGGTACACTACTATGTCTACCTAGAAAATATAACACTGTCAATAGAAAACGGTCTCAGAAATTATGAGATTTGGTAATGTGGGACAATATTAGCTTTCCCACCCTAGGAATGATAAAACTCTAAAATACCAAAAAAAAAAATTAATAAACACTAAACTATAAAACAATTAAATGACATAAAATGAAATGAATGAGTATATAGGATGGGAAGATTCCATATTTTAAAATCTAAATCTCTCCACCTTGAATTAACTGATAATCAGGTTAAGAATCATACAGTCAGGGGCTTCCCTGGTGGCGCAGTGGTTGAGAATCTGCCTGCCAATGCAGGGGACACGGGTTCGAGCCCTGGTCTGGGAGGATCCCACATGCTGTGGAGCAACTGGGCCCGTGAGCCACAACTACTGAGCCTGCGTGTCTGGAGCCTGTGCTCCGCAACGAGAGGCCACAACAGTGAGAAACCCATGCACCACGATGAAGAGTGGCCCTCGCTCGCCACAACTAGAGAAAGCCCTCACACAGAAATGAAGACCCAACACAGCCAAAAATAAATAAATAAATATATTAAAAAAAACAACAAAAAAATCATACAGTCAGAACTGGAAATGACCTTAAAGTTCTATTAGTTGAATCCATTGAATTTACAGGCAAAACTAGCACATTCTATGCAGTAATACCTTATGCCCACTCTGAGGTAGAAGGTAAACAGGCTACAGCTCTGCTTTCCCCATCAGTGTGATGTGGGGGCTTTCATATCATAGAAACACTAAGATGCAACCTTCCAGGAGAATGAAAATGCCTACATCAATTTGAACACAATTTTAGCAGTTCTCCCACCATTGTGATCCTCAGTTTGAAACACCAGTGATATCATACCAGGATAAAATCAGAGACACACTCCACTAAACATTCATGAGCACGCAAGACTTTGTCTTCTTAACAAGTTGCGTGAAAGTAACTTACCAATTAAGGACTGTTTTGTTTGTTTTGTTTTGTTTTGTTCTGTTTTTGGCTACACCACACAGCTGTGGGATCTTAGTTCCTGGGCTAGGTACTGAACCCAGGGCGCTCGGCAGTGAAAGCACAAGAGTCCTAACCACTGGACCACCAGGGAATTCCCTAGAGACTGTTTTTTGTTTTGTTTTGTTTGTTTGTTTTTTGTGGTACGCGGGCCTCCCACTGCTGCGGCCTCTGCCGCCGCGGAGCAACAGGTTCCGGACGCGCAGGCCCAGCGGCCACGGCCCACGGGCGCAGCCGCTCCGCGGCATGTGGGATCCTCCTGGACCGGGGCACGAACCCGCCTCCCCTGCATCGGCAGGCGGACTCCCAACCACTGTGCCACCAGGGAAGCCCCCTAAAGACTGTTTTGAAACAGTATTATTCTTTGAAACTTCTATTGATACTGACCTAAGAATTTTTAATTATTAATGACACTGTTCCCTGGCAACACATATATATCATAACCTCTCTAGATTTGTAGCCCAAAGAAAAGAAACCATTTGTAAAGAAATACATTCTGTGACCTGGTAACCTCTGGTTCAGTAAATTAAAATCTTGAAATTTCCTATTCTTAGCTGGGAGCAGTCACTATTACCTTCTAACCATACTTACAACATTTAATCATAGGGTATAAAAGAAATTTTCTAAATTTAAAATGAACATTTTCATAACACATAAAATTTTTATAAAGACAAAGTATTAATTCCCAGGCATTTTGTAGGAGATTAATAAGAAAATTTTTGTAATGTACACCAAAGACTTTGTACACATCACATACTTTCTGCTCTGGGATCTCTCATCTTACCCAAATATCTGAGATCCCATCCCAGTGTCTAAGACCTGATGTTACAATTTTCTTCCTCAGGACCCACCTCTTGACACAAAATCATTTCTCTATCTTACAGTTCCTTTCTGAATTTTTAAACTCTGTCTTCCATCTTCAGAGTGCTGCAAAATTCTACTCTGCTTACAAAATCTGTGGGTCCTGCTTTCTCTATTTTTTTCTTTTTTTAAAAAATTAATTAATTTATTTTTGGCTGTATTGGGTCTTTGTTGCTGCACATGGGCTTTCTCTAGTTGCCGCAAACAGGGGCTACTCTTCTTTGCGGTGCTCAGGCCTCTCATTGTGGTGGCTTCTCTTGCTGCGGAGCATGGGCTCTAGGCGCGCAGGCTTCAGTAGTTGTGGCGCACAGGCTCAGTAGTTGTAGCGCGTGGGCTCTAGGGCACAGGCTCAGTTGTTGTGGTGCACAGGCTTAGCCACTCCGCGGCATGTGGGATCTTCCTGGAACAGGGCTCGAACCTGTGTCCCCTGCATTGGCAGGCGGATTCTTAACCACTGTGCCACCAGGGAAGCCCTCTATTTCTAAACTCATGCTCATTTAGCACTGACCATGTTTCTCCCCATTTTTTTCTCATCTGACTCTAGCCATACAGGAGAGTTGCACTCACCCCATTCTTATCTGTTGGTCTAGAATGTGCAACTAATAGTATATAATAAAAAACATGGAGTCATAATAACTCCCATATGCCCTGCTAGTCACTCTTCCCAAGCCAATAACAAAGCAGGCAGCTTAGTTAATGTAATATTTAGATTAGCAGTGAAAAGAGAGATCTTTCTCCCTCTTGTACTCTGAATAAATAAATTAGTCTGACCAAATGAAGAAATGTGGTGTAACATGATTTATTTGGGTCAGAGCTGACACTGGTAAGACAAAGCCTCCTTATCTGCTTATAGAAACTGAAGCAGAGGTCAACAGCCACATCCTCTGATTCGTATGCCACGCATGAACACCATGGGGAAGAACTTGAACCCGGTCTTCAATAGGAGTCCAAACATATACTAATATGTCTTATAGACAAAAAGGGAGTAAAAATAGAAGCCAGACTACACAGAGAAACAAACGTTCTCCTAAGAGAACACCTAAGAGAAGCATCAGGAGTCAGGTTTAAACCTAGCTTTGCCAAGCAAATACAAGCACCCCATCTAGGGGACGGAGTTCCAGAAACAGAGTGTTGGTTCAGGAAAGCTGAAAACTCAGTGTCACTCAGGACATGGTCTCATTTCCATGGGACCACCACCACTAACAATCTGGACACTAGAAAGGAAGGTATTTCCTCGCTGGATGGAAAGAAATTGTACTCCCCAAGTGGAGGCTGTTAGAAACTATCCCAAGGGGCCTCTGAGACACTGTGAAATGTAGTAGATGAGCACACGTGTGTCATCCCTACCAAAGGGACAGGGACCTGGAGGCACATTAGGAACAAAAACAAAGGTGCAGCTGCAGTAAACAGAAGCAGAGGCAGAAACTGGGGCTGTAGTTTTGAGTGCACTCGCCTCCTTTGGAAGCACCTGCAGATCCCGCACGCAGGAGAGTGGGGAAGCACTGTTCTATCTGGGAGGTGAAGTCTGTTGACCCACTGTGCCCAGGAATCAGTAACTAAAGGGCTCTTACTGAGGATCCCTTAACTGGGGGATTTAGGGTAATGGCAGGAAGTAATAGCTAAGTGCAAATCAAGGGGCCACATAGACTAGAGAAAAGCAAAATGTTTGCCCCACAAAATACTTTTTTGGAAAGAAGTAAACTATTTTTCAACAAACGTGAAAATTCAAAGTAACCAAATGACGGCTTTTATTGGCAGGATGAGAAGTTTAAGGTCGAGAATGAACAGGGGGTGAGGGTGGGCATCAGGTAAACATACCAATCCGAGATCCCTTTCCATTGAAAAGTAGCATTCAAAAGTGCAAATTACACGCGAACTAGATCTATTCACACTTCAGTGAACATTAAATTATCCAAACTGATAGAGTGATGGAGGAAGAAGAGTCTAAAGTGTTAATCCTGGAGAAAGGAGTCCATCATTTGAGGAAACTGGCAGCACACAGAGGTCAATGGAGAGGTAATACATTCCCAGTTGACAGAACAGAGGCAACATGGCACTTGAAGAAAGATAAATAAAGATTTTCGGGGAAGGCTTCTAAAGCAAACTTAAAAGCCCCCATAAACTACAGTGCCTGGATTTCTAGAGAAAACTGCTTCTATGAAAGATCATTTTGATGTAGCAATTGACTTTCTGCTAAGGGTCGCTAATGATAAGAATTAGAGCAAGAATCACATTAGACAGATATAGTATGTATAAATAAATCAACAAACAATTTTAACGCATGTATTCGAGGTCCCATTATTTTTATATGGGGCCTTTTCCCCACAAAGGCCAGTATCATTTTTTATTTTTTGCGGTACGTGGGCCTCTCACTGTTGTGGCCTCTCCCGTTGAGGAGCACAGGCTCCAGACGCGCAGGCTCAGTGGCCATGGCTCACGGGCCCAGCCGCTCCGCGGCATGTGGGATCTTCCCGGACCGGGGCACGAACCCGTGTCCCCTGCATCAGCAGGCGGACTCTCAACCACTGCGCCACCAGGGAAGCCCAAGACCAGCATCATTTTATCTTTGTCTTTTAGGTATATTATATAAATTCCATTTAGGTCGAAATAAATTGTATATAGCTGTTCATGAAGGACTTAATTCCCTTTGAATAAACTATTTGTCCTTTTTTAAAGGAAAACAAAAGATGCAGAGATGTAGATATAGGAATCCCTAATTCAAGAACGTAAACCAATTTTTTTTTTGTTCATTAGTGTTCTTTTTTTGTCAGCTTTCAGTATCTTTACACCTTCCGTAATGCTCAGTTCTATTCACGTACACTCTATTGTTCGCCTTGTTTCAACTACTGGCAAAATCACAAAACAGAAGACAAAGGAAGTCATAATATTCTATCAGTTCAAATCAATGGACCATGCATTTAGGAAGGATTCAAGACTGCTTTTGCAAGATGATCCTGGAACACAAAAACATGATGAATATATCAAAAATATTTCTCACATACGGCCTGCCATAAAAAGATTGTTTGAATTAAAAGGATTGTTTGAATTAAACATCATTATTGCTCTGTTGTCAGCATGTTAGAATATAGAGATAAGCCACACACATGCCTAAGCTCTGTCATGATCTGTAAATTACTGTTATATTTGCTATTGCTGTTTTTTTTATTGTTTAATATTTTCCAGTGCACAATAACACAGACCTTGGATCCTATTTTTGACAGAATTCATTTTTCTTCAACTTGTAAGAGACAAATTCTGAGTGATCCTTTGAACCCCTCAAATGTTTCAAAATGCATGCTGATGAATTATACTGTCGAGGACAGGGGCTGTCACTGACATGGTATTTTGTCATATAAAATGTCAGCAAGGTTAAGGATCTTTGCTATTATTTAAAGGGCTCATTGTGATAGAAATACCAGCTTCATTTCACAAAACTATGCATCAATTTTTCAATAATTTAGGATTGACCTACCTAGTTTGTAGATCATAAAAATTTTAGAGATATAAAGAATCTAAAAATTATCTTATTGAAACCCTTCCTATTTTCTATGAGGAATCAGTTTGGCCCAAAGTTTAAAAGGTTTGCCCAAGGTCATACAACCAAAAAACAGGCTGGGGGACCTAGAATCTGCCTTTTTGCTCCATTCCTAAGTTCCTTCTACTGTGTGTGACATCTCATTTTCTGACCAGCTATACTTATTAGAAAATTTACTATAAGAAGAGCAAGAAACTCAATGCTGATCTTTACTCTAGTTTCAATAGAAAATATTAATTGGCTTTGGATATAATCTATGGTTTGTTTTATTGGCTCTCATTAAAGTCCTATTAGAATTTGTATATTTTAAAATTTCACTAACTCCTAAGTGAACACGAATGGAAGGATTCAGACTGTAGACTTTCTAAATGTGTCAGAAAAAAACGTGCAAATTAGAGGATCCAGGCATAAGGTGTATACCTGGTTATGCTGTTGACAGTTACATGGTCAGATCATTGTGTTCCAGCTTTTAAATCAAGTGTTTCCATGTGCCATAAGATAGCAGGAAAATGTGATCCTATGATCTGCCATCCATCTGGAAGTTGTATCTGATAGAAACATAAAGTTAAATCCTGAGAAAATAATTAATATACATTTTTTCCCACAAAGCTTGCTGTGTTAGCTAAGGTCTGCTCCAAACAGAAACACCTGAAAACCATGACTGAGTCTACACAGACTAAACAAAAAAGAAACATTAATTTGATGGCTGTGGATAGCCACATTTAAGAATTTTGACTGAAAGAAAGTTAGGTATGCAGGGTAAACTATTTGGATAACCATTTAGCCAAGTGACAGAAGCAGAAATTAATGGTAAAAGAAGAAATGCTTTGTTAAAAATAAATACTGGAATTAAAAAAGAAACATCCTGCCCCAACGTTCATTGCAGCACTATTTACAACAGCCAATATATGGAAGCAACCTAAATGTCCATCGACAGAGGAATGGATAAAGATGTGGCACATATATACAATGGAATATTGCTCAGCCATAAAAAAGAATGAAATAATGCCATTTGGAGCAAGATGGATGGACCTAGAGATCATCATACTAAGCAAAGTAAGTCAGACAGAGAAAGACAAATATCAAATGATATCACCCATATGTGGAATCTAAATTTAAAAAAAAAAGAAAAGAAACAAATGAACTTATTTGCAAAACAGAAATGGACTTACAGATATTGAAAACAAACTTATGGTTACCAAAGGGGAAATGTGGTAGGGAGGGATAAATCAGAAGCCTGGGATGAACACATACACACATACCACTATATATATTGGGTAAGGTAGATAACCAACAAGGACCTACTGCATAGCACAGGGAACTCTACTCAGTATTCTGTGATAACCTATGTGAGAAAAGAATATGAAAGAGAATGAATATATGTACATGTATAACTGAATCACTTTGCTGTACACCTGAAACTAACAAAACATTGTAAATCATCTATACTCCAAAAAAAGAAAATAAAGTAAAAAAAAAATTGGAGCAATCATTGCAGAATTGAATTTGGAAATATTACTCATGAGCATTTAAAATGTTTTTTTTATCCAAGTAATTCACTTTCAGATTTATATGCTAAATAAAATATCATGGATAAGCAATAAAACAAACATCCTGAATACGAGACTGTGAACTTCAGATTTCTACTCAGAAGAGGAAGAAATATGTGTTATTATAAATTTTTCTCCACATATTAGATTACAAAGAGGTAGAAATCTATTCAGTAACTATAGAGCAACTACTAGGTTCAAGACGCTGTTTTAGGCAATGAGCAGGGTTTTGGCAGAAAATAAAAGGCAAGATCCCTGTTCTCAGGCAGGTTAGCATTCTATTAAAGCAAGGCAGCATATAAAAGTGAAGAAATTCATGGAATGATATTCCTATTCTTTTGTTCTCCAAGTGTCAGGTTTCCATTTCTAAACCAAAAGAGAATGAGACAAGTAAAGGGTGAAAAAAATCTACATCTCTTTTCATATTTGATTTCTTTTCCTGCCAGAAAATTATCCAGTGATTGTCTATAATATTTTGATTTCATCTCCCTAAATATGAATACCGATTAAGGCACATTAAATGTTTTTCATATGAATGAAACAATTTTATAGTTAATTAAACAAACATGGAGGGGCAGAGTCAAGATGGCAGAGTAGGAGTATGTGGAGTTTGCATCTCCTCACAACTAGGGCACCTACCAGGCACTGGTGGGGGACCTTGGACACCTAAGGGGATGGGAGGAACCCCCAAGCAACCAGGTAGGACATGGGGGGAGGGAGGGGGAAGGAGAAGTGGAGACCAAAAGGGACAAGTGCCCCTGAGGGGCAACTGGGGGAGGAGAGGGGTTCCCATGCCCAGAGGGGCCCACACACAGTGAGGTGATCAATGGGAACAGAGAGACCCTTGCAGCATAGAAGGATCAGAAGGAAAAGCCAGCATTTCCCCCGCCCACTCTGACCCCCAGGAACCTGCTGAGGTCCCGGGCCTGACACTCCACACTCCGAGGCCCCTTCCAGCTGTTGTGAGCCTAGGCCCCACCCCAGCCTAAGCCCCGACTCCACCTGAGCACTGCCCCCACAGCCAAGGCCTTTTTCAGTTTTTTGTTTGTTGTTTTTTTTTTTTTGCTGTTGTGGTTCCCTTTCACCTTGTTTTTGTTGTATCATTTATCTTTTTACCTTTTTAAAATAAATTTTCAAATAAATTTTTTTCTAATTTTATTTTTTATTCTTTGTTATTGTTCTGCTCCTTTTTGTTTGTTCTCCCCCCCTTTGTTTTTACCTTGCTTTTCTGTTTTACCTTGCTTTTCTTTCACTTGTATTTTTAATTTTTCTAACAAATTTTTTATTTTTCTAATTTTATTTATTTATTATTCTTTGTTATTGTTCTGCCTTTTTTTTTTTTTTCCCATGCCACGTGGCTTGTGGAATCTTGGCTCCCAGGGCAGGGGTTGGGCCTGAGCTCCTGTGGTGGGAGTGCTGAGTCTCAACCCCTGGACTAACAGAGAACCTCAGACCCCAGAGAATATTAATAGGAGTGAGGTCTCCCAGAAGTCCTCATCTCGGCACCAAGACCTGGCTCTACCCTACTGCCTACAAAACTCCAGTGCTAGAAGCCTCATGCCAAACAACCATTAATACAGGAACACAGTGCCACCCATCAAAAACAAAATGAGATGACAAAAATATGTTACAGATGATGGAGTAAGGTAAAAACCTGTAAGACCAAATAAATGAAGAGGAAATAGGCAACCTATCTGAAAAAGAATTCAGAGTAATGGTAGTAAAGATGATCCAAAATCTCAGAAATAGAATGGAGGCACACATCGAGAAAATACAAGAAATGTTTAACAAAGATCTAGAAGAACTAAAAGAACAAACAAACAGAGATGAACAACACAATAACTGAAATGAAAAATGCTCTAGAAGGAATAAGTGACCTGGAAGATAGAATAGTGGAAATAACTGCTGAGGAGCAGAATAAAGAAAAAAGAATGAAAAGAATTGAGAACAGTCTCAGAGACCTCTGGGACAACATTAAATGCACGAACATTCGAATTATAGGGGTCCCAGAAGAAGAAGAGAGAAAGAAAGGGTCTGAGAAAATATGTGAAGAGATTATAGTCGAAAAATTCCTTAACATGGAAAAGGAAATAGCTACCCAAGTCCAGGAAATGCAGAGAGTCCCATACAGAATAAACCCTAGGAGAAACACACCATGACACAGATTATTCAAACTACAAAAATTAAATTCAAAGAAAAAATATTAAAAGCAGCAAGGGAAAAGCAACAAATAACATGCAAGGGAATCCCCATAAGGTTATCAGCTGTTTTTTCAGCAGAAACGCTGCAGGCTGGAAGGGAGTAGCAAGATATATTTAATGGGATGAAAGGGAAAAACCTACAACCAAGATTACTCTACCCAGCAAGGACCTCATTCAGATTTGACAGGGAAATCAAAAGCTTTACAGACAAGCAAAACCTAAGAGAATTCAGCAACACCAAACCAGCTTTACAACAAATGCTAAAGGAATTTCTCTAGGCGGGAAACACAGAGAAGAAAAAGACCCACAAAACAAACCCAAAACAATTAAGAAAATGGTAATAGGAACATACATGATAATTACCTTGAATGTAAATAGATTAAATGCTCCAACCAAAAGACATAGACTGGCTGAATGGATACAAAAACAAGACTTGTATATATGCTGTCCACAAGAGAACCATTTCAGACCTAGGGACACATACGGACTGAAAGGGATGGAAAAAGATATTCAGTGCAAATGGAAATCAAAATAAGCTGGAGTAGCAATACTCATATCAGATAAAATAGACTTTAAAATAAAGACTGTTACAGGAGATAAGGAAGGACAATACATAATGATCAAGGGATGAATCCAAGAAGAAGATATAACAATTTTAAATATTTATGCACCCAACATAGAAGCACCTTAATACATAAGGCGAATGCTAACAGCCATAAAAGGGAAAATCGACAGTAACACAATAATAGTGGGGGATTTTAACACCCCACTTACACCAATGGACAGATCACCCAGGAATAAAATAAATAAGGAAACACAAGCTTTAAATAACACAATAGACCAAATAGACTTAATTGCTATTTATAGGACATTCCACCTGAAAGTGGCAGAATACACTTTCTTCTCAAGTGCACACAGAACATTCTCCAAGATAGATCACATCTTGTGTCACAAGTCAAGCCTCGGAAAATTGAAATTGTATTAAGCAACTTTCCCGACCACAACTCTATGAGATTAGAGATAAATTACAGGAAAAAAAACTGTAAAAAACACAAACACATGGAGGCTAAACAGTGTGCTGCTAAATAACCAACAGATCACTGAAGAAATCAAAGAGGAAATTTTAAAATACATAGAAATAAGTGACAATGAAAATACAACAACCCAAAACCTATGGGACACAGCAAAAGCAGCTCTAAGAGGGAAATATAAAGCAATTCAATCTCACCTTAAGAAACAAGAAACATGTCAAATAAACAATCTAACCTTACACCTAAAGCACCTAGAGAAAGAAGAACAAATAAAATCCAAAGTTAGTCGAAGGAAATCATAAAGTTCTGAGCAAAAATAAATGAAACAGAAATGAAGAAAACAATAGCAAAGGTCAATAAAACTAAAAGTTGGTTCTTTGAGAAGATAAACACAATTGATAAACCTTTAGCCAGACTCATCAAGAAAAAAAGGAGAGGACTCAAATCAATAAAAATAGAAATGAAAAAGGAGAAACCACAATTGACACTGCAGAAATACAAAGCATCCTAAGAGACTACTACAAGCAACTCTATGCCAATAAAATGGACAACCACAAAGAAATGGACAATTTCTTGGAAAGGTACAATTTTCTAAGACTGAACCAGGATGAATTAGAAAATATAAACAGACCTATCACAAATAATGAAATTGAAACCATAATTTGAAATCTTCCAATAAACAAAAGTTCAGGGCCAGATGGCTTCACAGGTGAATTCTATCAAACATTTAGAGAAGAGCTAACACCTATTCTTCTCAACCTCTTCCAAAAAACTGCAGAGGGAGGAACACTCCCAAACTCATTCTACAAGGCCAATATCACCCTGATACCAAAATCAGACAAAGATATCAGAGAAAAAGAAAATTACAGACCAATATCACTGATGAACATAGATGCAAAAATCCTGAACAAAATACTAGCAAACAGAATCAACACAATAAAAGGATCATACACAATGATCAAGTGGGATTTATCCCATAAATGCAAGGATTCTTCAATATAGGCAAATCAATCAATGTGATACACCATATTAACAAATTAAAAAATAAAAACCATTTGATTATCTCAATAGATGCAGAAAAACTTTTGACAAAATTCAACACCCATTTACGATAAAATCTCTCAAGAAAGTGGGCAGAGAGGGATCCTACCTCAACATAATAAAGGCCATATACAACAAACCCACAGCAAACTTCATTCTCAATAGTGAAAAACTGAAAGCATTTCCTCTAAGGTCAGGAAAAAGACAAGAATGTCCACTCTCACCACTATTATTCAACATAGTTTTGGAAGTCCTAGCCATGGCAATCAGAGAAGAAAAAGAAATAAATGGAATACAAATTGGAAAAGAAGAAGTAAAACTGTCACTGTTTGTAGATGACATGATAGTATACATAAATAATCCTAAAGATGCCACCAGAAAACTACTAGAGCTAATCAATGAATTTGGTAAAGTTTCAGGATACAAAATTAATACACAGAAATCTCTTGCATTCCTATACACTAACAATGAAAGATCAGAAAGAGAAATTAAGGAAATAATACCATTTACCATAGCAACAAAAAGAATAAAATACTAGAAATAAACCTACCTAAGGAGGTAAAAGACCTGTACACAGAAAACTGTAGGACACTGATGAAAGAAATCAAAGACAACACTAACAGATGGAGAGATATACCATGTTCTTGGATTGGAAGAATCAATATTGTGAAAATGACTATACTACTCAAAGCAATCTACAGATTCAATACAATCCCTATCAAATTACCAATGGCATTTTTCACAGAACTAGAACAAAAAAATTTTACAATTTGTATGGAAACACAAAAGACCCCAAATAGTCAAAGCAATCTTGAGAAAGAAAAATGCAGCTGGAGGTATCAGGCTCCCCAACTTCAGACTATACTACGAAGCTACAGTAATCAGGACATTATGGTACTGGCACAAAAACAGAAATATAGATCAATGGTACAGGATAGAAAGTCTGGAGATTAACCCACGCACACCTATGGTCACCTAATCTATGACAAAGGAGGCAAGAATATACAATGGAGAAAAGACAGCCTCTTCAATAAGTGGTGCTGGGAACACTGGACAGCTACATGTAAAGGAGTGAAATTAAAATACTCCATAACACCATACGCAAAAATAAACTCAAAATTGATTAAAGACCTAAATGTAAGACCATACACTATAAAACTCTTAGAGGAAAACATAGGAAGAACACTCTTTGACATAAATCAGAGCAAGACCTTTTCTGGCCTATCTCCTAGAGCAATGAAAATAAAAACAGAAGTTTTTAAATGGAACCTAATTAAACTTAAAAGCTTTTGAGCAGCAAAGGAAACCATAAACAAGACCAAAAGACAACCCTCAGAATGGGAGAAAATATTTGCAAATGAAGCAACGGACAAAGGATTAATCTCCAAAATATACAAAAAGCTCATGCAGCTCAATATCAAAAAAACAAACAACCTAATCAAAAAATGGGCAGAAAACCTAAATAGACATTTCTCCAAAGAAAACATACAGATGGCCAAAAGGCACATGAAAAGATGCTCAACATCACTAATCATTAGAGAAATGCAAATCAAAACTAGAATGAGGTGTCACCTCACACTGGTCAGAATGGCCATCATCAAAAAATATGTCACTACTGGGCATATACCCTGAGAAAAAACCATAATTCAAAAAGACACATGTACCCCAATGTCCATTGCAGCACTATTTACAATAGCCAGGTCATGGAAACAACCTAAACGTCCATCAACAGATGAATGGATAAAGAAGATGTGGTACATATACAGAATGGAATATTACTCAGCCATAAAAAGGAATGAAATTGGGTCATTTGTAGAGATGTGGAGGGACCTAGAGTCTGTCATACAGACTGAAGTAAGTCAAAAAGAAAAAAACAAATATCATATATTAACGCATATATGTGGAATCCAGAAAAATAGTACAGATTAACCTATTTCCGGCACAGGAATAGAGATGCAGAAGTAGAGAATGGACGTGTGGACATGGGTGGGGGGGGAAGGGAGGTTGGGATGAATTGGGAGATTAGGTTCGACATAAATACACTACCATGTGTAAAATAGATAGCTAGTGGGAACCTGCTATAAAGCACAGGAAGCTCAGCTCGGTGCTCTGTGATGACCTAGATGGGTGGGATGTGTGTGTGGGGGGGTGGGTGATGGGAAGGAGGTTCCGAGAGGGAGGGGATATATGTATACATATAGCTGATTCACTTCATCGTACAGCAGAAATGAATACAACACTGTAAAGCAATTATACTCCAATATAAATAAATAAATAAACAAACAAACAAACATGGATTGAGCATCTACTACTTGCCAGGTACTTCCACAGGGACTGGGAATACACATTTCAAGAACTCATATGGAGTTAAGACAAATAATTACAGACAATTATCTCCACTTCCTGGAAGCATTAATATCCTTGTCCTAAGAAAACAGAGATAATAACAATCTCTAAATAATGTTTAACAACACTATTTTTAATAATGCCATTTTCACCACCATTTTAATCGTACATTCATAGTGTCCAATCCTTACAACTTTATATATGTTATTTTTTCCTGCTTTATAGATGAGGAACCAGGTTGATACAGAGTAAATATTTTCTAAGGCTACACAGGTGGTAAACACTAAAGCCAGGAATATTTCTTTAGTCAGCCTACTCCAAGGCCTACACTTCTACCAAACTCCTCAGGGTTCTTATTATTACAACACCTTACTATTTCCAAGCATTTAAGAACCTCTTTATATTTGCTCAAAACTTCAAATAAATTAAAGAAAGTGATCTGTGTAGAGAGTGCTTTTATGGCACTGCCCCCACAAAACATGGAAATGGAGACCCCAAAATGACTTGCCTCCCATGAAATGATGTGCCCTATTGTGTAGGAGTGTGCTTTACTCCTAAGAAACGAGATGCATGCAAATCATTTCCATGTTGTAGGCAGGCTTCTGAGCAATATGTAAATAAGCAAGAGAAAAAATACCCACATTAATAAACAGCCCCTTGGATATATGAAACCCATCTGCAACATTAGGTAAAGAGTTTGTATACTGTGCAGTCAGACGGGATGTCCATATTGCATTCCTCAGTGTCTGTAAGGGAAAACAGAATGATGGTTCAGGTAGGGCGGTGCCATATGGCTGAATCCATGAAAATATCACAGAGTTTTTTTTTTTCAGCAACTGTGATCGGTCCATGTAAGCAAGGATCAAGTCTCTGCAAATAGAATTATGACACTCCAAGTTTCATCCTGTTTCCAAGGTCTCTTTCTCACACATCCTGCTGAGATGAACCTATAATATTTCTCTGCACGTGGATTGAGTTCTCCTAAAATAGGGGATGGCAACCAAAGGGAAATTGCAAGTAGAAGAGACACAAGCAACAGAAATGGCCCAAAGTGAGAATCACAGATTGACAATACAACATGTGCCAGTGAGCCCATGGCTGACATTATCAAGTAAGATGACTCAGAGGGGGAGAAAAATCCACCAAAGGAACCGTAAACTCACACCAAACAGGAAATGACTGATTAAAGATATAACAGAAATATAAAACCAGGACCCAAGTTGAGTCTTACATCTTTAGCTGTACCCTCCTAGGACAGGACTATAATATGTAACAGCACCTATACTTGCCACTCTCTTGGAATAAGAAAATAACAGGCATGCTGTCATTTCTTTTCTCTTAATTACTCTACTTATATTTTCTTATTCTTTTCCAAATGAGATTTGGGGTTCAATTTTGTTATAACTAAAAAGCAAGAATTAAGGATGACAATCTGAATAGAGTAAGTCAAGTTAGCTGTGAGTTTTGCAAAGTGTTCACCTCACCCTCTCTTATACGCCTCAGATTCTAGATAAAATAGACTGCTTCTTTTAGCTGCTATTAGCATCTGCTTTGGGAAAGGTGACTTTCAAAGTCTTTAGTAATATTTTTGCAAACTCTACTATACAACCCAAGCAACTCCACAACCTTTGGCTAGGTTTTGCCTAGGTTCGCATTAGAATTTCAACCACTTCATCCCACAAGTGAATTCTACTTTTATTTGACATATTAAGCATAACCACACTTGCTCCCAATGCCCCACTCTGATTTTAACCCTCTAACTGTATTTTAATCAATATTCTGTTTGGAACCTCAAGCCAAGTTGCCCCCTGCTGACAAGGCCACAGAGAGGAAGTAAAGAGGCCTATAACTCCTGAGACCTTGGCCAGTGACAGCAAACAGTTGTATACATAAGTTCTTTCTCTTCAGAACTCTAAGAACAGTCAACTAAATTTCTCTCCCAATCCTGTTTGCTTTGCCTATCATCCAAAATGTAAGCCCCACTAGTCTTTCATTCTTCCCTGTCGTCTCACTTCCTTATCACTATGCCCTTCCTGCTCTCTGAGTCAGTTGTCAAATGAACTCCCTCCACCTCTTTGCCTTAACTGAAATCTGCCTCCCCACTGAGAATAGCTCTTCTCATCCTTCTGTATGTCTTACATGTCTGGAGTTGGGGAGGTAGAATGGAGGGACTAATTAGTATTAAAATTTCCAGGTCTTCACTTCCAGACCATCATCTTCCTCCCTCATATCAAATCTTTCCTCCTTTCAGGCTTTTGCCCTCTAGTCTATCGTGTTTTACTCCTCCTTGCTGTTGTCACTCACTGTATCTTTATTTCCTTCCATTTAACTCCCCATCACTTCTCTACATGTTTTGAACACTTTAGAACCTGGCTCTTTGTCTTCCTATTCACCCCAGTTTTTTTGTTTTTTTTTTTTAAAGATGTTGGAGGTAGGAGTTTATTAATTAATTTATTTATTTTTGCTGTGTTGGGTCTTCGTTTCTGTGCGAGGGCTTTCTCTAGTTGCGGTGAGTGGGGGCCACTCTTCATTGTGGTGCGCGGGCCTCTCACTATCGCGGCCTCTCCTGTTGCGAAGCACAGGCTCCAGACGCGCAGGTTCAATAGTTGTGGCTCATGGGCCTAGTTGCTCCGCGGCATGTGGGATCCTCCCAGACCAGGGCTCCAACCTGTGTCCCCTGCATTAGCAGGCAGATGCTCAACCACTGCACCACCAGGGAAGCCCCACCCCAGTTTTAACCTTCATTCTAACTACCTTCAATTTCCATCAAAACCCCGGTGTCACAGTGATTTGGCTTCCTCAATGTAGTGGGTTTCACTACTCTACTCCAACCTCCCCACAAAAAATGTTTCATCATCCCCAAATTGTCTACCTTAAAACTATGAAAATTCATTACCTTTCTCTCTGATCACATCTATAAACTGTCCAGCTCGTTTATTGTTTTACTCTCACAATTTGTTGACATCCTCAATCTTCCAGTCCACATCTCTCCATTTTCTCCCAGTCTTCAACACCTTGCTGTCACAATGATGGAGAAAATGTCACATATTTGCCCAGTTTTTTTCCACTAGAAATTTATGATCAGAAACTAACATTGCTCTTTTAGTATTACCTGACATTTCTTCCTCATAGTCTGCTTTTTGTCCTCAGCTGTTCTTTTAATACTTAACTACTCTCCCCAAGCTCAAATTCATTCTCTTCAGAATTACCTAGGGAATTACCTCTTTTCTTATGAAGATTAAGAAAAAAAGTCTATAAGGGGGAAATTGTTAGACTTCCTAATTTTCCTACAGTTGTTTTTGTCCCTTAATTGGCGTGGAAGGAAATCCAAAGTTCCCATGTGCCAAGAGGGACTGAAGATTGGCTGAGAGAGCCTGCAGGGGTACAGGGCTCATAAGGCCTGGATGAGAGATAGTTACTGTTCCAACCAGAAACCTGAGGACAACACGCCACATCTTGGAGAAATCACTTGAGCCAAAGGTCCAGGCAGAATTCCATTAAAACTGCAGACTAGTCATCATTGAAGAAACACTGGACACTGTTTGTGACAAGAGACAGGCTTGATAAGTGACATCTGGGGAAGGTGTCAGTGCAGAACCAATTCAGAGCCAGAGCAGGAAGTAGTCCTTTCCTCCCCAACATTGGTGGCAGTTGCCTAAAGTCCCTACAACTTGGAACTGACCCCATAGAGGATAGTGAGAGAGAACCAAAGCAGAAAATGTAAACCTCTCCATGACTGAACTTTTTTTTTTTTTTTTTTTTGCGTGTACGTGGGCCTCTCACCGCTGTAGCCTCTCCCGCTGCAGAGCACAGGCTCCGGACGCGCAGGCCCAGCGGCCATGGCCCACGGGCCCAGCCGCTCCACGGCATGCGGGATCCTCCCGGACCGGGACACGAACCCGTGTCCCCTGCATCGGCAGGCGGACTCCCAACCACTGTGCCACCAGGGAAGCCCCTCATGACTAAACTTTTAACTGTATTAACTAAGTATCAATATAAGTTTAGTTTACTGAACTGATTAAACCTGAAATTGACTATACAGCATTTACCGTAATCAACTGGAGATGGGGACTTTTAATAGAGATAATGTCAATCGTGAGGAAAAAAGTTATATGCATAAATGTGGTTTACTAATTTAAATTAAAAATTCATATAACTACCCATGTCAAAATATATAACACATTTACCCTTGAAACAACAAATCCCACTTGAAGAAATTTTCCCTGAGAAGATACTCAACTATACAAAAAGGGATATGTGTCCTAGGTTGTTCATCATGCACTCATAACAAAAAAGGCATCATTCACAATAAGAAAGGAATGGAGAAAACCAAGGTACCCATAATAAGAAGTTAGTTATGTATTTAACCATAATTCATATACACAATAATATGCAATGAAGAAATTTAAAAGTATATATATCTATATTTATTCCCATAGAAATCTACATAATCAGTAGATTGAAAGGGGAAAACTGACAGCTCCTCCCCATATATGAAGTAGTACATTTTCATTCTTCCCTAATAAACAAATCTACAATATCCACTTGGCCATAGTTCAGTGCTCATTTCCCTATTATGGTCATGGTATGCTTATCAGCATCCTTGCTAACAGTGTCATTGCGATGCCTCATGAGACAATCTCTCCTTTCTTCACATTTAGCAGCAGCAGGAATTTTGTCCTGCCAGAAAGAGAGCAGGGGTGAGGAAACCACATGTTCTAAGAGGACAGTTTTCAACACCTAAGGTGGCCCTACCCATAATTATAGGATTCAAGGTAATGGATTTCACAGCCCACCTCTTAACTGGTGATACTCCCTTGAGTTCCTGTCTTGGATATTTTTCCTTTTCATTTTAAATACTCTATTTGAGTGGTCTTATTCACAACGTGTCTTAGGTACACACACCCAGAAAGAAACCTTGAGATGAGAATTTGTGTGCAAGTGATTCATTAGAGAAATGCTTCCCAGGGAGACCAGTAAGGGAGTGGGGAAGCAGGACAGGAAATGGATCAAATCAAGCAAAGTGCAATTGAGGGCAAAGTCCTGGAGGGCAAATTACATCTCACATTTTGCCCCAACTGGAGGCAAGAGAGCTGGGCTTTGGTACTCCAGTACCACTTGATCATTGGCTAAGGTCTGCCCCTTGGCAGTGAAACAACCAGAGGCTTCCAGCTCTCTGAGCCTGCAGACAAAGCAGCCACAGTTCCTAAGGGCAGCTCTCCACAGGTACAAGCCACCAGATACAAGACCATATGAAAGATGGGGTAGGGGGATGCTGGCTAGAAAATAGAAAATGCAAAAGGGATCCCAGAGGATCTGTGTGCAAAATGTCAGTGTCCACTGTAACACCTACAGCTTCAACCAGTGTGAAAAATTCCAAATCTGTATCATTACTGCAGACCTCGCCCTTGAACTCCAGACCTATACACCTTACTACCTGTTGGACCTCTTCCTTGTCAACCAGGCTTCCCAAACACACCTTGTCCAAAACTGGGCTCACATCCTTATCCTCATGCACTGCTTTTCTCAGTGAATGCCACCTTCATACCCTCAATGGGCCAATCTAGAAAACTCAATTCACCTTGCCAGACACCTCATCCTTTAATTCACCAAGTCCTTGTGATTTTACTTTTTCAATGTATCTCTAATCTATCCTTGACTCCCATACCTTAGTTCCACCTTATTTCTCTTTTCACTGTTCCTTGTTTCCTGTGCCCCCAATAATTCAATCTCCATCACTCTACTGTGGATTATCACTCACAAATTTAAAACTTACTATGTCACTCCTCTGTTTAAAATCTTTCAATGGCTTCTCATTTTGCAGGTTAAAAAACTAAGTACTTGGCATTTCAAATTATATCCATCCTGTTCTAACTCCCAACTAATTTTTCAGACCATTTTATATCCTTAAAATCCTAAACTCAAGACATATGAAACTCTTTGCAGTTTCCCAAAGTTGTTTTGCTCTCTTACTCTTGAGGTAATCAATAAATCAATGAGTACCTATATATTTTAAATACTTAATCCCGACATTACCTCTTCCAAGAGACTTCCTTGGCATTTCCTCCCTTGAGCTGATTAATTTTCCATTTTTGTTCCCCATTGCAACTTGTGTGTACTCTCATGGCAGTATTTATTTGCGTCTAGATTATTAGATGCTTAGGTCTTAAAGGAAATAAATATCTTATTCATCCTTGGCCTACCTAGCACACTGCCTGATGTAACAATGTTCTTGTCATTTTTGCCCAACTTTTGGCTGCTTACCCATGATCAGGCAATATATTGCTATATTGAGTACCAGTGATACAAAGATGAGTAAGGCTGGGTCTCTGCTTACACTCTAATAGGAAAGATTTTCAGATATGAGATTTTTCAAATACAATCCTATGATGAGTTCTGAGTTAGGGGTATCCACTGGGTGCTGTGAGTTTCAAAGAGGAACATTTAGCCTAACCTAGAGGGTTAGGGAAGGCTTGCTATAGAATATAATGTCTGAGCAGAATTTCAGAGGAGAAATAAAGGTTAGCCTGGCAAAGAAATGGTATTCCTCCCAATGTTTCCATTTCAGCTTAAAGCAGTATTATCAACCAACTGTGTCTTGTCCCTAAATGTCACCAAGGAAACAACCAGCCAACTTGGTACAGGAGTAAAATGATAGGCCTTCCTCACCAGAAGTCTAGGTGATTTTATCACTTTGGTTGGATTGTTTCTGAGCCTCAGTGAAGTTAAATACCAAGTAGGCCTATGCATATATTTAAGAGACTCTCTTTAATGTAAACAGTATCTGAATGAACTTTAGTCCCACTCATCCTAGATTTTACTGGGATTAAGCAACTAGCAGGCAAACTTCACATAGCTGATTTTCCATTGCCTTTTTAAAGGTATCACCAGAGTCCAAAATGTTTGCAAGGTTTTTTTAAAATGTTATTGCAATAGGGTAAATTTTTATTATATATGGAAGCTAATCATTTCAGAGTAAACAACAGATGTTTGCACCCTTATTACTGTTTGGTACTGACATCGATATTAAATGATAATATGAAAACATGTCACAGACGTGAATGATGCATTCAAATGTCAGAAATGGAGGAAAAGAAATGTTTAAAATAGAAAATGTAAGAGTCTTGGGAGAGAAGTAAAACTATGAGCACCTTCTTCAGGCAGAGTGCAATACTACCTTTCCACAGAATAATAAAAACCTGGAAAATTCCAAGGTACATTTCTCTTCAAAGGGTCGTTACTGAAGTATAGGTGATTAAAGTTTTCATTTGATTGATTAAGTAATAGCACCTGGTGAAAAATGCAATTGTATCAAAAATAGTAAATTTATTAGATATTATGTATGTTTATAGATATATAGATAGCTAGATAGATGTTCTCATGTTGTATACCATATTTTCTGGACATTGTTTGATATGTTTCGAGAAACCCAACTTAACATATTTAGATATTAAGTGAGTTACCGTACATGTAGTTGCAAATGATGTTCTTAATTTAAATTACCATTATTCAGTATTTTCTGAGAATTAACCTGATTATGCTAAAACATGTACCTAACAAAACAGGCTAGATTTCACCCAGTAAAAACCATTACTAATTTTTTTATTCATGGGTTTTAAAATATTGGGTGCATTTCACTAAATGAAATGTTCTCTTTTTTTCTAGTCATTAGCTCAAAGTGATCAAGATTGATGAAATGGGATATCAAAGGCTTTACCTATACAGATGAGTTCTGTCTCCTTTGAGTGAAGCACAGGCTCTGTGAAAGCAGGCATCTTGTCTGTCTTGTTGAGTTCTGGGTCCTCAGTGCCTATGATAAAGCTCATAACTGTGAAGATGCATGATATATATTTGTTGAATAAATAAGTGTGGAATGAACAAATGAGTGAATGAATGACTAATAAAAGTATTCAGAGTTTTTAAGTTTCCATTAAATTGATATCACCTTGAGCACAGTTTTGAAACTTTCAAGACATTGAAAGTATATTGTAAATCTTAAGTATAATGTCTGTAATAAAATTTGAAGAAAGCTGAGCTCACATTCATTTTTGTTCTCTACACAGAGATTAACAGGCATTGGTTACAGCCTCCTGTTGACCATGAAGGAAAGCCAGGGAGGAAGTTGGCCCATCTTCCCCACCATAACCATTGATTATTGAGCCAGACTTCTTTAAAGTAGACTGTGCAAAACCAGAATTGTTTATTTCCCAAGAGAATAGGAATGATGAAGTGACTTAACTTTGCAGTATAAAGGAATCATTACTGCTGGTGGGAGGTTGTGATCCTTAGCCAGAAAAATGAGGTCCAGATCTAAGGCTTGATGTCTCCTCCACGTGCTTCTGTGTTTCCTCAGATTTTGGACTCTACTCTGAACCTGAAAATATATGTCCTTGGTCATAACAGAAACCATGGAAAAAAGTGGCTGAATCTTTCCAATTCCATGTCTTATGTAGTTGTTAATTTAGGCTCTAGAAGAAGAGCACACGGCTTGAATCTCAACTTGAACTCTTAGGAGCTTGAACTCTGAGAAACTCTTACTTTAGGTAAGTTCCATAACTTTCTCACACCTTAGCACCTGTGAAAATGGGACTAGGGATAGTTTCCCTTCACGGGGTTGTTATGAGAATACTCAGTGATCAGTATACAAGAGCTATTTGTGCTATAGCAGCAGCAAAAGAGCATATGACAATCATTGCTCGGCCAAGATGGACTCATGTAGAGAGAAGCAAACCTCTTTCCTTGAAGGTCCGACACTGGCTGGTGCAGAATCAGGATGCTAAAGCCGAGGCTGTTAAAATAAGCAAGGATATCTTTCACGTGTTAGAAATTAAGGGGAAAGCATCTAAAATGTATTATCCCCCTACGGTATGTCATGCACTTACCACGTGGTTCTTAATGTAAACATCACAACAAATCTAAAGCTCAGTATCATTTTCCAATTTTCAACCACATACAGGCATATGGGGCTGGGAGAGGTCGAGTAATGTGCCAAGCTCACAATCCTGGTAAGTGGCAAAGCTGGGACTCAAACCCAGGTCTGAGTCCATAGTCCATATTGTTTGAATAATGTCCTGGTGCTGCTTCTAGTCCTGGACCTCTCATGCAGGGCCCTCCCCACGCACACACTGTCGTAGCTACTGGAGTAAAACACTCCTGGCAACTATGAGAACAGAAGCACGACGCCCCAGCACTCCTCCACCCCACCATTTACCAGTAGTAAAGCTGACCATCTGAACTCCATCCACCTGCTTCTAATACCTCTCTTTTAATTGAGTCTAAACTTAGGAGAGGTTGTTATTTATTGGCCTCCTCTACAACCCTAAGCACAACTAACTGGAATGGGAAACTTGGTAGAGAGGGACTAGATCTGACTTGGAAAAAAAAAGGCAGTAATTGCTGGCATACTTGGAATATATCAAATAAATCCTGCTTTTACTACTGAATGGCTCATTAGATGGGTTAATTAATTGATTTTTTTTTTCAGATAGCTTTGTGTGCAAGATAAATTTTCTAATCCTTTCTATGTAGGCAACTTTGCTTTGGAGGATGTAAGGAGTGTTGTAGCAAGAGTGTTAGAGTTAAAGATGGATTTTTGACACTGCAAATGACCTATTGCATGACCTCTGGCAAGAGCTACGTGAACAGTAAAAACCAAAAGATATTGTTGATTGAGTTATCATCCTTCTGACTCGCTTTTTAAATCTGAATGTGTATAGACTTTTGAGATTTTTGGAACAGAGAAGCTGAATGACTTCTGTATATCCTATTCCAAATGCATTAATTTTAATGAGACTGAATCAGGTCTATTAAATTTCTTACCACCTTTCTTTTGATAGAAAATACCCTTCTGTTGCATTTACTCTATTCATAATATATTCTGATATTCATCTGCTCTTCTTTCTATTAATATTTCATTCAAATTACAAGGTGACATCATTGTTTACATACTAGTATTTAAACATGTTTCCTGGGGAATATTTTCCCTTTTTATTGTTTAAACAAGGTAATAAGCAGATGAATTTAAATTCAAGCTGAAGATAACTTTTATATACATGTTTTTATTCCACTGACTGCCATATACAACCCAAGATAAATATAACCCCCAAATTCAAAATTCAAAGTATAAGTGGACAGAAGAATATTTATTCTCCGTGAAGTCTAGTTAAGCCTTTGTACGAATTCAAGTAGAGTATTCATGAAATTTTCTGCATAGAAAATGAGAGGTGAATTTGACATTTAAAAGTAATCTTAACCCCTGCACCCCCCAACTATTTTCACAATAATTTCTGCAAAGCATAAGAGGCTTGAGGGACACTTTTTAAAATGGCGATTTATTTCCTGACTCTTTTTCAGAGTTAAGATAAAATTGTGAAAATAAACACTGGAAGTCTGCAAGTTGAAACTTACCCATTGACAAATAACATACATGTCTCCATTGTCAAAAATGTGTTTAAAAAGGAAGAGCTTAACGGTGTCTCATTTTAGCAACCCAGATGTTTGTTGTCAGCTTATCCTATTATTATTAATAGGAATCTAATTGATATCAATTCCTCAACAACTAGGTTAGCGCTTTCTCACTGTTTAACTTTTTCTCTATAGTTGCCACATTTAACTCTTTTTAAAATTCCCTCCAGTCAAATTCTACATGACCTTCTCATCTGTAAAGGTAAGCTGTAAAGATAGCAACTTTGTTTAGAAATACATTTTACCAAGCTTAAATGCTATTGCAGTCTCATCAGCTAGCAAAGGGCAAGCCACACTTCATTTTTTAGATAGCTCACATTGTTTTCCATAATGTAATGACTGGAGCTTGGGATGTTTAAATGGTACTTCACGGTGCAGACGTGGTCTAAACTTCTTCGTGATTATACATATGCTATTCTATGGTGCACACTAATCTCTTCTGCCTTGGGTGTTTTAACAAAATGGCTGAAATTTTCAGCCATTATGGATGAGTTATTCAGCAAATCTGTAAAAGCAATTCCACTTGACAAGCCTATAGTACTACGTTAAGTGATTGAATCTCTTTGATTCCACAATAGCAAGGTCCTTATTATTCCTGCAGGAATTTTACAAGTTCTAAGAATATTTCCAAAATGCCACTAGCCACAGTGCCAAAGAGAGGCAGGCAATTCAGTCAGAACTACACTAGCTTGATTTAGCGAACCCAGTTAGAGCAATGATTTCTTTTAAAAGAGAAAATAAAAATACTATTTGTTATACTTTATATTCAAATGCATTGATCTTTTATTAGATCGTCTTGAAGTTCTATCCATAACATGGCATTCCTTTCTTGCTTAAATTTATTTTCTAGTAAATGAAGTCACAAAATTGGTGAGGTCATGAAACTTATTTATCTGAAATACTGAATTGTGTACATCCCTTAAGGGCAAAGGGATGTTTTTTGCCCTGAGGGTATTAGTCATGGTCCATAGTTCGTGGGAAAAACTAAGGAAGTCTCAAAATTGTGTTCCTATTATTTCCATTTCTCTAAGACTTTGTTTGAATTCCAAAGTGAATTTTCTATTATCCCATTGTACATTGCATAGGAGGGTACCAACCAACAGCCTTTGGGGTGCAACACCTGCAGTTGCATTCAAAGGCATGACTTTTCCAAGCAGTTTGTGAGCTGGCCTGCATTGTCCCCAAAAGGATAAAGGCCTAGGTTTTTTACCTGACTGGCAGAAGCATTCCAGCACCACGAAAGGACTCTAAACATTGTTTTGTAAGTAATGAGTCCTGCTGGTTTCATCCTGCAAGACATTGAAATCCCACAGGGAAAATGTGGTTAGAAATAAAACAGAAGGCTGGGGCCTTTAATGAGTTTCCTATCCACAGATGCCATCAAGCTTTTATACTATTCATTTTATTTCTACAGCTTCAACAAAGATTCCCAGAGTTGTGGGCCATACTTTTAACACTGAAGTGCACAGAACTTGGCAGAAATCTACACTTCAGAGATAATAACATATCATTCCATGAAATAAAGGAAAAGGCATAATCAAAAAAAGAAGCTAAATATGGAAACCTGTTTTGACAACAAATGAATACAGATGAAGCCAGACAGGAAAGGTGTTATGTATGCATGTTTCTTTTCATGTTTCACATAATTTATGATATTGCAAGAACCTCAAGTTTTCTTTTTTTTTTATCATATCCTTTAAGTCAGATAGATTATTTATACTGCTCTCCATCTTATATCAAGGAAAAATTTCAGACTGGTGCTTTGAAAGAACAGAACAACACTTGCAAAAATCTATCAAAAATATATATGCTCATTCCCCAATTGCATTTTATTAATTATTAGAATTAGGGATTCCTCCAAGCCATTTGGATGTACAACAAAATAAAATCAGACTTTCTGAATTTAAAAAAGAGGAAAAAGGAAAAAGCAATTTTTACTTAGTAGATGAAGCATGGAAGTTACCAGTGGAAGCAAATATTCATCAAATATATATTGTTAATAAAGATAACTACTGACTTATAAAAAGTTTCCCTGAATCTTGCACTGGGAGAAAACAACCGGTCTCATCAAATTTTAAATTAAATGACAGGTAAGGGACTTTTTTGGATTTGTAATTATTAAAATCAAAATAAAACAGACTTTTCCAATCTTATAAAACTATCCCTGAATTTACTTTTCACTTACAAAGATTTTTCATGTATATTCAAACTAGAAAATTTTAGAAGAGATTTAGTAAAGAGCCAAGAATTATGCAGAGACTATACCATAAAAAAAATCCATCTTTCCAAGAGATTTTTACTTTAAAAAATATTTAGGTTGCCTTTTGACAACTTGATATTGACCCTTGCTGAATTTTGCAAATTGACTTCTGGTGAGCCAAAGATTTTGTATGTATTGGATTTTACTATCTTACCTACAAAATCATTGCTTAAGTAAATTAATGATAAATCTAATAAATAATTTTCTGAATTATTGTTGATAAAAATAATGTTGAACAGGCTAGTAGAAATTATTCAAATATTTCTACCATTTCAAACTTCTGTCCCAATGCAAATGAAGGAGAGGGTAATAATTCAGGAGACCTATAGAAACTTTTTAAAAAACAGATGTGCAAGACATCTGAGTTGATGAACATTCAAAAACAGAAGCTTGGAGTAGTTCAAAGGTATTCATAGAAAAGAAAAGAAAAACTTTTTGGAGACAGTGAATGGAGAAATCCATAACATCTCTATCTGCAACCCAAATCATGTGTTTTAAATTCTTTAATCTGTAACATTATTTTTGCTAGCCTGATTTTTATAACTAAGAGGCCAATATGACTGAAAACTGCTTTACATTCATATATAAAACCCAGAGGTTAGAACTCTTTCTTCCACTATTTCCACCACCACCTCACACATTTCCTTTTCTTCATTCCATGGATCATAACAACAGCTTTCATTCTTTGAGTGCCTATAATGTGCCAATCAATGCACATTTCAATAAAAGACTTTCTGCAAAATAGATTATTATTCCCATTTTATAGATGAGACTTAGAAAGTTTCCATAAGGAAAGTTTCCCAAGATCACACCACCTTAAAGAAGTTAACCCAGGATTTGAATCAGGTCTTTTTTTTTTTACTGCAAATCCATGATCCTCTTATACAGCATGTTACGTTATATATTTAAATTTTCTTTCATCCTTGTTTTATATTGTGTTTATATCTCTAGTTCCTCTATTAAATCAAATAGACTGTCTTTTTCCAAATGATTTAATCAGTAAATTTAGTCAAAATCATCACATAAATTAATATTAGGAGATTCAACCTTAAGAAATTATGATGGAAGGTATCAATTGAGAAGATTAATTTTTCTTTAATGAATTTTCTAACTTTGGCAGTTCAAATAATTTTAAATTAGTTGAACTATATTTAGTACATAATAATGCTTGAACCAACTGCAATGCCTGAAATTGCATGGTGTATCAAGTAAGAAAACTTGAGAGAACTGACAAGTAGGAATGCTATGATCCCAGCAACAATAGAAAATTGTTAAAAGATACTAGCAACTTGAATAAATTAAAGAGAAACAGTTCCCATGAAAAAACAGACAATGTAGCTATACTATTTTTCTTTTATCAAAATCTTGATGAGGCGTGCATTGCATCTTCACATTAGGCACGTATTTTAAAATATGTGAAAGATTTGATGCTCTCAAAGAATTTTTCCATAGTTGCTTTATTGATTTTGACAGCAAAGTTGTGGTTTGGGGGCCCTCACTTGTTATTTGACTATTTCTCTGGATTTCCAGACAGTTTAATAATTTAATTCTCTCAGAAAAAAAAATAGCATTAGTTTACTATTCTGTTTGTATTATTTTGGTCTACTTCCTAGTATTACTTACCTTACCATGAATTTTAAGTAAAGATACCTTGACATTTTATTTGTACGTGATTTGGAATGTGTTCATTTAGTCAGTTAGCCCATTCATGGTTTTTTTGTTTTTTGTTTTTTTCAGAATAGAAAAGACTTATATTAACCCTTCTGGTTTTAGCAAGTAATGGTTTGAACGAATTTAAATTGATTCACAGATTTTAAAATTAATATACAGGAAAAGTGACTTATTCTTCAATGTGCATTCAACAGAGGCCTCAGTAACATCACATACAGAATGTATCTGAGGGAAAAGTAATGTCTCATCTTGGTTTTCAATTGGGATTCACATAGTTCAACTTCTTGATTAAGAAATATTAAAATAGGGTTTCATGTTCGTGGATCTGTATGAATTGAAAGAATTAGAGCTGATTTCAAGACTTACAGAGTTTAATTTGGAGGAAAACAGAGACTTGGATCTTGCAAAGTGATCTAAAGGAAATAAATTTCGTGCTCCACATTTTAACCACCACAGGAATTGGAGTCATTTGGCAAACAGTTAATGTTACAGTTATGCACACATTTTTTTATTGTTTGTCATTAACCTTGATTTCATTTTGAAAAATCATTTCAATTTATCACAAAATGTGAGATGAAACTGTAGGTCGTTTTGAATCATTTCTGTCCCCACAGGCACATTTTTAAATGAGCAGAATATTGGGAAACTAAAAAGGAATTATATAGGAAATCTGTAAATTATGGAAAATTGTTTTGGAAACACCCTACTATGTACCAAAAATTACGTATTTTTAAAACAAGCAGCATTCTAGATACAAATAGATTCTAGGAATCAAATGTTTCAAGTGAAAGTCTCTTAAAGGTTTATAGTTACAATAATGGAAAAAGCAATACACTTCTAATTTCTATGCATAATCTATTTGCTACTATCTATTTTGTGTAAGTAAAATAAATAGCAAATTATTTCAGAGGTAAATAACCCTCTTTTAATGCTTAAATTAAGTTATTGGGTAAAGCGAACAAGTTTAAGTGCTAACTAGTATTTTGCATACATACCATATGATGCAAAATAGCACGTGCTTTCTATTTATGTTGGTTACCAATCTTGATATTCAAGGGAAGAGTGTATAAAGTTAACAAGCAATTATTATTTGGCAAATTAGTACTCAACAACCCTGAGTAAATAGGAAGTTTGAAACCTATCTGTTATACAGCTACTTTAATTTGCATAGCACACTGGTGTGTTTGCTTTGCAAATACTTTGCAATGAATCATCATTTGTACTATACAGTCCAAAGAAAAGCAATCAAAATTCACAGCAAGACAATGAAATTAATTATAACTGTTGAATTCTGTGGTGGTAATTCCTCCTCATGCAGGAAGATTAATTGCATTGCACTTTCCTTGCACTCCACTAAATGATCTGATGAATGTATAATCATTTACAGATTTCTCAAATGCTGAAAATTGATTACCTTTGATTAGCTCTGATCTGCACAAAGAGCTCTGACAGAGTATCAGTGAAACATTACAACATTACAGACAAAGTAACAAATGATTTAATTACCAGTGTGCTTATTAATGTTAGATTCCCTGCAGTGATCCTGGCAAATCAGGGGCCTGTAATAGACCTGTGGGTTTCACTGAATTCCATTAGGGTTTAAATAATATTTCTCACTATTTCTCAAATCCTTCTTTTCATGGCTCCTTAATAACTCTAATTAATTTTAATTTGCACCAAAAAAAAAAAAAATCCACTGCATCTTTAGAAACTTTTAATTAGCTATAAAATAAAACTCTTCTCCTCCCAAGAAGACATATATGATCAGCTTTGGAGTAGACTCACAAATAAGTTTTCATTAAGGGTAGTTATCTCTCTTTAATATTATTAAATGAAAATCTAAAACAAATGTTGAATTGCACATGTGGTCCAACTCTCCTCTTCTAGCGGCAAACAAAATGAAATTTGTTTAACAAGAACCAAGTGAAAGAACAGTGTGGTAAAATGTTTAGATAGTAGCGTGCTAAGCATCATCATAATACTTTTTTTTTTGTCTCAAACGCACACTTTCAACCATTCTGTTAACTATAGTATAGAAAACACACTGATTAAGAAGCTTCAGTGTGTGTTGAAAGAGGATTGGAAAATGCAAGAGCAAGAGAACACTGGCCCAGTTAGACACAGAATGTGATGAATAATGTTGGCACAAACAAATCAAGCTTATCTAGGCTTGTACGCGGGAACATTCAGATCACTTTGGATTGGCAGCTTTCAGGGCTTTCCCCAATTTGATGCCATTATATATGACATTAAATTATTGTGAAGCAATGACAATGAAAACCCAGATGATCAGAGGAGTCAAACAGAGCAACTTAAATTAAAATATGTGCCTGCAAGTGTTTCCAGGCAAAGAAAAATTAGAGGGTAGGCAATTAAAAGGTTGTTTAGCACAGAAACGCTGATATACAGACAACTTTATAATAATATTTTTGCACAGTGGCTCTGCAGTTCTGTAGAGACAAGGCAGTGCTGCAGGTGTTTCTGGGTGGCATTTCAAAGCCACTAGCTGTAAAACTTAAGACATGGGGATATGCAGCCCCCAATGCTAATGAATACATTTATTATGTTCAGTGCTGTCAGCAGCTGAAAAGCTATCCATCACATGGAAACAGCACAGAGTCAGGAGTCTCTTTTTTGTGGAGAAATATTGAAGTCAGATTGTTGATGTCAAAAGTCAAAGTCTAGTTCAGCTATCTGTTTTAGGAATCTGACTGAGACACATTGTGCCTGAGCGCAAACTGATATCTAGCAGAGCTCATTTTAGCAAATGTGTGATTTAGAAGTCAAAAAAACACTCCTACAACCAAACTCATAGCAGGCAGAGGCTGTGGCATGCATGCAGAGTTTTTACATTTTAATATGACACCGTTTGGTAGTGTTTATCATCTGAAATCCAAACCATATCAACTTTCTAGCTACGATATTTAAGATCTGTGTACTTTCAAAAAAAATATTCACACAGAATAAGAGAATGCATTAAAATACCACCACAATAGCAAAATGATTGGCCTTGCTGGGCTTGGTTTTGTTTTCATCTTTTTCTGCAAATCAAACCACAAGTAGTGAATTCACTTTATTCCCAGTAAAACATAGACACTTACATGGGGCTGAAATGAGATGAGCATTTAATGGTGGCTAAATTGCAGACCCTACTCAAAGCCCCTTTTGGACATATGCACCTCATTACACTCCTGGAACCTCTATTATAATATTACTTACAACATCTAAGTATATATTTTATACATAAAGTAACAAACATCTACAACAGCCAAATGTCGCTGCATTCTTAGAAAATTGGAGTAAAACAGGAAAAAAAAGAGCAAATTCAGTACGCTCAGGACCTCTTTTTGCTTATTTTGATCCTCAGCTCACCTTGTTTCAAGATATCCACCTTCTTTCTTTTTTCACTGGAAAACAATTTCAAATTAATTCACAATAAAAAGTGAATGAAATGAAATTGGTTTGGGTAGTGCATATTCAATCCTAATAGAATTTTTAAACTAACTTCAAAATAGATGACATAGCTTGGAAACTACAGTTTTATCTGAACAAATCTTGGGAATCAAAGTGTACATTTCGTGTGTATTTCTTTAAAGGAGGGCTTTGTGCCTCCGAGGCAGCATATGCTCAGAATGCTACTACACTTGCCAGCCTTCCTGTAAATTTGTGGTGTTTAACAAAAAACAAGCACTTTTTTCAATTCAAGTCAGGAAGACTCTTTTATTTTTGCTTATTTCGCCTTCTTTTTTCTTTTCTAGCACAACCCTCAGGGCGCATGATGTAATGGTCAGCATTTGCACGTGGGAGCAAGAAAGCCTTTCCTGAACTGCAAACTTTATTCAATAAAAATGATTGTGCCCCAGCTCTTTTCTCCTCCCAAAGAGGGGAAAACATACAAATATCATGTAGAAAGCTTTAGGAATTCTAAAGACCTCAGTAGGTCTTAGAAACATCAATTTTTTTTTTTTATAGTACAAGAAAAAGAAGCAACACACACAAAAACGATAGCAGAGATTATTTTTACCCTAACTTGGTTCAATGACGCCAGATGTAGAATAAGTCTCTATGGCTTGAAGGGTCACGAGTTTGAGTCAAAACTCAACTTCAAGTTAATTGGCTGGCTTTGGGGGCTGCGCAAATTGCAGAGAGACGTATTTGTTTCTGATGGGGAAAGAAGGAATCGCTAATCCAGAGCCTCTGCATCCCCTTGCTATCTTGGCAGGAACTCACTCTCATAGATCAATATCTTAAAAACAGACACTTTTCCTGATAATAAATAAATAATAAATGCAATCATGAGAGATCCTGTTAGAGAGTAAAAGGAGCAAAAGAAAACAAAAATGAAGGGGGGAATTTATTCCTTCCAGATGCATATTTGAAAGCAGTGTTTGTTTGTTAACTCTGAATTTTGCCTATATTACCCAGCAAATCTGCTGACAACCATATGCGTTTAAATAAAACCTGACATCATATCTTAATTTTAATATTTTGCAATGTATAGAGGCATACCCTATAGTTGAATGGCCAGATTTTCTTGTCCTTTTTTATCTTTTTTTTTTTTTTTAAATCAACTTAAAACTTCTTTGGAATACTAGGCAGGATTATTTCATTTTAAAACTCCTTCCAGATAGATATATCAGCAACCATTTGGAATACTGCTATATATCTGTCAGGGAAAAAAAAATCCACAAAAGAGAAAGAGCCACCATATGGAATTCACTAGATACTAAAGCTCTTGTCCACCCAAATTACACCAGTCCTCACATAATAAGAAGCCATTGCAGAGGCAGTGCTGTATGCCTTCCAGGCAGAGCTCCATAGCCAGCAATTAGTCTATATAGTCAGAGGCCAAAAAACCTTATTGTCTTACTTGCTGTATAATTATCTGTTATGATGAACTGTGATTCTAAGGACTATTGTCTTTAGGCTTGGATCTGTGTGTGGAGTGGTTGTCTGGCTGACACCCAAGAATGGACCTTCCTTTTAGTATCTCTGCCTGAGTGATTTCTCTGGTCTCTTCCTGGCTGGGTAAAACAGAGACTGTTTCTGCATGATTTCTTGGGTTGATGAGAAGCAATTATGCCTTAAATGAAGTCATTCATGTCTGCCATTTTGTTTGCATATTTTCCAGTGTTCACCTGTTATTAAACCTGTCTTTAAACTGTAAGCTAGTTTCAAGTAGACTTTTGTGTCTAACACAGTTTGGTAATCAGAGGAAAACAAAATAGATAAAATGTTTTCTGCACAAATCACTCAAGCAAGAAATCTAATAAAGTGATTAAAATCTAAAATAGCATTTAAGAATTTCCTAGGCATTTTTATTTCTTTGAACTTCCCCCCCATTCCCTGAAAAATGGTAATTGTCTTCGCCGTCTTATTGTGAAAGTTAAAGCAACTTTGTCATCTGTTGAAGGAAAAGGAAAGGGCAGGGAAAGGAGAGGATGTTAAGAAATCTTATTCTCCTTGTCAGATAGTTATTGTTGTTCATTATAATATGAAAATGATATGTTGGCACATGTAATAAAAAGGATATTAGAAATATTTGTTTAAAGTTGATTATATCTTGTAGGTAATGGGTTCATTAGAAAACATGGATTAAATGTTTAAAGGTACATAATGTAACCAGATGTAATTACTAATTAAAAGTGTATTGTATACACTTGTATACCTTCTGGTCTTTAAATTTCTGAAATGCAAATGCCCATAGTAGCTTATAATGCAAATAGATGAACTACAGTTTAAAGTCAAAACAGTCATAAAACAAAAATTGAGTTTACTATCAATTTATCTAAGTTAATGCATGTCTTATTAAATGAAGTTTTATTGAACAACTTTTTCCCCTTTTTGGAAATTTTTATATTTAGTCAGCAGTTTATTAGCTATTCTTTGTTAATGGATATATTTTATAGATACAATTAGTTTTAAAAATTAGCCACAGTGGCTAGGCCAGAATGGTTTATTGGATATTTTTCTAACAGTAAATACAAAATGGAATATTGTTAAGCAAATTGGAAATATAATTGATGCTATGATTACTTATATTATTTCATATTATACTCATTCATTTTGGAAAAGAATCATTTTTTTAAAGGATATAGAGAGTAAATTAATTTTAAAACAATTTTATTTTGTCTAAGTTTAAAAAAAATCCAGCTAACCATATGTGTCTGATTTTTGAGTTTCAATGAAATAAGAGAAGACTTGCTGATGGTTTAAAAGTACTTAATTTATCACCACTGAACAGAAAGCATTTCCCCCCTGAAGAGGTTTGTACTAAGGTGACCTCTGCTGTTTAAAAAAAAGGCTTGCAAAAAGCAGTCCCTTTCCGAAAATATTCAGTAATCCTAAATTACAAGGATGCAAGTGAGTACTGCTGTTCTGGAAAGTATTTACTAAATTCATTACTGTTTCGATAATATATGTGATTTTTAAACCTTTTTCCCTCATAGCTGGGAAATTTCCTCTGTCATTTACTTCCTTGCATTTTGCGTATAAATTCTGACTGACTGGGATCTCTGCCATTGAATTTTCTTCTCACTGAAGGGTTTTCTCTGCTCCTGGTGGGGCAAAGTCATGACCCAGAAAAAAAATTGATTCATGAATTCTCAGGGTACAAGTAAAGAAGAGAGGAAATATATCTTGGCTGAGCTCTGACTAGCGACAATTTAAAACCTGTAATTAGTCTGAAATCAAGCTGCAAAAGGAATAATGAATTAAAAATTCATTAATTCAAACTGATATATTAACTTTAACAAACTAGATCCCTTATTATACGGAATCGGTTTGTACGAGCTGTTGTGTTCACTGTTGGAACCTAAATTTCAGTAATTTTTAAGTTATTTAAAGATGGTAGAAAGACCACTAGATTGCATTGCATTGTGCCTTTTCTCTACCTTGATAAACCTAACTTTTATCGGATTTGCTTGGCATTAACACCTCAATCCTGGGTTTTATTTCCACCTTAGTCCTAAATTTCATGTTTGTAAATCCTCATTGTTCTGTGGAGCACATGTTCTTTAGCTATTTCCCCCCTGATGTTTCCAAGACCCCAAGTCCCCTTTAGCTAACTCCCTGACATTTCCATGACCCACACTGCTGAAATGTTATACAGTAATTAATGTCGATCCTAGTACACACTCAGCCTCCAGTACAAATTAGGATGGAAAAGGTTATCATAATATTTTGCTAGTCTATTTGGTAGATCTGAATTGCTCCCTGTGGGGGACAAACAAAAAAGAGAGGTGTTTTAAAGTTAGGCTTTAGAAGAAAGACCGTCTAGGTAGTAATGAGTCTTTGAAAATCATTCATATTTTAAACTTTTCATCTGAAAATAATTAATCATCATGTGTCGACATATTGATTCTTAAGTTAGAATCCCTAAGGACCGGTGTGCAAGACTGTCAAGTGGGTCAGTAGGCACTGTCCATGAATTCGGACTAAAACTCTTGTTATCATTGGGTGGAGTTCAAATCCAGGTACAACCAGCAGCTGGAGTTTCTCCAACTGTCAGTAGTGTCTGAAAAACACTAAGAGACTAAATAATTTAGATTACACTATATTGACCTGTATGATTGTTTAAATGAGTAATGCAGCCACTAACTGAAAGAGGTCAACCATCTGTAGAGGAAACACCGAATTTGGTTTCATTTCCAAACAAACTTTTGAAGAGCAAATTGTTTTTTCTGTGGGAGGTAGGGGAAAGTCTGAAGACAGATTAATGACTGCTCCCGCTAAATAAAGGTTAAAGCTTCTGTCATTTATAGAACGCAACTTCAATAGAAAAGAAGTCATAAGGCATCTGGTCCAACTGCCACATAATCAGTATAAATGGGTATTGTTTCGGGTGGGTACAAAAGTAAGTGGCTTTAAGAAGGCAGTATTATTTCATTATATGCCATCATCATTCATTACATATATGTGTGAGTACATGTGTATATGAAGGGAAAAGACTTTGGAAAGACAATCCTGAAGTCAGAATAACAGTATTTTTATAGATAATGGCAAAGTGTTTGTTTTAAATGCAACATTACCTAAACCCTTATCTCTGAAGTTTGGAACAGCTATAAATCAGGATTTGAGATGCATACATTGCACTCCCAGTTTATTTTGAGAAAAAAGTGCCTATTTTAACTAGAGTAACACATACAAATCACACTCTTGGTGTTCAGGCAACTCACATTGAATTAAAGGTTGTAATAATTAAGTGCCCCTACCAACTTCTTCAGACATTACCTTCCAACAGGTTGCTTGCTAGGCAGAGTGGTTTCATTATTGGATTTCTTCCGTGATCCTCTATTCTCCTGCCATTGTACTTTAACAGGCTTCTCCAACCTCTTCATGGTAAACAAATTACAAAAGAAAAGAATGGCAGAGAGGAAAGAGATTAAGACCTGTGTGCCCATGAACTAACTATGAATTTAATGCCATGAATTAAAAAAAAAAAGAAAAATATCTTTACCATTGGTCTTTACTTCCTACACACACACAGGCACACACACACACACAAACACACTAGTTTCTTATTAAATTGCTTGAGGCCAGGTGTAGATGAATGTATAGTAAACACTTCCTTCAAATGCTTTTGGACACATTGTCCATGCAGTTAACAAAAATACTCTTCAACATTCTTCTTCGCATCATTAGTCATCTGTTCAGCAATAATAAAACTTTTATCATAATAATTCAATATATCAAGAAGATACTTGCACTGCATATGCAAAATGAGCTTTTTAAATGCTCCCTGGTTGTAGTAATACTAATCCAATAAATCTTTATAAATTTGGGCAATATACACATGTTGCTACTAACATGTAATTTTGGTTGCCACCAGTTGATAAAAATGCTAATTGGGAATCTATTATTTTTAAAAAATATTTTCTGAGAGCCTACTGAGAGTTTGGTGCTGTGATGCAGAAATAAATAAAATACAGACACTACTAATAATTTACGTATAATATGATGAAATGGAAAACTCCATTGACTTACGATAGGCTCATTTCTAAGAACTATGACCAGAACACACAGTCATAATGATATAAGTCCCTGTACCATGTTTTCATGCTCTGAGTTCTGATTTTCATGAGTAAGCACAGGCACTCTCTCTCTCCCTCTCTCCCCTTTTCTCTCTCTCTCTCTCTCTCACACACACACACACACACACACACACACACACAGAGGAAGCTTTACACATTCCTTATCTGAGCCAACTTAAAGACAAGGAGAAGAAGCAGAACTTCACATGGTCTTTCTTTGTATCTGTTTGTGAGTTCTACATGCCATCTGCATTTCCCATTCCTACCTCCCTCACATCCCAGAAGTGAAGGTTGCAAAGGGTGGTGATTAGTAAAATGTGATCCAATTGATATGTTTCGAGTAGAAGCCACTATAATGGATATCTTCTTTGTGTCAAAGAAAAACCAGGAAAAGATAAAAAACTCAGTAGTAGCTAAGTAAAGGCAAAGTTCAAGTATTTTGTTTAATTTTCCAACATGATGTACCAGTTACATTGACATCTTGACACTTTAATGTCTGCTTATCTATCTTATGGTCCAGACATTTTTATGTTATCTATCACAATATTTATTAGAGAAATTGGAAATAGAAAAAAATATAATTCCAGGTTATTATGTTGTGCTGCATTTTAAAATATTTTCTGGCCTGAAAACAAAATCATATTTTGTTTGAATACTGCTAATATAATCATTGTTTATTTCAACATATATTAAGTCCTTCGCTCAAGCCAGACACTGAACTGAATCCTGGAGATACCTCACAGGAGAGACAAAACCCTGGGGATATAGTACTGAATAAACATACAGCCCCTGCTCTCATGGAGCTTACATACTAGCTAAAATTATGAAAAGTATTCAACTTCTTTAAGTGAGGAAAAGGCCATTTTTTTTTTCAGACAAAAAGAGAGTGGTGGATATATATAATCTAGATCAGCACTGTCCAATATGATAGCCATTAGCCACCTGTGGAAATAGGGAGCTGTTGCAGGTTTTCAGTAGAATATGATCTGACTTTTTTCAAAGATCACTATGGCTTCTCTGTTGAGAACAGAACAATCCTGGTTTATGCAGATTGTCTTGGGATAATTATTAATAGTGCCCTGTTTCACTCTCAAAGGTTTGGGTCACAAATGTATGGTCACCTGATGGTCTGAGGCTATGGAGGTGACCCAGTAAGACATTGATCTAGGTAGCTTGGACAAGGATGAAGTGAAGTATCAGTGAAGTAAAGCATATAATGCACAGGAAACTGCTATTTTTATTACATAATCCTATGCCTCCTTTTTATTTTTAATTGTGATAAAATACACATAACATAAAAGTCTTCATTTTGACCACTTTTAGGGATGCAGTTCAGTGGCATTAAGTACATTCACATTGTTGTGCAACCATCACCACCATCCACCTGCAGAACTCTTGTCATCATGTAAAACTCAAACTTTGTGTCCATTAAACAATAGCTCCCCATTCTCCCTCCCCTCAAGCCCCTGGCAAACACCATTCTACTTTCTGTTCTATGACTTTGACTACACTAGGTACCTCATATAAATGGAATCGTACAGTATTTGTCTTTTTGTGACTGGCTTATTTCACTTAGCATAATACCCTCAAGGTTCATTTGTGTTGTAGCATGTGTCAGAATTTCCTTCCTTCTTAAGGCTGAATAATATCCCATTGTATGTATATACCACGTTTTGTTTATCCATTCATCCATTGATGAACACTTGGGTTGCATCCACCTTTTGGCTATTGTGAATAATGCTGATATGAATATGGGTGTACAAATATTTCTTCAATATTCTTTTGGGTATATATGCAGAAATAGAATTGCTGAATCATATAGTAACTTTATTTTTAATATTTTGAGAAAACACCATACTGCTTTCCACAGAGTCTGCACCACTCTATGTTTCCACCAACAGTGTACAAGTGTTCTAATTTCTTCACATCATTCACAACACTTGTTTTCTGGGATTTTCTGATAGTAGCCATCCTGATGGATGTGAGGTGGAATCCTGTGTTTCTTAAAACTCAATTTGCATTTCCAGATTCAACATAGTGTATTTTCCCAGAATGTCGAATTATTGCAAAGTGTTGGATAAAACATATTTTTGTATTAAAACAAATAGATTTTTGGGAAATTGAATATATTCTGCATAAGAATTTCTCATATATATCTGTAAGATAAAGTGTCAGCATGATATTTCTGTCCAATTATGGTCCCTCCCTAGGTCTCCATGGAGTGCCAGTTCACTCTTCTTAGTTGAGGTGACTGGGGAGAAGAGTTTGTGAAGCAGTGGAAAATCTGTTTTAATACTCATAGCAGTTAATGTCAGCTAATACTTGAGTCTATGGTTGACCAAATGTGTGACACACCTGATATGACTTTCAGTCTTTTTACTGGAGGTTGGTAATAGCTGGCATACTAATTGCTGATAACTGTGAACATCCACAAATAATCTCAGAACTACACTTTTGCTAATCCTTTTGGCCTAATACCTCCCCTTTTTTTGTTTATCAGCTTAACTAGTAATTATTAATATGTCCTAATTTCATTATTTTTTATTGAGAAGCAGAATTACAAAGTAGTTAAAAGAATGGCCTCTGGAAGCAAACTGCCTAGATTTTAATTTCAGTTCAGCTTGCTAGCTGGGTGGTCTGAATGACCTAAGGCTACTTACTTATCCTCTCTGTGACTTAGTTACTTCACCTTTAAGATGTCAATACATGTAAAGCACTTTGAGTAGGACTTCAACAAATGTTTTTTATTTTTATTATTATTTTAAATTGTATTTAAACATATATATTTCAACCAAAAGAATAAATGTGTGCTTTCTGATTCATTAACATTAATGTTTACTATGGTCGTGAATATCTACTATTCTACTAATGGATCACTGTGTAAGTAAACAAAGATAAACATAAATTCATACAAAAGGAATCTCCAGGTTTGTCGATCAAAGGCTTTGACTCAATTAGAAAATTCATTTCAATTCGTTTGATTTAGCATTGCTAGAAATTATCTAGATTGAGAGAACATTTCATTTGATTCACCAGCTCTAAATTACCACTGACACAAATCAACTGAAGTGCTTGTCTCACCTAGAAATGTGCTACCGTATAGATATCTTACATTGCTATATTCCACATTAATCTACAAAAGCAGTCTATAAATGCTTACTCCAATGTACTAGCATCTGGCTAGCAAAAGGCATTTCAATTCCAAAGACATCATGATACTTCCTAATGTATACATCCAAAAGAGTCACTGACATTGGGCAAATAAATGGCTACAATAGTTCAGTTCCCTATTGACATGAAATAGTCCATAGCTACCCATCCATTGCTATAAAAGACAATGTGTCATTATTATCAATATACGAACTTAAGGCATCAGAAAGACTACATTTGAATTTAACTAAGAGTTTTTTAATGAGGTGAATATTGTTTTATATGGACATATATTTATTTTTTGTTATTCAGTTTATAGTAGCCCTGAATATGCCCTTACCTGGAAAAAAATTTTGGCAGTGAAAAAGGTAGTTACAATAAAATCATTTTTCCCAAATTTAAAAATAAAAACAAAAGCTTTAAGCAATATACTGTTGTCTTTATGCAACCAAGTGGGAGGGAAAAAAATCTACAAACAAAAAATGCCTTAATATAGTATTGTCTTTTGTATTTACCTATGTAGCTATCTTTACTTGTGCTCTTTATTTCTTCCTGTGGATTTAAGTTACTGTCTAGTGTCCATTCATTTCTGCCTAAAGGTCTCTCTTTGGTATTCTTTTAGGGCAGGTCTGCTAGCAATAAATTCTCTTGGTTAATTTCTCCTAAATTTTTTAAGGATAGCTTGGTGGATATAAACTTCTCGGTTGACAGTCCTTTCCCTTCAGCACCTTGAATAGGACATTCCTCTTCTTTCTGGACTGTGTAGTCTCTATTGAGAAGTTATCTGTTAATCTTACTGAGGATCCCTTGTACATAAAGAATCACTTCTCTTTGCTTCTTCCAAGATTCATTCTTTGTGTCACATCTTCTTTATCCATTCATCTGTTGATGGACACTTAGGTTGCTTCCATGTCCTGGCTATTGTAAATAGAGCTGCAATGAACATTTTGGTACATGACTCTTTTTGAATTATGTTTTTTTCAGGGTATATGCCCAGTAGTTGTATTGCTGGGTCATATGGTAGTTCTATTTGTAGTTTTTTAAGGAACCTCCATACTGTTCTCCATAGTGGCTGTATCAATTTACATTCCCACCAACAGTGCAAGAGGGTTCCCTTTTCTCCACACCCTCTCCAGAATTTATTGTTTGTAGATTTTTTGATGATGGCCATTCTGACCAGCGTGAGATGATACCTCATTGTAGTTTTGATTTGCATCTCTCTAATGATTAATGATGTTGAGCATTCTTTCATGTCTTTGTTGGCAGTCTGTATATCTTCTTTGGAGAAATGTCTATTTAGGTCTTCTGCCCATTTTTGGATTGCGTTGTTTGTTTTTTGATATTGAGATGTATGAGCTGCTTGTAAATTTTGGAGATTAATCCTTTGTCAGGTTCTTCATTGGCAAATATTTTCTCCCATTCTGAGGGCTGTCTTTTCATCTTATTTATGGTTTCCTTTGCTGTGCAAAAGCTTTAAAGTTTCATTAGGTCCCATTTGTTTATTTTTGTTTTTATTTCCATTTCTCTAGGAGGTGGGTCAAAAAGGATCTTGCTGTGATTTATGTCATAGAGTGATTTGCTTATGTTTTCCTCTAAGACTTTGATAGTGTCTGGCCTTACATTTAGGTCTTTAGTCCATTTTGAGTTTATTTTTGTGTATGGTGTTGTGGCACATATATACAATGGAATATTACTCAGCCATAAAAAGAAATGAAATTGAGTTATTTGTAGTGAGGTGGATGGACTTGGAGTCTGTCATACAGAGTGAAATAAGTCAGAAAGAGAAAAACAAATACCATATGCTAACACATATATATGGAATCTAAAAAACAAACAAAAAAATGGTCATGAAGAACCTAGGGGCAAGACGGGAATAAAGATGCAGACCTACTAGAGAATGGACTTGAGGACATGGGGAGGGGGAAGGGTAAGCTGGGACAAAGTGAGAGAGTGGCATGGACATATATACCCTACCAAATGTAAAATAGATAGCTGGTGGGAAGTAGCAACATAGCACAGGGAGATCAGCTCTGTGTTTTGTAACCAGAGGGGTGGGGTAGGGAGGGTGGGAGGGAGCAAGACACAAGAGGGAAGAGATATGGGGATATATGTATATGTATAACTGATTCACTTTGTTATAAAGCAGAAACTAACATACCATTGTAAAGCAATTATACTACAATAAAGATGTTAAAAAAAAGATTCATTCTTTGTTTTTGGCTTTTGATAGTTTGATTATAATGCGTCTGGGTGTGGACCTCTGAGTTTATCTTACTTGGAATTTATTGAGCTTCTTCAATATGCAGATGTTTGGGAAGTTTTTGGCAAAGTTTATTTTCAAGTAGTCTTTTTGTTTCTTTCTTTCTCTCCTCTCTTTCTGGGACTCCCATTATGTGTATGTTGGTCCCACAGGTCTCTGAGGCTCTGTTCATTTCTTTCACTCATTTTTTTCTGTTCTTCAGACTGAATAACCTCAATTGACCTATCTTCAAGTTCATTGGCTTTCATTTCTGCTAGCTCAAATCTGCTACTGAGCCCTTTAGTGAATTTTTCATTTCAGTTATTATACTTTTCAATTGCAGAATTTCTAATTGTGTCTTTTTTATATAATTTCTATATTTTTATTGACATTTTCTATTTGGTGAGACACATTATAACACTTTTTTTTAGTTCTTTAGATATAGTTTCCTTTAGTCTTTTGGACATATTTTAAATCACTGACTTAAAGGCTTTGTATAGTAAGTCCACCATCTGAACTACTTCAGGGGCGGTTTTATGGATTGCTTTTATTCCTGTGATAGGCCATATTTTCTTGTTTCTTCACATGTCTCAAATTTTTGTTGTTGTTGTTGTTCAAAACTAGACATTTAAAAGAAAATAATGTGACAACTCTAGAAATCAGGTTCCCAACCCCAGGGTTCATTGTGGCTGCTGCTGGTAATATTTCTTCATTTAGTGACTTTTCTGAACTAATTGTAATTTTGGAAAGTCTGTATTCTTTGTTGTGTGTGATCACTGAAGTTATTGCTTAGTCAGCTTAACTTAGTAGTTACCTAATGATTAGAAAGAGATTTTCTTAAATTCTTGAAAACATTAAGTTTTTAGCCTTTGCTGAGGTTCTCTATGCACATATTGAGGCATCCCTTCAATGTCCGGGTGGTCAGTTTACATCTCTGCTTTAGCCTTCATCTCCTGCCTTCACAGGCATCAAGGTCAACCACACGTGAGCACTTAGGGCCTTCTCAGAGCTTTCCTGGGTATTCACAGAATCCTGGGGATGTGCACACCTCTGAACATGCATGGCCTTCTAGATTCTCAGGAATATGTAGGAGCCTTTCAAAGCCCCTATGGACATCTCATTCCCTAGCATTCTGGGGTCATCTTCTTGTTTGCTCCAACTGTTATTGCTGCCTTAGACAGGGGTGATGTTAAACAATTTCAATTGATAGTTTTCCCTCAGGTAAAAATGCTGTTTTCATTGAGTGATCTCTGAGTTGGGTCAAGTAAAAGCATGCTCTGCAACTGGAGATTTCCAAAGAACTACTGAACAAGTCAACTGATGACAATTCTCTGAAAATGAGGCTTTAAAAAGTCTCCAACTCATTGTGATCCTTCCAGTGGCTGCTAAGCTGCTTACTTTCATGATTTTGGGGCTGTTGTTTTGCAAGGCTACTCCAGATCTGGGGAGAAGGTGGTGGAATCAGGGCATGTTAAACCACCACAAACCTTGCTGTTCTTAGTGAGATTCAACCATTTTTCTTGAATAAATGCTCCTTGAATGATTGCAGGTTTGAGGTATTTTCCAGAGTCCTGAAAAAGTTATTTTGACTATTTTGCAGATATTCCCATTCAGTTACATAGGAGTAAAATTTTGAAGTTGCTATTCTGCCATTCCTATTGATGTCCAGCCAAAGTCCTTGATATTTAAACAACAAGCTACTTATGACCTTTAAAGAAAATTTCAATAGATGATTTGGAATGTTTACCTCTTTAATTCCTTTTAAACCAACTCAAGTAATTGTTGTTGAAGCCCTTTGAGTCCTAGGGCTTGTGAGTAGCTTTGCAATATGCTCTAGGTCCAGTGGACTGACTCAAATTAAAGAGAGATAAAACAATACAATTATTAATAATCTATGACTAATAAAGAAGCATATTTGATCCAGAGAAATAATGATCTTTTGTTTTATTATTAATATTAGCACTGGTCACTATAGGTGTTGCAGTGGTGATTTCAGGGAGGAGATTACATCGGGTAAATTAAAAATGCATCAGAGATAGCACTTCTTAATTAATTATTGTGACCCTGAGCTTTAGGGGCAGTTCGGTCAGAGAGAAGGAAGAGAAAGACCTGAGTCACTGGGATTCTCCAGTGGACATGCTAGGAAGCTTGCAGAGTACTTTGTGTTCAACAGTATGGTATCTTTTCTTCCCTAAACTATGTTTACAATGAAACCCATAGTCATATTATGAAATATTTTAAGTAGCACTACAGAAATGTCATGGTATAGGCTGAATTACCCTTTGCCTGTCTCTTCAAATCTTTACATTTTACAAGTTATTGCCTTGTTATTGCTAACTCATAACATTCCTGATATCAACTCTACTAAAATTGAAATTTGTGTTGCCAGTATTAAACAATCCAATCAAGTATTTAATTTCTTAGAAATGAGTTTAACTACTAACTTTTGCTAGTTTAGTTGACGATTTTGGCATAATTGAAAGTCAAACATTTCAAAGGTCTAACACTGTAGCCCCATCATGGCTGAGGTAGATGGCTTACTCAAAGTTTCAGGGTAAAATGATTTCTGCCATGCACTTTGATATATAACTGTAAGATTTCATTTAATACTTTTTCAGGAATTTGAGTAGCTCACAAGCAGCTTCTTAAAGAAAAAGGCTAGTCCTGAGGGTTGGCATCTTTCAACTCCTCTGTGCAGGAGGAAGCTCTTCTCTACAAATAGAAATCAGTCTGACTTCCTGAAGGTGTAACAACATGTGAAACTCACAGGCACTCATCTGAGACAATAGGAGTCCTCAATTACATGGTGCTAATTATGTGTCATATATGTATTAAATCCTTCCTTAAACCCTAAGGTACTCCCTATTGTTAATCCCATTTTATAGAAGATGCTAAGGCAGCAACTAAAAAGAGAGTGGATTTTGCATTTGGACCTTAACATTTTGTTTCTACATCTGTACTTTATACTGCTACATTAAACATCTGAGAGATAAACATGCTTACTCCTAATACAGAATCTGTATTTAAAATGTGCTTTGTTAATGACATAATTCTCAGTAGAGAGGACACATTTCCATATCTAGTTTTCATTCAAAAGGTCAAAGAAGCAGTACATATACAAAGAAAAGAGAATGTTTAAAGGAATGTGTGGATCATATGTCTAATAGCCTGAGAACCACCTCATAGCAAATTAAATCAGAAAGCAGTAAGCTTAGACCACATTATCTAAGCTCCCCACCATAATAGATTTATTAAGTAATTTATAAATTATTTACTAAAAATACAAATAAAATTATTTTAAATAATTTATATATTACTAAGATTTTGATGTGATGCCCTTGATTTTTACCAAGAGTCTAAGAGGAAAAACCATATAAAACTATCATTGGAAATACCTTCTACATATTTTGTTCAATGTCCATTATAAATTTTTTTTAGAATTTAGTAACAAAAAATGTCTTCCTTTGAAGAAGCAATCTATATCTTTTACAAGATATTAAGATTTATGAAATCCATCCTCCTTTCCTTGTTATTGGCTGCCAGGAATCTCTGAGCTAAGTATAAGACTTAATCACAGTTAATGTATTTGCTCTTGAAATAGTATATTTTCTACCTTTTGAAAAATCTTTCTCTATTCTAAAAGCATTTTTGTATACACTTTTTTGTAAGTTTCTCCAACCCCATCCTAGGAGCAAGCAGGTGATTCTTTTTAATACCTTATTGAGAAAATGTCTTTCTCAAAATTAAGGTTATCATTGTTTCCCTGTGAGCTAATTCTGAAGTTCTTTAAAAGCCACAAACACTAATTCAAAGAGGATCATTAGCAATAATTTTAAAATCTCATTTAATATCACCATATCAACAAAGCTAAAGGAAATGGGACTGATGAATTCTAGACTTATTACTTCTGCAAACCACTTCCCTCAAGCACACAAAGCAAGAAGTAGCTATGGCCTCGTCTTCATATTCATCTTCCACTGGACCTCAGGTAATGTTCTCCCATACAGTTTCAGATTTGAGTGTTACACGCTAACGGGTCCAATGCCAGAACTGTACCAGAAATACCTCACCACTCTATCGATGGTATGGAGATGGTCCCTGTCTCATAAATTAAGTTAAAAAGGTGTAGGCCATGGCTTATCCTAGAAAACGGTAACTTATATTTCTCTTTGTTATATATACATATAATATGTGCATTTATATGGGTGTATTAAAGGATAGGGATATAAACTATCTTCTGTTTAATGGTCTCTTCTCTTTTGGAAAATAAATGAGAATTTAATTAACTTAAATTCTTTGTACTTCTTGTACTTATTCTTATTTTAAGAAAATACTCTGATTGGTGTCATACATGCATGTTATCTTAATTTCTATGCCAGATGCTCTTAATATTGATTGCTCTCTTTCCTTTCTCATTCCCTTTACTTAGCTCAGATTGGAATTTTCATGATTTTCTCGATGCTATCACAATATTTTACTTGTATGTCTATTTGTGAACATATCCATTTTCCCACCTAGGTTTCTAGATTTCTTTAAGACCAAAATGTGTACCTTTGTATTTTTCCACAGTCTGACTCTAAGCCTTGTACACAGTAATTCTTAAGTAAATACAGATAGCTTTTGCTGGATTAGGACTACTGGCAGAAGGATTTTGTGGAGTGCATTATGCAATATAATTTTCCTTTACTTACTATAAATGGTGAGGCTGGTCTCATCCTTATACTAGGAAATAAGGTACTAGCAGTCATATAGTATAGCAATTAAGAGTGTCAGCTCTAGAGCTAGATTGTGTGGATCTGAAATCCCGGCTATTCACCTCTTCTCAATATCCTCATCTGTAAAAGGTGATAATAATTGGACATACCTCACAGGGTGTTAAGACTATAAATTAGCTAATACATTGCAGAGTAATTAGTGCTTATACAAATTAAACTTTAGCAATGCAAATAAACAGGAAAACCTAGAAATTCTGACTGGGGAATCAAGAAAGTCATGGTTAAAAGGGTAAGTAATTTTTAAGTTAGAATTTGGTATCCGGAATTTCATTAGTACTTTATAGGTCAGTGAGCTGCTGTGATACATCAACACGGATATTATAACTTTTCAGAAACACTTTTATTATATAAGACATTACCAATATTGAAAAAATCTTGTCTAATAATTTTGTCAGAAGAATTATTCTTATTTTACTAATTATATAATTTTGGAAAATACTGTGTTGTAACTAATATAGAAAAAATAACTTTTGCATCATTTTTGTCTCTCCTATGAGATTTATTCTAGAACACCTTTTAGAAAAACTTCATTCTCATAACTTGGGCAAAAACTTAGATTCTGGGGTAATCAACTATCTTAAAACAGATCACTAAGCCTTCAGAGTCCAGGACTGAATAACATATTTGTCTCTCTTTTGTAAAACAAAATGAAACACACATTTACGAAATGAAACTGCTAAGAATGAGTCGTTGCATACGTAACAAGCACTCATTCATTCACCTGTCGAGTACGTGTTCTGATAATTCCCATAAAGGAAGAACAAGGTGCTTTAGAAGTTGTAACCAATAAAGTTTTACTCTATGTCAAGAGCACTCATAACTTAAAATTCAAGCTTGTAACTCTCTGTCTTCATATCTGTATTTGGATCCTTATATTTTCAAGCTTAAAGTAAACCTAAATCAAAATTTTATTGGGAACAAATAAGCAAATATTTATTCTCAAAATTCCTTCTCCAAAATATTCCTTTGATTCTTATTTATAAATTCTGTACTTTATTAATCACCCAAACTTTTATTATTAAATAAATATTAATAAAAAAGTCATTTTTGTGTCTTTGATTTTGTAATATAGTCTTTGTAAAAGAAAAATAATTGTCCATTATCATGAAAAAAGAATTTCTATGTTTACTTTCTCCCATACCTACTCATTCTAAGAACTGAAGAAGTCAATATAAATCTTGGTAGTGGAAACATGAATTAACGCTTTATGATCCTTTATACTTTTGTGCTTCTTAAAAATATTCGATATGCCAAGATATGGAAGCAACCCAAGTGCCCACCAATGGTTGAATGGATAAAGAAGATGTGGTGTATATACATACAATGAAATATCACTGAGCTATAAAAAAAGATGAAATCTTGCCATTTGAGATAATGTGAATGGACCTAGAGAGTATTATGCTAAGTGAAATAAGTCAGACAGAAAAAAACAAATATTGTACGATTTCACTCATATGTGGAATCTATAAAACAAAACAAATAAGCAAACATAACAAAACAGAAATAGAGTTATAGATACAGAGAACAAACAGGTGGTTGCCAGAAGTGGGGCAGGGGAGGAAAGAAATAGGTGATGGAGATTAAGAGGTACAAACTTCCAGTTGTAAAGTAAATGAGCAATGGGTATGAAATGTAGTGTGGGGAATATAGTCAATAACTATGTAATACCTTTGTGTGCTGACATATTGTAAGTAGACTTACCGTGGTGATCATTTTGAAATGTGTAGAAATATCAAATCATATTGTTGTATAACAGGAACTAACATAGTATTATAGGTCAATTATACTTCAAAAATAAAAAAACAAACTAATAGAAAAAGGAGATCAGATGTGTGGTTACCAGAGGCAGGGGGTGGGGAGAGGAGGAATTGGATAAAGACAGTCAAAAGGTATATATATTTTTTCATAACTTATATATTCATAACCTATATATTTATTCATAACCTAAAATTTTTAATTTGGGGGAAAGCCAATTTAATACTATAATTAAGAAATTCTTAAACATAGTAAACTATGCAAGTTAATTCTCACACAATTAAATATAGTAAGGTTTTTTTATTTAGCATATGTCATTATTATTCATTATATTTGTTCACTAAAAATGAAATGGTCAGAAAGGGAAATAACCTCATGACAATTTAAAAACTCATATCCATGACAGATTTGTCTTATAATGTTTTACTTCATACTAGGGAGTTTAAGCCTTGGCATTCACAATGTACCACCTTATGAGCCTTGCACAGAGCCTTCAGTCAGACTTTATTACATTTAATATGGAGCTCCAGTCATTATCCCAACAGTCAAGTCTGCATTTGAAATTTGGACTGTACATTACACATTGGCAGTAGATGTTCCCATATTTTAAAATAACAGGAATAAAGTTGTGATTTCTTTTAGTTTCTCTTAGTGATTGTTACTTTGTGAGTTGCTATGGAATTAATGACAGGCTATCTTCATGTGCACTTTTTAACTGAGGATTTTAAAGAACTAGAAGATTAACAGATATCAAGGGAATTTAAGAGATTGATTTTGAAAGTCATTTAAATTAACAACAAATAGAAAGACCCCAAATAGCCAAAGTAATCCTGAGAAGTTAAAACAGCTGGAGGAATCAGACTCCCAGACTTCAGACTATTCTACAAAGCTAGAGTAATCAAAACAGTATGGTACTGGCACAAAAACAGAAACATAGATTAAGGGAACAGGATAGAAAGCCCAGAAATAAACCCACACATCTATGGTTAATTAATCTTCAACAAAGGAGGCAGGAATACACAATGGAGAAAAGACAGTCTCTTCAGCAAGTGGTTGGATGTTGACAGCCACATGTAAATCAATGAAGTTAGAAACTCCCTCACACCATACACAAAAATAAACTCAAAATGGATCAAAGACTTAAATGTAAGGCCAGACACTATAAAACTCTTAGAGGAAAACATAGGCAGAACACTCTTTGACATAAATCACAGCATAAATCACTCTGACATAAATCACACAAACATAGGCAGAACACTCTTTGGCATAATCACAGCAATATCTTTTTGATCCACCACCCAGAGTAATAAAAATAAAGAAATGGGACCTAATTAAACTTAAAAGCTTCTGCACAGCAAAGGAAATCATAAACAAAATGAAAAGACAACCCACAGAATAGGAGAAAATATTTGCAAATGAAGCAACAGACAAAGGATTAGTCTCCAAAATATACAAATAGCTCATGCAGCTCAATATCAAAAAAACAAACAACCCAATCAAAAAATGGGCAGAAGACCTAAAAAGACATTTCTCCAAAGAATATATACTGATGGCTAACAGTCACATGAAAAGATGCTCAACATCACTAGTTATTAGAGAAATGCAAATCAAAACTACAATGAGGTATCACCTCACACCAGTCAGAATGGCCATCATCAAAAAGTCTACAAACAATAAATGCTGGAGAGGGTGTGGAGAAAAGGGAACCCTCCTACACTGTTGGTGGGAATGTAAATTGGTACAACCACTACGGATAACAGTATGGAGGTTCCTTAAAAAACTAAAAATAGAACTACCATATGATCCAGCAATCCCACTCCTGGGCATATATCCAGAGAAAACCATAATCTGAAAAGACACATGTACCCCAATGTTCACTGCAGCACTATTTACAATCGCCAACACATGGAAGCAACCATCAACAGAGGAGTGGATAAAGATGTGGTACATACATACATTGGAATATTACTCAGCCATAAAAAAGAATGAAATAATACCATTTGTAGCAATATGAATGGACCTAGATATTATCATACTAAGCAAAGTAAGTCAGAGAAAGACAAATATCATATAATATCACTCATATGTGGAATCTAATTTAAAAAAATGGTACAAATGAGTTTACTCACAAAACAGAAACAAACTTACAGATATCAACAACAAGCTTATGGTTACCAAAGGGGAAATATGGTGGGGAGGGATAAATCGGGAGCTTGGGATGAACATACACACACTACTATATATAAGATAGATATCCAACAAGGATCTACTGTGTAGCACAGGGAACTCTACTCAATATTTTGTAATAACCTATATGAGAAAAGAATCTAAAAAAGAATAAATATATGTGCATGTATAACTGAATCACTTTGCTGTACACGTGAAACACAACATTGTAAATCAACTATACTTCAATAAAATCAAAATTAAAACAACAACAACAACAAATAGAAGGTTTTCTTTTAAAACCATGTTAATAGCTGGGTGCTACTGAATGAAAAATAACAAACACAAAAGGAAGTTTTTTTAAATACTAATATTAGAGGTCAAAAAACAGATGATACTGAGTTCTAAAATAGTGTGCTAATTTATCTTTATAAAATGTGAAGTGGACAGGCTTGATTAGTGAAATGATTAATTTTTCTAAATCTTTAGTTCTTTCCCACAAATATGTTAAAGTTATAAAAGAAGGCTGGAGACAAGAAGCTAGACTTGTTTGAAGAGGCTGACAATTTAAATGTGAATAAGGGTCTATCACTCAATAACAAGGCAAATGACAGGAAGAAATACAACTAAAAATGCCAGGATTTCAGATATCTTTAAGAATCTACCATAGAGATATGTATGATTGTGAACAAATACACCTGTGAAAACAATATGCCTATGTTTTTTCAAAAATAGTTGCATATATAAAAAACCTTTATACCAAATTATGAAAGCTTAAAAGACAATATTAGATATTTTAAAATAGTCTAAAAACAACAGAAAAAGTAAAAATCATATATTCTACATTATTTTCTTCTAGAGTACTTGTACCTTAAAATAAAGAATTTTTATTTCCATGGGTAAACAAATAGAACCAAAGTGTTGAGATCGTGTGTTTATACATACATTCAATATTCATAATCATATATGTACATACAATGTATACTATGTATGATAAATTTTTTAAAAATTCCTGTACAATAAGAAATGCTATTCCCCAAATTGTGGGTAAATAGCAACAGCCTGTGGTCATTTCTGATGTTGCACTTTTACTATTTATTTACTTTAAGTATAAATATAATATTTAAGCATTTGCTTTAAGTATTACTTACAGTATTGCAGTATTCATTTACAATAAATATTCCGTTTACCTGTCCTAATAGCTGTGAAATGCCCTCTATTCATATCCTCCTCCCCACAAAGCACCACCTTTTAGGAAATAAAATCTGGAACTTAAAAATCTGATTAGCTAGTCTTTGGCTATTGGGGAGGGGGGTTACTACATTCCACCTAAAAACATAGCAAACTTCCAAATCTTGCAGACACTGGCATACTCTATGATACAGTTCACATCCTGATTTGACTCTAAGGATGATTTAGATCTCAGGTCTTAGTAAGGAGTTTAGATTGTGTAATCAAGGCAGTGAAAATCATTAGAAAGTACTAAGCAGAAGACAGTGAAATGACATTTTAAAAACACTGTGTCGGGGGTCTATATGGATTAGTGTGAAGAGATAAATGTGAGGATGGGGCATGAGGAATCTGTGTTAGCAGCCCAGGTGAGAGATGAGGGTGGCTTCACCAAAGGTGGTGGCAGCAAAGGTGGTGCAGGATGGACACAGTTAGAACATATTGGAAATACTTTTAAAGGACCTTTTGATGGATTAAAAGTGGAGCTAAAGAATCAAGAATGAATACTAGGTTTTTTCACTTAAGTAACTATGTCACGAGATAAGGAAGACTGAGGACAAATGGGTTGGTTTTACCGAGAGTTGCGCTTTAGACATGACAAGTTGGAGGCACCTGTTACCCATCCCTGTGGAGACACAGGAGGCAATCAGAATAGCAGATCTGGAGTTCACAAGCTGAGGAAGCCCAGCAGGAGGTTATCATTTGAAAGTCATCAACGTATAGATGATACTTACACTTTGAGCCTAGAGTCATTCATTTATTCATCTATCCAACAAATATTTACTGAGCACCTCAGATGAACCAGGTACTGTTCTAAGTGTTAGGAATACAACACTGAAAAAATTCAGATAAAAATCCTTGCCTTTACGGGGCTAACATTCTACATGCAGAGATCCCCTAAAAAGAAAAAGTAGAAGGCAAGAAGAGAACCCAGGACTGGTCTCTGAGGCATCCCACCCTGATTGGATGACAGGACAAGGAGAAGCCCACAGAGAATAGAGTGGAAAAGCTGCCTGGAGAAGATAAACCAGAAGACTGTGGTGTCACAGAAGCCAAGAGAAAAAGTGACTCACCCATTTGAATTCTTTGTTAACAACTGTACAACTTTGTAAATGCCTGCTGAGGTGTGGAGAAAGATTAGAAAGAGAAAATGATTTTTAAATTAGGTGATAAGGAGATTGTTTGTGTCCTTAAGACTCAGTGAAATGGAAGATGGCTTCTGTATTTAAGCGGACTGAGGCAAAAATTGAGGGGAGGGTAACAAACTGGAGGCAATAAGTGTGGACTTTGGTAAGTTTTACTGTCAAGGGAAGTTGAGAAGTAGGCAAGTGGCAGGAGGACAAATAGTTAGATTTATGTGTGATGTCTGCAAGCCCTTACCAGAGTGTATGACACATAGTTAACATTCAATAAACACTATACATTATTGTTGATGATAAATGATTTTTAAATTCAATAGTTTGCATTTAAAAATAGTTTACTGACAAGGGGTTGTCACCAAACCTGAGAGTTATGGATTTTCCACTGTAAGTCTTAAAATTAGTTCAGATTACAGAGAGACTGAATTCACAAATGATTAAGTACAAATTAGCAGTAAAGATAGATAGGTAGCATTTTTCTTCTATTAAATTGGTAATTTTTTAAAGTATAATATTCAATGTTGGTAAAAATGCAAGGAAGTGAATCTTAAACTGAATTTACAGGGATACAACCTTTCTGAAAATTCATATGTACTAAAAGCCTTTAAAATGTGCTTGCTTTTAGTTTTGTTTGTTTTTTCCATGAATCTCATTAGAGTATATTTAATGGAAGAGAAATTATAAAGTTAAAGAAACACAGAAGTCAGATATTTAAAAAAAAGAAACTCGAAATACACACTTTCTGTAAGTAGCATCTGAGGTGGGACTGTTTGCATAAATTTGCTGAAATACCCATCCATTTAGACTTTTTTTTTTTAACCTCAAGGCTAATTATTGTAAAGTTCTATACTTAATGTCAGCCTTCAAGACCACCCAGAGTTTTCTGCAGGAAGGCAGAACGTTCACCTTCTTAGTGGGGTGAGCTTCTAAGAGCGCAAATACCTGAAAGCCAGTCTCTGGGTTGATTTTGCTTGTTTTCCCTATTTTCTGGAATCAGTGCCCGGTTAATAGTCATATTCATCAGAGTATTTAATGGTTAGGGATCTGTTTTCCCCAATAGTCCCTGGCTCCCTTTTAGCAACCGTATTCTTAGAACAGTACAGTTCAAATCTGGGCTACTTGAGTGGGGCTCAGAGAGCCATACCAAATAACTTTGCTTCGTATAAAATTTGGTGGCCCTGGAATATAGCTGGCACACTAAGTGAAAGGTGGAATTCCTCAAAGGACAACAAAACCAGTCCAGTGTCTTGGAATGAGATGATTCTGACATGATGGAGATCACTGCTGATCCTATAAAACTAGGCTATTCAGACTTTCACTGCCTAGAGATAGGACTCATTTCACAAGGCAGTGCCATTATATTTTCTTCTCGAAACTGAGTTTTTACACCAGCCCATAATATCTTATTTTAGTACTTGACAAGGTTTGAAATGTTTTTATTATTTCATTTGAGCTTTAGAGTAATGTTATACCCATTTAAGGTGTTGAGAAACTCAGATTCAGAGACTGCATCCCCTATGTAATAAGATTTCCTTATCCACTGTGAGCAAAATCCCAAGAGGTGGCACAATACACGGCAGAAAGGCTACAAAGCGTGAGCGGGTATGAGGGTGTTGCATCAACTTACCTCTGCCCTTTAAAGGACGTTGGGAATACATGGGCAAGGCTATCTTTGCACTAGCTGCTTCTTACATATGGCCCAAAGCATGCTTCCGGCACCAGTGTCTTCAGAAGAGGTGTGAAAAAACTTCTCTCTGAGTCCAGGAGAGTGGGCTGTTCAAATCCTCCTGGAGACAAAAGAAAGAATTGGTTCCAGTGCCTTTTTCAATCCTAACAGCTTTCAGATGACACATTGGGAGTCATTTATACAGACTTGAATATACCCCAAAGCGTTCCTCGCCAAGCCTTCCCACAGTCTACATGAGCCAATGCAGATCACTTTATTTAAAAAGGTTATATGTTATGTAAAACCCACACTACTAGCTGCCTTAGATTTTTCTCTACCCCTACTTGGACTTCTGAGGGGTTTCCTCCATATTTTCCGTCTTTAGCTATAGACTGACTGATTTATTGTCACCCATTAAGCAATGTTCATTTTAATACCCCACCTTCCAAAGGTACCACCATTGGAAGTTCTGCTCAGTTCATCAAAAAACCTACCGCTTAGTAGTCACTTCCTCTGCCAGTCGACAAGCAAACTATAATTTCAAGAGGTGACACTTTATAGACTAGTAAATCAAACCAATATACTGTGCAGCTTATGCCTAAAATGTTGCTTTTTTTCTGATAGGAAACTCTCAGGGTCACCTGTGCATCTCTGCCTTGACCTATGGGTCAACTGTATTTAACCTCCTGCTACAGGAGGATGCTTCAGCAAAATGTGTTTTCCTACTAGTTCTTCTCAGCAACTGGAAAGTCTGCCTTATATATTTTTGAAGACTCTGAGTATATTCTAACGCCAAAAGGTACTCTTTGCGGTGACTTACTGGACCGGGGGAACATTACTGGCCATTTGGTCTAGACCAAATGTCCTACCTCTGGGAAAGCCCTTGGAGGGCACTCTTGCCGCTGACCTATAACTTGGAAAATAAGGTTTTATTCCTAATTATCTATTATTATAGCTACTATTTTAATTTTGCATGATGCCTTTCATTCTATTGTGGTAACAAATGGGTTACTTTATATTTTTTGTTCATATTTACAACCAGCCATTAAGTAGGGAGCTTTAAATAAGATTTACATGGGTAATATTTTAGAGATGAGAGGTAATCCCCTACCATGCTACAGACCTGACCCATTTCATGTATAAATTTCAGTGAAATAGCAACAAAGGAAACACGGGCAAAACATTTGCTGATGGGCACTGGTCACCCATTATCTTTAGCTTCTTTTACTTTATCTGCCTTATAATATCATTTTTATTCTTCCATAATTAAGCCTATAGGATTTTCATTAACATAAATTCTGGTTCAAATAATTCCAGGTTCAATTACTGTCATGTAATTTCAGGCTCTGCTTGTTGGTTGATCGGCAACTTCATGCTTCATATATGCAAATATAGTTAAAATGCAATTCCCCTATTTTGAGAATATATAGCAAAACTAGGTCTTTATAAATATAAATATTTTCAAACCATTAAAGAGAAATATGTATCATACTTTTATTCATAATTGAGTATACATTTATATTTTAAAGGGTATAATTTAAATTTTATGAATATAAACTAAATTTTATTTATAAATTAAAAGAGTACAAGTTCATATATATGTGTGTGCATATTTTTTCCTAGATTTTTAAAATGCACACTTAAGGAAATATGTGTACAAACTCAATTTCTAGATTTCATGTTGGAGTCTGCTAGTAAATGCAATAAGCAATTTGATCAAATCAGTTTTTTATTATTTATTTGCTAGAAATGAAAACGACATGAAATTATACTTTAATAGTGGATTGCCATTGCAATTATAAGTTATTTTCCCCAACCATCTCTATTTTTGGTAGATGATTAGTGCCCCGTGGGATCTAGAGATTTCTTTGATCGAAAGCTGTTTGTTTTCTACACGCTGCAATTATATATTACACATATACCAATGATGAGTAGCCTCATGTGTTGGGATAAATATCTTATTATAAGTTCAAATGCTTAGATACTTTTTCAATGTTTATTTGAGCTGAGCAAAACATAGTCGTTTGAGTTCACAGGGGGCTTACATAAACCTTTTGGGGGAGAATTTCAGCTCACAGGGGTTTGTAAGCAGATGGCATATGCAAGCAATCACACTTCTCCTTGGTGGGAGGAATGGCATTCTCAGGGTAACAAAATAAGGGAGGGAAGTGCCATGACAAGTCTGTTCTCAGAGTCTCCACCTGGGCTTTCCCCACAAGGCAAAGATACTAAGCATAAGTTTGAGGGATAACATGGAGTCAGAATACAGTGAAGTGCTTCTCTCAAAACCTTCAGACTGGCCCACCCCCATTCTCCCTCTGGGAGTCTTGGAAGCAAGTTGAACCATCCCACTGTTCAGAACTGAGGTGAAATTTTGCAGTAATTTGATGAGATTATGTTTAGGAAGTTAGAACCCAGAAGCACCCATTTCTTGTCCCAACAGTGTGCCACCTATGGTGCTACAAGCAAGAAATAATTTCAAAATGGGAATCAAAGGACACGTTTATAATAGTTGGACCAGCACCCAGTTCTTCAATGAACAGAACTCTGGAAAATTTGGGCAGGAATACATGTAAGAAGAGCCCTCCAACTTCCAACCAGCTCTATCCATTCTCCACCTAAATCTTGGGAGGATCATTCTGCCCAATGTTATAAGAACTCAAAGCAGTGACCAGTAAACTAAGGTAAAAAGAGAGAGAGATAGGAGAACAATCTGGCCCCAAGGAAAGCCCTAAACCAGTTTAGTGAGTGCACAAAATTGGCATGAGTGGGGAGCAGAACAGGGGAAAGAGAAAGGAAAAAAAGAGAAATGAGAAGGGAAGGGAAGTGAAAAGAAGGAAAGGAAAGGGGGAATGTTTCTTAACCCTCAGTGACCGCACTCACTGGCAAATGTGTCTCAATCAAAATCCTACAGTCTGGCAGAAACCATAGCAATGCTTCTCCCTGAAAGGGGAAATAAAGAAAGAAACGGACACAGATTTGGTCAGAGAAGATGTTTTTGTCCTCTCTTCCCCACCAAACCACTGTGTTTTAAAATAACCAGGGATGTCTAACCAGACCTTAGGTCATCCCCTCTGAAAAATACTGCGACTACAACAGATGTCTGTGGGACAGAACCTGGCACTCAGATACACTCTAGGACAGATCTACAACTTGACCCTTGAAACCACACAAACACACCAAAGCTGACTCCTTTCATTTTGGTTAAACTGGAAATAAATTTGTTTATTAAAGGCTAGGAGGGCAGAGAGATGACTGACAGAACTTTACACTCTTACTAGCATGTCTACTTATAATAAATATATATTTCTAAGGAATTCTTTTCCATCTAGGTCAACATAGATCTACTCAGGGTGACACAGAAGACATATTGCTGCAAAGAAAAAATGAAGGGTACTACCATGTTCAAAGAATTTTACTCCAAGCTTGCTTCATATACACTGAAACAGTCCTGAAATATAATACCTAAATAGAAAGATGATTTCTCTATGTCATACCACTTTCTTAGCGGCTGTTACTCCTCAACTGTGAACTTAAACTTGTTCTAGTCTTTTGTATCTATTTCCCTCAAATCCACAAGTGTAACAATTGGCAATGCTGCTCATAGTTGAAGTTCCATCACTTTCCTGGTACCGTCCAGCTTACCCCATGATAATAAATACTTTAAGTATGTACAAGTTATTGTATAAATGAAGAAAATACCGTGCTAAATCCTGAAAATGTGGGATTTAGGGTCCTCACTAAATCAATGGACTATATCTTGAAAGCTGTTAAAAGAAAAAAAAAGGTAATACCAATTCCAGTCATTTATGTCTACTACTCACAATCTATGCCTAAACCACAATGCGGCTCAGTAATGAGCATGCACACCTTTAAATGTGAAAGGTTGTATCTGATTAGAACACAAAACACCATTCAGATATACACAGACTCACAGTGAGTTGTTCATACAGCAGAACCAAGCTTTAGAAAGAAAGAACGAACTTTGGTCTCCAGTTACAACAGAGTGAAAAGAAAAGTATGAGTAATTCCAAAGGAAGAATAAACAAGATTTGGTGATCTGGAAAATGGGTAAGTAAAAAGAGGAAGATCTCAGAAGTATACTGAAGACCGGAAAATCATTTAAGTTTTATTCCATTAATTTAACAGTTGTTTTACTCATCACAGACACGAGGAGGAACAAGATATTTACAAGGAGCAGTTTTTAGGATTCTTTTATTTCAAAGTAGGGCAGATGAGCTGGCTTCTACAATGGGAGGTAAACCAGAATCGAGGAGGATATTGTGGAAGTCTTGGCTTGTGTTTTCAGATGACAATGGGGCAGCTAGAGTAGGGCTCATGATGAGGTGGTTCAGTGAAGACAGATGTGACAAGATGACAAATGTGCAGCCTTTAAATTCCCTTGGGATTACAAAAATATGGGGGGGGAATCTGATAAAAAACTGGTTTCCTACAGTAAGTTTGTGTGGGTTATTGGACATTAGAGCAAGGTATATTCTCCATATTTATTTTTTCCGTATGGGACATTTGGAACTGAAAAAGGGCTTTAGAGAAAAACTAATGAAATCTGATGGAGTTTAGTTAATAATAATAATAACAATAATAAAATATGAAGCTTAGCTCATAGTAATGTATCAAAGTTGGTTCATTAGCTGTGACAAACCGACCATAATGATGTAAGGTGTTAGCAATAGAGTAGTATATGGGAACTCTCTGTACTCTCTTTGAAACTTTTCTGTAAATCTAAAACTATTCTAAAATAAAATGTTTCCTTAAAACCAAAAAAAAAAAAAAAAAGTAAAAAAGTACTTGTTAGTACATGCAAGTTTAAAATTTCAGCCTATATGTCTAGATCAGTTCTTACATGTAGTAACTCTTCAATAAATTATAATTATTATTATGAGTAAATGCACAATGTACAAACATTTAAGAGTTTAAGTAAGAGTTGTACCTGATAAAAAGAAAGTTTTAGAAAAATTGATTTAGTGCCTATGTGGTAGTTGGCTTTGGATAAGGCAATAGAGGCTGTAGATTCTGGGAGACCCTTAAGAAAAATTTTCATCTCTCTGTACCTTTGTTTCTACATCTGTAAAATGCTGAACCTAAGTTTACCTACCTCATAGGGTTTTTGTGAGGAATAAGTGAGTTATTAAATGTAAAGTTCTTAGAACAGTGCTTGACATTTAGAAAGAGTCCAATAAGTATTATTTATTACTATCATCATTTTTATCATTGCATTATTATTATATTGAGCCTTGCTGAAGAAAAGAATAACAATGGTATTGACAAAATGCGGGGAGAGGGAACAGGAAAAAAACAGTAATTTTGAAGAAGAAGAATGATCAGCTAAGAAAGAAATATCTAGTAGAGATTTGGCAACATGAGATTAGAAAACTTTTCATAGACATGATCATTTAAATATGAGAATAAATAAAATCTCTGAGACTGTGGAAAAAGAAGCAAGCCAAGATCTCAGCCTTTAAAAAGTAATCTCAGCTAAAGGGTAGAAAAAGGTGGAGAAACTCATGAAGAAAAAGAAGAAAAAGAAATAGAAAAGAAGAATCAAACAGGCTATCTAGTCTCAGAGGGAAGAGAATAAGAATTTATAAAAAAAAAAAGAAGAGGGGGTCAGCCCTATGGAAGACCTCAGAAGACATCAAAGGTCTAAGAAAAGCAAGAAGACTCAATTATGACCTGAAACAAATAGCTCAAATAGGGAGAGAAGCCAAAGAATGGTTTTATTCATTATATATACTATTATTGTCCATTTTCCACCCCATGAATATAAGTTTCCCCAGGGCAAGGATTTTGTCTAATTTATTCATTGATGTATGTACATAGTAGGCATTCAATAATATATGGTGAATTAAGGAATAAATAGTTCTCAAACCAGGTCCATAATTTTTAAAATAGTCTATCTTGTAATACTATTGTGGAATCAATGAGAAAGTAGCTATTGTCAAAAATTACTTGACAATACTAACTTTCATGAAGAAAATAATGGAACTAGGACTACAGAATTTCAAACTAGCAATAACAAATTTATTTTTTTCCAGGAAAAAAAATCCAATAATAAATATCACCAAGTAAGTTTAGCATTAATTATATTTAGCTTTTTATCCAGAGGAATGGACATCTTTCCCAGCACCTCCAAGACTACAATTATCCTGTACATTCTTCTCACATTTGCTGCTCGTTGTAAAATAAACTTTTATGACAATTTAGAAGTGAAATTTCTGATTTTTAGAAAAATTTGGAGTCTAGGGTGGTGAAGAAAAAAAGAATGCCAAAGTCAAATCTTGTTTGAAGATTAGGTTATCAATATTCTTTATGATAATACTAAAACATGAGGTCAAATATTTTATAGATACAGGGGGGAAAAAGAAGTAGGATGTAAAAATTTCCAAAACACTAGACAGATTTTTTTCAAGGAACAAAGTCTACATGATCATTTCATATAAGTCAAAAATTAAGTGGATGCAAATAACAGGAAGAAAAGAAAACAAAAAATAAGATGTTAGGAATAAGATATAGAAGAGGTCATAATAAATATGAATGGACTAAAAAAGCCCCTTTTAAAAGACCAAACATTCAGTTTGAATAAACAAAAAAGAAAATCTATAAAGGCTGTTTTTTGGAGACATAGTTAAAATGACACAGAAGGATTGAAAAAAAGAAAAGTAAAAATATATCAGAAATGAAAATAAGCAAGTTTGAAAATAATTTATCAGTAAGTGTCCTGGCAGAAAATATTTAGCACATTCAGCTTGGATAATTTAAAGAGAGTTTAATAAAAAGAAAGGATGGGCAGGGTTTAGGAAAACCAGCACTATTTATAGCAGGAAATTCTTACCACACCTAAGTCTGCATGGGTAAAGGGAGGGAGCTATGACAGGAACTCATGGGCTATAAGGAGAGGGCCATCTGACAGGAGCTATGACCTTTGGTCAAAACCTAGAGTCACATGGAAACTCCACAAGGAAGGAGGCTGTGGAAGACGTATCCCAACTTCATTCTCCTCCTTCCCTGAGATGTCTTGCCAGTGGTCCCTGTTAGCCTAACCCAACCAGAAGCCAGGGGGCAAGGGCACCTCTTGATGTGTGTGGTCCATACAAGTCAGCATCTAGAGGCAGAGCAGAATAGAAAAGGGTGGAGAGTGGATCTGGGAGGAAAGTATAAGATTTCCAGCACAGAGAGTCATAAAAGATAAGTAGAATTCAACTTAAAATCATTAAATGAAGAAAAGTGGAGGTGGATATTTTACAAGGTTAAAAGTTTCAAAGATACGCAGTCAGGAGCTTTTATGCACCAGTAAACGTATCACTGAAATATATAAGGTAAAAAACATCAACAATATAAGAATAATCTGATGAAACTCTGATTGTGGAGTGACATATCTTAAAATTTGACATGACCAGAACTGAATGAATGATTGACAAACGTGCTTAGTAAACAAAAATATACAGAGAGTTTTGTACCTAACTGAGAACATCATTTTCTAAAGACACACACACAAAAATAATCATCCACTAAGATACAAAATAAGCCTCAGTAATTTCCAAAAGAATACATTTATAGAACACATTCTCTTACCACAATCCAATAATAACTGAAATTCACTAAGCACTAATTTTGCATTCTAATTTAATTCACATACCACTATAAGGGAGATGTTATTATCTTCATTTCAAAAACAAATTCTAAAACTGAAGGAAAACCATCCTAAATTTTAAAATACTGTGGAGATAGTAAATACATTCATGTATCAGCTATATATATTCTTACAGCAGAATGAAGTGATAAAGATAATGAGGAGGAAAAAGCAGCAGAAGATAATATACATATAATATATACAGATTATATATGCATATATATTTACGTATATATATGCATATGTGTGGAGATGTATATACATTTCCAGAAAAATGAAACAGGAAGAACCAAATAGAAAAGAAATTTCTTTAAACTAAAGATTCGATTGTTCAAATTGAAAGAGCCTACTTGGTACCATGCAAAATGAAAGGACAAATATGACTAAACACATCTTGTGAAGTTTTCTTTCTATTTCAAAGGTTGCTAACCTTATTAATCACAAGTTTGAAGCTATGAAAACCTAATAATAATTATAAATATGTTGAATATTTAAACATATGGGAAAGATTTCAACTGAAAAGAAAACTTAAAAGTTCCCTTCTACCCATCTTCTGGGTACTTTCTCTTCTGGGCAAACCCATCCATGCATCGAGATCGTGGCTTTTTTGAGGTCCCCTTTCAAACACAGCTGTCAAGGGCTATAGGCAGAATCATCTGAGCTCTATTACAATCCCCCTCTGTATTTTTATTAGGTATCTTTCAAAATGCATTGATACTGCAATTGATGACTTGGATATTCTTTTGAAATTTTATCTTTGGAAGCAAATTACTGAACAATGATTCTGTTTATGTTGAAAAGAAACATATGCTTATGTGTGTGTGTGTGTGCATGTGTGTAAAGAAACAGAATGACACTGGAATGACACAAACATACAGTGAAGTGTAGTTACCTGAAGGATATTCAAAACTTTGTGAAGACCTAAACTATTGAGCTGAAGAATATTCCCAGCCTCATCTAGGGTAATAGGTACAGGTCCCCCATCCTCAGCAATCAGCCAACATAATTATGCATAAGTGAAAAAAAGTCCAAATACACAAGCACCTGTATTCAAGCCAGGGAATGTTTCTCTGAGGCTGTTTCACTGCATAGACCAATTAAGTGGAAAATATTATTTAAAAAATCACCGCATTCTCCAGCCAAGTTTCATAGTTGAAGTTCACTGCTGTAGCTTCAGTGATACACAAATACCTCTTTAAAATTTGAAAACTTTTGTTGTGACATTTTTGCCATGTCCATACATTTGTGGTTCAATCAGCAGTAGCAACTGTTGTGATTTCCTGTGGTTCCTTAAGAGAGCCCACTGAGTTGAGAGAGTTGTTATTTCTGAGTTCCTGCAGGTCACATAGCTACCTAGAAAGTAATACATGTAAACACTCACACTCGCATCTTATTCACTTTGAACCCATTCATTAAAAAAACAGCATTTGCCTGCTACAAAGTCTACTTTTACAATTTTGTTTTTCAGTTTTGTTGTCAATGCATTTACTGCTTTTGAATGTCTCACTCACTGTTCTATAAATTCCTTGACGATAAGGATCAAATTTTTTTCATTGCTCTGTCCTTAGTACCTAACATTTACCTACCTACGTCTGGCACAGAGAAATAGAAAATAAATATTCTATGGGTGGATGAAATGATGGATGAGTGGATGGATGGATGGATGGATGGATGGCTATATTCACTTACAATTTTCAGCCCTATTTCATCAGAAAGAACTTTGTGTAAAGGATTCCTAGTGTGGTAGTTAGTAAACAGCCCTTACTAAACTTTAGGCATTGTCCTGACTTTACTGTGTTGATATGTTATAATAAGAACACAATTTTTAACTCTTGCCCCTCCCAAAAGGTTAATCTAAGTGATTAACAAGTAACTTCATTTATGAAAAATACAGTATATTTCCATTTTCTGGTCAACATTTTCATTGGTTCTTACAATTTCCCTTTTCTCAATTCTCCAAAAGATTATTTCTCAATCTTTTCTAACAAGGGTCATCAAATAATACTAAGATTTTATTTGAAAAAGTGTTCTAAAATATGTTTTTAAACTCCTCTAACCAATATTTCCATTAAGAGGTAGAGCCTGCCATAATGTGCCTTTATTTGACCAATTCAGGATTGACAACCTCCATAAAGTGACAGAGAAAATCCTCCTCTAGAGCCTGTCACTCTCAAGAAGCCTTTGCCAAAACCCAAAAATCATTTTTACTTTCTGTATTATCAGCCCAGCTGCAGGTTAATCATCCTATGACAGCTGTTGCTCACTGAATTAAACCAAAATGACACTAGTGAACAAAACTGAGCAAGCAAACCATATATATCCCAGAACGGAACAGAAATTATTTTCATTGTGTTCTCGATCTTAGAAAAAGAAGTGAGCGAAGAGCCGTTATATTAAAATTTTCACATTAAAAAAATCTACTTCTGGCTACTTTCCTGTTTTGTTTTGGTCAAATGGTTTTAAATAGCCATTAGAAATCAGTAAAGGAAAAATAAGAAGGAAAATCTGAATCTAAACTCAGACCTGTGAAATTAGGCTCACTGTCTACTGAATACACCCTACACCTGTTACGTTTTGCCACTGGAACGGGATAAGCATTGTAACTAAATGGATTATGCTGCATTTTACTAGAAACAAATTACCCAATACTACCATTTATGAGTTAAGATTTCCTGTAAGAAAATAGCGCAGGAAAAAAAGAGGGATTATTTCATATCTTTGAAGGGTGTTTTATCACACTGTGCAATTGCATGCAATTTAACACCTAAACTGCTTAAAGTGCAAATGATATCAACTAGTCCACCCTAAGGGCCTGGTAATAGTCCTGCGTTTGTGCTGCTAGAGCTGGTTTTGTCAGCACTTCCATTATAAGCCCGGTCTTTCAGGATTTTTTTCCACTCAACCATGAAAATTTGCTGTAGTTTTACAACTTGGCATAGCAGGTTTCAGCTTAACAGCTCCTATTTTTCTTCCAGCTATTTTGTCCCAAAAGAAGTCAGCTGGCCATCTCTTTGGTTTGTAAAGAAAAGAAGAAAAAGAATTGATGCTATAAATTATAGGAAATAAATTTCAAATTAATAGTTAATTCAGCAAGAATTTTATCTAACCTCATTGGTGCTAAGAGAGTTTTACCCCTATAGCCCCGTTTCCATGAGAGGCTCCTAAGATATTTGGGGGACAATAATTATTCCCTTCCAAAGTAACTGCTGGCCTAGCAAGTTTTCTTTGGTCCATATACGCTGGGGCTACAGTGGAGAACTAAGAAAGTGTTTCATAAATGGTTAGGGAAATCTCAAAAGGGTGATGAGAGAGAGATAGGAACAGAAGACCCTATAATTGCATCTGGTTAGTTGCTTTCTGGAACCACATCCCCACGCACACCCTGCCACTGAAGAAAGCACTTAGAACCTTAGGCCATTGAAACCAGAGTGCCCAGACATAGATGTTCTGACTTTTCTGACATCTCTCACTCCTCCTCTGGATAAAGACCATTCTCTCAAATGCCTTTCTGGAGGAATTCTCCCCACTTCTCACAAGAAATAATTTCTCATCCCCCATCTCTAGCTTTCATGGAGAAAAATATACATTGGGTTCTTTTTTGTTTTATCGACAACCTAAAACACAACTACACATGTGGTAGCTTCAGCGATAGCTGCTAACAAAGAACCATCCTTTCTCCCATACACATCACTGGTGTGATCAGTATCACCTCCCGTCATGCCTCCTCAGGGACTTCATTCCTTTTATTATTCTCTTACATGCCCATACTCCAAAGCCTCTTTTCTTTTTTGAACTTCTTCCTATAAATTTATTAAGCAAACTCCACCTTGAAAAAAATTTGAAATCTCCCCTTGAGCCTCCGTAATTTAAACAAAAATGGTATAGTTATTTCAAATACTATACACAAAACATATTTAAGCATTTAATCCATCCAGAATTTTTATTCAAATTTGTAGTGAAGCAGGAGTCTATATTCATTTTCTTCCAAGTGGCTGTTAATTTTTCCCAAACCATTAGTGAAAAAGCCTTACTTTCCCTATATATTTGAAGCCCTACTTACCTGTTTATTTAAGTGGACAGATGCATACATCTTTCAGTGAGGTTTTTGAGTTACACATACACACACATACATATTATGTGTATGCATACATATACTTATGTATTATATCCTTTTTACAAAACTTATTCCTATGTATTTTATAGTTTTTAACACAAGTGTGATTGGAACCTTTGCTTACACTTTATTTTCTAGCTAGTTTTCACTGGCATAAATAAAAAAGCTATTGAGTTTTGTATATTTTGTATCCTTTGACTTTATAAAACTTGCTTTTGTAGAGTCTGTCACATGTTCTAAGTAAATTTTGTAACTTTCTGTCAACTGAAAAAAATAGTATATTTTATTTTCTGCTGGTAATTATTCTACTTTTTTTGTTTTACTCACATTGCATTAGTTGGAACCTTCAGGAATGCTAAATAATAGTGAATATCCTGTCTTGATATAGATTTAGGAAGGAAAGTATTTAGTATTTCAGCATTTAATATGATTCCACATGCTTGATGTTTCTGATAAATATTTTATAACATTTAGAGTGTATCTATTATTTCTATTTGGCCTATATGGAATTTATCGGAAATGACTGAATTTTGTCAAGTACTTTTCAGGATCATTTTACATAATCATGTGGTTTTTTTGCCATCATTTTATTAATAATGATAATAGCTAATGCTTATGTAGCTCTCACTATATGCCATACATAATTAAATATTTTATACTGATGAACTCATTATGTCATATCATTACCCCAATTTTAAAATGAAGAAGCTGATACATAAAGTGGTCACACAGCTTTGAGTGGAATAATCAGGATTCACACCCAGCAGTCTAGATGCAGAGCCCACACTCATAACCACTATAAATTAGTCTTTTCTCATGTTGACCTATTTCCTAGAATTTTACAATCCTTGGATTCCTGGAATAAATGATATTTTATCATTATGTATTATTACTAAAATAACTTTTAATATAGTACAGACTACAATTGTATAATTTACATTGTTAATCCTACATGAACAAATGAGATTGGTCTACAGAGTTTTGTATGGAAAGTAAATGTATGAGATTTTATTATTATTGATACCTTACTTTTTCTAAAATGAATTGGGGGACTAGCCCTGGTGGTCCAGTGGCTAAGACTCCATGCTCCCAATGCAGGGGGCCCGGGTTTGAGCCTTGGTCAGGGAACTAGATCTCACCTGCATGCCGCAACTAAGAGTTCGCATGCTGCAACTAAAGATTCTGCACACCGCAACTAAAGATTCCACACACCACAACTAAGAAGATTCTGCATACAGCAGTGAAGGCCCTGCATGCTGCAACTAAGACCAGCGCAGCCAAAATAAATAAATATTTTTTTAAAAATCTTAAAAAAATAAAATGAATTGGGAAGTCTCCATCTTTTTCTATGCTGAGAAATAGTTAAAACAACACGGGATATACTGGTTCCTTAGAGGTTAAATATAACGTACACACAATATTATCTTGGACTGCAACTTTATTTAGTGTTACATCTTTGACCACATTTTAAATTTCTTCCACAGTTATTGTTCTGTTCTAATTTATTGATATGTGCATATAAAGATTTTCATATAATACTGGTAATATTATATTTACATAATTATATCTATTTTTCATTCATAATATAAATTTCTCTCTGTTCATTCATGTCAGGGATTTATACATTTTGTTCAATAGCTTGAGGCGAAAATTCAGTTCTACTTTTTTTCCTACTTTACTATTTAACCTTTTATCTTTTTCTTTATAGAGGTAAGAACACAACATGAGATCAACCCTTCTGATACATTTTTAAGTGAAAAATACAGTATTGCTAACTATAGGCATAATGTTGTACTGCAGATCTCTCACACTTATTCATCTTTATCTATACTCATGTGCCTTGCTTTTTGTTCCTTTTCATCTTTTTCTATTTGTTCAATGCTTATTTAATAATAAACCATATAAGGCCATAGATCCTAACTACGGCCTGCACTGTCATATATTTTGATATGTTCACATTTATTTTATTAAATTGCAAATCATTTGCTTCAGTTCTGATTGGGTTTTAAGTCCATGTGTTATTTATAATAATTCCTTTTTCTCTCAAGTTCCTAATTCTTTTGTATCTTTTTATTCTTAATTTCTTGTTTTATTTAATCATGTACAACAAGTAGTCTATAAGATGCATATTTTAAGAATTATAATTTAGGCTTTATTTGTAACCTTTTTCTAATGAAAGTTTCTTTTACTCTCACAAATATTTTGTGAAAACTAAACCTCTGTGTCTCTCTCTTTTCGTGTGTGTGTGTGTGTGTGTGTGTGTGTGTGTGTATTGAGGGCTGAAATTAATATTTTTATTTTTGTTACTCAAATCTTTTATATCAATTAGTATATTTTGTCTAGTCCATCTGTTAAAGTCTTCTCAGGTAATGTATTAAAATCTTAGACTATGATTACGGTAATATAAACTTTTTATTTCTAAGAAATTATAGATATTCTACTGCTAAATTGTTTGAAAGATGAGGAATAATGTTATTATATCCTTCATTTAGTTTAATTTTATCCTTATGTAGGTAAATTAGATAAATAGATAAAAAGGATTCAAATGCACTTGTTAAAAATGTATGAAGGTAATCACTAGAAAAATAGATTGCATAGTTGAACTTCCAAATATCCAGAAAAAAGAAAGAATTCTTAAGACATCTTTATCAACTTAGCAAAAAAAGGGAATGGGACAAGAGGAAAGTAGAAAGTGATACTAAAAGAGTAGCACAGAATATCATAAAATGGCAACAAAATACAAAACAATAAAAAAGGTGGTAGGAATAAAAAATTCAATTACCCAGAATAATATGAATTGATTAAATTCCTATATTCAAAAACAAATATTGTTGAATTAACTTAAAAACAATGGAGATTTTTCTGTATATGAGAGCCACACCTGGAACAAAATGGCAAAATGGATGTCAAGTTACATTGTTTATCAGCCTTTACATTTGCAGTGTCTGTCCCATTCAGTCTGTCCCCACTGAAATTGCCTACAATAGTCTTCCTCCATTCTGACTCTGAGTACTAAAATAGCTCCTTAAGTGGGCTGCATACCTCCAAATTTGCTACCTCTAATCAGTCCTCCACATTATAGCTTGAGTAATCTTTTTAATGTGAGCTCTGAGTTTCTCCTCTTTTTTCTGAGTTTCTCCCCAAGTCTCCAACTTTATCACCCAATGCTGCCCTGTGAATCTCTTCCCTTAGCCACACCAAACTATAAGTCTCTGAGTTTCATTACTCAGTAAAAGCTCCATGAGTGCAGAGATTGTGTCTTTGTCTGTGTAGGCTCTCAAAAAATTTTTGTTGAGTGAATGAATGTGTAGGTAAGTGAATGAAAAAAAAAAATAAGGGAATTGGTAAAAGGATGAATAAATTATATTCCTTTTTTTGGGAGTTCCATCTCCATCAGCTGGTCCAACTTCTACACTCATTTATCAAGGCTTCTCTGAGAAGTTTATGACAGTGTATGACATAATAACCTATTTTATGTGACAGTGTAGATATAATAACTTCTTTTACAAAGAATTCTACATAAACTGGAAGTAATACTTGATGTATTACCTAAAAATAATGTTCTTTTATCTAGTGATCTGCAATTCATGTTCATTTTTTTTCTGTGCCTTTATTCCCTTCCTTTAATTCACTGACTCCAGTCCTTTCCTTCTTTTTTCACTCAATTCAGGGTTTTTCTTTTTCTTTTTTTTTTTTTCCTTTTTCTCAGTGACAAGTACTCCTCCTATCTTCTGTTAAGAAGTCAAGAGTTACACTTTCCAAGGCTCTGGATAATGAGTTAGAAGCCCAGGAGATGTGTCACAAAGAGCAAAGAGACCAGCTTCCTCATCTTCACCTACACTGTCTCTGAACTGACTCATATCTAAGAGAATGGCACACACAGAGAGGAAGGACAGGGACAAACTCTCTTGGTCTCAGTTTCTTCATATATAAAATGAGGGTCTCCGATATGATAATCCTGACAACAGCCGATATATGACCCAACAAATGCTTTGTACCAGTTCATCCCAGGTCTATGCTAGATAGCAAAAAAAAAAGGACAGCTCTTTCCTTTGTGTAACTCTTTTTCCAAGCCCTCCTACTAAGTCTCAAAAAAGGAGGGGCCTAGTTTTAAAGGAAACTGACTATGGCAACTAGGGTAATGAGTGAAGCCTTCAGGCTCACTTTAAGGCCATTTACACCAGGACTTAACCCCTCTGTATATATTCTTTTCTGGACAAAATAATTTTGTGTTTCTTAGGCTAAAGGGCTCTCAGCTGGAGTCCAAAACCTTATCAGTTTCCATACATGTTAATTTGTTGTTCTCAGTCTCAATATTGTGGTGTGCCTTGATGAACTGTGGTGGGCCTCAAGTAATTTGTTGCTAATAACAAACCACTGCATTTTTCAAATAATTACTTTTTTAAACAGATTAAAGCAGACTCAAAGTTACTTCTATCTATATCATCACTCATATCAACTTGTAGTCCAATTATTCCTGGGTTGAGAAAGATGAAATTAGAGCAAGAATATGCAGAAAATTAAGCATGGGCTCTGCCTGTAAACCACAGCTACATATTAATACCACCCAAAAAACCTTTTAAAAAACATCCATGCCTGGGCCTCCACTTCCAGAGATCCAGTTTCAAATGGTTTCCCATGAATCCAGTGGTTCTCAAAGGTTAGCAGGCTTCAAAATCATCTGGGTGACTTGTTAAAATACAGATTTCTATGGTTCATCTCTGGGGTTTCTGATTCAGGGATCTGGAGTGGAGTCTAAGAATTTATATTTATAAATATTGCTGATACTGCTGGTCTGTGAACCACATTTTGAGAAACACTATTAACTATGCCACAAAAAGTACCAGATGATCATAATGCCTTAGAAACCTATTAATAACATAGCTTCCCAGACTGGTCTCATGAAGATTTTGATTCAGAATGTTTGGCATGGGATCGGGGAATTTTATTTTAAGAGTTATCCTCAATGACTTCTCACCAGGCAAGCCTGGGGATCCCTACCAACGAGAGACCTCTGGCAGAAAGTGGAGCAGGACAGTGGGGATGATGTCTCAGGTTTTTGCCCAGTGTTGCTTCATGGTTGAAGCCATGTGGCAAGTTACCATGTGTTATTAGTCTGTTTCCATATGGCAGGTTTCAGGACAGATCTTGTTCCATGGTAATCTGCTCTTCCTGGCCTCTCCCTCCATGGCTTTCTAACTGCATTGGCTTCCTTCCTCTATCTTGGCCCAGTCTGCCTAGCTCAGCTGATTTCTCTAGCACCAGCTCTATTTTTCTTATTCCTTTTCCCATCACATTTCTCTGATTGATGTTTTATATCGTCACAACCACTGTTTTCTTACCGCAGACTCTCCTTAGATGAAAGGAATCTGGCTTTCATCCACATTACTTTATGAAGTAAACTTTAGAACAGTTTTTCTTATATTTGAGACATGTACCTCTTGTAACAGAATCCTCTTCTAACATATTGGTGGTATTAAATTATTTGCATTTTTGTGTTACCTAAATACGCATAAATACAAATTCAAGTTAAATTCTGTATAATTGTTATCAGTTATGATAATGTAACCATAAATATATAAATCAAATACAAACTGAAAAATCAGTAAATTATAAATGTAAAATATAAATGTAGTATCTAGATGATATTTTTATTTTGGAAAATATTTAGTTATGTTTAGTAATAATATAATGTAATTATATATGCATTTATATCTAATCTGCTTCCTTATTTTAACATCAATAATACTTATACCTCTCTGTACAATCCAGTTTTAGAAGATATGTAAATAATATTTAGTCTTTGAATTCTGGTTCATGATAATCAGACCTTATACTTAACCTAAACCCTTTGAGGAAGCAATCTTAAAATGTCAGTTTTAATTAGCTGTCCCTTGAGAACTCTCTAAATTTGTCTTCTTTGTTTAAGACAGATTTAGTACTGCTATATTGTTGGAATCTATGTTAAATGCCTATGTGACCCAATTAGTGCAATAAGAAGAAACAGAAAAGTTCTTCATTAAGGTATTTAGATTCAGTATAACTGTTAAGGACTGACGTGAACAAAGACAGAATTCACACAATACAGCTTACAGGTTGAATATGGAGTGACCTGCTACTGCTCCGCTGCTTCTGAGCTTGGACACCTATACTCTGAAGTGCATGGCAAACTAAGTCCCCCCAACACATCCCCATTAGGTACTATGTAACCATCATCAGGACAGCAGAGACTGATGGAAATGAAACCCATCCTTTACTTGTTTTAGATGCAAGCATGAGCACTAACCATGTAGCAGGTAGATATTCAATAGTGCAATTTATGGTTATATTATTTTTTAGATTTTCAAATAAAATGAAAACATAAAATTAAAATGTTTTTCATGGTGAGCTCATAAGACCCAAAGGCTAACCCTATGAACCTGTGGACTGCACAGAGGGTAGGATGAGGAAACTACTTTAGAATAATGGTTCTTATCGGGGTGGAAAAACAGTTACGTGGCCACCTGGGGCAGTGGATCGGAATAACTTGAAACGGTTTTAAACTACTCATATCCTACTATGAGATTCTGATACCAGATACTGCTTTTGATCATCTCCTGCTGTGATAATGCACTGTTGCTGATGGGAGTGGCTACATATCTTACCTTACAGAGAGAAGAAGTTTAAGAATTACTACGTTCAAAAACCACCAAAGATGTCTTTAACATCAAAGTCAGATGCTTTTCCTCAGTTGTAATCCTTATCTCGTAGACTCATGTGATGTTTACTATCTCTTTCTTGAAACTCTATCCTATGATTCTTAAAAACTTATTTTATTGCTTACACTTCTACTTATTTGACTGCACCTAGTCTTTCTTTTTCACCAGCTCCTCTTCATCTACTTTGCTCTTAAATGTATGTGTCCTGCAAAGTTATTACTAGATTTTCATTCTTAACAATAATTCCCACTTCCATCAAGTACTCAGAAGACTGTTTTAAATCTTTCAAATTACTGAGCAAAGGAATAAAGAGGATTGAGGAAAAAGTAAGTGAGCATAACAAATATAGATGTAAATAATCCCACTTTTCATCACTGTACTATGATTACAAAAATGAGCCAGTCCTTTCAAGAGTAACCAAACATTGGAAAAACAAATTCAAATTATAACCAGAAATTTTAGCCCACACCTATATCAGCACAATAAAAAGTTCCATTAAGAGCAAATGGCATAAAACAACATTGAATGTAGTATCTGATCGATTTAATTTAGAATTTAAAATACTTTAAAGTCATATTTAATTTTTTTGCAAATTCAGCCAATGATTAGTCAGACAAAAATATCCGGGAAAAGAACTTCTGGTTCCAAATACATCTTAAGGAATAGGATTTGAAATCTGGACCATAGTTTAAAACACAAAAATAATGATGATATTTGGATTGAGATGAAGACCAGAATAGACAGAAAGAAGGTGTTTTTTTTCCCCAGAAGACTATCTGACCTGATCAGGAGGACTTTATATTGAAAATGGATGGAAGGAAGAAAAAAATAATTTAAAAAACTTGAGGTGTCAGTTTCATTGTGGAGGAATTTATATTAGGTATATTTATACAGAGAAACTTAAGAAAGTGCTCTGTGATTCGTAATACATAACTTAAGAAAGGACCCATGATACCTCTGTATTCATTTATTTTTTGCAGTCTAATCTTGGCTGTTATACAAACTGACTTCTCTGGACCTTAGTTTCCTTATTAACAAAATGGAGTGTTTGGGTTAAATCAGATTATTAATTATGCTGCATTGATCATTTAACTCCTAAATATCAGTGGCCTAACACACAAATGTAAAATCTTTCTCATGTCCAATACTGGCCTGCAAAGGTTCTGTCACTCAGCACCCCAGTTGGTGGATGTCTTGTTATGTTGAGACACCACCTGAATCTCAGGACCAGGCTTCACAGGGCACCATGGTAAGGGACGATGTTGATGGAGGGAGTATATAGCTTTAAATTATCTCAGCCAGAAAGTGATATACACCATTACCATCACAGCCAATTGGTCAGAACTATTCTTATGGTCTAAAGGTGTCTGAGAAATATAAAAGAGCACATGGGATATTTTGTGATCATTTCTATATCTGCCACAATCTCAAATTTCTCAACAGGGGTCCTAAAATCTCTAATCATAAAGGCTGGCATTTACTGACTACCTTCTATTTATCAGGCAATTTACACACATTAAAACTACCTACAGTACTAAAATTTACTACCTACAACTGTACGACTTATAGGAAAGTAGGCAATATTATCCAGTCTTATAGATTAAAAACAGATTTAAGGAAAATAATTTTGCTAATAAGTACTGGAGGTGAGTTCTAAATTCAGGGCTATTAACAGAAGTAAACAATAAGCCTGTTTCTCTGTATCTCACTGTCTTCCCTGAGTATGATATAATGAAAATGGTTTTCCAAAGCTTGTGCTTTGGCCTAAGTAGGAAAACAAATCTGAAATTTGTTTTAATTATGCCAAAATGCCTAAAGGACATTGTACGTTTATCTGTAATATGACTGCAGGTTATCTAAAATGTCACATTTCTTTACTTTTGATTGAAATTATATAAAATAATATGATAACAAGGATTACCTAATGCTTATTAAACACTCTTATAGCCCATTGCAGGTCTTCGATGAATAAAAAGAAAATATTACAAAATATTGGACCAGTTGGGTAAAAATTATAGTGATTCTTCATGATATAAACTGGGTATTATTGGGATAGGTCAGATGATCATGAACTCTAGGATATCCAGATAACTCTAGGATTCCCAGATCGTATTATATACATTGTTGCTCCTGTATTTGCAACTTCTTTGTTCTCGCCAACTGAACATACACCAATCATCACATTAGCTCTCCTGATGTTTTGTTTATATGGCACCAACGCTGCAGTTATTTGGAAACCCCAGGTGATTGGATGAAGTTTTCCCTTTGTATTTGAAGGCTTGACATCAATTAATGCAACAAGAAAGTCATTAATTTAATAAATAATCACTGAAAATTCTCCCTTGCGTGGCCACTTCTAAATTTATCCTCAATTAAAGACATTCTTTTCTTTATTCATTTAGCTGTATTCATTGAGTACCTACTGTATGCTCAGCACCATGCTGGGCTGGTATTGCAAGGATGAAGATGTCAAAGACCTTGCTTTTAAATCAAGATCTCACGAGTAAAGATATTTTAACATTTGTTTCAGTATGGTTTTTTTCCCCTTAACTGGGCCCCCAAACACTCTCTAGAAATTTACTTTACCTATTTCCTAATGAAACCAAGCTTTTCATTATTTTATTAAGGCATTTGTGCTTGTATTGTCTAAATGGCACCAGTTTTCAAAATACTTAGGAATATTGTTTAGCTTGTTTTTCAGCACAAAAGATAAAATGTTTTAAAAACATAATTACCTTTTATCAGCTGTAGTAATAGGATTTATTTTACATATTTGTTTTATAATAGTATACAAACAAATGCTAGAAACAAAATATGGGTGGTTTGTTTTTTTTTAGTTAATACAATATTTTTTGGATCTCAATACTTTGGAGAAATGAGTTACTAGCATCTAACACTTGAAAGTATATACTACATTTCATTTGATAGACACCTGAAAAAGAACAGCCAATTTCCTAGAGCAGAATTAATATAAAATAAAAATTTTGGAGACTTTCTTTTTCTCTTTAAATTTTTATTAATAATTATTCTTAGTTTGCTTTTGGGAGTTGCAAATGTGTTTCAGTGTCTCCACATATAGAAAAATTTACTGAGTTAGTCCATAAATGCCCTCTTGTGACAGTCTCCAAAAATGCAACTGCCTTTTTCCCTATTTACTTTGTTTTTTCTAAAACAATTTAATATATCCAGGTTATAACTTTTCGATAGAAATGTTTTATATTTTACCTGATCAAATTAACTTATCTCTTTTTTAATAAGCTATGACTATGTCATGTTTTGAAATTGAGGCAGAAAACTTATGACAATACCATTCCCTGTGTTGGGTAATTATTGGAAAGACCTAGGAAAGATCTAATTCTACCATCACTTTATTCTACTTTGATGTACATGGTAAGAAAATAATAGATGCTGTGAAAAGATCCTATTTTCAACCTTTCTTGAGAACTTTTAGGGTCATAGCACCTTTCCCAATGTGATAGCTAAAAGATAAAGAATACATTAAATTAGCTTGAATCATTCTTTCATAAATTATTCATAATTTCTAACCAATTGTCTTTTATATTCATTGGTCATCCTGGATTTCCTAGAAGCAAATTTTACTATTCACATTTGGAAATGAAACAATTAATGAGTAAAGCAGTTAAATAACTTGCCTAGAGACAAAAGTTAGTGCATCACTGTATGACCTGTGAGCCAACATGTGGCTTCCATGGGCTTTACACATAACTGTATTTGAAAGTCAGATGTCAGTGAACGCTTTTCAAAGAGCAAGTGATGTGTACTTCTTAAAATTTATTTCTAAAACTTTGTTTTAGGCCAAGAATACTGAACATAATTTCAAAACACAAAAAGAATATTGAAAAGTGTTTTCTTTCCAAGATTCATTCTACAGAGGTTTTCAATAAAGATATAAACATGAAATTTCTTCTTAAGAATATGATATTAAAAAATAGAATATGCTATAACACAAAACTTTGAAATGACACAGACCTGTGTTTGGAAAAATTACTTGATTAAAAAATAATAATCTGTTTCTTATTCTGAAAGATGGGAATAAGAATAACCTACCTCATAGGGTTTTAGTGAGATTTACATGAGATCATGTATATATCAATTTCCTTGCCCTTAGTAGAAGCTTAAAAATTATAGCCATTATTATTAGAAAAACAGCTTAAGTGTGAGTTGTGGACTCAAAACACAATTTAACATTATTAAGTGGCTTTATTTAGATGGCCATATATCAATAACTGCTAATTCCTTATCTTTTAAATTTAAAAACAGTGTAATTATATATGGCATGCTTAATGTTCATAACAAATGAGAATAAGAAAATTCAATAATGTGAATTCTATTTATACTTTTATTGTTAACTTAAATAATTTATTTAAATTAAATTCTCTTGATAGCAAAATTGGCTAACAAGGAGCAGAGAGCCACAGTTTTTTTTCCTGAAGCTGAAACAATCTTGAACTTACAAAGTCTTACCATAACCAACTGGGAACCAGTTGTAAAGAATAAAAGTCAGTGATCTATGATGGAATTCAGGGGCATCCTGGACAAAGGAATGTCAGAGGAGAAACCAGGGAACTGGCATGCTTGTCATTCTCACCTTCAGGAGGGAAACCTTGGGAGCAACAGAACACTAAATCGCTCACAGTTTGGAAATGGACACAATATATTTTCCAGAGCTACCAATGCAATGTGATTTTCCTATTTGGGGATCCCTTGCAAATAATCATGTTTTTTAATTTTACAATCATATATGAATTTCAAACCAGAGTGCAAGATATTGAGAGAAAATAATTCTCAGTTATGATATGTGAAAAGGTCCCTCATCCCAAAAGTAACCTTTGACATCCTTTTTTTCCTCACTTCTCATACTCAATGTATTGCCATTCTTGTAAATTTTACTTCCTAAATACATCTTGAATCTTCCCCCTCCTCCCCACATTTACCGTTACCACCCTAGTTGATGATACCATCATCTTTCTTCTGGGTTATTATAAGAGCCTCCAAAACAGTATTCCTAATTCTACTCTGTTTCCCCATTACCACCCCTTCTCCCCCTCACCCCAAACACAGGCTCTGAATTCTTTCTCCAAGTTACAGTCAGGGTGATTTTTTTTTTTAACCACAAATATGATGAAATAATGCATTAGTTAAGAACTTTCAAACATTTTCTATGACACATAGAACCCTAACATTGCATAAAATCTCTGCCTGATCATCCTTGTCTACTTCTCCAATCTTGTGTCTAACCACTCCTCTCAGCAAATTGTGGGCCACATTGGCCTTTGTCTAGTCCCCCAAATACATTAATTTCTTTCCTGTTTTAGGGGTCTTCTGCACATTTTTCTTCTACCACGTTTTGCCTCTTCAGATCACTCCTCTTCTGATCCAAGCTCAGCTCAAACATCACTTCCACAGAGAAGTAATGCTACCCCCAGGACAAGTATTACATCTGTGATATAAACACACTCCTAGGACATTTCCTCCAAACAACTTATCACCGATTATACTTAAATGTTTATTTGGTGATGTGTTGATAAGTACTGGCTACTGGCCTCATTAGACGGCAAACTCCATGAGGCTATGTCTATCTGCTCACCACTAAACTCCAGAGCCTGTAACAGTAATTGGCAACTAGTTGGTGCTCAATAATTATTTGTTGAATAAATTTAATTTCCTGTTTTTCTTTCAACTAGAGAAACCATTCTGTGTTTAATCTTTCTTCAGGACAAATATGTGTTCCTGCAGTAGTTTCAGTCTTTTTCTCTTCCCAATTCCAAGCTGACCAGCTACACTTGCCAAACAACTCAACTGTCTCAATCCATTGGTGCCACCTGTTGGCCCTTATCTGCCTCATGCATTTCTCTCCATCTCTTTCCTCCTTTGAGGGGAATGAGTCCCCTGAAGCATTCTCCTTGCCCCTCATTCTCTCCGATTTTAAACACATAACCAGACTTAGCTTTGGTTAATCTCTTTCTCACACAAACACACCCATCCTTCTAAATTTTCTTTTTTCTATTTCTACTTTTGTTCAGTAATTTAGGAAAATTTCCTCCAGAACTCTCTCCTTCCCCACTTCCTCTCTTTTCCCTCATTCACCCTCTTCCTTCCTCCTTCCTCTTCCTTCCTCCTTCTCTTTCTTTCTCTCAGCTTCTTCCTCTTCCTTTTTCTTCATTATAATATTATACATGTAGAAAGCTATATTCAAATTCCAGAAATCTACTTTCCAAGTTTTAGCTTGTAATTATTTGTAAGATAGGACTTTCTAAAATACCTTTGGTTTATAAAACCAAGGTGGTAAGTATTTGCCCTATTAGCATCCTGATAAAGCCTAAAATTCTAACATTTTTTATGGTAATACTGTGTTTTAGGGGTAAACTTAGATAAATAACTTTAGCAAACATATAATCTCAGTGAATTACTGTGTTAGTAAGTAATGATTGATTTGTACCTATATGGTATTATATTCAGTGAATAATTTATTGTGGGCTTAACAACAGGAAAATTAACATTAAACAGGTGAAAGAGAAATGAGTTTGTTTTATAATTTTCAGGGTAGATTTATTTACTTCTTCACCCCAACCATATTGTACTTAATATTGCAATTTTATGATTATAAGTTTTTAAATTAGCTATATCTAGAAATAATCTAAACTGGCAAAAAGTTTGAATTTTAAGTAGTATTTAAATTCTAATCTTGAATAAATAATCTTTCTGGAATTACATATGAAACTCAACAACTAGATGTTCAATTGAGTGGAAACTTCCCTATGTAATTGGATAGTTTATAAGTACATTGATCATCATTGATAATAAAATATATATACAAGAGTTCTTGAATGTCAAAGTTAATTTTATGAAAATTATTTGGTGTGAGCATTGATTACTTGCCTACTCTAGCATAACACATTATGACATGTGTATTTCTTGAAACCTTTAATATACAATCACCTGGATATTATTTAAAATTTTACATAGGCTAACAATTCACTAAAGCAATTATGGCCCAAATTACTTATACATTTAGTACATGACAACCAAGAAGGGGAATTACATTTTGTCTAGGTTTAGCTTATGAAGTTAATTATTTCTGTAAATTTAATAAACATTTTAACACAAAGTGCAACATCATCCCTTATAAGTAAAGACAAACTCACCTACTACAGGGTTTCAGTTCAAGTTGTCAAATGTTTAGTGAGCAGTGACTTAGCATACTATGAAGAATATACCGATGAAGACAAAATTCCCACACTCCTGGAGCATGAGTGAACCGAGCAAAAGAACTGGAGATCTGTTTTCAAACAAAAAGAAAATGAAGAAAAAATGTTGGTTGTTTTATGAATATTAATCTTGCACAAATCAGAAAACCCACCTTTCAAGTCTTCTTGATTAAATCTCTAGTGAGGCCACGGGTCTAGCATTCTTCATACACCAAGTCTAAAATAATTATATATTGCTTTGGGTGGTATCATCATATTTTCAATAAACATTTCAGCATGAGTGTTATAACCAAAAGTTTGTAAATATGACCAGTAAAGTAGCCTTGAGAGGACTTAAATAGAGTGGGATTTATAGAAAATTTATGTTACCCTTTATTGATTAACATAAGAGAAAATTTTATCATGGTAAAAGTTCTGCAAGTAGCATTTGTATATTAAAGATGAAAAGGTCCAGTTCTGACATGAGTGTCTCAGTATATACTCTTTGTTTATGAAAATATTCTTTGATTTTATTAAAATAAGGTATAGTTTATGGGGATATAGTTAGTGATAAAAGTATTTTATATGTATAAATGCCTAAATTTCATTTTCTAGAGAATAGTTCAAATTTGATACTGTGTTCTTTACTACATTTTTCCCCACAAGAATCTTTCTTTTTTAGGCATAAAATTCGTTCTCTGTATAAAAGAGGAAAAAGCAAAACAAACAAGCAAAAGAAAAATCCTGCTGGACTGGCTAGAACATAAGATTCCAGGAGTCAAAAGTCTAGCCTTCTGACATGATTATGCCTCCATATTACACTGCTATGAAGCTAGGCTGCTCATCAATTTGACCAAAAGTTAAAAAGGAGACAAAACTCAAAAAAATGTGTGGTGTATGTTTGAATAATCTTTACATCAACTTGGAAAAATTTTTATCTCTAACATATTCTGTTAAAGTCAACTTACCGAAATATATATCTAGTGTGCCAGTATTTCTAAATAAAGCCTTTTTATATACTAATTATATCATAAAAGTGTGGGTCACATGTGCTGTAATATATCCTCCTATACCATATAGCTTAGAAAACAATATCCCAAGACTAGATTCTTTAGAATACCCTAATCACTGGAATAGTTATAAGTTAGTAGCCAGCAATTGTTAGTGTATAAATTAATGGAACAATAATATAATACTACATATATCTTCTAGAATATTACAGCATATACATGAATTTTAATTTCTCACTTAATTAGGAAATATTATTAATATAAGTAGATAATAAACAAGACAAACTTAAAACAGGGATCTTGATTTTCCCAGAAAACAACACAACCCAAATCTTGTCATTATGCTTATACTGACATATTTCTGTTTCTATTCCCATAATGCATCAGACCAATTTTTTCTGTGTTCAACTATTTAAAGTTTAGTATTTGTATCATATTACATATTTTGTGTTAAATTATGACAATAAAAAATTATATCTCAGATTAAAATCTTTGGATATCTATTAATATTTGCATTCTTATTATATAACTATTTTAATTTATGATAAAATATATTATGTATAAATTTTTCACATGTTATATAAAATATATAAATGTGCTGCTCTACTTAAATCAGGAATAATGAGTATTCAGACATTTATTTTAAATGATTTGTCTCTTGGGTAAATTGAGGTTTTACTACAATGCGAATTTGAGTTCATCTAAAACTACTGACCAACTTTTTGTTGAATTATATGCCATTAAACAAAAGTGAAGATAAATATTGAAAAGGCATACATATGCAGCTAACATTATTTAATCCTTCTCCAAATACTGGCATGTTTATCTGTTGAAATCTTAAAATTCTTAAGAATTTGAGAGGTCATTAATTCTGTCTTCCCTTCACCACATAGCAAATTCACATTGAACTAAACTGGACTGAAGCATTACTCTATAAGAGATTAACTTCAAAGGCTAAGCTTGATTAGTTACTGTTAAGTTTTAAATACTCACTTTCAGCACTCTTATAGTCAAAATGCTCCACCAATAAGTTTATTTATATGATAAATTTATCACATATGTGACTAAGAGGGTTTGTATAAATGCAAGTATACTTACATACTTTATGTTCATTCATTTATTCAACAAGCATTAATGAAGCATTTATTTTTTGACATGTATGATTTTTAAAATATTTTAATGTTGGGGTTTTTAATACATATTTACTATATTCTCCTTCAAAGTTTTTAAAGTACTCCAAACAGCTAAAAAATCTACTTTTACTTGATATATATTGATTGTATTTCATGTATATTTCAAAGTAGTGATTATAATAAATATTATTTACAGATCAAAGATTATATCATTTTATAATATTGTGGGTAAGCAGTTATGAAGCAACATAATAATTTAATATTATCAGAGTTGAACTCCTTAGACTCAGATACGTTCACAAATGTATACATAAAACTGACCTTGAGCAAAGTTGACCTTCACAATTGTCATTCTGTATTACTCACATATCTGTGTGGAAATAAAGTGAACACAGCTGATGCTACCAGAGAGGAAAGGATAGTTAACCTAATTACAGGGTATAATATACTTAAGCATAATAATTTTTTTGGTGAATTTTTATTTTATCCTTTTTATGGTCATGTAGATACGACAATAGCTTTCTTTGCTCTTAATATTGTATGTGGATTTTGGAAGTAATCATGAGAAAAATAAGAGAATTCACTAGGACTATACAGATATAAAATATGTGATTTTATTTCTCAAGAGAAAATAATAATATATTGAATAGTATAAAAATATGTGTGTATATATACATATATACACTTATATATGTATATTTTCCAGTTCATAACTTTAATCTCTAATCTTACATTAATTATCATATTAATTAATGGAGGGACATAAGTAACAATAAATTGTTAAAATCAAAGGAATTTAAAATTTGAGGTGTTACCAACCACAAGATAATTTTTTTATTTAACCAAAGTCATAGTAATATGTATCACATTATTTATAGTAAGTCTAATCAGTGAATCTTATTATAAAGATACCCGTAATTTCATGTACTTAAAGCACAAATGTGGTGCCATTTAACTGCTGACAAACCAGTTTTATTGATAGAAATAGCTTGAGTTGAAAGAAGGATCTTGAAAAGTTTACAGCTTTATTTTTTCAAGCACCACAAACTAATAAGTAAAAACATGTGAATTAGATAAAATACTTCATTAACTTACTTTTATTGGGTGAGTCAATGTGATATGATTACATTTCAGAGACATTTAATTCCCCATCATATAAATCACATTGATGTTTGCTTATATTTTCTCTTCTGGTGATGTAGCCATTCAAAGTATTTTACTCATATCAAAGCAGAGATATTATGAAGTTAAAACTAAAGTCATTTTCATTAAAGCTAATCATAAATTTTATTTTCTAAAGTGTTTCCCAGAGTAATCACATTGCAGGTCTGTAAGGGAGACTCTCAAAAGTCCTCTTGGGTCTTGGGTTCTAATTAGAAAGAATCCCATCAAACTTGGAGCGTTGCTGTGAATATAATCGAGAGAACTGAAACAAAAACACCCACATTTGGTTCATGAAGCTCTGGAAGAACCCACTGCACACATATATTAAGAAGGTATTTCTTAATGTTGAAAGTATAATTGGCCATTCATTACTTAGATGGCCAGCTCTACAGTGCCTTGCACCCATTTGTATAAGTTATGTAAATGTATAAATGCTTCCTTTGAAATGAGATAAAACTTGAATCATTACATAAACTGGTAAATGATAGTTGCTCGCTATCTTGTACACAGGTCCCTTTTTATTGGTTAAAGAAGGTAGGTGAACATCACAGATGCAAAATGTTTGTTGTTAAGAATGTGTGTTTACAGGTGTGGAATACCCTAAGGATGGGTAGAACTGATATCCTGCTGCAGGTGCAGACTTTAATAAACAGGAACTTGTCTTTCCTCTAATCACTTCTCTCCTTTATCATGCTTTTGGATTATCTCAATTCACATTAAGTATCACTTGTGCATAAAGCATATACAGTGTACTATATTTATTTAGATATACATGTGACTAGATTTTCTGTGAATAAAACCCCAAATGCATTCACATGAGAAAATGGAGTGGCTTAATTTAAATATTTTAGGAGTGCTAGAATACTAATAAACATCTGGAAGAACAGATAAAACTAGATAAATGTTTAGCCTTGTTATGAGTAACACACTAGCATACGATTAGGTTTATAATGGTTGTAATTTAACAAAACTGTTGTATGAAATATTTTGTTTAGCATTCATTAAAAACTGTTAATGTAGTTGTGTTTTTCATGGACTAAATTTTTTGCAGCAGACGCACGTTATTAGTATAATACAAATATGCTAAAAAGCAAACAGTTTGGTGTTAAAATGTTTTAAGTAGAATTGTGGAGGGAAATTTTACAGCAATCTTTATTTTTTTTTTCATTTTTACAGGGAAAATTTTACCACAAATTCCGTATTTTAATGATATACCAACTCTATTTTTTAAACTCATTTTGTCACTGTTTTGTAACAGAAACACTGTAAATATTATAGATGTGGTAAACTATTATACTTGTTTTCTTATAAATGAAATGATCTGTGCCAACACTGACAAAATGAATTAATGTGTTACTAAGGCAACAGCCACATTACATGCTTTCTCTTTCACAGTAGGCAGCAGAGCATATGGTTTTCTCTTAATGGAACGCTAGCTTCTCATTAACATACCAGTAGCAGTGTCAGAACTTACAAACCAGCATAACAGGGAGATGGAAAAACTTATAAATTAGACCCTTTCAGTACTATTGAGAAGGAAATGACTGATGTTCTAAGGTACAATATTTAGCTAATACTGTGCCCTTTTCTGCACCTTCTTTCCACCAAAAAAAAACCTTTTTTCTTATAATAAATATAAATATAAATATTGAAGTACAAGTAATTTTTACCCTGCTTTTAAGAGTGATTGGCACTCTGATTTTGATAACTCTTCTTAAAAATAATATTTCCGTTTTGCACACAGTATGTTTTAAACAGCTGTATTTTCACCATCCTGTTTCAATACAGTAAAGCAGTTGAAATGTAAAGAGAATTTTCATGTCTCCCTAAAAAGAGGAAATCCATCAGGTAAACAAAAATGAGGATGAGAAGGAAACTATTTTCTGGAGGCAAAAGATGACCATTCCTGCAACAGAAGTGGAGCCGCCAAGAGGTTATGCTTGGTAGTGGAGGAAAAGAATCATTTTATGTCTCCATTTCACTGTGTGTAGTATAAACCACATGTAGCAGTCTCATAATAATTATGGGGATTTGAATTTTTCATCCAATTTTTTTCTTTATTTCAAGATTCTTCTCACAGAGAATTCAGCTATATTTGTAGAAGGAATATATCAATGTCATGTCTTAAGAGACATTTTAAAATTTAAACCTATACATATGGCATGGAAATTATACTTATATATGGATAACCATGACATGACCTCATATTCCAGGAATTCCATAAACTGAAGTTATTTTGGCCGTTTATACTTTAAAAATTTTCATAACATTTACCTATAATTAAAAGGTGGAGTGCTATTAAAAAGTAAAATATAATGTCCTGGGGAAATATCCTATGTGTTCTGGGTCACCAGAGAGTAAACTCCAGAAAGAAAGCAGATGTACTAATCCTCTGATAACCAAAACTCTAGAGAGAGAACAAAGTGGACTGATGGCTCTTTCCAAAGACCTTAATGTTTACACTAATTCAATTCACTGAATGGGAAATTTTACTGCTAGGAGTCTACCCACTTACTAGGCTCTTTCTGCGATGATGTTTGTAGATGTATCCCTTAAATCTGCAGATCGTGATGAATGACAAGAACCTCTTTTAAAAGAATGTCAGGAATATACTGATAATACCAAAATTACTTGAATCTTAACTATAAAAATAACAACAAGCTTTCTAACCATTATTATTCGAATAAGTAATCCATTGATATTTGTAGCTTTTTAAACGGATTTTTTTCTCTTTGGTGGAGTTCAAAATTTTACTGAATTTTGATAACTAAAGTTAGAATATTTGTGACTTAGCTCATTTTCTACAAATGTCTGAAGAATGGCCCAAAGGGCCGGGAATCAACAATATAATTATCTGTAATAAGAAGGTATCCAAGTAACCTTGTTCCCAGAGATATCATAAGCCTGATCTTACAGAGAGTTAACCCCAGCAATTAAAACTTCAGGACTTATTTCTTTTCCTTTGCAAAGAGAAAGATACTAATTCTATTCACAGAAAGACCTTTCTCTCTCCTATCCACCCCAGGACCTGACGATATGTTTATTTGATAATCATTCTCTTTTTCCTCCCTGCCTCAAAGTTTGCCATTATCTCCAACATGATTGCAAGTGCTTTGAAAACTAAGTTAATAATTATTATTCATTCAAGCCCAGTGTTATTAATGAAAACTATTAATTTAAGGGTGTTTCCATACTTTCTGAGTAGCAAGCAGCCAGATAACCATGGTCCATGTTGCAGATTTAATTTGTGAGTCAATGGATCCAGATTTTTCCATTTGGTAAGCAAACTGTTTTTTTTTTTTCATTTTACCAGTATCCAAGAGAGCCACAGGGAATAACTGGCTGCTTGGCATACCCCTCTCTTATCCTATAGATAATTTCTCTGTAACTCTAGAAAAGGGTGTGTGAAAAGTCTTCCCTCTCAGTGTGTTTTTCAACACCACGGAATCAGGAACATCTCTGCATACAGGTGTTAAAAGAAGCTTCCACCTCATGTCTAGCATTAAAACTTAAACTGATGGTTGTTATTCAGCTGAAGACAGTATCAGTGTAAAGTGTCACCGATCTGGTCACTATCTCTGGGAGGCTGCCAGAGCTTCTGCATTGGCATCATGGTGTCGTCTGTGAAGGAAGCCAATTAAGATCACAAGATAGTGGCTGGTAATAATAAACTTCTAATGATGTTCCTGACTGAAAAGAGGTAATTAAAATGTGTATATGGATGACCCCAGCTTCTGTCAGCTCAGTGTAGCTGTTACACTGACAATGTCTATGTTTTGTTTAAGAAGAGGAGTTCGTGTTGTCTAACAACAATAAAAGAAGCAATTTAATAATATAGAAAGGACTGCCTTGGAAATGCACACAGGTTTCAGTTTTGTTGCATCCCTGATAGAATTCAGTTGACTGCTGTCTCCTGACCGGTCAATAGTTTGTTGTTTTGGTTACTGACTCGGTAACATCTCCCTCCTCCCCACTCCATCCTCCCACCACCTGACTCCAACCTCAATATGAGTTTTGGAGTTGCTTGTTGTATTTCACCAGGACTAGGTCTTATCTTTTTCAGATGCTTCTCGAAATCAAAGACTGTGTTTTGAAAAGAAAGACAATTAATTAGATAGCAAAGGAAGCCTGTCCTCTTATCACTCAATCTGGTCATGGACATAAGTGCTTCACACTTTTTCCATCCCCTAACCTGGCAGCCCAAAGCTTTCCTGTACACCTGCTCAGCTCAGCTCATCAATTTTCTGTGAGCCAGTTAAGTTCCTTTAAGCCTGTCCACTGAGAGGTGGTGATAGCTCTCTGAGAAAAAGAAGAAAGAGAAAGAGAAACAGAATGCTGCTCCAGGCCCTTATCTTGATCACACTGTTTGTTTTCGCACTGATGTCTGTAATGAAACAAAGAGGATTTAATCGTGTTAAACAAAAGGCTGCTGGTACCCAGAGGAAACTCATTTAACTCTACTCCAAGTCTACGAGTTTCGGGTTTCTTGTCTTCCTTTTTGCCGATCCACCAGGCTGAGTTTCTTACCTGGGGCTTAAAATTGTGAGGTGTGAAACTCTTCTTTTGTTTTGACAGGTGCTCTTTGCTAAACATCAGCCTAGCCTTGATGGTGATAATACACAGAAGGGGAAAAAAACTTCAGAGACGCTAATGACTGTAGTTACCCAACTTCTGCCTTTCATGGTTTTTATTAGCTTCCCTCATTGAAGTACTTTAGGATAAAATGGGAAAACAAATTGGGCTGATGGGAGGTGAGTTGTGAAAGACAGTTGCTAAGGAGAAGACCCAGAAACCATCCACATCTTGGCATCTCAAGAAGGAAAGAAAAAGTGAAGAAAATAGGCCTAAGATTGCTCTTTATTGATCAAGGAGTTACTTGGCAGGACTGGCTGCATTGTTATTTGGTGGAAGAATAGGCTGACAAGTGACACCGATAACTCGACATTTGGACAAGGAGTCCCCAGACATGATTCACACTTTAGAATGCTAGAATAGTCGTCAAGACTCAACTGATAACTCTTCTCTCTTATACCCAGAAAAGAGTCTCTCTGTATGGAGAGTGAAGCCCTGACTTCATTGACTTGAAACCATCCTGGTATGTTTCTTGACTGACCACTCCTTCCCAGTGATTCGAAAATGGCTTTTCTGCGTTTGTTTAAAACACCAGTTTCCTTTACTCAGTCCCTACCTGCTGTCACATTTCTCTCTGTGCCTCCCACTAACTTTTTTTCTTTTCTTTCTTTTTTTTTTTTTTTTTTGCGGTACGTGGGCTTCTCACTGTTCTGGCCTCTCCCGTTGCGGAGCACAGGCTCCGGACGCGCAGGCCCAGCTGCCATGGCTCACAGGCCCAGTCGCTCCGAGGCATGTGGGATCTTCCCAGACCAGGGCACGAACCCGTGTCCCCTGCATTGGCAGGCAGACTCTCAACCACTGCGTCGCCAAGGAAGTCCCTCCCACTAACTCTTGAAGCACACTTACCTTGACATCACTCTTGAGGAGCGGAAACTTTCCCCTTCTGCAGACTCTGATGGATCTGCTATGCTAACCAGGCACTCTGGGGCAGGACAGCTGAATCACATTTCCCAATGATGAAGAAACCTGGCAATGTTGAGCTTTGTTATCAATCCAGAAAGCTCCACTGCTGCAAAATGAAAGAAAAACACCTTCTCTTTTTTGCTGTATAAAACCCCAGTCTTTCTCCATCTTTATTTAGACAGTGGTGATAGGAGTAGGGTATATAGACTTCTCCCAGAATAAATGCAATCTCACAAAAGGTTCATAGAAAATTATTAGAAAGATGGTAAGAATTCGTGGTTAAAAGTGGACCCAGACCACCTGGGCAATTTTGGGTAAAGTTGCTTGTGCTGCAGACTCCTCAACTTCAAAATATATATACAGTAGCACCAAGATCATGGACTATCATAAGCATTTAATTAATTCATCAATTAACTAATGTAAAATATTTTAAAGAGTCCTCAAGTCAGAGTTTGTGCTCAATAAACATTAACCATTATTATCTGCAGCTGAGTGATCTTCTCAAGTCAGGTTGTTAATTCACTGAGCTTCATTTTCTTCAATGTGTGTTTCATCTTCCAAGCTCTGGCTTCACTTGCTTGCCAAGGCTTTGGTGGAATTGAGCTTCTTTTTCTCATTTAGGAGGGCTCTGCCTCCTGTAACCATTCCTTCTTTTTAGAAAGCAAATCCTGAGTCTTCTCATTCAAGGTCTTAAAGAGGATGGAATTATATATTTAATTTCAGCCCTTCTCTTCAGCAAGAGCTAGGAGGCAGAGAGGCAATGAGGAACCTTCAGTTCTTCTTTCAGATCCTCACCAGTGACGATCAGCTTCACAAACGGGCCACATCTTCTGGTGCCTGCTCTGAAGTTAGCCCTACACAACCTTCTATGTCTTTCTTCCCCCTTTGCAGCAGTGCCCAAGGCAAGTGGATGGATCCTGATTATAGAATGTTGCTGCTGCTGCTGCCTCAAACCTGGAGTTTCCATCTTAGAGAGAGGGCTGCTCTTAGATCCGGGGTAGTTTTCATACCAAAGTTTGGTTCTTTTATTATGGCTTCTTGCAAATTAATTATAAACTGATACCTTTATAGAGGAAATAATTATTTGGTAGGAAACTGAGGCAGGTGAGAAGGCTTAGTAAAAAGGCTAATAACGTAAGTCGTTATTCTTTTCAGAGACAAGAAAATGATAGGCAAACTGCAAATATGGTTGATTTCTTAAAGCCAATACCTGGAATTAAGTGAAAGGACGAGGAGAGGAAGAAGAAAGGAAAAGTGGTAACCCTGACTCCTTCCAAAACAGGAAGGTACTCATCCCTTATAGATGCCTTTATCATGATCTTGACACAATAATCTGTATTTGCTTTAAAAATAACAGTTAACACATGAATAGCAAAAGGGGCATTCAAACACCAATTACCTAATTGGAACAATTCAAACTGAATGGGCCTGATGTTGAGATGGGTATTGTGGCAAGTAGTTTCTGTGCAGACTTCTGTTTAAATTCTTCTCAATTAAACTGTGAAACAAAACAAAACAAAACTCTAGGGTCACCTCTGAAAGTCAAAGCAATCAAAAAGAATATGTGGTTCTTCAAATTCTTTTTTTTTTTTTGGCTGGAAAATATATGTATCAATCCATTTTATTCCTTTCAATGTAATCACATTACCTATTATAGTTAGCTCTTTAATGCAGATTTATAGAGGGTTTTCTTACAATAATGATTCAAACTATTCTTTATTCACAAAATAAAGAATAATAAGAAAAATGTTCTTTCTGCTTTTTCCTCCGCAAATAAAAGTTGTCTGACTTAAAAAATCAAGTCTTGTCTTTGGTTTTTCTCTTTGCTACCCTGCACGTCCAGATCCAATGAGCTTCCCTTGCATTTGCATGTAAAAGGACTATACAAAGTTCACCTATGGCACACAAATTATTTTGTTAGGGTGCCATCTGCTGGTGTCAAACAACCAAAGACTTCTTTAAAAAAGATTAAATGGTACACATGTATTAAAACTAAAGACTTAGAAGTTGTTTGATTCAAATTATAGAATTATAGACTATTTTCAAGTGGTTGTCTGGTGCATAATTCTTAAACACTTTAGTATGGTAATATAAAATGTGACTTTATTCTAAAGTGAGGAAAATGGAGGCACCAGACATTGCCTTGACTTCCTGATTCCTGATCTGTTTCGATTCAAGCTTCCTTTTTTAGTTTCCATGGCTCTCCTGACTTTAAAAAATTCTGTTAAACTTTCCCCATAGAAAAGCAATTTAATTGCTGTGTTTGTGATTACATAGATTTCAACAGATAAAGTCTTAATTTACCCATTCACTAGGCTTTTTCTCTCTGCCATGGTATAAGATGCATAAACAGTTTTTTGCCTCATTATAAAGAAAGCTTATCAGCAGAGCCTTTATTATTCATGTTCAATATCAATGCCCACCCTACCTTCATAACAGGTAAGGCAAAGCAACTGCTCTACTCCCTCTCTTTTTAAAAAACTTTACCACTTAACTATCTGTGTGACCTTGAATAAGCCATTTAACCTCCCTTTACCTCTTCTTCCTTATCTCTAAATTTTGGATACTAATAGTAACTACTTCCAAAGGTTATCTATCCAGTTATCTTGATTGCTAAAGAAAATCACACCTGTAAGTTTCCTAGAACATTCCCTGTATCATAGCAAACACACAGTAACTACTAACTGCTTTACCATAGTTGTTATTTAAACAAATCAAAGAATATGGGTTAGTATCAACTAGAAAACCATTGCTTTACAGCAATTTTTGGGATCCTTAACTTCCTTCCAGTTGGGAGATATAAAATGTGTATGTATATTTATATTTTGGAGAATATGGACAGAATAATCATTTTCCTTACTTTTCTTTTCCCCCTTTTCTATGAGCGCTTAGCGGGTTTGAAATCTCAACTCCCTTAAATCTTATGTAAAGCCTTTCATGGTCTGACCTACCTACTTCTCCATCCCCGTTTCTCACTGTTTTCCAGCCATAAGGAACTTCTTCCAGTTGCCTGAGTGAGGCATGCTTTCGCTCTCCACAACTTTGTGCAGACTCTTATCCCCTGTGCCTGGAAAACCTTCCTGCCCCACCTCATCTTATCTCTCAGCTCTCCTGTTAAGAAGCCTTAAGGCAAGGATCAGATAATCCTCTCCTGGGCTCCCAAAACACTCGATACTCATCTACCCCACCCATAGCCCATCACATTTCCATAGGGTGGAGAGAGATAGGATCTAGTTTATTCCTCATTATACTCCCAGCTTCTAGAGCAGTGCGGAAGCCCAGTCTGGACTAGATAAACATTTATTACATAAGGGATTGTATAAGTGTGCAGTTTATTTTGGGGGAGTTGAGAGAGAAAGCATAAACTATCTCCTACCTACAAAGGTTAAATAAACTCTGTCTTAAGCAGCGACCATCTTTCTCCAGGTATTTTCATTAGGGCACTGCCAGTGTCACTCTCACTCATTAACACCTTTTTATTCATATACTTGCAGCAAAAATCAAGTACATATGATAAAAATGGATGTGATTGGGGGGTTTTTTTGGTATGCATGTAGGAATTTATTTTTAATTTCTATGTTTACAAATCATAAATATTATCTTTACATATCTTTATTTAACAATTATAATTTTCATAAGAATGTACGTGTATAACAATTTATTCAACAAGTATGTGCTGAGTGCCTACTATTTGCCTGGTACTCTTCTAGGCTCTGAGCAAAGCAGAAATTCCTAACCTCATTGAGCTTAATTAGCTCTATGTTTTTGCTTAAGTTTTTCTGTATCTGTCAAGAGAAGAAAGGAAACCCAAAGGATAATGCAGCACCCTGGGGCTCACAACAAGGGGAGTTGTTACCATCCCTGCCTCTAGAGGAAAAGGGAAGGAATAAGTAGTTTACCAGAATTCTAGTTCCCTCCTTCATTCTCCTGCTCTTTCCTTCCACAGACTGAAGCCAGTTGTAGCCCAAGGACAGGAAGCCCAGGAGAAGCAGGACACAAGCTCCATCTACCGAGCACAGAGCAGAGTCCAGAAGTGGCACGGTGGATCTGGAAGGACAGATGGAAAATATCCAGCACTAACCCTGACCAAGAACTTTAAAATTATTATTATTTAGTCTCTAAATCTTTTCTAAATACAGAGTCTTCTTTCAAATAATTGGCAGTTTTCATGCTACTCAGTCAGTGACACCTGTTAGAAATTAGGGCCTATTTTTATAAACCCATGCCTTTTAAACAAATATTAATGTTCTGTGTATTTGGAGACTCTTTTTTCGGTATCAGAAGGAGAGACTTAAGTAATCTAATATGAATGAATAATCTCATTCTAGATTGATTCTCTGAAAGTCATGTCAGAACTTTTAAAAGGAAAACAAAAAACCAAGAGGGTTTGAAATTCTATGACTGTGGAAGAGCTAGTGATAATGCCGATCATTTGCAGCCTTCCCGAGCTTCCCCTGGAGCTGCAGTGGAAGCAGGCATGACTTTGTGCCTTGGCTCATGGCCTGAGGAGGAGGCCAGGGGAAAGTTACATGCAAATAGAACAAGGGTTACTGAGGTCCCATGGTATCATTGAGGAGACCAAGATGTCTTTGTAAGGGTGGAGGTTCAATCTAAGTATGTCTGAAATCTGAAGGCACAAAAAAGCAAGAACATTGTATTAACCTTTGTATAGTACCACCCATTTTTCTGTCATTTGTTATACCATTTTCCTTGAAAATCTTACAGAATTTTGCCTTGCAAGGCTACTATACATAAGATTTGTGCTTTCATAGGAGGTGCTATTTTCAGTTACTTATAACTCAGGTGGATACACTTGCTATGAGGTAAACTTTTTTCCAGAATAACTTACTCAGTTACTTCTTCCTGAAACCCCAGCTTCTCACTTCCCTGTCCCCAGTTTATATATTAATTAATTAATCTAAGAGCTTGGTACTTAACACCAAGTACCATGTGTGTTCCATGTCGTGAGGGTATCAGCGTGTATGACTTCCTTCCTTCTAGGAGTTAGAAATCGAACAATATTGGGGCCATTAGGAATAACTTACAAGCTGGTACTGTAAAATGTTCACAGCATTGTTTTGTGCTTTTTTGAATTTGGATGATCATAATATTCTTTGTAGTTAGACCCTGACTCCTATAAAAAGTACAAAAACCAGGAACTTAAATGAGTCCCCCAAACAAACCCATATGTGAGTTTAGGATCTGTGCCATGCATCCACTCTCTGACAAATCAACAATGCTTGTGGGACCATCAGAAGCCTTGGGTTTTAGACCCAGGGGGTCCCGGGTCCCGAATGAGGGACATTCTCTGAACTTCAGCTTCAACTTCTGCACAGTGAAGGGCTAGACCAGATGCTTTGGTTCCCTTCTAGAATCAGACATCTATGGAATGCTACAGGCCATTATCTCTGAGACTTTTGACATGTTGTCTCTTTGGTTTTTTCATCTTCTGGATTAGACTCTATTTGAGGGCTGAGTCCTCACTATCTAGCACAGTGCCTACAAAATGCATAGTAGGACATCAATAAATATGTGCAGGACTTAATATCTTTAATATCTTGCTGCACTATATAAGCATAACCAGGTCTCTAGAACGATTTCAAAACATTTTGTAACTCTAGCATACTGCGATGTTATGTTTTCAGCTGCGAACAATGCACAACGATGTAGGTCAACAGAGTGCTTTGAATGTTTCAGAAAACTTGGCCAGGGTGAGAACTCTCCATTTGATTAGATTTCTGGAAAGAGGAGTCAAGTATATTTATCTCAATTGGGCAAAAGAACATGTTTCCATTTCATATCTTAGCTAAAATTTTATCTAAAAATCAGACACATGATTCATCTTTAACTAATACCCTTTTTAAAGGTGACCCTGTACAAGTGCTATGGACTGAATGTTTGTGTTTCCCCCCAAATTCATATGTTGACGCCCTAATCCCCCAGTGTGATGGTACTTGGAAGTAACAGCAGTGGCACCCCCATGATGGGACTGGTGCCCTAAGAAGGGGATGAAGAGACCAGAGCTCTCTCTCTCCACCATGTGAGGTTACAGCAAGGAGGTGACAGTCTGCAAACAAGAATAGGATTATCACAGGAACCAAACCTACTGGCACCTTGATCTCAGACTTCCCAGCCTCTGGGACTGTGATAAATAAAGTTCTGTTGTTTAAGCCACCCAGTCTCTGGTATGTTTGTTATAGCAGCCCAAGCTGACTTAGACAGCAGGAACATCAGGTTTGTTCGCAAGCAAAACAGAATCTCATGGTGAAGAATTCAGGTTGGTAATGGATTCCTTTATAAGTGCAATTAAGGAGTAAGAAAGCTAACAATATCATGATACAGAGGGACAGGATACTGACATCAATAGCAGAAATTACCAGCTCTGACAGCCCACAACCTTGACAGAGTGATTGGTTGGCAGAGATATTTCTAGTCCAAAGTGTTACACTTCAGGGTTTGCCAGACTGTGAACTTCCACGGTTGGACTCAAACTTCTCCAGGTTGGAAATTATGTCTTTTTATTGCTCGTCTACAAATTCCCAGAGAACATCAGGGAATGTTCTATAAATGCTGCTTTTCAAAAAATACATTAAAAAATAAATACATTCTTTAGTATTATCTTGATTGTATCACATCACACCAGGCAGGATTCAACTCTTGTTTTAGCTCACACTATTTACAGAGAATACACTACTTTGTTACACACAGTAAGTTTTCTTGAAACACTAAGAAAATTAATGTATGTATTAAGGTGTGTGTGCGTGTGTTGTTGCAAAGATGAGAAATCCAGTTACATCAGTTCAAGAAAAAATATTCTTATTTTAATGATATATTGGACTCATCAAAATGAAGTACAGCTAAATTATATGAAGTACAGCTAAGTTACATGTGATCTAGTATTGGGACAGGAAACTCTTTATGAATTGGAGCAGACACTTGCCCACATCTTGACTTTTCATATCTATTTGTTTCTCTCCAAGTCTCCTCTCTTCTTGTTCTATCTTCTTTCTGTATCATTCTCTCTCTCTCCTCCATCTTTCCCTGTTAATTCTAGCTGCTTAAATTATATGGTAGGTTTCCTACAGATATATTCTGTGAGTTTATTGTTTCCCTGGATTTAGGAATGTTTTATCATTGGTTTATTTCAAACTTCCTAAAACACATCCCTAATTATAATACTATTGTGGCAGGACACAAGCTTTGCCAGGTCCCAGAAATCTCCATCTTTGACTAAAAAATTTTAGTCTTAATTTCTGACCCTGATTCACATCAAACCTTTATGGTGAAAGGCAATGTCTCCAGCCCAGCCTTTGGGCTCATCCTGTCTACACAAGTAGAACTAGGGAAACTTCTATATTCCTAAGTGAGCGGTTCATTTTAGCAGAGCAAGGACTTAGTATCTTGAACTAGAAATTCTTAACCTTCAAATGCAGTATCTTATCCTGCTCTTATAGGCCACTAAAAATTGAAATATTTTCATTAACAAAGTAATCAAAACCCTAGCCACTGGGTTTTGATCAGATAGGCACTGTTCTTCAAGCTCCTCTCACATAGGTAATTACCACCTAGGGACTGCGGAATGCTAGTGAGATAACATATTACTTATTCCAGATAAATAGAAATAAATGTCTCTTCAAATGGGTACATTGTTATCAGCTTTAAAAAAATTTCAAACATCTATCAGATTCCCAAGTGAAGGGTCCTACCTCATGAAGTCTTCAGAGACCAATCATCATGAACATTTTCAGACTAGATGGTCACCTCTCAAAGGCTCCTTATGGGATCAAGTAACTGAGAGATCCAATCAAGGTAACTAAAAAGGAAAAAAAAAAAAGTTGGTCATAGTAGGGTGTTAATAAAGAAAAAAAATAAAATTAGAGTAGAAATTTCAAGAAACCAAGTTGGGAATTGTTATACAGATGAGTCTCATGGGAGAATGAAATTGATCTGAAGCTACTCTCTCCTTGTCTTTGAATGCACACTCTGTCTCTAGAAGGATCATTTTCTCTTCCTATCCTGGCTGTTATGTTTCCTTCTGAGCCTAAGCATCTATTGCTACCACTACCCTAAATTAAATTCAATAAAGAATATTTAAGTTAATTCTGTTGAGTGTATTCATGACTACCAACAATGTATTTTACCAGCTCTAAGAATGTCACTCAGGACTTATATTTTACAAAAAGTAAACTGCTATGACTATTTAACAATCATCTTCATTGTACTGGTGGCAGGAATATATTGTCTTGTCTTGTTTGTCTATACATCTCTATAGCCATGCTTAACCTACAATGAAACATCTACCTTAGTATTAAAAATTAGAAAAGATGATTTTTAAAAGTCAGTCTTACTTCTCCTGAGTCCATTTGGATGTTTATTCATAAGAGTTTAGATTTAGGGTTTCCAACTAGCCACATATTTCTGTAACATTGTAAGAGGTGACGCTATTTTCTGTACTTTTCTAAAATAACGTGTTTTTTTGTATTATTTATAAGAGCTACCCGATTTGAAGTGAGACCAAAGACAGAAAATAAACTTGTGTGCAGTATAATTTGTTTTGAACAGGAACATAGGAGTTATTGAATGCTGCAGTTTGACTTACTGCATATACGAACATGATTAGGAAACAATGAAAAATCATACACACTACTTTGTCATGGAAAATTAAGGTAGAACACAGGAAGCCAGGGAAATATGTTCCAGGTTTCATGACTCCTTCCATCACCACCTAACTCTTCTGGCAAGTTCTGCAAGAAGGGCTTTTCACCCTCTGAAGCAGGACACATTGTTTCATGGTCTTGGGAAAAAGTTGTATCACAAGTAATCAGTTGCCAATAATTACAGACATGTGTAATTGGTGTGCATTTGAAGGAAATTAGAGCAGATTTAAGTTTATCCCTATCGTGTCATTCTTGTTCCCAATTTGCATGCTTTTCTTGCATGGAAGGAAAATGGGTGGAGTCTCCAAAGGAGAAGGAAACAGCATTTATTGAAAACCTGTGCTCATTAAAAATTATATGAAAATGCATATGTAGAAAAGTTTGACAGGATACTGAAATTTTGAAAGGACAATGAGATTATGCTTAATGTGTATTTTTTTCTTTATGTGCATCTGAACTCTCTAATTTTCCAACAATAAAAATACATTGCTTGTGGTAGGGGTTGCTGGTTTTTGCAATATATCCACGTGCTCATCTGCAATTCTCAGCTGCCATGCTTCTACATAAGATCATGTGACTATCTCTCAGCAATCAAATTTAGAAGTGGTGCATCACTTTCCATTCTGGACAGCAAAAATTGGGTGTATTTCTATTGTGTGCTCTCTTCCATTTGTGCTGCTAGAAACTGGGCTTCTACTTGGAAAAGTCTCACTAGATTTGCATCAGACTGTAATATGAGCAAGAAATAAACTTTATTTTTTTTGTTAACCCACTTAGACTTGGGGGCTTATTTCTTACCACACCATAGTCTATGCTATCCTGACTCACACATTTGTATAACTTTTAATATTTTTTTTTCTATTTAATGTTCATGAGTTCACTTGAGGCAAGTGTAATTATTTTTATATTACAGATGAGAAAGCTGAGACTTGGAGACGTCTAAATACTTGCCTAAATAGGAAATGGCTGAGCTGGGGTATAAATCAAGCTTTCATCTGAACTGATTTTTTTTTCACTTGAACTATTCTTTATTGTATCACATATAATGGGACTTGCATGTGAATGGAGCTACTATTTTTGCATCAAAGCTCCTTAGTATGTGAACAAAAGTGTATTCCTTTTATCCCTTTTTATCCTTATGTTTTTCAATGTATGCCTGCTATGACCATCCTCACTGCATAAGTAAAGCCTCTTATTCTATGAGGTAAAACCCAATCTCCCTAATTCAGAATTAAACAAGGTACTACAATTTGTTTCCAATACACAGCAGAGGACAGTCTATCAGAAATCTCCCTCCTCATTTCAGCTAAAGCTGGTGGGTAACTGAGAAAAAATATGTAGCAGAAGCCTGTGTGCCCTGGCTACTTCATGCTTCTGGAGGGACTTGTCCTTATTGGACACATGAGCCAAATAATTCTTGAGAGCTTATCATGTAGAACAGCCATTATGGACCTAACATCAAGAGCATCTGTAATTTGGGTTGGTTTTCTAGTAATAGAATGATAAACATTTCTCCCCATCTTGTAGTCAAGGCTGTGTGTTTTCTACAGGGCTCTGTACTACTGATATACTTTTGAGAAAGTCCATTCAGCTGAATAACATGAGTAAATATGCAGCCTATCAACTCTAATGCCAAAGCTTAAATGAGTCAAAAGTGTAGAGATTTTTTAAGGAAAAAAAATTAAGAACATTTAGCCGAGCTGTTCAACTCACTACATTTAAATAACGTTTCCTGAATTTTGAAATAAAATGCGTCTTAAGAATGACCATGTCTATGAAACTGCTGTTTAAAGGTGTTTTGATGTGGGCCATTTTTAAAGTCTTTATTGAATTTGTTACAATATTGCTTCTGTTTTTTGCTTTGTTTTTTTTGGCCGCAAGGCATGTGGGATCTTAGCTCCCCGACCAGGGATTGAACTCGCACCCCCTGCATTGGAAGGTGAAGTCTTAACCACTGGACCGTCAGGGAAGTCCCAAATCTGTTGTTTAAAACCCAGTTTATTGCCTCAAGATACAGAGAACTAGTGACTTGAAATGGCAAAATCCTCTGTTTATGCCTAAGAAAGAGCACTAAAACCAAGATGATTCTGAGTAGCTTCCAAAACAAATGTTTGAATATTTGGTTGATTTACAAACATAGAAAAATCAAATCTCATGCCAAAAGGAATAAAAAATGAAACAATATAATGAAATATACAGTAATTATTATCTTGCAAGTAACCCAAACCTCTTAAAAATGCATCTGTACCACATTAGTTAACTGGCAATAGCTACTGAACCTCTAGAAACATCTTAAATATTCATTTCTCCAGCACATTTATTTCTTACAGATTAAACTGGAAAATATGGAAACTAGAGCTTGACCTAAGTGTTCAGGGATGCTTTGGTTTGAGTTTCACAGAAGGTTATCATTTATTCATATATATGTTCCATATATATGATGTCATGAGTTTTATTTTCTGTTTAAAACTTTAGTGAAATGCAAAAAAGAGATTATGTCAATATTCACTCAAGAGTAATAGCCCTTTTCTTTTTATTAATATTTATTCTGTTTCAAAATAACTACTGTAGCAACATGCAGGCAAAAAAACATTTAAGAAAGGTCCAGGAAAGGTCATCAAGCAGTCATACCAGCCCATAATAAATTCATCTCATAGGTATTCATCTTGGACATGGTCACCTTTTTGTCAAGGTCATTCAAGTTTATTCTAATATATTTTTGCTCGCATTGTTATTAAATATATAAGAACATCTAGCCATTTTAACAGGAAAAATCTTCAAGCCATAGTACAGATGGAGTCATGCAAATAACTACAATGACCACAAGGTGGCAAAGTATACAAATCTACATCATTTAGATGGGACCTTCCTGTAGAAAAAAATGTCTTTCAGCACGGGGGAGGGGCTGTGGAGGGGAGGGCTTCTCTTATGACTGTCTGCTGGCCAGAGAATATCAAAATTATACTAATTTCTCAAAATTTGGTAATTATTCCAAATTCCCGGTTCTTGAGATGAGTGTGTGTATCGTTACTACTCTAATTCATTATAAATTTTTCCTTTTTAGAGCAAAGTTGAATTTCTTAAATCCTAAATGTGTATTTTAAAGGCAAAATGATTAGGACTCTCTCTTACAATGTTTTAAATCCATTTCATATGTATACATGAGTCAGTTGGAAAGTGGGCGGTATTGCTACCCAAATTCAGAACCACGATGTGATTATATGATTAGTGCTAGTTATCACAAAATTACAGTTATTTATAGTTCAAAAATTTTTGGTTTAGAGAAGCTAGATTATAAGACTTAATATTGTTGTTTCCAAAACTCCATGTTCTGGCTTATCTTTTCGCTGTAACGTACTTTGAGTGATCAACCAATTTTCAATGACCTAATATATAATACTGACTCTCAAATCTACAGCTGAAGCTCTGGCTTCCCTGAGTCCTAAGCCAGAAAATCTCAAATAGCCATGTGGATAAGCCATACACAATTTATATTTAATGTATTTAAAATTGATCTCATTTTCTTCCTCCCAAAATGCCTACTCCTTTTATCTGATTTCACTTCTGGTAATCCAATGGTTGGTGACACCCAAGTCAGAAACCTAGGACTGTTTTTATCTATTTTTTGGTTTCCCTGTACCCTTCATGGTCTGGACCCTGTCCACTTCTTTGGTTTCAGCCTCTGCCACTATTCTACACCCTTCTCCCGAACTTACCACATTTTCTCACCCTTCTGTGCCTTTGCTTATGCTATTTTGTTATCTAGCTAGTACTCCTGGGGTTATATTCAATATAAACCCATAGAAGCTTTCTGGACGTTTTTGGCATAATGTATTAAGTGCTTTAGAAAATTCACATTCTTGTGTTTGTCAATTTCACTTTTTTGAAAAGTAAGTCATTGAAAAGCTGGTCTGACATTTGTACAAATATTATTTATAATAGCAAAAAAAAAAAAAAAACCCCAGAAAACTAAGATTATATAGAAATGGTAAAATGAATTACAGTAAAACTCTAAGAATGTTGTACAGCTATGTAAATAATGTTTTCAAATAATGTTACAGTTTAGAAAAATGCTTGCTGTATAATATTAAGGAAACAACAAAGTTGAGGGGGGAGTTGAGAGGACTCTGGAGCCAGACTACCTGGTTCACATCTTTGTTCGGTCACTTTCTCAATATAAATGATTTATTCTCTCTGCTCCTCAGCTTCCTCGTGTATAAAATGGGAGTGACAATAATAGAGCTGTTACGAGGATTACATGAGTTAATGCATGTAAAGTGCTGACAGTGGATGGCACAAAGTAAGTGCTAAATAAAAGTCCGCTGATGTTGTTGTTCAGGACTGGGGTTCTGCGATTTTGCTGGTGGCTATGAAGCCACTGACATCCTATGTTGATAGTTGTTTTGATCCATACCCCTTAACTCCTCATGCTTATATGGCCTCAGGAAAATGATGAAGCAAATTATTAAACCAAGTTAAAATTATTCACCTTTGCTCTAAATAGGGTACTCCCTAGAGAAATTGGTTATAATTTAATAGAGCAAATTTGTTATATTTCAGTAACTGAACTGCTAAAGCACAAGAATCTCTTCAGAGAACGGTCTTGAAGAGATTAGCCTCAAACTGAATGTTCTAGACAAAAGCAAGGTTTAGTATTCTAGCTTTTGTTCTTGAAATAGAAACTGATATACTTTTCCCAAATAAATATTACTGAATATAAAGACACATTATGATAGTCTACTGATTTACTCTGAAGGCGCTTGAGAATTCTCTAGATCAAAACCTAACTTAGACAAGTAGGCCTTAGACAAGGACCCATGTTTTTTGTGTTAATTATCTTATATAAAAAGTCATGAGTTTTAGTTTGCTTAGCCAGTTGGTTAAAAATTATTGATATTCCAATATACATGTGATATTGTAGGTCAAGATGTAAGACTTTAATATCCTTTTATCCCCTATTAAGCTCATCAAATTTGGACTTATTCAAGAATATGTAATAAGATTAACCTATAGGAATATGTATTGAAATAAGCAAGTCTCCAAGTGAATTTAGGTAAGTTTTAATTCTTCAACTATGGAATTCCTCATTCAACTTTAAAAAATTATGAGCTTTATTTTATAAATTCAAACTTAACTAATTTTTGATTACTCAAAAGGGTTCAACTCATATTGATTTTAACCGGTGATGAAAGTATCTGCTAACAATATAAAAAATCATACATAATAATGTGAAGAATACTCAAGGGAAGAAAGGAGTTGCTTTCAAATTTGCAGGGTACCATTCTTATTTCACTGATATTATAATTTACTTAACAGATTGTTAGCATTGCTAAAATTATTATATATACTAAAATATAATCAATTTTCAAGTATTTTTTTACTATTTCATACTGACATTAATTCTACCCAATGAATGAAATTTTTGCTAGAAGTTTGTTTTTTTTTTTCCCCAAATCAGTGCATTATTCATTTTCTGAGCTGTAGTTGGTTGACTTGTGGTCTCAAAAAGATGTGTCTATATTCTAACTCCTCAAGTCTGTGGATGTGGCCTTATTTGGAAAAACGTTCTTTGCAGATGTAATTAAGCTAGAGGTCTAAAGATGAGACCATTCTGGATTAGAATAGGCACTACATTCAATGAAACATATAAGAAACACATTAGACACTTATTAGAAGATTAAATGTGGAGCAATATTTGATACTAGTTGTCTAAGAGTAATTTTCCACAGTATCAAACTCTCCTTGCTTCAGTGATGGATTCATTACTGGAAACAGTTTTGGTTAAAGTCAAATAATAATTTGAGAGCTAGTTTAACCTTTAATTTCATAATTGATTACCCTATCTGACCTTCAGCTGTTAGGGTAGTGGAACAATTCCTCCTTGATGGGTCACTTGAGTTTGGAAGATGAAAGGGTCTATCAAATGATTCCTGGTCCCATATCTGACCCCAATCCTTTCTCCTCTCCACCACACCATAGGACAGGGGTGTCATGAGACAAGTGAGAGCAAAAGAACGAGAGCACGCTCAGTTCCTCTGCTTAAGGAAAGTAACTAGAATTGAGATATGGACAGCTAGATTGAAATAGTAATAAGTATGTTATAGAAGCCAGTTTGACCTAGTGAGAAATGCCCATGGTTGAACAGGCTAAAGGAATTTGGATGTCTAATATTTAATTTCATTCTATCTGATGTGATGTAGCTCCACACCATTATCCCTAAACAAATAATAACAACCAACATTTATTAGATGCTTACCGTATACGAGGTAGTTTACTTTCATAACTTCACTTTATGCTTTTAATAGTTCTATGAAGTAGGAACTATTGTGAACCCCAGTCTTCAGGAAAGGTTTACAACATGCAGGTGCCTCATGGAAGCGATAATCTGGAGAAGTTAGAGGCTATATTCCATTTACATTCAGGTAAATGCAGACTAGAGAAAACACAGGGAGGTCAAAAATATTTATTCAAGCAGAAAGAGATGTCACACTGAGAGAAACATCAGAGTAACCCAAGAATTTCCAGGAAACACTGTGTTTCCTATCTTACAAAGAACATTAAATTTTTACAGGTTAGAGTGCCTCAAGTAGACTGAAAGACTTGAAGATACTGAGGCAACTGATACCTGAAGGCTATAAACCAACACTGATGGACTAGTTCATAGAACATGATATATAGAACTAATGATTTAGTTTTCTTTTTTGTATTTTGACTAATTCTTAGTATTTTTGTTAGAACAAATTGAGACATTTATACATCCCAATTTTCCAATTCTGTAAATGCTTTTTTTTTTAAGAATACTAAGATTTGGATCGATTAGAGTGAAAAAAAGAAAAAAGTCTTGAACAAATTTAGACAGGGTTTTTCTGATGAAATGTTGTTGTAAAATTTTATCATAAGGAACACAATCTCCACACCCGTAACAGTTCTTTTCTCTAAGAACATGTTTAGTGTGTGTTGCAATACATTATCTTACATAAAGATCTACTTCTAGATACATAGGGAACCTCCAGAGAAGTTGGTTAATTGTCATTTTTAACTAGGCATGGATGTTTATGTAGCACACTTGTCAGAAAATATTAGTAGCCTGTTAATTGAACAGATTAGATTAAAGGAGTAGGAGCTGTTTGTCACTCACCAAGTTTGAGTAATAAGGAAAATAGTGAACATGTACTGGGATGCACGTGCCTCCACTTCTTCTCTTTTGTCTTCATTCCCTTTTATCTTGCAAGGGTTGAGACTACAGTGCTATGCCTCCAAGGGGGCCTCCAGCTCCCTGAGAAACACCAGGCTGGGACCTGGTGTCAGTGGTTTTCCCCTGCTGCAGCAGCTTTGGGGCTCTTCATAATGGGAGTGTAGGGGCTGACCCTTCAGACAGGTTTGAAATCAACTCTTGGGACCTTTCTCCAGGCCTCTGTCTCTTAATAACAAACACAACTTTATTTAAAATGCCAGACATACTTTTTAGAAATGTTAAGAATCACTGAAGAAAGAAAATCCTGTCAGCAACCCTGTGTTTGAATTCATTTCGCCATTGTTTCTTTTAAAATTAGAAGGCAGTCACTGTGCTTTAGTGCAGCACTTCTCGAACTGGTTATGGTAAAGAATCAGTTTTTCATTTTTTGGTTTTAATTCCCAATCCATTGCATAGTTATACTTTTGGAAAATATTGTAAAAATGAATTACTACAATTAAATAAAGACAATAAAATATTAGTCTACTTTTTAATTATTATATTCAACAACATAAAATTACCCTTATCAAACTGCCATAAAAATTCCTAAACACTTGCTTTCGATCTCTGTACTCATCTTGCGGTGGCCCAAGATCAGCCTTATTCCACAGATTTTAGTTCCTGTAGCACTATGTTAGTGCTTTGGTTGGGATTTTAGTTTTATGAATAATTGAAACCTATTGATTGTTTTAATTTAAAAACTTTTTTTTTTTTCCAGCAAGAGCTGATTCTTGTGGAAACCGCCTACCTTCCATATGCCCTTCCATTTAACATTAGAGTTTAAAAGTCTGAGGGGAAAGGGACTGTGTGAATAAATCCAGCCCATACACGTCTATCAGTGGGACTTTAAAATTATTTTGATCCCTCCAATTTTTCCTCACCCTTTTGGAGAAGTGGTAATATCGTCTCTTTGTCAACTAATCTTTATTCCTTTCCAAACTTAGAGTAAAATAAGTTAAGCTTGTAGCTATAGCAATTACACTTAATGCCCTCCCCAAAATGCACAATATCTTACGCACTGAAACAAAACAAAAAAAGAAAATATAAATAGACAACTAAGCACATATGTTTATGATTAAGAGCTTGGTGTCCAGAGCCAGATTACCTGGATTCAAATCCTGACCCCCAACAGTTATTAACTGTGTGACCTTGGGTAAGTTACTCAATATCCTTGTACCTCAGTCCCCTATCTGTAAAGTAAAAATATATAAAACACCTATCACATAACCCTCAGAGTTTTAAATAAAACGCTTGAATTTTGGGCACCTTTGTTGCTTAAATCTCACATACTATTATTGTTTGGACATTTGTTTTAGGCTCCAGACTAAAGCATACTTTCAAGATTGGTTTGACGACTAGGGCTCAAGAAATCTAAACCGTGGTTTCTGGTTCCAATCAAGATGCAATAAACACATAACATCCTACTTCTTCCTCCAAATGCAACTAAAAACCCTGGACATAATACATACAGCAGCTATTTGAGGACTCTGAAAAGTAAATGGTAGTAGGCAGATTGGGGAAAGAAACCAAAACTTGATGTAGCACCAAATCAGTGATGAGTTTCGCATTTTTTTTTCTTCTCTAGTATCTCTTGGCAATGAAAACTCAAAGAGCCTAAAACCTGGGACTATGCATTGAATGTTAATAGAAACACTGCCAAGAGAAGCTATTTTCTGGCCACTAAGCAGGAAGGGGGTTCCCTAGGGTCAGAGAAAGTTGGAGAAAATCCTCTTTTTGTGTTTTTTTTTTCTGTTGTCTTTCACCCTAGCCCCCAGACAATCCCGAATGAGCAGTGACAGCAATGGCAGTGACTGTCAGGCAGGTACCTAAAACTCAAAGGAAGTAACATTTTTTTTTTTGACCACAGGAACTCTGGTCCCAAGACTGTAGCCCCATTGTTTCTTTACCTTTGTATTGGATTGGCCAAAAAGTCTGTAAGATGTTACAGAAAAACTCACACAAACTTTTTGGCCAACCCAATACATCCTCTTGCTGGTTGGCCCAGGAGATGGACACAGTCATAGTAATTATGCAGCAGTGTGGGGAATCTAAAGCCCTGGCATTTTAGCCAAAGGACCATGAAAGGTGCTCCTGTGAGATAGAGGAGTCAGGGACATCACAGAGAGGAGGCAGCTCAGGAAAATAATTCCAGAAAGTTATATATGAACCCTTGGGGTCAGTCACAAGTTGTGCACACTTAAATCCGACTCTAATCAGCATATCAAAGACTTTCAGAACTAAATTGTGGGGTAACCATTTTCCAGATGCTAGACTGCTACTGGGTGGAGCACACAAAAGACAGGTTCAGATAGCACATTTTGTAAAGGCTTCAAAAACTGCACTGACTTTGAAATTACAGCCCACAGACAGCAACTAGAAATTTGTAGCCAGAATCTAACAGGATCAATAACTACTGAAAAAAAAAATTACAAACAATATTCTTCATAATATTTAAACAAAACAAAATCATAATATTAAAAATGTTCAGGATAAAATCCTAAAATCACTTAACTTACAGAGAAAAATAAAATCTCAAATATCACACAAGAAAAATGGCAATCAACAGGCACCAAAACTGAGATGGCAAAAGGTAAAAATTATCAGAGAAAGACATTAAAGTAGATATTTTAATTGTATTCCAAAAAGTAATGCCAGGCTTCCCTGGTGGCGCAGTGGTTGAGAGTCCGCCTGCCGATGCAGGGGACACGGGTTCGTGCCGCGGTCCAGGAAGATCCCACATGCAGCGGAGCTGCTGGACCCATGAGCCATGGCCGCTGAGCCTGCGTGTCCGGAGCCTGTGCTCTGCAAGGGGAGAGGCCACAACAGTAAGAGGCCCACGTACCACAGAAAAAAAAAAAAAAAAAAAAAAAAAAAAAAGCAATGCCAAACACTCTTGAAATGAATGGAAAGACAGAAAGTCTCAATAGAAGACATAAAAACAGAACCAAAGGCAAACTTTAGACCTGAAAAACACAACAACAAAAACTAAAAACTCACTGGATGGATTCAAGAACTAAATGGAGATGAAAGAGTCAGTAAATGTGAACATAGATCAATAGAAAGTATCCAATCTAAAAAAAGATTGAAAAAACAATGAACAGAGTTTTGGGGATCTGCGAGACAATACCAAAATGTTGTTCAATATCACTGACGTCCCAGAAGGATAATAGAAGGAATATGGTTAAGAAAAACTGTTTTAAGAAATAATGACTGAATACTTTACAAATCTGACCAAAGACATGAACTTAGAGATTTATGATGCTCAGTGAAACCTAAATAGGATAAATGCAAAGAAATCCATGCCCAGAAACACCCTAATCAAACTCCTGAAAACAAATGACAAGCAAAACATCTTGAAAGCGCCCCTGCCAAATGAAACATTGCATGCATATACAGAGACAATTCGAATGGCAGCAGATTTCTTATCAAAATCCAGAGGGCGGTAGTCTGAAAGCAGCAGGGCATTTTTAAAGTGCTGAAAGAAAACTGTCAACTGAGAATTCTTTATCCAGTGAAATTATCCTTCAGGAATGGAGGAAAAATAGATATTCTCAGATGAAGAAAAACTAGAGAATTTGTTGCCAGCAGCAATACTCTTAAAAAAAGGCAAAACGGAGTTATTCAGATTAAAGAAAAATGTCACTGCAGGGCAACTTGGAATGTCAGCAATGAAGGAAGAGGAACAGAAACAGTAAACGTTAGGGTAAACATAACAGACAAATATCCCCTCTTAGCTTTTTAAATTATGTATGATGATTAAAAGTAAATATTATAACAGTCTGATAGGGTTTTCAATATATGTAGATGTAATACATATTACAACTACAATATAAATAGGGGAAGGTAAAAGGACCTATAAGGTAGTAAAGTTCCAATATTCCACTTGAAGTGTAAAATATTAATTCTAAGTGCATTGTAAAAAGTTAACTAGGTATATTTTAATCCTTAGATCAACCAATAATAAAAAATTACAAAGAGATATAGTAAAATACTCAACATACAAACTAAAATGGAATACTAAAACATAAATATTCTAATAATTCAATAGAAGGCAGGAAAGGGAAAGAATGAAAAAACAAAAGGAACGAATAGGAAAACATGATATCATTGTAGCCTAAATCCAAAAATATCAATAATTATATTTAATTTAAATTGTCTGAACACACCAATTAAAAACCAAGGTTTTCATAATGAATTTTTAAAATCCCAGACCCAGCTACATGGTATCTACAAGAAACTCTCTCTATATACATCTTTTCCATCCTTTCCAAAGGACGGAAAAACATGTACCATGCAAACACTAACCACTAACCAGAATGATATAGAAGAACTGAACAAAATCATCCATCAACTGGATTTAGTTGACATTTGTAGGACACTCCACCCAACAACAGCAGAATACATATTCTTTTGAAGTACACATGGAACACTCTCAAGATTGGCCATCTCTTGGTCATAAAAACATCTTAACAAATTCAAGGGAATTGAATCATACAAAGTATACTGTCTGATCATTAGGGAATTAAACTAGAAATCAATAACAGAAAGATAACTGAAAAATCTCCAAATACTTGGAAATTAAAAAACATACTTTTTTTGTTGAAGTATAGTTGATTTACAATATTATTAGTTTCAGGTGTACAGCATAATGATTAACTATTTTTACAGATCATTTTCTTTATCCATTCATCTGTTGATGGACACTTGGGCTGCTTCCATAACTTATCTATTGTAAACAGTGCTGCTATAGACATTGGGGTGCATGTATCTTCGAATCAGCGTTTTTGTTTTGGTAGTTACATTAATCGGTATGTGTGAAAACTCAGAGAAGCGCAGACCAAAAAAAAACAAGTCAATTTTACTGTATGTAAACTTTAAAATAATAATAAATGAATCTGAATATCTTACTTCATTTGTTCATAATTCAATGTGTGACACTGGAAACAAACTGTAGCCATTTTAATGCATCAATTTCCCTAGCTTAGAGTTCTAAAAAATTATTTTGTATTGTTGTACTTATAGGATTAATGAGATAATGTTTGCGAAATGCTTTGAGCTCCTTAAAAGGAAGTTGCTATGCAAATATAAAGTGTTGCTATATCATTACCCAGGCACTATTTTTTTCTTTTGCTTATATGATGAAGTTTATGATCATCTTCATTTTTCACATTATTTTTAATGAATTGTAACAATAAAATGTGGTAGCCAAGATACAAAATGAAACACATGTGTTAATGAGGCTAAAACTTTGTAATTAGAATTTGAAATATCAGTCTGTCTAAAGATAATTGGCTCTAATGATTATTTCTCTATGTACACAAGCCACAGTTTTATGATGTCCAAGTGCGACTTATTCTGCAGTTTTGCCTACAGAGCATACTTCAAGTCACTATCTCCTCTGAGATGTTCTTTGTTTATCTGGGTGCCTGAATAGAGGGAATTAAGAATGACGAAAAAATTCACATCTGATGGAAAGAGCACTCTGTCTTCGAAAGGGAGTAATGAAAGTGTAGTCAGTTTAATTTTAGACTCTGCTCGTATCACTTATTTTTTTAAAAAAAGGCTTTTAATCTCATTATGAACAAAAGCATGACTTAATATTTAAATTCTTGGACTCCAAACAAAATTTTTATTTTACTTTCTTAAGTGTAAAATAGGGATTCCACAATTCCCCTTGACAAAATAACCAATAGCTTCCTATATACTTTGGGACAAAGTGTGAATTCTTCTTCCTAGTTTTTGAGGCCTTTGTTAGTATTGCTCTAATTAACCTGGACAATGTTATTTCCTGGATCTACCTCCATATTAACCCTCTACTTCATCAAGAGCTTTTCCTTTGTTCAATTCATTCTTACTTCTTTATCCTTCAAGTGATTCCTCTTGCTCCTCTGCTTCCATCTAGAGGGCTGAAAGCACCCACAATGAACCCAGTTTTTTGGAGATTTTGCAGTAGACCTATATATAGGTCACATTCAGGTATTTGCTTCTAATAACCCATGTCTCTCTGGAAGGTAGTGGAATGCAGTAGTCAACCAATACGAGACAGTTATCCACCTTCAAGAGTGGAGACAAAATTATGAGAGAAAAGAAAAATAATCTATTTGGATCTCCTTGAAAATTGAGATCACTAAGTGTCCAAAGCTCAACTAAAGTGTAACCTCAGTTCTCAGACCAAAACAAGTTGAGTATTTCAAAAGGAAGAGATCCAAGGGTTTCAGGTTTATTAAAAAAGAGTATAAAACATGAAGATCCTTTCATTTCCCAGAAAAAATCAATCTTAATTCAAAATCTTACCATTTCATTCAAGGTACAGAAAGAAGTTTTGAGGCAAATGTTCACGCTTTTCAACAGAAAGTAGCTGGTGGCCCAGATTCATTTAAAGAAACTGTCACTGTCAAAAGTCCCTAGACACAATCTATGACACAAATGAGGTCCAGGGAAGGATGTGACTTTTCCTCTTTCAAAACAGCATTTGCCCCCAGAGAATTAGAAAACATATGCATCACTGACATCTTGCTGACATTCAACTTAAACCATGCTTTCATGAAATCTATGAATTAGAAGGTAAGTTAGAAGTCAGCTTGCCCAGCTTCTTGTCTTGCTATAGAAACAAGAAATGAACTTCAAAGAGGTGAAAATTGTTTCTGTCTAAGCCCTGACATTCATATATGTGGTTCAGAAATCTGTGGAATACATGGAATTCTTACTGAATAGTACTTTATTAATTTTTAGATCCCACAGCTTTTGTAACAGTAAGTAATTTGAATTCATCTTGTAGGTAACTGGCAGCAGAGTCTTTGAAGATTTCAGAGCCTATGAGTACAATGATTAAAGCAATTTGGGGGACGGTAAATCTAGCAGAGGTGTGTAGAGTAGATGATACGGAGAGGAATCTGAAGGAGAAGATTTCACTTAGAAAACATTACATTGCAGCTGATTTGAAAATAAATTGATAATAGTGATTGTTAGATGTGTTGAATTTAAGTCATGGGGTGGGAACCTCTAGATAGATATAGATTATGGAGATTATCTATAGATTTATAGAGAGATGTAACTGGAATGTTGAGAGTTTGACGTGGTCAATATGGATTTGGGAATGTTAGCTAAAGTAACAGTTGAATTCATGGAAATAAGTCATATCAAAAGAAGAAAATATTGAAAGAGAAAAATAATAAAACCTTGGGAAATGCAGATAGAGGTAGGAGAGAGGAGGAAGTTAACATCTGTTGAGCTGTAACATATGCCAGCAATTTGGCTAAGAAATTTAAATACTTATCTTAGTTATCCCACCTGCACTCTGAAACATACATCATTGCCATTCTACTTTTGAGTAGACAGAGAGACTTTAGAGGAACTTGTCTAAATTCACTAAACAAGGAATGGAGTTGGGATTTGGATCCAGGCTTCTTAAGCTTCAGAATTCAGGCCTTTCCCGTAGCCCATCAAAACAAATGGAGGCAGGACACCAGAGATGGAAGTTAGAGGGAATATGGGCAGTAACCACATCTGTCTTTTCATCTGCTATATTCCCAGCACATAGAAAGTGGTCAAAAATAGTTGTTGAATGATTAAAGAATAATAATTATCACTGATTGATGGATGTCTCAGATCAAGGATGCACTAAAGAGTTTTATATGCATTATCCTGTTCAATCTCTCAAAATACCCCAATAAGAGATCACAATGTTTTCATGGTCACCCAGAATTCAAGACAAAGTTAGTCTGTCTCTTCATTTGGGTTTCTAACCTCTATGTTATCTTGAGAAAATCCATCAGTTTTGAGTTTAAAGCCACTGATGACTCATGTGAGAAGAGATTCATTGATGACAAAAATGAACATTTTATTCCATGGAATATAAATACAGAAGCCGAAGAAAAAGGAGTGAGGAATTTTCCAGAGAAATAAAAGACAGTAATTAGATGTTTGCTAGAAGAAGGAAGGCCCAACTTGATTTGTTTAGGTTTTGTTGGAGGTGGGAAGCTGAACTTGTTTTAAGTCAAAAGATAATTTGTTGATGGATACCAAACAGAGCAAGGTTAATTGGGGGCTGCGTTCTGTCTGAAAAAAGGCAAGAAAGAATCAGAAGAGTTCAGGTAGGAGGGTTACTTAGCCTTTGAGAAGATTTAAAAAAGATTCTTTCTCTGAACCTGCAAGAAAAGTTCAGAGCTGGGAGAAAGAAAAACAAGTCAAACCAAAGGGACAAAGGAGCAAAGAAGCTGGAGGTGCTGAGGAAAACATGCAAAATAGCTACCACTAGTGCCAACCCTTTCTCTTTCGAAAAACAATTTGGAACATTCTCCTCAAGCAGCATGCTGCTGTTAGCTGAGGTTAGTGTTAAGGGTTTGAAGGTTCATGCAGGCCCCACCCACACCCACTCATCCCTTATTGTGGAGATAGGGAATGTTTTTATCCACTTGAGTACCGGGAGTCATGTTGTTCGGACACGCAGAGCCTTAAATGAGGGAGAAATAGATTAAGTGAAAATTTTAAATGAGACATTTCAATTTCACATATAATTGAAATTTAATTACCTGATAGTTTATTTGCTCATCATAAGAAGTCTGAATAAATGAGAAAAATTTGGATTCTCTGAATATTTTCTCCTAATGTATCTCTCTTTTTATTTATAATAGATTATATATGTTTTCAGGGTGTTTGTTTAAAGTCCTATGGACATTCTTAAAGTGAGGTTAATATTATTAACTCTGAAGACTTTCATAACAGGGGAGTGAGAAGCTCAGCAAATCTTTTCCCAAAGAGCAATAATACACCTAGCAAATTTTCCCAAAACAACCACTTTAGGACCATGGAAATTGGCCAAGGGCATACAATGAACTGATAAGCATTTATTCAGGAAAAACTAACCAACCCTTACTAAGAACAATGGGAGTCTGTGGCCTTTTAGCTTGCTCCCCTCCTCCCCTCTCCCCTTGACTCTGTGGCAAGGGAGTTCTACCAGGGTGGGGAAGGCTAGGAAAAACCAGGGGTCTTACTGACAGCAGATGGCTGACTTGATTTGGAGCAGAACACGGAAAACCCACTTCTAGAGTTATTGTCAAAAACAATAGCAATCTCATCATGAACAAACATTTAAGGACAACATTACAGCTATCCTGAGGTTGCAATACAGATTGGGATAATGAACGGATTGGTAGAACAGCCAGAAATTTACTAGGAAGATACAGAGGAGGTTTTCACATACCCCTCGTGGCTCAAAAGCTATGTGTATGTACAAAGGTGTATACACACAGAAGAGTCTGAGCCTTAGGCATCTACTTTTCACCTGAGTGAAAGACCTTGCACACAGAGAGAATAAAAGCATCTCAGGGAAAGAAACTTATTAACTGCTTGAACCTAACCCACACTTTGATTCACCAGCAAAGGACAGAAGTCTAACTGGCTCAAGGTGCTTAAACACAATCTCTGAACTATCACTGACCACTAACCTATGCTGTCCTAGATGTGGCATCTAGGAAGCCAGTCTTAAAAATAAAAATAAACAAACTAAAACTGAGCAGAGACATAAGCAGATGCGTACTTCAGGGAAGACAGTTTCTAGAGTATTAATCCTGATAAGTTACTGAACAAACAAAAGCAACAACAATAACTATGATGGGGATGATAAGAGATGAGTCACAATACAGAGTGGCTACAATATGTTAGTTAAAATCCATAATTTTGACATGAAAAGAAAGAGGAAAGTGTGATGCATACACAGGATAAAAAAGCATTCAATGGAAACTGTCTCTGGTGGGGTAGAGGATGGGAGAGAGGGCCCAGAAATTGGACTTAACAATGGCTTCAAAGTAGCTATTACAAACATGTTCAAAGAACTCAGGGAAACCACATTTAAAGAATTGGAGGAAAGTATGATAATGACTCAACTAATAGAAAATACTTTTTAGAAAGATAAGCATAACAAAAAATAACCAGAGAGAAAATTTACATTTGAAAAAAAGTAAAATAAAAAACTCACTGGAGAGGCTCAACATCAGATTTGATTTGGCAAAAGAAAGAGTAAGTGAACTTAAAGATAAATCAGTACAGATTATCCAATCTGAAGGACAGAAAGAAAATGAAAACAAAAACAAAACAAAACAAAAACAGAGTTTCAGAGACCTGTAAAACTCACCAAGCACACCAACTTATATGTAATGAGAGCCCCAGACAGAAAGGAGAGAGACAGAAGGGCAGAAAAGTATTTGAAGAAACAATGGTCTGAGTCTTCCCAATTGTATGAAAAAAATTATCTACACATCTAAGAAGCATAAGCTCAAGTAGGATAAAAAAGAAATCCACACCTAGATACATGATCTTAAACTGCTGAAAGACAAAGAGAAAATACTGAAAGCAGAAAGAGAAAAATAATTCATCACATATAAGGGAACCACAATACGATTAAAGGTGACTTCTCATCAGAAACAATAGAGGCTAAAAAGCAGTAGGATGAAAGAAAAAAACAAAAAACAAAAAACCCCGTGAACCAAGAATTCTATATCCAGCAAAACCTTCCTTCAAAAATAAATGTGAAATAAAGGCATTCACAAGATATGCAAAGACTGAGAGAACTTGTTGCTAGCAGACATGTCTTAAAGAAATCCTCAAGAAAGTCATTCAGGCAGAAAGGAAATGACTCTAGATAGTACCCTCCCTGAATTCACATGAAGAAATAAAGAGCAATGGAAAAGGTAGGTAAATATAAAAGATGATATATTTTTTTACCTTCCTTCTCTCAACTGATTTAAAGGATAATTGTATAAAATGATAATTACAAAAAATTGGGTTATAACATATAAATCTATAACATATATGATAATAACATCACAAATAAGGGTGGAGGGAATGGAGCTATATTGGAGCACAGTTTGTATATTTCACCAGAATTTAGTTATTACTGATGTGAAGTAGACTGTGATAAGAACAGATGCATATTAAAATCTCTAGAGCAATCACTAAAAAATAACTTAAAAATAGTAAAAAATCCAACAAAAGAATTAAAATGTTACATTAATAATAACTATCTAACAAAAAAGAAGATAAAGAGGAGCAGGGGAACAAAAAAGACATGAGACATGTCAAATGCATGGTAAAAGGATAAACAGGAGTTAACAAGGCAAGAGGGTAGGGTGGAGAGGACACCCCACATTTTCTGAGTGTTTCAGACAATGTGAAAAGACTGAGATGAAAGAGCCTGTTCCCTTTTGGCAACTAAAAGCAGTTGGCCCTTCTCCATGGGCCTCAGTGTATCTTCAGAGGAACCAGTATTTGGTTCCTTAAAACAGGTTTAAACAGACAGTATGTAAAATGTAATCACTTCATAGAGGTAGTCAAACTTAACACTGACTGGATAATGGATGCAAAGAGGAGGCAGACGGCTTTCTTATTCTCACTGCTGTACTTATTGTACACATTCAGTACAATGGCTGACCATATATTTTTTTAAAAAGTCTCCACGACAGTGAGTATTCACTAAACTCAAAGATTCTTTAGGGCTAATGGACAAATCGAAAGCATCACTGATCAAAATATTTTTCTAAGCACTGTCCTCTTGCTCAGGCCAGAAGCAAGAATAGTGGGAGTTTGCTCTAGTGGTTCTGGATATATAGAGATCAGCAAATTTATGACATCTTGAATAGACTGATAATGTCGTTTAAGGAATAGCGCCACTGCAACAATGACAGAGGACACATCCTCCCTAAATCATGCGTCAGTCATTTCTCTCATCTTTGTCAGAATCAGAAGATTCTTCTGTATCAAAAACGTTGCTCTGCCTCTTGTATTAAACACAGACTACTGCCCATGTCATTAAACACAATGATATACCACTGATGTGAAGTGTGGACAACTGCATTGATGATATTTAGCATAAAAAGTGGGTGCTGGTTCAGTGAAATTGGATTCTTTGCAGTATCAACTGATATTTTGGATGGAAGCAAGTGGCATGACTTTCAGCGGCCCATTTTTTTTCTGAACATTAGCAGTTACTTACTCTTTCCTTTGCTTGAATAAGTTGTGTCGGTAGCATGGCCACACAGATATCCTTTTGACATGCTACTCTGAATGTAACAGAAAGAGTAATGTTTGTTACAAACTGCTGGAATAGTTGGTAAGGCTGCCCCCCAAAAAGCTGAAACCATTATTCCTCCATAATATTTTCTACTATTGTCTACTTCATTCCTGAACTTACTTCTTCCCTTGAGTTCTATAATATTACTTCATGTAATTCTATCTTTAAATATTCCTTTTCAATTTTCCTTTTTTTCTGATTGAACCATTCATGTTGATATTTCTCAGGTTTGTGTCCTATGATCATTCTTTCTCATTCCACCCCCAAGGACCTGAGTCATTCTAATCAACTTGTGGTGAGTTATTGACTCCCAAATCTGTACCTTCAACTCCAGAATTCTTCCCTAAACTCTACACACATATCTAAATATCTTCAGGATATCTCAAACTTGATGTCTAACAGGAACTTTATATTCAACATGTTCAAATGTGAACTTACCCTTTTTAAGGCTATAATTCCTTTTGATTAATAGTTCCATCATTCATCTGAGCTAAAACCTAGGATTCACTCTGGACTCCTTTAAATTCCACATTCAACTAGTAACCAAGTCCCGCTGATTCCACCCATCAACATCTCTTATATATACCTCCCCACCTAGTTTCCTATTTACTCCTGCCTTAGTTCATGCCCTCATCATCCCCGATGTGTTATTACAATAGTTTACCTGGTCTTTTGGCTCACCCCTGCCCTGGCTTCAGTCCAGACTCTGTCTTGCTGGCAGTGAACTTGTTGATGTTGATTATTCTTCTGCTTAAAAAGTCTGAATGATTTCCTCAGATTTAACACAGAATAAATTCCAAATCCCTTAAAATAATACAGAATAGTAATTAACCATTGGAAAGATCAACTATTTTCCTCCCATCCCTCCAAGTGCAAATATTGTCTGTTGTCTTAACATAATTATGTAACATATTCAAGTGGCTTACAACACATAAAATTCTTCCAAACCTTTATTACAAATTTTTTTCTGTTATATAGTAACAGTAATACATGATAATTCACTGTCATCCTGCTACAAAGAAAAACAGCCCACAATTATCCACTCCACACACCTGAAGTCTGTTAAGTCCAATACTAGTTTTGTCTTCCCCAGGCTACAGAACTTTACTTAAGTTGGCTTTCTCTTCAGGAGTTTTCCAGTATTGATGTGTTATTATAGTTCACCTCAGAATCTTCTTTTTTAGAAAGAAATTATTAGAGTCATTATTCTAATAAATCAGGAGGCTACACTGAGATTGCTGTTTGTAATATTCTTATGTCTCCAAGTATTCTGTTTGGCTTTGTTCATTCTTCTCCTTTCTACTGGAAACTAGATGACATGCAAGACAGAAAGGTTTCAGTATACTTGGAAACATACTTTTGTGGCTGCAGACTAGACAAAGCTAAGTTCTAGGCCCTGAGACTTTCTCTGGTCTTTTTGAGCACATACCCCTGCTCTTATTTGGCCAGAGAACATTAGCATGGATCACAAATGAAAATAATTCAGTCGGATGGACACATATTTTGCCAAGAATATTTATTTGTTATTGTTGAAAAATACACATAGGCAAAAGGTTGATTAGCTGCTGATTTTCCATAGTACAGCAGGGTATTGTAAGAAAGGGGAAAATAAACCTGTTCTATACATGGCAGTTACATTTCTAAGGCATTTAGGCTTAAAAAGTAGTAGGTGCACCTAGGCCCATTTACTTGAGTTTAAATATACTGAGGCACACCAGGCAGGCAAAGGATTTGAAACTATACAGTAAAACTGTTTCATGCATTTGTGTCTTAGGATTGCATATCCATCCCCCCGAGCCCCCAGTCTCCATCATTCATTTTTTCCACATGAGTTTTGGAGTTGTTCATAGAACACTGGTAATAATCTACTCTTCAAGAGTTTGCTTATAGGGACAACACCAATGGGACACACAGAACAGAACTACTTCATGGACAGGCTCTGTAGACTCTTACCAAATTGAGGCTCCAGTAAGAAAAACACCGATTTGCAAAGGCACAGTGGAGACAGGTTTAATGCCTTAAATATAACATGAATCATTCACAATAACAAGTTTAGTGTTTCAGCGAACTTTTGTTAATACAACACAGTTGGTCACACAAAATACAAATGCTTCTGTTGATCTGTCTTGGCAACTCAGATACATCAACAGTGCTAACAGTTTAACAGCTTTGTTCTCATCTGACAGAAAATAATGGCAGTTCTGCAAGGCAAATGTTAAACCTGACCGTATGTATTTATTAATTCCACAGTGTTTTGACAGATTATAGGGGATGGAACTCAGAGGATGCTGACACGCTCACTGAGGGCTTTCATCTCTGTTTCTTCGGTCTCAGGACTGTCACTGTGGCCAGTGCTTGGATCGATCAGGTGTGTGGGGTACTTCAGCCCCTGCTCGCCTGCGTACTGCTCCCACCTTGAGTCATCACTCTCATGGGTGATGTAGCGTTCCCCGATTTTGCATTCCAGCTCCCGTAAATCTAACCAGGTCTGATAATCCTGAGGAAGAAAGTGCAAAATATTACCATAGATATGATTAAAACTCATTTAAACACTCTTTCATTGTTGTCAGCTCCCACAACATATATGTTACCCTTTTTTCTTCCACTCCCACCGTGCTATGTCTTTCATCAGGCACCCTGAGGTGACAGCATCAGCACCAAAGCCATCCTATTTACCTAAACTGTGCAAATGCATACTGTTTACAGGATATCAGGCATCAGAAGGTGGGCAATTAATATCTGCAGTCAAACAAAGCAGAATGTTGGTATTCCTTTGGAATTTAATGCCTACAAATAATCCTTCAGTATTTCAGAGGATCGTTTTTCTAAACTTCTAAGTTCAGTGTGAAAATAAAATATTTAAGAGAGAACAAACACATGCATATGCTTTACATCTACCATGCATTTCTTTTACAAGTATTGCCTTGGATTTAAATATACAGCTTCCAAACAAGTACAGTGCATGACCAGGTGGGCATCTACTTGGATATTTATCAGGATTACACATACAGATGCCTTTGAAATCTGGTCCTTGGAGTTTCATTTTGACCCTTCTTTTTTTGTCTTTTGTTTTTGGTGTGTGTGTGTGTGTGTGTGTATGTGTGTGGTATGGTGTGTTTCTCCCTTATCCAATTTTCCTGGTAGAGAAAGAGGTTTAGAAATACTAAATTGTTATTAAATCCTATGAAGTTGCATGCATTTTGGCAAACAAACTGGTATTATAATTATACTTTAAAAAATATGACAAAAGATTTTTATATATAGTATCAGAATCTTAAATACTTAGAAGCTTATTCAACTGAGAAAATATCCAGTGATTGATTTTTACCTGTAACCAAGGGTGACTCAAGGTCTTATCCACACTATAGCGCTTTCTCATTTTTACTTGCAGCAAGTTATTGATAAGATCAATGGCTGAAAAAAATTTTTATTGGTAAAAACAGATGACATATCTGGAACATATGCATAATTCATTTATAGTTTATTCCACATCTGCTATTTCACACAGTTAAATGCAACACAGTGATAACAGATACTAGAACCTTAAGAAAATTCCCCTTGAGAATTCTAAAACCTTGGCCTTAATTTAATTTTAGATGCAAAAAAATGAATCGGAAATAATTGTAGAGGAAGGAGTATGAGTTCTTTGTGAGTATGATGTGAATTTCTCTTAGTCTAGTTTCTAATACATTTTTCTGAAGTAGGAGTTTTGTTCAAATATACATCATTTAAATATGTGTAGCACTAATGGCAGGATAAAACTAATATTCAAGAGAAAGCATTTACTAATTTTGTTACAAAATGTGTTTAAAGTTTGAATACACATAATGGGCTCCGTAGTCTTGAATTAAGTGACAGACATCTGGATGCCACATTTAAAAGGAAGAAAATAAAGCATAACATAGGCCATGACTCATGATAAACTTAGAGCCTAAAAACCAATGGCCCAGTGGTGAAACACTTTTGTCTCTTTCTCTTTACTTTTAAAAATAATCCATGGGGCTTCCCTGGTGGCGCAGTGGTTGAGAGTCTGCCTGCCGATGCGGGGGACGCGGGTTCGTGCCCCGGTCCGGGAGGATCCCGCGTGCTGCAGGGCGGCTGGGCCCGTGAGCCGTGGCCGCTGGGCCTGTGGGTCCGGGGCCTGTGCTCCGCAACGGGAGAGGCCGCAGCGGTGAGAGGCCTGCGTACCGCAAACAAAAAACAAAACAAACAAATAAAAAAAACTATGAATTGGAATTATATCAGCCTTCATTGCTTTCGTAGGGAAGACAGGTAATCAACTTGTCTAACAATAATTCTTCTAAGAGGTTAGAATCACAAACCATCCAGCCTCATACTTTGCCTCTGACTGGGACTTCAACAGAGTGTAATTTAGGAAAAAAAGTGATTCTTCTAGTTATCTAGTCTACAAAGCATCTTACCCAGAGTACCATGTAACAGAGTTCTCACTCACCTTTCTGAAAACTATTATTTTCAGCCTATACCGTTAATTGTTCACTATTTATTAACTTCATTACCTCATGCTTCCCATTCATTCTTGGAATGACTTCCCATTTCTTTCTTTCCTGTTAGCATTTTCTTCCCAAAAAGAACTTGGTGAAATCTGCCAAACTAATGAAAGCATTCACATTCCACCAAAAAGTCCATTCCCTCCCTTAATCAACCCTGGTCATTAAGTTTCTTGAGAGATGGATCTTTCTATCAAAAACCTTTAACAGGTATCTGATAAAGATGCAAATTAACTCCCCAACTTCCTCAACCATCAAGTCCTGAATGAGGGGGCTTTGACTCCATTGTTTGGTCTACATCAGTCTGTGTGGATCTGAAAATACAGTGTCACAGGAGTCCTGAGGCCACCTGGAACAAAGATCACTTTATTCCCTCAGAAGGAATCAGAATCCTTCTCGTTATCAGGCAAAGAGAAACGATTTTTACAGGCTTTTGGTAATCTAGAATTGTATCACTTTGATACTAATATTCCAAGTATTTGCCTGCATGGAAGGACTGTAGAATCAAACATCTAAGAATTGCTTGATTGGAGAAAGTAAATGTAATAGCACATGTTTAAATGCTGTCTATGCCCCTACACCCTTGCCTTCGCTAGGATACCTTAGGAAACACAGTATTTAGTACAATTTCAAATTCCAAGCATGTGTTCTCAGAGGGCTTTTGAAAGTATAGTTCTCTCAGTGAACTGTGTATTGGGCATGGGCTTTAAAACATCCATTCACATGATTTACTCACTGGTGTGTAAAGTGCACCTTCCATTCTTGCTGCTGTGAAGTCACACAGCAAAAATGGAGAATAAGGGGAGACGGGAGAATGCATGTGCTACCGTAAGCATGCCGCAGCATTATGCTTCCCCACACACTGCAGGGAATAAAGACATGTTATTAATTCACTCCTTCTGCTTTGAATTCTATAATTAGGAAGGTAGGAGTACAGCAACTCGACAAAAAGTCTGGTTTGTGCCCAAATGGGCCCCAACAGTGAATCACACTGCCTAATGGGGAAGGAAGTACGGCCAGGGGAGAAACTAGATGTGTCTGAAGGGAATGGAATATGTGAAGATGAAAAAATTGCTCTGCTGAATGAAGCATATAATCACAAGTCTCACTACAGCCACAGTACACAGCTGACCTGAATAAGCACAGCAAGCCAATGACAAGTACCTCCGAGAGAAAATAGTTTAGGACCTAAGCAGAGAATTAGCGGGAGTGTGTGTGTGGGTGTGGGTGTGGGTGTGGGGGGTGTGGGGGTGTGGGGGTGGGTGTATCTGTGTATTTATAAATATATTCCATGGCTCTTGATAGCAGAAAACAGAAATAATTAACTATTAAATGTTGGACACTGTAGTTAAATATTGGGAACCCGGTGTTACTGAGAAAATAGGTTCATCATAGTGTTTGAGAGTTCCATTCTATTGGTCACTGTTTCTGGAACTCCTAAAACATCCTTTTCATTAATCAAGGCTCATACAACCCAGCATTAAATATACCACCCAAAATGCCTTTCACTAAGCTCACTTTTAAAAAGAGATTCTACTGTTGTTTTTTTTTTTACAATATTCTTTATATTGACCATGTATATATCGCATATACGTATCATTCATTTATCTGTTCATTCACCAAATATTCCTTAAGGAATTACTGTTGGCAATGACATTGGGAATAAAAAAGGTAATGATAAAGCCCTGAAAAGCTCCCAATCTAATTGCAAAGGCAAAATATGCACACGTGTGTGCACGCGCACACACACACACACACACACACACATAACATGACAAAATGCACCATTTACTCAGCAATGGGAGAGGCCACAGCAGTGAGAGGCCCACATACCGCAAAAAAAAAAAAAAAAAAAAAAAAAAATGCACCATTTAAAATCTTTGACCTTTAATTAATATCCTACTCAAAGAAAAAAATGTTTTCTTTAGCGCTCCCTAAATATAAATAGCTAGGGTCCTAGTGACTAACTGCAGTAGTCCAATCTATTTCACATCTCAACGGTGTTGCAGGATACCAGTGACAAGAATTCTTTTCTCCTATGTTGTGCCCAAAGTTGTCTTTTTATAACTTACCCACATTAATCCTATTTATGCTGTAGATGCAATGGAGAACTTGACTATTCTATATGAGAGCTTTTTATGTTCACTAGCTCTTTTTCCATGTCCCTGTTCACAATGGACCAGAATTTTCCTCACAATTAACTGACAACTTAATTGTGATATTATTCATATAGCCTAGGATGGAAGGTTTTGCTTTTTTAAAAAAATTTCACATTCATATTCTTAGGTTCTCCTAACAAACGTATGAAAGTAGTTACTTTTTTTTTTTTTTTTTGTGGTACGCGGGCCTCTCACTGCCGTGGCCTCTCCCGCCGCGGAGCACAGGCCCCGGACGCGCAGGCTCAGCGGCCATGGCTCACGGGGCCAGCCGCTCCGTGGCATGTGAGATCTTCCCGGACCGGGGCACGAACCCGCGTCCCCTGCATCGGCAGGCGGACTCTCAACCACTGTGCCACCAGGGAAGCCCCAGTAGTTACTATTTGAATCTCTATTTTATATAAAAGGAAAAACTGAAACTTCAAAAGGTCATATAACTTGGTCGAAGTCAGACAGTTCCCAGGTAACAGTTGAGGTTGAAACCCAGGGTAACTGGCTCCAAAGCCCATGCTCTTAAATACTATGGCATGCAGTAGCCACATCATACCATTAACTCATTATTATTAACCGATAATCTCAAAAACTAATTAAATTTAGAAAATTTCCAATAATGAACATTAAATTCTTCTTAGTCATGTTTCCACCATACTTTTATGTACATAAGTGCCTGGATTGATCGATTGATCGATCTATCTATCTACCTATCTATCTTTGTGACCTTAGCTCAACATTTCAGCAAAGACTATTCTGAATGTGATGTGATCTCTCCTAACGAAGGGACTAATCCTCTAGCTTTCCACCACTTCCCAACTGAGTAAGCCTATCTGCTATGTATTAATCAAATTACTAGGAACCTTTTTTCAGGATAAGGCTTAAACATAGGACTTGATGACTCTCCAATAGATTACACGTCCAACTGCCATGCCTATTAATTATTCTTTGAACACACTCATAAATGAGCAATGTTTCATCCTAGGAGTATCCCATTCAGTCCATATGTTATCATCTTCTCCAAAGGCTACTGTGGGAGATGTTTTTCTAATGTTTTATTATAGTTAAGAAACATAAGGCCTTGGTATTACTCATTCTACCTATCTGGCAGTAGGTATCTTATTGAAAAAGAATGCAATTATTCTGGAGTAATAGATTCTAAGTAAACTAATATTGACTAGTATTGGTTTTTAGTCATTTCCTTCTCAGTACCAGGATTTGTTTCTAAATATTTGCAAACTATTCATTTAATCATTCATTCTAGGATTTTGACAAGGACAAATATTAAGCTTCTTCTTGAATGATTACAGAATCCATTCTTTCCCCCTTTTAGAAATTCAGAAAACCCTGGCCTGTCTTAAGTATTCTGGTATCTCTCTCATTTTATCCATGATTTACTAATTACCCACAATGGCTCTAGGAGCACCTCTGTTAGCCTCTTCAATATGCAGTAAGTCCTGTTCTGAACATCAGTCATAGTTTACAGCTGCCATTGAGTGCGCTCTTGTGATACCACTATTTCCCCCCTAGGTACTAGCTCCCAGCTGAGACTGCTATGGGTAACCCTCAAATGTAAAGGATCCAAGTTAAGGGAGGAAGGAAGCCAATAGCAAAGGAGCAAAAAGACTAGTAAAACTGGAGTAGCTACAGCAGTCCCAAGAGAGTCAACAACCAGGAAAAAATTCCAAATGGGATCTCAACTCCAGTTCCAAAACTCAAATCAAGACTCAGAATTCTGACCTAGAGGGAATCTGACAGGGTTTGTCTTTGAAACTGCAGGGTGGCTGGGGGCGGAGAAGGAGAGACAATGGGAAAGACAGATATGAAACTGGGCCATTCTGTGAACTTCTTTCAAAAACAAAGCAAAGGAGAAAGGGACGGTGGTCTGGCTGTGGGAAATAGGAAGTAAGGAAGGGGACTGCAGCAGAATGGGAAGTCAGAAGGAAAGGTGACATGCTGGCATGTCAGCAGAACAGGATACTAGCACCCAAGGCGGAAACTAGAAGGATACAGAAACTCCAGGTTCCCCGGAGCACCAGGAAGATCTGGAGCCCCAGGATAAAGAGATATTTGGGGAAGCAGAGATTGCCGCAAATTCCTGGTACCCCATACTTCCTTCCATAAATATAGCAAAAAGTACATATCCCAATACCTGCCTTTCATGAGGTCAAGGTTTATTGCTACACAGTGCTGGATTCTCCAGTTTGGGGCAATAAGCAGATGTAATTTAAAACAGCTGTCGTTGTACCTAGGGCCAAAGCTGTGCAGGAAAATCCTCCATTCTCTGAGTTATATTTTTTGTTTCACACCCTCCTTTCCTTATTGTCTCAATTTGAAGAGCCGCTTCTCCACCCCCAAAGAAAACAGGAGCAAAACAGGCAGTGGTTAGTTCCTCCTTCTCTTTGCGGTAAATATGATGGCAACTTTTTCAGAGAGTGGTAGGATTATTTTCTGATTCTACTTGCCCATTTACTCTGAGAGTTAGCCTTTCTAATATTATTCTGAGAGTTCTGTTCTCTTATTCATCCTAAAACTCAATCCCTTCCTTCCATATTTTTAATAAATTGTCTTAAGGCTGAGCTCTCTGAACACCTCAAATAGCTACATTCGGGCAATGTGCGAAGTCTTTCCTTTTTCTTTCTTATTAGAAAAATTTAAACAATTGTATGGTTCAGATTTTTATTTTAAAGAATCCCCTCTCTCATAAGCACAGTTTTGTGTTTTCTAAAATGTCTCTGGCCATGGATTTATATTAATGTTTCCTATAAATTAAAATAAGAGCAAAGAAAATCTGTTTTATGACGCTAATGTTTTTTTTTTTGCTACAACAAATTCTTGGCTAACAAAGTTACTTTTCCCCTAACTTCCTGTACAGCAATTTCTCTTGTTGCCCCATCAGCTGAGAGACTGAAATGTCAGGAAAGTGAAGAGAAAATTTATCAAACTTTTTTTTTTACCAGAATGGGACTTTCAGCAGATGTTGGGATAGCTGAAGTTCTGCATAAGTATATATGAACAAAAACAAAATTAAATGGTATACGCAGGTGCTGAGGGCTTTATGTTTTAATATGAAAAGAAACGTTCCATCGGTGTTAATTTTATGGATTCTATTTTCTTAGGGTGTCAAAATTCAGAATCATCTTTGAAATTGTGGAAACTATATTGCAGTCATTCTCCATTTCAAAGCAAATACCATGTGTATGGACAATAGGTTCTTAGTATGCAGAAGGGACATTTGCATGTGTCATAGCTATGGCTAAACTAAACAGCATCCAAAGCTTGGAGAAAATCCTACAGAAAGAATGGAACTGGACATATGTGAAGACATAATAGGACCTTCAGGTCACACCTCTCAGTCATCTTCCATTTTTCATCTCTTTTTGGCCGACAGGCTTGCAGGATCTTAGTTCCCCAATCAGGGATGGAACTTGGGCCCCTGCAGTGAAAGCACCGAGTCTTAACCCCTGGAAATTCCCTCATTTCCCATCTTTCATTTTAGGTACCTGCCTGTCCCCCCATTCTCCCCACTAGATTTTAGCTCTTTTAAGGTCCCACAGATTGTGTATTCATTTTTGCACAATTTCATAAATATTTAAAATCAAATGCATCATTTAATGTATTAGGAAAATGCTTGCTAAATAGCATTTGATAGATTGAATACATTAATTAGAAATTTAAATATCCATTTTCTCAGCTCTATGTTTTAATAGCCACATTATGTGCATATAGTTTGTATATTTTGGCTAAAAATACTCCTGGATGGTAGGACATCACACGTCTACAAACGGATCACAGGATCAATGACTTTCATCAGAAAATCAGAATAATGCTGAGAGGATCTGCAATACAGATCACATTTACTTTACAATGTTTATTTGACACAAGAGAAATTATCTGTGAAACCCTGGGGCTGACCTGTTTTGTCCAGACATGGCAGTTTAGAAAAAATTGTTTTTTCCGTACTGTCTTTCGTCCAGCTGCAAATTATTGAGGTACAAATTTTCAAATTAGAAACCAGGTCCGAACTATCACTCTAGTGATGGAGTCTTCATCTGTCACTACTGAGCTCCTTGTTTGCTTTTTTCCCTTTCCATTCTGCCTCACTGCCTGTCACCCTGTAGGCTCAGTACTTCTCTCTTTGGCTTGATTCATGCTGATGGTAAGTTATGTGTTTATTTAAAAAATCATTTTGCAACCCTTCACATTCCAGCTCTCAACCCAGCAAGCTGTTGCCCGGCAACACTAAGTGGGACGCTCCTCTCAGGGGCTGAAACCAGAGGCTGCCGGCAGCAAACAAGGGCGCTGGGAATCATCATCTCACTCGTTCCTGAGTCAATTACCGCAATCCAATGAAGTGCAAGACCTTTAGAGGCTCAAGCAGGGTCTTTCCTTTCCCAGTTCTTTCCTCTGTAGAAAGTTATTCTATCATTGGGTAGTCCTTTGCTTTACATTCAGTTTAATTTCCTCCTGAAGGCTAGAAAGACAATCTTGGAAATCATGAATTGTTTAAACACAGCATACAGCAGCCCCCAAACTGATGCCAAATTGATTCAAAATTTAAAGTCTAAATTAAAATATATTTATATGAGTTTAATGAAGTTTGGGGTGAATTTTTTTTTTTCATTTTCACTTTGGAGGGGTTTCTGGTTTTTGTTTTTTTTTTTTTATGCTGATACTCAAGCCAAAGGTCAAGTGAAAAATTGTTAGGGGCCTCCAGGTGTTGGCAGTTTTAGAAGCACCTCAGGTGTTTCTAATATGTGCTCCTAGGGTTGAGAAAGGCTGTGCTAAGCTGTGCGTTTCAGATTTTTACACCCATATGAATAATCTAGGGATCTTAAGCTCTAGATTCTGATTACGTAGGTCTGGGGAGGAGCCTGAGAGTCCCAGGTGGAACCTTAGACCACATTTTGAATAGCAAAGGACTAGGGGTATGAGAACATTGAAAGTAGTTAAAAACTGGTTTAATGTTGTTCAAAGGGCCCCAGAATAGATGGATATAAACATAGAGAAGGCCCCATCTTGTTCAGTATTCTGGAACGAAGACAATAGAAAGGTTTCAGGATAGCTTCTACTCAGAGGATGCCGACAGGAAGAGCAAACAAGTTGGATTACACAAATAAGTTCCAAGATAACTATATACATATATAGCTATACTGGTAAGATAACATTTAACAGGGACAAATGAAACAGGGTTCTCTATTTAGCTACCCCCCGCCCCGAAACCAAACCAGTCTAAGTACAGAATTGAAAAATGTGGCTTATCAACAACATTTATAAGAAAAAATTCAGGGTCCTAAATGCACAGTAAACTCAACATGAGTCTACATTTTATACGTAAATCAAGTGTTATTTTATGCCATGCTAAAAGAAATGTGTTCTTTATAATGAAGGAATGGTGGATTCACGTTACTCTCAGGCTCATTGAACCTTGAGTCAGAACAGTTTTGAGGTTTGATTTAAAGAGAACATAGGGCTTCCCTGGTGGCACAGTGGTTGAGAGTCCGCCTGCCGATGCGGGAGGCATGGGTTCGTGCCCCGGTCCGGGAGGATCCCACATGCCGTGGAGCGGCTGGGCCCGTGAGCCGTGGCCACTGGGCCTGCGCATCCGAAGCCTGTGCTCTGCAACAGGAGAGGCCATGGCAGTGAGAGGCCCGCAAACCGCAAAATAAATAAATAAATAAAAAGAACATAAAGAGGGGAGTGTCTGGACCAGAGTGAACAGGTGGTTAAAGAAAAAACTCACTGCCCAGGAGAAGAGAAAGCTTGGGGTGACATGATGGCTGTTTTCAAACCTCTGAGATAAGCTTTTATTTGGAAAAAGGATTGGGTTTGTTTCTACCAGTGGGTAAAAACCCAGAGACATTTTGTTCATTGTGCTAGGCTCAAACTGAGAAGAAACAGGGCTCCTCATGAAATTGTACACTTTCTATTACAGTAGCAACATAAGAGTATTCTGGATAATTGCTCAGTGGATTGGTATTGTGGAGCAGTACAGGGGTAGGATAAGATTTTTAATATTCTGTATTTTGAAATATTATTCTGTGTTGTTATTGTGAAAGAAAGCGAATTTACAGAATATTTAACATTTGTTGTTCCTATATCCTGACATCTCCACATATATTTAGATGTCACATTTCAACTCAACTAGGATATACATTCAGAAGTGAAATTTTATTTTTATTATTGGGATATATAGGAAACATTTCAGTTTGGAGCACAAATAAACAGCCAATTTTTGAGCACTTATAATACCAATGTTCTGGCTAAAACTTCTTCAGATCAGTTTCTCTCTACAAATTATCATTTTTTAGGAAAAAAATCTGATTATATTTTATTTGCTATCAAAGGTTCCTTACCTGGTGGGACAGACACCTTTTCAGATATTAACTCATTTGGATTTTGAAATATGTATGTGTGTGTATGTATATAAACACATACACACATACATATATTTAAAAATTCACTCTACTAAGTAGATATCATTTAAACCACTGTATGTCTCTGGCTCATAATTTTAAAGTTCCTTATTACTGAACAAAAAGCATACTCTTTTTCAAAAAAATTAAACGCAAGTAATCCTAGAATTTCAAATAGAGGTTGTTTAAAATGTTAAAACCCAGTGGAAGTTGTGACCCACATCATTCACTATAGTTTATCAATCATGATAGAATCTCATGGTACCCAGTCCAGCATTTTTAAGTACTTTACTGCCTAGTCCCCTTGCATCTCCTCCATGCTGTTATGTCTGACAGTGGTGCTAATATGTTGACAAATCAATCTATTCATTAATATTCAGCAGGCTTGCTGGATCTGCAAGGCTCATAAACTGTTACAAACACAGTTTAATTTTTAAATGACAATTGTCCTTCTTTTGTTTCTCATACCATTGGATTTCTGGGTCTCATCTACCCGAGGCTTATTTTCAATAGGGTTATTTTTTGTTTTGAACAATATGTAGTGAAAGAGGGACCTACAGCTGGTTCCTTTTCATGGCAAAGTGCTACTTCCAACTTAAGTGTTTAGCGTTCTGGAACACTGTTGGATTTTGAAAACATACCATGTGGTAATGGTGCTAGGCTTTTATTTAGCTTTGCTTTGTGTTTGTACTGGCTGTATTTTTCATCTCCAATTTCTGGGGGAAAAACGCACTTGTGACCAATTTTATTTGAATTTACCACATTGAATGGCAAAAAAAAAATAGCTTTTAAAATAAAATTTAGATGCTTGGATAAATTTAGTGGTATATTATTATAGCCATTCTATGCCTTGGGATGCCATATATTCTGCACTGAACATAAATGTCAGCAGAGGATTGAGACCAAATGGAAGAATAAACTACAGCTGCACTTATCAGGGGAAAGAAGCAGCAGAAATATTACCATTGAGACTGTTGGATCGTGCAGTGGAAAAAAACCTGTGTCACGGGTGCACCATCCCAAGTTGATAATTTTGAACTAAAGATAAGTTATAGGATTAATGCAAGGGCATTTCCTTTTCTTTTTTTTTTCCTTTTCACATATGTCAAGGCTTCATGTCTGATCTTAATTCTTGATTATATCAACTAACCATGTGACTCTGAAGCTGAGCAGTGACAACACAGCAGGTGAGATGAAAATAGGTGCTTCTTCAGACTTCACCTGCAAGCACAGAAAATGATCTCTGTCTGCGGGGGTCGTGGGCTCTTTGTGAGACAATTTCTGAGGTTGCCTCTGTGTTGATTACTGCCTGCTTGCCTCCCTAATGGCATATAAAGGAATATCAAAACTCAGAAGGAAAAAATAGTAATTTATCCAGCGATCATCATGGTCTATCACTAACCTTCCTCAAATTTACTGTGTATCTCTAATTGAACACATCAATTCAATCTGATGATGGTAGTGTACTTTTACTCTAACAGAGGCTTTCCCATCACTGCAGGTTTGTCATCATTCTCCTAGTAGGATGATTTGCACTGAAGCAAATTATATTTCACCTTATTAGCTATATAACCCACCTCACATGGTTACCTGTGTCATCTCTCTTCTCCTGCTAAGAATAAACTCTTGGGTAAAAAATGCTGTATAAAAAAGCCATTTATAAAATAGAATAATTTAAGATGTGTTAGGATCTTGACCAACTGAAGGAATGTAGAAAAAGAGAATTAATTTGACTCTCACACTTGCAAATTCTCCTCTGTGTGGGCAAAGCAGGTTTAGAGATTTAAGATTACATCTTCTTCATCTGCTCAGTCACCATGCAAGAATTGGTATTATAGAAAAGGAACTATAACCCCCTAACTCTCCAGTAATATTTCACATATAAAATAGTATATATATATGTGTGTATAGATAGATAGATAGATACAGACACATAGATAGAGTTTGTATATTTAACATGATAGACAACTTTTAGACCAGATGTGCAAGAATTTAAGTCACACAAAAGGTTGTACTCCACTTATTCCTGGAACTTTCTTGCACTTTTGTTCCTTATTATTATTTTTTACAAAAGTGTCATATGCACCTGGTAAAAGATCTAAATCAATCAGTAGGAAGAGTTCAAATTGAAAGATAAAACCTAATATCTCATTATTAAACCTCTTTTAACTATGTAAAAAATTTCTTCTGATTACCTCTACACCTTAAAAAAATATGTGCAGTATCATTTATGCTTGATTCACTAACTTTAAGCTATTCAGAGTATGGATGAATGCCAGTCTGTGAAATGTTTATTAGTTTACAATGAGATAAGTATAGAAAGTGAGACTAAGTCTTTGGAAACTTTCACAGCATCCTGACATTGCTGTCACATTTTTATTATATTTCACAAAGTACTGATCCATATGTTTGGAAATTAAAATAAAATAAAACTGGTCCTTTATCACACAGTTTGAGAAGAACCACCTTAAAAACAAAATAAAACATTGATTCTCTTCCATTAAGGACAATGAATCATTCATTTCAGCTTTTTCTACCTCATTGTCCTCCTTTATGCAATTAATTTAGTTACATTAAATTAATGTACTGGCTACTGTTGTAATTTAGAACAGTGCCTGGTGCACAACACAGGAGATTATATATATATATATATATATACATATGTATATATAAAACATTTATTCAAAAGGATTAACTCTATGATTAAATCGTATACTAAATCATGCATGTGAATGTACTGAGCTGGCCAAAAAGTTCATTCGGCATTTTCCGTACAATCTTACGGGAAAACCCAAATGAACCTTTTGGCCAACACAATACATAAGCCAATCCATTCACCTCGGCAGAATCGGATATCAACTCTGTGCAAGTTACAGCTCTTACAGCTCCTTTCACCTCTTCTCTGTCCTCCTTTCCAGTGTGAAAGAAGTTTCACTATTTACACATCCTTTTGCATAATTATAATGAAGTCAGATATGCTTGGTCTAAAGGTTTTCTATAATTTAAAATTAATAAGCAATATGTGGAATAATTATATATAACTATTATGAACTATAGGATTATAACTCATACCCCCTATAGTCTATAACCTATAACCCTACAACCTGTAACATCAAATTTCTACACCTATGCCCACTCAAAGGAGAATTTTCAAGTGTTAAAAGGATTCTCTCTTCCTATATTCCCTTAATCGCTCAAAATCATGACACACATGTTAGTTTCTTCTTTATTACACATAACTTTATTACAAATTTTTGCATTTCCTGGAGTTTCTTTTTTCTTCTTTCATCTTGACATAGGAAGCTTGTCAAGAAGCTTTTTCTTATTTTTTTTCTTACTATTTTCATGGAAGTCTATATTGAAATACATTCAACATTTGGAACAAATTACACGTCCTGATATTAAATATCTGATAAAGAAAATGATGTGGATACAAAAACATGTTACGAATGAGAGAAATTTTTAGTTCATCTAAATTTGAAACTTACTAAAAATTTTTTTAGAGCACTGTCAGCTGTTAGGTCTTTCAGGGGATCAGGGCTCCCGAGCAGTGTTTTAGAAAGTGTGCTCCATGGACTTCTTATAGTCTCAGAGCAAGATGGCAGTTTATGGGGGTGGAGTCTGGGAATCTCCATTATTAACTAGCTCCTCTGATTAACCGCTGGCATGCCAAAGTTAAAAACTGTCTGCTATACATTTAGAACGAGACAATTACAGGTAGTTTAAAACGAGCCATGATCAAGGAGGTTCTTTGGCAAAATTATTAGTAATCCCCTACCTTGCAAATATTCCTGTGTTCTATTAGGTAGCTTTTCCGCTTCCTGTTTCTAAGTTCTACATCCCTGTTACCTATTTCTTTTCCTTTTTTTTTTTTTTTTTTTTGCGGTACGCGGGCCTCTCACTGTTGTGGCCTCTGCCGTTGCGGAGCACAGGCTCCGGACGCGCAGGCTCAGTGGCCATGGCTCACGGGCACAGCCGCTCCGCGGCATGTGGGATCTTCCCGGACCAGGGCACGAACCTGCATCCCCTGCATCGGCAGGCGGACTCTCAACCACTGCCCTGCTTACCTATTTCTTAAGTTATAGATTGAGACTTGGTTGCAATTTTCTGGTTTTTTGGCCATGTCCATCCAGGATTCACCCTTATTATGTACTAGATGTGACAAACATGGAGGACAACCTGGCCTATCTCTTGTTATTTTGGAATTGCTAAAAATGCAATGAAAGAAAGGGCATATTGGTACATGATCAAATAAGGTGCAATTCTCTTTAGTTTCATCTGATTATCTAAAAAAACGTTTAAATGACAATGGACTGCCTATTCCATAAGATGAAGTAAATCTGCCTAATCAAGTAACTATTTGAAAATAGGTGAACAAGTCCTTTCAGGGAACTGAGAAATGTCATAGCCATCCTATGTGATGAGGACTAAGCTTAACCTAGTATGAGATAAAGCTGGAGGTGAGAGTGAGGCCATGTCTAATTACTGACAGGTAGTAATGGATAAACTGGATGGTCAAATGGCCATCAGATAGTCACAATGATGAAATGAAACAAGGTACAACACACTGCCTTAGAATGAACTGAAATGTTCTCAAACTCCTCCTTTCCCATGATTACCTAAAGTCTCCTTTTGTGCAATTATTTGTAATCATATGATTCATTCTGGAGTGTTTTATTGTATACATGCATTTTTATTTAGTTATATATGTATAGCAATATATAATTTATACAAGTAGTTATATATATAACTGTGATTAAATATGTGTTTAGTTACATACATAATTATATGACTGTATGTATGTGTGTAGAACTAAAATGTATATACACAGAGGGATCGACTGATCATGTAAAGTGATTGGAAATAGTGTTTAACACATTTAAGGTAGTCTAGTTATGTCAGGCACTGTGCTAACCACTTTCCAGTGCAATTTCATTTAATACTTAAAGTAATCCAGTGAGTCAGTAACTAGTGTAACTATATTGCATACAAGAAAACTGAGACCTGAAGGAATAAGTAACTTGGATGAGGTCACCAAGATGCTGAGTGGAGGCAACTCAGGTCTTTATCACAACATGATCCTGTTTCCCTCTCTTTTTAGACATTATTAAAAATTGTGTTGCTACACTAGCTCGAAGCTAGTGAAAACATATTAAAAATTTAATGTGACAGCATGGCTAAATCCATTAGAAAGGATAATCAAGTGGCTGTAAATGCAATGAGTAAGAGCATCTGCCTTGGAGCAGGCTGACAGGATTTGCACCCTAGCCCCACCCAGGGAAGCCACTTAACCTTCTATGTCTGCAGTGCCTCATCTTTAAAATGGAAACAATTACAGTATCTACTCAAAGGTTGGGGACAATTAAATAAGTTCATATATGTAAAGTGTGTAAAGTAGTGCTTGGCTACAGTGCAAAGGTTATAGAAGATTAGTTATTCTTATTTTTTTCTTTCAAAATTTATTTAATTTATTTAATTTAACTATTACCATTTTACCTGTAACATTTGCTGAGTTAAATTTTCCCCAATTTTTTTCTCATTTTTCAAGTCATGCTTTAATTCACAAAAAAATCTATTTTTATAACGGACATCTGTTAATGCTTTTGTGTTTGTTTTTAGCCTAGTATCTTTTCCCTGCAGGAACTTCCTCTCTCCAACCTGGAGGGGCTCTCCATCATCCACAGTGCCAATCAGAGCCAGGCTCCTGCAGTGACAATGTGATTGTTCCCAGGGTATTACAGGATTTAAGGGCAGCCAATCAGTGCCCCTTTCAGAGACTCTACAGCTACTGACAGATAATTATGGTTTCATTCTGAGTCATGTACAATGGGTAGCCTGTAAGCCTGGAGCTGCTGGGAGATCACTTTGTACCACATGAAAAGCCCACCTGAGAAGGAAGCCATCATAAAGTAAAGCAGAGGTAAGAGAGAGAAATGTGACACTTGAACTATAGGATCCAGATGAATGGAGTTCACCTTCTGGACTTCCCTAGTTGTGTGAGTCAATAAATTATCTCTGTCTAACTTAGAGATAAGTTTCTATTATTTGCATGCAAGAGTCCTGATTAACTCACTGATAAATTATTGGTAAGCGTATCTCTAATGCCAATACTCAGCTTATTATATTATAATAGCAAGAATAATTAATGAGTTTAAAATAGTCCCTATAGGTTGCTAAATAGCAAGACATTAGAAATAAGCACCCTTTGGTGTGCAACAATGTATGCTGTAAAGAATGGAGAGAAACCAATGATTTCAAGTCCAAGCCCTACCACTGTGTGACCTTAGGCAAATTATTGAACCTTTCTGGTTTCTAACATAGAGACTAAATCAAGTTACTTATTAGAGGATTGCTGTGAGGATCAAATGACACAATGATAGCTCAAGCACTTCAATATATAGTATTATATTTTACTGAGTCCATGTCTACACTAACAGAAAAAAAAAAAAGCACGATAAAGGAATTTTCTCTTCCTGACACATCTACGTACGTTACAAAGACCTTACAACTTTCTTTTATCTTTTGCTTTTTCATGCCAAGAAAAAAAGTACAACTAACAATTTTTCTGAAGAACACTTGGGAAATGTGCACATCAGTTTGCATATAATTTCTAAAATTATACAATCAATTCTTGGTTACTCGCCAGAGCAACTGCTTAGCTTAGTGTTCTGCTATCCTTTTCCTAGATCCAAATCCTTGGCTCACCCCACACCTGCGTTCTATAAATGCCTTTCACATCTTTTATCTCTTTCAGTCTCTATTACAACTTCATTATATGGGCAGGAATCATTACCCTGTTTTACAGATGAGAAACTGAAGCTCAGAAAAGGTAAGTGATGGCTAATTAGAATGGCAGGAAGTACAACATCACAAACTGCTTCACTGCTGATCCTTACCTTTGATTCAGAGTCACTGAGGTGCCTAGATGTTTACTTCCTTGCATCTGGAATTTTAGTGGTTCTGGTGTGGTTTACAGTATCCTGAGACTGAAAATTCACTAATTTCAGTTGTGACCACCCTTGGCCCGATACTAGTTTGCTTGCGTATTCATCAGATCCTACGTGCTTAAAATTATTTGGTACTGGCCCTGTGATAATATCTAATCAGGAAATTATTAGTTCCCAAAAAGACAGTGGAATAGAACCTGGGCCGGTAATTACTTTTGTAACACCTCAGCTAATATTATGACATAATTTAATTCGCTTTTCTTTATATTCAATAATACACTTCTGTTCGTACACCAGCAGGTAGGTAACTCATTTGCCATCTGAGCTTCATTTAGCAAATAGTACAACTCCTGTGCCTCAAAGGCAAGGATGAACTAGAAAAAGATACTGAGAAGAGAGGCCAGTTAACCCCCAAACTGATACCTGAGTCATTTAGAAGAAGGAGATTCTACCTGAGCTGGTTTCCACATCACCTTGTCTGAGTGGCAGGACATTTTTAGTGCTTAGACATATCTATAGCCAAGTAAAATGTGTTCTTTCTGGTCAAATATAAATGCCCCTTGAATAATCCCATGTAATTCCCTCTTTGTAAAACGCTGTATCTCTTCCTTTTCTTTGTTCAGTGACTGGCCTAAGTTCCATCTCCCCTGAAAATGCAATTCTGACTAGTCAAGTCCACAGTGATTCTCCCTCCTCTGAACTTGGAGACCCTGATTTTATACCAAGCTAACAATTCAAGGAAATAAATGATCATTTTCCCAAGTTCATATAACTCATCTCCCCAACAAACTTTCAAGGGCATTTTATGAAAACTTGAAGGATATTTTATGTTTTGCCCTTTACATTCATATTACTTATGCATGTATACTGTGGTTTCCCAACAAGAGTTTCTTGAGCTATTGATATCTATGCCTCTGGTTTCTATTACTAGTGATAATTAAACATTCATAATCTATAGCTTCTATCTACACAGAAGGCCAGCATATTTCCGAGAGTGGGCATCATTTGTTCCACTACTGCAAGAAAAAAAATTTTTAATGTGAAGGTTATTTTCTTAATGTCCTATTCTTGCATAACAGGAAAATGTATGACTGGCTTTAGAGATATTTCAGATTTGCACTGTGGTAACAACATCAAGTTATCCTACTGGATTTCTAGATTATAGATATCAAACATACCTTTAACTGTATTTAAAGGTAATGTTCCCTGACAAGGTTAGGTCACAAGGTTATTTGATAATTCTCTCCTTTCTGCCTCCTGGATGAGTAAAAGAATTACACTTCCCTTTTATCTATTGAATTATCCTAAATATTTCATTAATCCTTTGGCTACATGGTAGTTCTTTTTAAGGTCACAGATTCCTTCAAAATATATCCACCTAGCTATGATTTACAACTAATTAAATGATGTTAAAGGTTGTTGACAAAATCAAAACTACAATGAGGTATCACCTCACACCTCACACTCAGAATGGCCATCATCAAAAAGTCTCCAAATAATAAATGCTGGCGAGGTTGTGGACAAAAGGGAACCCTCCTACACTGTTGGTGGGAATGTAAATTGGTGCAGTCACTATGGAAAACAGTGTGGAGGTTCCTCAAAATACCAAAAATAGAGTTCCATATGATCCAGCAATCCCACTCCTGGACATATACCCAGATAAAACTATAATTCGAAAAGATACATGCACCCCTATGTTCACAGCAGCACTATTTACAATAGCCAAGACATGGAAGCAACGTAAATGGCCATTGACAGAGGAACGGATAAAGAAGATGTGGTATATATGTACAATGGAATGTTACTCAGCCATCAAGAACAATGCAATATTGCCATTTGCAGCAACATGGATGGACCTAGAGATTATCATACTAAGTGAAGTAAGTCAGACAGAGAAAAAGACAAATACCATATGATATTACTTATATGTGGAATCTAAAATACGATACAAATCAACATATCTACAAAACAAAAACAGACTCACAGATATAGAGAACAGACTTGTAGTTGCCAAGGAGGGGAGGGGAGGGAAGGAATGGGCGTTTTGGATTAGCAGAGGCAGACAATTATATATAGGATGGATAAACAATAAGGTCCTACTGTATAGCACAGGGGACTATATTCAATGTCCTGTGACAAACCATAATGGAAAAGAATATAAAAACGTATATATATATAATGTGATATATATAGATATATAATGTGTATATAGATATATAATGTGTGTGTGTGTATATATATATATATATATTTGTATAGCTGAGTCACTTTGCTGTACAGAGGAAATTATCACAACATTGTAAATCAACTATACTTCAATACAATTTTTTTAAAAAGGTTGCTGCCAATAGTAACTCAAAGCTCTGATAATAGATGGACTGTGCCATTTAATATGAATGTAGTCTAAGAACTAATTGTCCAAGCAATTTATACATGCTCTTTTCCAATTTCTGCACCACCATGTGCAATAACAGGTATCAAACAGATGTTTATCTATGAATGTATTTGCCTCTTTAAGTGGTGGAAAATCTCAACAAACTTAGAGCTAGATGTTGCCTGAAAACTAAAAAGGAAGCAGGACCAGTGGTTACAGAATGTACGCTCAGAACATCTGGGTATAAATTCTGGCTCTGCCACTTACTAGCTTTGTGATTTTGCCAAGTGGTTCATTTCTTTTGATTCAGTGTTCTCACTTGAAATATAGATATAATAGTTAAACCTATCTTCACATTTTGTGTGTGTGTGTGTGTGTGTGTGATTTAAATAAACTCTAAAGCACGTTCATGAGGAACTGCTTTCTTTTTCTTTTTTTTTACGGTACGTGGGCCTCTCACTGCTGTGGCCTCCCCCGTTGCAGAGCACAGGCTCCGGACGCGCAGGCTCAGCGGCCATGGCTCACGGGCCCAGCCGCTCTGTGGCATGTGGGATCTTCCCGGACTGGGGCGCGAACCCGTGTCCCCTGCATCGGCAGGCGGACTCTCAACCACTGCGCCACCAGGGGAGCCCAGGAACTGCTTTCTGAAGCATGCAGTGAGCCATTTTCACTGCCCTGACTGCCCCGCCACTTCTTTTAAAACTATCTATCACTCTTCCTTTAAGAAGGAATTAAAACTATCTATCACTCTTCCTTTAAGAAGGAATTAAAACTATCTACCACTCTTCCTTTGAGAAGGAAACATTTATTAAGAAGAATTTAATTTTAAATAATGCAACACTGCCAAGGTAATCTATCCTAAAAAAAAGCATCAGAGATACATATAAGAAATTATACATAAAGGTTATCTAACACTGAACAAATAGAAATAACCTAAAAATATAATAGCAGGGAATATGTATAAAATATTATACATGCTCTAATGTCACATATAGGAAAACAGTATACAAAGAATGCGGTATACTAATATATGTAATGTGACAATTAAAATATCAATATCATAAGGTTCTTGTGCCCATAATAAGTTAAAAGTGCTTAACATAGAAATAGGCATATAGTAAATAAAAGAGTACTGTTAGTAAAGATCAAGTATTACCATTATATCAATGTGTAAACATTTATAAGTTCTAAGGAAATACACCAAATATTAACAGTTTCTCTTTATTTCATTTACCTTTTAATGTGTATTTCTCAATTTCTCTATAATACATATACTTTTTACCAGTAGATATTTTTGTCTCCATTTCCTTTACTGCTCCATCCACCTCAATAAATTTGTGCCCCTGCCTTAGTGGGCAATTTGCAATAAGCATTTATCAATTTAAAAATTCACAACTGAATTAATAATATAACACAATGATTAAATCATTATCACTTTTGAATGGAAGATATTACCTTCATGAGAGATTTCCTTCCAGGGATTTGGTGGATACATGAAAGCTGCATTCTGGATTTGGTCGTGGATGTCCTCATCTTCATTAAATGGGAATGTGCCACTTAGGCTTACATAGATGATGACCCCAACAGACCACATGTCTAGAGAGCGATTATAGCCCTTGTTCCTTAGAACCTCAGGAGCCAGGTAAGCTGGGGTACCCACCACTGACCTCCGGAAAGACTTCTCTCCAATGATCCGGGCAAAACCAAAATCACAAAGTTTCACCTGTTGATAATAATGGTTTGGAGATATAGTAAGGTCACAAACTGTGTGTCTTAGTCCACAACTGCTAAAAAACAATTATAATATTTTACATATATTGTATGGATTTCTCACGGTAGAATAGCTATTTTCCATTTTATGTACTTGAAGATAGTGGTTTAGGTACTGATACAAAAGTATGCTTTTATTCATAAAAAATATCATGTAAACATTCTCCTTCCCTCCTCTGTAAAACCAGAGATAAATGTGAAAATATGTATACACAGAAGTGGGTAATAGTGTTTTGCCAGGCAGGAAAACATCATGCAAACTGATGGATTTAACTCAAGGGCTTATGATAAGGAAAGGTTGAAGGATAAGCACAAGGATGCATCATGCCATCCACAATATTCCTCAAAATTAGCTCTGCACGGACACCTAGCCAGGACCTGAGGGTATCAGGGAGCCAGGGCAGAACAGCCACCTCAGTCACTTCAGATATGACAGTTCCTGGGAAGAGATCCAGTTGTTTTGCATCCTCTGAGTTGAGGAAAAGAAGAAACTTTTTTCCTTGCCCCTGAGAACAACACTGAACTGCAATATGTTGCCTAACATTAGAGAGCTGGTAGCATCCCTAGGACTCTTAAGTGTCTCCCTCTTAGGCCAATGCTCCCAGCATTGACCTAGTGCTGCCAGTTCTCCAGGATGTCCACACGACAGAAGCAGAAGCACAATGAGAGGCTCAGTGTGCATTATTAAGGCAGGCTGAGCTGAGATGCAGAGCGACAAAGCTGCAGTCCCCACAATATAAGAAGGGTAACAAATGGATGAAAACAGACAGGTGAGACTTGAAACAAAGGTTTTGAGGAGAAAGGGTGACAGAATGCTGCAGGGGAACCAGTGATGCTGTCGGCTGGCTTTTTTGCTGAGAGGCTTTCATACTTGCCTGAGGGAAAGGATCAGCTGATGCTAGCAACACGTTTTCTGGTTTGAGGTCACAGTGAACAATATTTTTAAAGTGTAGATGACGCAAAGCTACAAGTATCTATAAAGGAAAAAATCATCAAAATCATTTTATTTTAGTCTAAAAGTTTATTTCAATATGTTTTCTACTAGGACATAAATTTAGAGGGTCAAGAGAAACCTCAAAATGAATGGCTGAGTTTCTTTATACTCCAGTTCCTGAAATGAGCTAGATTAATTAACACAGCAGGTTTCTAAGGAAACTTTAATGGAAAAAGTATCATATTATGGTATCCATATAGCAACCAAAACAGGTGTAGATAAAAGAATTCAATGATATCTAACAAGGATATATATTCCTTAATATTTTCAAAGAATGAGGACTCAGTCACTGTGCATTTTAAAATTTCATGAGTAGTTTTAATACATGAGCCTGCACACACATTATTCATTTGGTACGTATCCTGAACGCTGGATGCTACAGATATAAATTAGAAAATACGATAAGCCACTGCAACTTTTTTTTTTAAGTGTAGTTTAGACTGGGGAGGTAGGGACTAAACAACAAGGGTAGAAAGCTCTAGGTAAACAGTGATAACATTTGATATTAGATATTACCTTTTTTTTTCTGACTCTAATTGATTTCTTACCTGAGTAATTAAAAACTTCGTTATGTGCTCTGGCAACCTGCCCTTTTCACTTGACAAGATCATCTCCAGCATGTCTCCATGGAGTTTTTCCATAACAACAAACACTCTTTCAGGCGTCTCAAACATACACTCCAAATTTACAACACCAGGGTGATGAAGGTTCTATTAAAGATAAATAAAGCACTTGAAGAAAATGAGTTTTTTGATACTGTTTGGCAAGCTCACTGATTATACAAAACTGTTCACGTTTAAAGCTGTGGAGAAACCCACACTTAAGATTTTTAACACCTCTAAATTCCACATGTGCTGCCTTATATTTTTGAAATTCTAATGTCTCCAAAAAATACATCTTTACTTTCTGTGCATAGTGAATTTTTTTTTTCTATGCTACAAATCCAAGTTCCAACACAGTGAATTGCTAATTAGGTTTTAATTAGAATACCATACTGAGAAATCTGTAATTTCTTAGGATCATCTCCAATATTAAGCATACTGTCCTAAATAAGTTTACTAGGCCATCTCTACACACTTCGTAGAAATTTAAGGTAGACAAGATGAAGTATGTTCATCGAGTGCATCTGACTGCACTGATGAAGCACGTTAGTCAAAACCTTTTGGCACTGCTCTGCTCTTGGAGGCTGCTCTAGTTTGCTCCAGAAGCTCTTACACAGAGTAAAGACCCCCATGAAAACAGAAAAGAAATGATTATTGAGCCCTGTTTTGTTCAGGACACCATGCTATGTTGTAGTGCTGCATCGTTCTCAAGCACTCAATAAATATTTCCACAATAAAGTAATGGCCAATAATGATAGGCTGAATTTGGCTTGACAGGTTGTCACACATGTCAAGTAAAGTTACTTTTAGCATTAGATGGGCCCTTGTAATGATGCTTAAGTCTGAATGTTGGTCTGGGGTCATCAACAAAAGCCTTTGATCATTTGACTTTTAATATTTTTTTTCTGCACATGACAACAAAAAATCCTAACATTAAAAGAACTATTACATATTCCACTTATATTTCAATGAAAAATGGGGAAAAAAATCATCACGAATAAAAACCACCAAAAGAAAAAAATAGGGACTAACTTTAATGTGCTAACAGCTGAACAGGCAGAAGAAATTGCATCCTTTATTCTAGGGGAAAAAAATCTCAGCGAGCAATAAAATTAAAATTCCACCAATTATTGGAAACCTGAAATGGTTCACTCTTCAGACCTCACAGACAGATGCTGGGTGGTGAGCAGTAGAGGGGATGTGGGTGAATCTGCACTGTCATTGTCTTCCATGCTACTCATCGGCATAGAGAGCCTGGCATCAACTCAACATGGAGCTACGGCTGTGGTTGGCAGTAGCTCCCGTGATGATAACCTGTCTCTCTGGGTGCCCTTCCACTACTTTGGCAATTGTGATCTCCACCTCAGACATCTGATGGGTCTTTCTGATTCTGAGGCCTTGGTGCCCAATCATGCAGTATAATGTGGTCATGGTATAGCAAGGTACTGAATGTAGTCTGAGAGATGCCTGCACACCCACCCAATGGCCATTCACCTCTCGAGGGCTGGAGTGATTATTCTTGAAACTGTCAAATCTTGCTACTTCAGATAGACTAGGCCCCCAGAGTTATTCTCTCCTGGTCAGAGCTCAAGTACATGGGACAACTGTGGGATTAACAAAGCTCACACTGTCACTACTCTTAAATTTCTTTGTCCCAACTGCCTACCAATAGGACCAGATAGCTGGTTGGCTTTGACCACTGTGGGAGTGCCAGATCCTTAGGTGGGAGACTTTAATTAATGACTCCATATATCTGTTCGATACGCAGTATGGAAGACCAGTGACAGCATGGTTCATACCTGAACCTGTGCCCAGGCTGTCACAACAACTAGACAGACCACCAGCCTCTGGGTATCCAAGCATCTCAGCTGTCCTCTTTTAAATCAGTGATCACAGAAGAAGCTTTAAGGATGACATGAGAGTCCTGCCAGAGTCATGATTCTCCCGGGACAAGTCCACTATGAGATGTGATAAGTATACCTTCCTCTTCTGAGTATCTTCTTAACTGATTCTTTCTTCTATTTACTCTAACTTTAAGCACTCAAGCAGTGTTCTTGGGAGTTTGGCTTCCTTAATTGGCCAAGGCCTTGTCTAGGTGGGGAGTGGGAACAATGAATAGGAAAGGAGCAGACCAACAGAAGTAGGCAGCAAAGCAAGCAGGTCCCTTGTGTTTAGATAGGAAAACCTAGAGCGTGAAGGAGAAGACAAAAGTTAAGGGAGTGAGACCTCCAGGACCCAAGGAGGGCAGGGGAGGACACAAGTGGTGTGGTAGTGGCTCAGCCTGCTGCTTCTGCTGCCCTTGTCGTAGGCTGTGAAGGTTGGGGGGAGAGTCAGAAGATGACCAGGAATCTCTCCTACCTAAATTATTCGAATATATGCACAGTGTCAACCCTCATGCGCCTCTACTTGTATTTTTCTAAGCATATGAGTTCCTAGTGGTACTTAAGTCCTTCAGTCAGTATACTCCTTTTTCCTTTCCACCACTCAACAAGAAGACTTGAGAGGCCCCTATTCAGAAGGTAGGACTTTAACATGTGCTTATCTAATTGGTATATTCCTAAAATGTTCCAGGCCAAAAGTATGGAATAGATTAATGAGATTGTTTACTGTCAATTATTTTGTGCCATGTTCCCTGTAGACTCTGAAGGACTGTACAATTCTCCTTTAACAGCATCTTTATGAAAAGGATAAGGGAAAATTTTTCTATTTCTCGATAAAGGACTTTGAATATAGTTAGGGATATATTTTAGAAAAAAGTATAGGACTTTGAATATAGTTAGGTATATATTTTAGAAAAAAGTATAGTCAATGAATGCATTGAACTAAAGGTCATGTATACACAACTGGTAAAAAAAAGTGTCTTAGAAAAGTTTAAACTCATATGTTCATTGCAACTGGCCCTTGGTCTTTTACCAAAACCTTTATATTTTATAGGTTTGCTAAAGAATACATTGAGTGGTAGCTGAAAAATCTTTCCAATAGCAAAATGACTTCATTTTTTCTGTATAGCTGATATACAATAAGTTGATATTTTTTTGGGTTTATTATATATGGTTGAGACAAGGCCATCATAGATGCCTACTCAAGACCCATAATTTTTTTGCACTGAACCAAATGACCAAACTTGTTTTTACATTTGACAATAACAAAAGAAAATGGAATACAAAGAATCATGCCTTCATCATCCAAATTCTCTCTACTATACTGATGAGAAGCATTTATTTAGCCTAGAGAAGATAATATTTGAAGACTAGAGATAGAAAAAAATTAAAGTCACTATTTTCTGTCATGTATGATTCATATTATCTTTTTAATACCTTAAGATCAACTCTAAGATGAGCTTTAACCAAAGTAGTTGATGTGACTTGTTCACAATTTTAATTTTGTATATAAAATATGAAATAGCTTTTCAACATTTCCCTTCTGAAGTCTAAAGTAACTTAACTTAAAAATGGTTTGATGACTGTAACATCAACTGTGGAATAGTAGAGTTCAGAAAGAATTTTTGCTAACTTCTCAGGCCTAGCTCAGGGATTTGGACAATAAATTTCATGGCAGAGTAAGCTACTACAGGACTTTCTGACCATCTGTTTGTTGCATTTAAGTAATTTAATTTTCAGGAAATGAAACATTTGGTCAAATATAGGAAAGAATAGTGTCTATTCACACATTACAGATTGATGACATATCCATGGGGTGAATATAAGTTGTTTCGAAGACTGGGAGGAAATGCCATTTGGAGATCAAGACAAAAATTCTCCTGACTCAAATTGCAAAGAGAATTCTTATGTAATTAATGGAAACTAGTCACTAAAAGCAAAGGACTTTATAAAAGCAGCAACATTTTATAAAAACATTTAATTAAAAATTTTAGTTTATGCGTGCCTTCTATTTTATGTTACTTTTTTTTGGATTTGTATTAAGGAATATTTAATTTGTACTTATAATCTTTGATTCTAATAGTTTTGCTTTATTGTAAATCTAGCATTGCAAATTCATTCTATATATTTAGCTGTGATAAATTAATGTCATGTGTTTCCTTTCTTCTACCTTCAGGATTATTATACTCAAACATATGAGAGATAGGAAAGAGAAAAATTAGAATCAATGTATCTTTTCAACAGGTTATTTAGGATTCAGCCTTAATGTGGGAACTTCTGACTACTTTTCTATCAAACAACTAAGTGGTTTAGGTCATACTGGGACAGAAAGAAAGAAACTTCAAAGTGAAGAATCCAGGATCTAAATTCTAAATAGCATGCAGAGCAGACAGAAGAATATACCACAGCACAGTGGTGCACAGCAATGGGGGTGGGGAAGAGAGGTGCCTTTCTCGGAGGCAGAGCACCATGGCAACGGCTTTGTTGATTCTCATTCCCGGATGAGGGATAAACATACCATCTTATGAATTTTCTAAACACAGTCTCTTACAATTTATGCTTCATTTACTGGTCCTAGAAGTCATAATCACCTAATGCCTTATGAAGGGGACACAGTGTGTAACAGTACCTTGATAGATGCTGAAAAGTCATCGTGTAGAGAGCAGATAATTATAAAAAGACTTGCGAAAGATAATACCCAAATTGATACAGTAAACTCAGCTATCTCTCCTAAATTCTCTCTTTAGTTTGATAACTGGGAATTTAAAGTAAGTGGCAGAAAAGAAAATTTCCTTTTGTGTTTCACCTAAAGGAGGCTACATTAAGCTAAGTATGAACTGCCACAAACTTGCACCTTCTAATTTGTCCTCCCCTGTCTTCCCTTGTGCTGTATTTTCAAACTTCAGTGATGGCAGAGGTGCCTCTACTGTGAAGTCAACAGGTGAGGGCTGCGTTACACCATGTGAGAGCCCTCCTGATATAACATGAGGATGGAGATCGTTTGGTTGTTGCATGTGAACGTATCCCTATTTCATGTTCCGTTGGCAAAAACCCTACAATTTAAAAAGGCTCATACTCTAGTGGTTATCTTTTTGGAGGTAGCATTTTTTGGGGAAATTTCACCTGTAAAATTTTAGAAATGCACATTGATAATAACCTAGAACCAAATAAAGCTAACATATACTGTCAGAGGAATAAATGCACCAATATTACTTCAATAAGACCAGATGTAACAATCCACCCTCCTGTGAATAGGTATCACTGGCTGACATTTAGATCAATGGGGCCACAACCAAATTTAACCTATTAGACTCTGAGAACTCAGAAATGACCAGATCATTCCTGGTAAAAACTGTCTGCCTATACCATCCATCAGAACTGGAGTGTAATGTTACTTTTTTTGTATGGCACTAATTAGCTCAGATTGACCCTGGTTTAAATAGTTCAAAATTTTGTGGAAGAAATAAGTTGAAGCATCTCCATTGACTGCTAATGACAATACATATATTGTGTCTGGATATCAAGAAAGGGAGTCAACTTTTAGGTGGCTGGATTATAATGCGAAATTTACCATTATTTCATCTTAAGTTAGCTGTAAGTCCTCTGCATTCTATTAAGTAACAGTGGAGCAAGAAAATTTTTTTTAAAGGACCAGTTCAATATTTGCATGGAAGAAAAAAAATCAGGTGACACCTGATATAAAACTTCTGTATTCACATATATCCATAAACCTATATACAACCCTCTCAGTCATTCTGCACTTCATCTCTTCTGGAAATGCTTTAATCTAGCTTTAGATTCCAGGGCTGTGCAGACACATGATAAATAGAATGAGTCCTCTCCTTTCCTTATTAAAGGAGAAGAGACCGAATGCAGAGGGAGGAGTATGTAAAAAATACACTTAAAAAACCCTTCCATCATCTCTCATGTTTCTAGCCTTTCTTGACTTTTCAGTAGGTAGAAACAGTATAAAAATATGTGATATTTTCTACTCATCACCAGGAAACTTTCAGGTTAGAGGTATGAATGACAAATTTAAAAAGCAAAATCTAGATTCCTAAGCCCACCATCTAGAGTCATACATACACTGAGGTTTCACTGGCATTGATGTTTGTATATGCGTGAAATTGTTACTATAATTTTTGGTGGTCGAGGGAGTGATTTCTATCAAAAGAAAGACCCTTACACAGCAAGGATCCTGCATACATCCTAGTATCTATCCCCTAGCCCCCGACAAAGGCCGGAGTTCCAAGTTGAATTTAGGCAAAAGGACGTAATATTTGAGAACAAGCAGCAAAGGCTTCAAAGGCAGAAAATTAATAACTGATTGTTACCTTTTAAAAAAAATCAGTGTTAGTAAACATTCTACCCATAAAGTGTGACCCCCTTTCCTCTATGCCATTACTGTTTGTTTTTAGCGGAAAGGCAAGAATTAAAAGAATGGCATGTTAAAATAAGGAAATTGGAATTTGTAGGTCAAGGTGTGTTTACTGTACATAAAAGTTAAAAAATGGATCAAATATCTGGATATTTTTTTCTATTTGCTACAAACGCATGGCAATGGAGACAACATCTGGAAAACATTTTTATTTCCTGTTAACCTGCCTGATTGGAAACATGAACACATGAATCCCATCTTACCTTGGTGTTAGATTTAAAGTGTAACTTTTAACAATTCATATCACTGTAGCCCAGTTACTATATTTAAATGTCAGCACCCCAGAAAGCATAACATTCTATTATAAGGTTAAATGACCTGTGTAGACACATAATCTCTCTGATGTCTTAAGTACTGGATATTGGGAACTGGAGTGACCATGTAAAGTCTACTGTACAGGGTTAGAAGACAGAACATTATGTGCAAAAAGGTCAGTCTGTGATATCTTACATTTGTGTAAGGGTTCTGTGGCACTTAACTAGCATATTATCAAAATTAAATAAGTTCTTAATTATGTGGCATCTCAGAATCTTTAATAAGTGAAAGACTATTCACTTCCAAGATGTAGATGACCTGGTTGTAGTACACAATATTTTCTTAACTGTCTTCATGAGAACATCTTAACCTCCACCCTCTTCCATGAAGGAACTCAAAAGACATGATCTTCCAAAAATATGTTGGGAAACATTGATTTAAAAAACACTTTATAGGAACTTCCCTGGTGGTCCAGTGGCTAAGACTCCACGCTCCCAATGCAGGGGGCCCAGGTTTGATCCCTGGTCAGGGAACTAGATCCCACATGCCACAACTAAGAGTTGCCCCAACTACAGATTCCGCATGCTGCAACTAAAGATCCTGCATGCTGCAACAAAGAAGGATCCTGTGTGTCGCAACTAAGACCCAGCGCAGCCAAATAAATAAATACATAAATAAATAATTTTTTAAAAAAATAAATAAATATAAAACACCTTATATATTATTTAATTTAATCCCCCCAAAACATTCCTGTGAAGAAGCAAGCACACCAAGTCAGACGAATTCTAAGCCATAATTAAGGAAACAAAAAGAGGGTTGCCAAAAAATGGAAAAGCTTTGACTGGAACCTGACCTTCTGACACTAAGTTTTCACTATGACTAACTTCTTAGGGAACACAATACCTATTCAGAAAATTTTCTAAGTTTGTTTTCTTTTCCTTATAATAGATCTTTGTTTTATTTTTCCCTCTATCTTAGATATATATACACATAATCTGTGGGCTTTATTTACTGGAACGTGCAGAAGATAACAAGATTACTTTAGAGCTGCAGAACATGTCTTCAGAAGAAACAATTTCACTAAAATTCTTCATGCAGTAATATAAAAAAGAAAAATATTTGAAGAAATATGATGAACATGTAAGATGAAACAAAAGAAGTATAAACTAACCTGTCAGTACACACAAAAGAGAAAGAACTCAAATTTTGCATATTTTTTCTAGAGAAAGAAAAGTTGACTCTTTCATGATTTAAGTAAAATCACCAGTTTGTGCAAATTTTCATTTTCCCACTCATATTTAGCAATATTATTCTCTGGTTTTCTATCATGATTACCTCTTTTCCACCTACTCTTGATCGTCTTTTTTGACTAAGAGAACAAAGCCAGGTATTTACAAGATGTATATTTAATCTTGTTCTGTGAAGATAAATTACCATGTTTTTTGGTTTTGTTTTTGTTTGTTTGTTTGTTTTTTTGCGGTGCACGGGCCTCTCACTGCTGTGGCCTCCCCCGTTGCGGAGCACAGGCTCCGGACGTGCAGGCTCAGCGGCCATGGCTCATGGGCCCAGCCGCTCCGCGGCATGTGGGATCTTCCTGGACCGGGGCACGAACCCGTGTCCCTTGCATCGGCAGGCGGACTCTCAACCACTGTGCCACCAGGGAAGCCCAAATTACCATGTTTTGTAGTCAAAGAGGAATGCATGCATGTGCAGTTGGGGCAAATTCTGGACAAAAGATACAATGAGACCAAAAAACCCATCTGCCACTTTTGAAGAGCTAGGAGCAAAAGCAGGGGGTAGGGAGCAAAAGCTGGGTACTGTGCATGCCCCTACCTAAGGGGTGGTAAATCACCTACGCACCCCTCTGGCCGAACACTGGATACATCCCTACCCTCACCCCATATAAGGAACCAACTCTCACCCGCCTTGGGGAGCGAGCAAGGGAAACTGTTGCTTGTTTTCATTCCCCCCTGCTGCAGCAGGGGTCCCAAATAAAGCCTTGCCTGAAACAACAAAAAAAAAGGAATTAAGGTAAGGAATACTTTATTGTCTTATTGGCATGCTCTGTGATTCTGTATCCCTCTGTTTCCTTGAGCTGTGGCTAAATAATTTGTTCAACAAATATTTACTGAGTGTCTACCAGGGGTCATGCAAATGTTAATGTATATATGTTCAGCTTTACCCCAGGATTTGAGTCAACTGTGTTCTCTGTTACAATGAAATTATGTGTCTCTATGTTCTCTATTTAGGAAATTCTCAATATCAAGTTATTTGAACTTGTTCCTAGGAGCTAGATTTACAACTTAGTGGTGGCAATACTAGTAGTATAAGTTCGGAATCTTTACTATATGCTAGGCACTAAGAATTTCACAAAATTATCACACTCAATTCTTATAACATCTGTTCAAGGTTTCTGGATAAGGAAAGTGAGAGTCAGAGAACTTAAGTAACCTATCCAAGCTCCTAAGACTCTTAAGCCTGATGTGAGAACCCAGGCAGTCTAACCCCAGAACTTAGGCTCTCTAAACTCTATGTTATCCATTGCCTCAATGCTTTCCTTGGACTCAAATCCATTTAGGGCCTGTCCTGCCTGTTCTAACTAGTGTGCTTCAGGGGCCACGCTACTTAAGCCTCCTCACTTTGCTCTCAGAGTGCATTTGAGTATGTTGTCTGGATTTCTGAATGCTGCCTTGTCAGTCTTCTCACTGCAGTGTCCTCTGTACCTGTTATGACATCCACCTTGACAATTTGGATTCCTCGCCTTCCTAGCTGGAAGAACTTCTTCCTTACAGCTTATTCTGTTTTTAAGCTCATGTACCGCCACCGTGTTGTTCTGTGTTACCAAATCCCCTCCTGATCTTGAGGTTCCATTGCCTTTAAAGGTATCACTCTGACATGTTCTCTGATTTCTTTTGCACCCGATGCCCAATTTTTCCCCCCAGGTCTAAGCTTCTGAGACAGCTGTAACATCTGGAACAATGAGCAGCCACTCTACAAACTCTTCCTCCTCATAAAACATCATAGTTTTCTAATTAGAGCCTAAAATGTAATTATTTATTTATACAAGAACGGGGGCATTTTGACTGTCACAACTAGCTGAAAATAGCTTCTAAGAAAGTTTTCTTGCCTTTAAACTTTCTTCTCTATAATATGTCATCCCCAAATACTGATCTGATCATAACAATTTCTTTTTCAAAATATTTCAATAATTCACAAACACCAAAGCATAATAAAATCCAGTTGACTTGGCACAATATCTAAGGTTCTCTATGAACTCACATGAAAGCCATTTCCCAGTCTTACCTAAGCGTACTCTGTCCTTTCACAGCAGTCTCTAAACTATGGTAGGCATACTTTTGGGGTACCAGAAGATTTTAAAGATATGTGAGCAGAGGGATAGTTTTAAGAAAATGTGCTTTGTTTACATTTGTGTCTCTACTGCTTGGAACATGGTGAGTACTCAATAACTATACTTTGAATGAATGAATGAATCTTAACAGTCTATAAATATTCTTCTAATACAGATCTATTTGAGAAAATCCCCACAGTCTTCAAATTCTCCAACCCCAAGTTGCCTTTCAGAATAATTTTGCTTCCACTTTCCAAAAGGAAGGCATGCTTCTCACACATTCCAAATATTACTAGGGTACCTTGCCATGGGGAAGAAAATTGTCTGGGAGAAAAATAAAAGGAAAATTTGAAACATTGTGTTGATATGAAGTGAATGACCCTAATAACTTGGAAATCAGTTCTTTTGCAACTTAGTTTCTAATTCATGCTTTCACCAAAATTAGAGAAGCATTTAATAGATTTATTAACAGAGAGAGAATTAAAAGAGAGAGGATGAATTTCGAAGATAAATCACTGGGATAGTTTTGTCTTGTTTTGGGAGGGCTTACAGCTGGGCTCCTACAATTTAGAAAAACAAAGTTGTTGCTGAACTCTGTTTAACTCAAACAATAAGTAATAATCACCCACCAATTTATGAACTAAATTTTAAAAAATCTCATTAAATAATGTATTTTCAGCAACATTACATTTTTTATGTTTAACAAACATAGATCAAAATTTTTAGAATATTTATCTTTGCTGGATAAAGGGTTTACTAATAATAACTGTAACGATAAATTCATCCAGGAGAATGCTTTAAACATTTAGTGTTGTAATCAAGAAATTTAAAAATATATACTTATGTTTACTGCAAATAAGTATGAAAGGGGGACCAGTAAAAGACTTTTAAGTATAAAAATACATTACATTGGAATACAGTTCTGTGGGAAAAGTGTTACGTAGTCAAAGAAAACAAGGAATGCTGTAAAATAAACTATTGCTTAAAAAGCCTATGCATGTATTTTTTAAATGATTGTTAAAAAATATCAAATGTTTCTGATATTTAGATTCTAATGAGTATACTTAAATAAGTTATATAGCAGCTCATTTTCAAATATCAATATTTTCAGTACAGTACAAAATTAAAATTCTTTAAACTTCTGACAAAATAGTTCTATCTGTCAACTTAAAAATACACAAGCAGAAATAAAGGTTTCTAGAATTCTTTCTGAGGACACATGAAATGGTTTGAAGCCACTCTTTTAAAATGATCTAGTTTTCTACTTACATTTCATAGTATATTTATTTTATTAAGGTGGCCCCTCAGCCTAATGACCCTTTCCAACATTTCTTTGGTTACCAAAAGGCAGTGAATCTTTCAAGATTTCACCAATGCTATATTTCTCTTTGAAGTAATCCTTCATTCCAATGCCCTGACTTCTGTCATAATCCATGACTCTTTTTTTTTTAACACCTTTATTGGAGTATAATTGCTCTACATTTTTGTGTTAGTTGCTGCTGTATAACAAAGTGAATCAGCTATAAGTATATGATATTTCCACAGCTATCCTGACTTGTAGCTACTTGTATCTATCTGCTCAAATAGATGATAAACATCCTAAAAGGTTTCATTCATTGTTATATGACCCAGAGGCCCAGTAAATCGCTTTGTATCAAAGAAGGAAGTGCTTCAGGGTACTGCTGAATGACTTAATATTTTTATTAATTGAAGGCAAAGGATACTAGGCTTAGAAACTGGGAGAATGATGGCAAAATAGACAAAATTAGGGAAAGAATAACTTGCAGGGAAAGACATTAGGAATAATCGTTTGGTTTTCGGCTGGTTGGTTTGGGTAAGACTGGCACAGCAAAGTGGAGATGTCCTAAGGTCAGAAACAGGAGACTGAGGTGTCTGTGAAAAAACGGAGCTCAAGAGATAAATTAAGGAATGACCTGTGAAGAGATGACAGACAACTCTCTTAAAGTGGATGAGCTCACTCTGGGAATGAGTTCCAGATTAGCATACATCATTTAGACGAACAGAAGAAGTTCAAGAAGAAGGATGGAGCTAGCAGGGAAGGTGAAACGGGGCCTGATAAGTGCAGGGATGAAGTGAGGAGTGAGATTTAAAAAGGAGCAAATGATCAATGCTGTTGAAGGACTGAGACTAGTCAACTAGGGTAAAGACTAAAATATAGCCAAAGGGTGATAGTTGGGCAGAGGTAGAAGACCAAAGGGCCTTGTAGTTTAAGAAAGGTGTGGAAATCAAAGAAAGGAATTTATGAATAAGAATGGAAAGTAGCACAGAGCAGAAATCTGAAGTGTGGCAATATAAAACGTGCTGCAGTTATGAGAGGTGGCAGACATATCGAGCTCACAGTTTGTTATTGCTGTTATTTTGTTTTAAAGTTAAAATGGGAAGAGGACTGCCACACAACAGAGAAATAAGAATGATGGGGGAATTTCAGGAGATAAGTGCAAGGGGATACACTGAATTGATGGCCTGTAAAATTCTTACATATTGTTTCCTACATTTTGTATTCAGCATCTTTACAATTCCAAAATGCTTTAATATACTGTATTATAAACAGAAGCTCTAGTGTTGTTCCTTAAATAAGTTGATATTTAAGATAAAGAGGAAAAATAATAGTAAATCAATTAGAATTAAATTCAAAATAGTAAATCAATTGAATATATAGAATTATATTCAAATCACATAGAATATAATATTCATATATTATATTCAATAATAGTAAATCAATTAAAAATAATAGTAAATCAATTATTATCCTAAAGCTTTTTATGCATTGTGATACTATGTTAGAAAATAAAAATTAATTTAGACCGAACAAGCCTGTGTTGATAAATTATATTAAATATATCACGCCCACATCGCTTATTTTAGATTTTAAGTTTCTAAGCCTTCTAAGATGTAATTGCACCTCCTTGTAAAAGTCAGTTTTCTGTGACACCCTTAATAATCATAAACTATCTTTTTATTCTTATTTTGTTGACATGAATAGAAAAAACAGTAATTTCAAATTTACCTTTTTAAAAATCAAGATACAACTTTTAAAATAACAATATAAATAGGATCTTCTGGGAATTTTTGAACCAAGTTTAACGTCTATATTAATTAACATTCTTCTGAAACATAATAATAATGAAGCATTTAGAGATAATGAAAATAGCTACTCGAAAAGATATAAATAAGGGATAACTATGCCAAAAGATTCACACTTGCCTTAATTTTCCAACTATTCAAAAATATCTAAAGAGCTTGGTTTTCCAATGACTGAATCAGACTTTGGAAAGCCTTCACATAGGTTATGTAAAGAAGATGAAATAGAAAAAGAAAGAAGTCTACTTTTTTACACATTCTGCATTTATACAACTTTGAAGTTTTCTATAAGCTAAGGTGCTTTTTTTTTTACAAAAACAGAAACAAATAAAAATTCGACCAGAAGACTAACGGAACTGCATGAGGGGAATTTTCTCCCATCAGCCATTTCGGCCCACTTGATCCCCTCTGGAGAATCAGAAAGAGGAAAGGGATGGGGCAGAACTTGTCAGACTCCAGGTATAACCATAAGCCAGGAAAACAGCTTTCATAAGCTACAGACCACAGGGCAGAGAATACCAAATGCTTCTGATTATCACTTTTATATCCAGAGGGACAGAATTCTGTTCCTCAAGGTTAGTAAAAGAAAACCTTTCCCACCATTCAGCTGATTTCAATCATGGTACTTTTCCTGAACATATCACTTAGTGAGTCAGAACCCTTCCCTTATCGCTTGCCTCATTACCATTTTGTCTTTTCAGGTTCAAAAAATGAGTTCTTTCTTTTGATAAGCAATATAAAACAAGGGAATGAGGGATTTCAAAGAACGAAACACACACAATCCTTCTTAACTAACCAATTAACCATTAATAGAAAATAGAGTCTGGACTTTTGCTACCTGGTTGGATACTATGTATCAATATGTCTTCTTATGTGACAGGATGATGTCTCTGTACAATTTTAATTCAACAAACATTCATTCAACAAATATTTGCTAAATACCTAATGTTTGTCAGGAACAGTCTCTGGTGTTTGGGATACAACAAAACAACAATATCCGCCCTCCTGAAATGCATATATTCCAGTGGAGGGGCTGGGGTAGGGGATGGGGAAAGAAACCCACAGCAAATATAATAAATGAAATTCTGTAATAGGCTAGAAGATGATAAGTGTCATGGGAAAAAGAGGACATAGGTCAGAGTAATTTTTCAGGAACAAGTTTGAAACAAATGTCAACTTTTGATAAAGTATGAACTCCTGAACCTCATATATTTATGCCAAGCCTTAATAAGACTCCTTATACAGGTTTTGTAATTAAAAATTCTACACGTAAGTATGTTGCAAACATCAGACTAGAAGTAAGCCTGAGTAATACAATTTAAAGACTCGTGACAGGAAGGACTTGTGTGTTTTTGTCCCCACTGTATCCACGGAGCCTGGAACAGTGCTTAGCTCATGATATGTACTCAATAAATATGAGTTTGATGAAGGAAGTGATATATGGTTGGGGACAATGGGGACGAGTGATAAGTGATGAGGATTCTTGAGATTTCAGGCCATAATATAAGAGCTGCTCAAACTCTTCATATGCTCAAGGGGCAGAATTTGACTTTCAACCTAAGCAAACTCTTTTTTTCACATTACAATGGAATTTTTGCCAAATGTATGTTTACTGCATCTCAGTTGTTGATTGCGGCTACTCTTCTGCAAAGGAGATGGAGTCGGTTTATGGTGTATTTTATTTTTCTACCTACTACAGAGTCAGCAGCTGATAATGTGTTGACAGGCTCAGGAAAGCCAATTAAAGGGCTATACACAGAAAACTAGACCATCCTCTGCAGCTGCAATAAAATGTAGAAAGATATAACCATCCATGTTAACCGGGAAACTCCTCTTATGTCCTGAAAGGAAGGATAAATGTCTTATCCTTATGCCAGCTGTGGCAAGCTGCAAAGGAGTCTGCCTTCAGGACACTATGTGAGGGTGGAGACCAGGACAGCAGGGTCCAAGTGTGGAAAGATGTCATTTGCAGCTCAATGCAGCCAAATTAAGAATAATAATAAAAAAAGAATCTGATTAGCAAGGACTCAGCTATGAATCTATGAATTGTCAGCTTAAGATCTGTAGTTACCTTCTTCCAAGAAAGCAGAGAACACTGTGGTAGTTCTCTGCGTTACATTAGTTGTCCAAAGGCACAAGAACACCACCTTTAGAAAATATGAGTCCCAGAAAAGTTTATGTCATTTTTTATGTACAGCAGCAATTATTTTCAGTTGTCTGTACACATGAGCTCCTTTAGGGCAGAAATCATATCTTTTTCAACATTTTACTGTATAAACTCAATAAATGGCAGTTACATGAAACAATAAATGAAGAAATGTAATCTGTTTTGCTTTGCTAGCAATGTTCAAATGAAAATTATTCAATAAAACTAAAAATTAGAAATTACGATCAGCTTGCATGACAAGTAGAGAATTATGGAAGTTATATAAAACTGAGCACTTTCAATGGTCTAAATTGTCTAGACTAGATAGCTAGGCTGACCACATTTAGCAAACAACTGCTCCATTTCCTTTTGATCTGCAGAAAAAGTTTTAATAGTTATAGAAATTATATATATCACATAATACCTTTTATTAACAAATTCTAGCTTTAAAAAGGGACTGGCTTTAAAAATGAGAAGAGTTAAGGAACAGTCTCAATGTTAAATAAAAGGCTTACAGTGAGACACAGAGGACATTAATAAGATCAAGATCATGTATTCTCAGACATGTATTACTCTTTTACCTGATATGCTGACAGCTACGTACTCAATTCATATAATTATCACTGCATAAAGGAGGAATGTTCATGAAGGCAAGTTCATTGATAATGTAAAACAAAATGGTCGCAGCGTGCCCACTATGAGCAAATGCTGAAACATTACCCATTTAATGAGAATTAATAATACATTAAAACCTAGAATTAAGTACATAGAAAAAAAACAAACGCTGCCTAGACTCAGGAAAGATACTACACAGGCTGCAGTTTGATGCTTGATCTGCCTTTTCGGTTATTTAAAAATGTTCCTAAATATCTATGCCACAGATATTTGGATAAGTTTTCTTTGTTTTGCAGAAGTTGAGGGGACATTTTATAGCCCCTACATAAAAAAACAAAAAAGTACCTGAAGAATTGCAACCTCATTACGAAGTTGGCTTTCTTGTTTTGTTGGAAATCTTAACTTGTCAATGATCTTAATAGCTACATCTCTTCCTGTTTTACGATGTTTTCCTTTAAAATAAAAAAGAGAAATATTAGCATAATCTTATTATATATCATCTCTATTAAAGAATACCAGAATTCATAAAAACCGTTTGGAATTATAAAGATGCTTTACTGAATAAATTAACATTTCTGATGAGCACCGACTTATATCCATAAAGATTTCACTTCTTAGCTTCATTTTCTACATCAAATATGCACTATAAAATTAGCTACAATTTAGAACACAAAAGAATTAGGACATTAAAAGCTATTTGCATGAACAGCCTGATATTTTCTTGTAAAATATATGTTTTAGAAACAGGATATTGAGCTACTTGATATAGAAAATATTCATACCACGGGCAAAAGTCCTCTCCTTAAGAAAGTATAATTTTAGGGCTTCCCTGGTGGCACAGTGGTTGAGAGTCCGCCTGCCGATGCAGGGGACACGGGTTCGCGCCCCGGTTCAGGAAGATCTCACATGCCGCGGAGCGGCTAGGCCCGTGAGCCATGGCCGCTGAGCCTGCGCTCCGGAGCCTGTGCTCCGCAACGGGAGAGGCCACAACAGTGAGAGGCCCGCGTACCACAAAAAAAAAAGTATAATTTTAAAGTCCTAAAAAACGAATGTATGTTATAATGGAACGAATAAAAGTCTTGGCTCTGTCCCTTATTAGCTTCATGATCTTGAGCAAATCACTTACGCTTTCTGAGCTCCTCATCTTCAATGGTAGGGTTGCTGTGAGAATTAGGTGTAATAAGATACGTACAGTACACAGAGTGCCCAGATAACTATACACGCTCAAAAATATGAATTATCATCATCATCATCATTGTCATCACCTGACAGTCCCTTTACGTGCATCACATCCCATTTAATTCTCACAGCAAGTTTTCTAGGGAATCACAGGGTACCCTCAAGCTTTTAACTCCTACACTACTAGATTATAGAAGGTATAGAATATAGGAATGCTAATTGAATTTGAAAATGAACCTAATTACTCATTTTTTTGGTCGCATACAAACTAACTTGAAATTCCATTATTTCTACATTTGGTGTAAATCTAGCGTTCCTTTCCCCTACATCCCACTTTCACTATTCCTTCCAACTCCTTCCAGAATACTTCCCTTCCCAACTGACAAAACTATTGTCTTGCTTTCATGTTCTCTACTTTCTTCACATCACTTTTTAACTCTGTGACTCGCTGCAATCTCTATTCCAATGCAGACTTTTATTGCATCTACTGTCTTCAAGGTTGCAGCTTCTTTTGTCTCTATGCTTCTGTCACTATGGCAACTGACCTCTCTTCTGTGACTGTTCTTATCTGCCTCATCCCATATGTGTCCAGCCGTAACATTTTTTTTTTTAACATCTTTATTGGAGTATAATTGCTCTACAATGGTGTGTTAGTTTCTGCTGTATAACAAAGTGAATCAGTTATACATATACATATGTTCCCATATCTCTTCCCTCTTGCATCTCCCTCCCTCCCACCCTCCCTATCCCACCCCTCTAGGTGGTCACAAACCACTGAGTTGATCTCCCTGTGCTATGTGGCTGCTTCCCACTAGCTATCTATTTTACGTTTGGTAGTGTATATATGTCCATGCCACTCTCTCACTTTGTCACAGCTTACGGAGGCCTCTTCCTATGCCTGCTCCTTCACTGTTGGATGTTACAATTACCTGGCATCTGCTGGTTTCTCTAACCTCATTTCTTATCCCTGTTTCACCTCCACACTATATGCAGTTATGTATATTTACTATTCTTTGTATACCATGATTTCTTTGCATGCAATTATTACACTGCAGAAGAATTTTCTATGTAGTACTTGGTCTCCTCTATTATATAGTTATGCCTTAACAAAAAGCACAATGGTTGCTGACTTGATAGATTTTCTATCAAAAAAAAATCTGTGCATTTTGTAAGAATCAAAATTACTTTTAGAGTAGAATTTAATTAGCTTTTAAATAAAAAGCACAATATTATACTATGATAAATAATATTGAATGAGACACTGTGATTATTTCAGAGCACCCTAACCTCACCAAAAAAAGATAATCTGTTACTGATTATATTAAGGAAATGAAAGTTATGATGTCATTTTATAGGGCAGGTGAAACATTGATATTAAATCTTTCTTAAAGACTTTAAAAATGTCATTGAACTGGCTAGAATCAAAAACAGCAGAAGTTTTAACTAAATTCACCAAATAGCTTGACAATAAGAAAAAGGTAAAAATTCAGTATTTTACTTCAAAAATGTAAAAAATGCAAACCATACCAAAATACATAATATTATTAAAGATGTTAGAATTAAAGAATTTTTGAATGGACTTCTATAGCATTCTGATCAAATATGCTAAGAGGAAAAGGAATCTTTATGATTACAGCTGCCTTGTTTCTCAATATTTTGTCTAAATAAACCAATATTTAACCAGTATAGTGTATAGAGTTTGTCGATATTTAAGCAAAAGTTTGTTGATATTTAGTAGTAGAAAAATTTCTCTTTCAAAACAGAAAGGTACCAAATTTCCATTTAGTGACTACCTCAAGAGAAATTTCTAAAGAGGTCAAACACAGAGAGACATACATAAAAACGTATCTACATATAGGTCCTTTATATTTTTCTTGGAGATATTACTTTTCTAAACAAAAATGCTAAAACTTTAAATTAATAAAAATACTTAGTGAATTAACCTACCTCCATAAACAATTCCAAACTGCCCAGAACCCAGTACCTCATCAGGAAAAATCTGATAAACTGTGCTGATGTCCTATAGGTGCAAGTCCAGAGAAAAACAAACATGAAGTGGAACAAAAGATTAGTCCTAATAAGCTCTATAATTTTATTAAATATATCATTAACACTGATAAATATTTTAAAAATAAACAATTAAAATTTAAATGCTAGATGAAATCTACAATATAACTATAATATTAAAAACCCACTCTTCGATTTAATATAATATTGTAATGTTGGACAGCTATTCTAATCTTAAGCAGCAGAAATTTTCCAATGTTCAGTTATATAGGTTTCATGAGAGAGAAAAAAGACTTAAAACTATATGTCATTTACATGCATAATGTCAGTATTCAAAAAGTGATTTGCTTATTGCAATGGTTATTCAGAAATCTCACATTAAATAATCATGGTTCCCAAGCATATGTCTGTGTGAGTCCTGATTCCAACCATTTCATTCTTTATGGCTAAAATGCTGTGGCTGCCTCTTTATCAATCATCCACATCCACATGAATTTAAACTGAAGGAAGAGGGGGCTGAATCACTGTGAGTGAGCCAGAGACACCACAAAAAGATGACAATCCACAATGAAATTCTCATCTGTGAGGTAACCACACTCTTCTACTTTTACCACTTCTGGAGGTTAACAAGTCTCCAGATGTCTACTCTTTCCTCTTTGAAATAATAATTGCTAAGTAAAGCATTCTGTTTTAGATGACTATGCTTAGTCTGTGATTTTGATGACCACACTCATGAAAGCGCAATGTAATACTTTTTCACTTTCAGTATTCCTATGACATCCTATGGAATTTTCTGCCTATCCTCCACTCCTGTACTCTTTGTCCTTTCAAAAATAAAAGTCCTGGACTTCCTTGGTGGTGCACTGGTTAAGGATCCGCCTGCCAATGCAGGGGACATGGGTTCGAGCCCTGGTCCGGGAAGATCCCACATGCCACGGAGCAACTAAGCCTGTGCGCCACAACTACTGAGCCTGCACTTTAGAGCCCGCGAGCCACAACTACTGAGCCTGTGTGTCACAACTACTGAAGCCCGCGTGCCTAGAGCCCGTGCTCTGCGACAAGAGAAGCCACTGCAATGAGAAGCCCGCGCACTGCAACGAAGAGGAGCTCCTGCTCGCCACAACTAGAGAAAAGCCCACGTGCAGCAACGAAGACCCAACGCAGCCAAAAATAAATAAATACATTTTTAAAAAAACAAAAATAAAAGTCCTTTTACATCACATCCTACCCTCTGCATATTCCATACATTGCTATCCTTTCCCTTTGTCCTTCCCCGCAGAAAACAACTACAAGTTCTCTCTATCCTGTGATCCCTTCAGAGTATCCATGGTTCAGAGTTCAAGGTTGTCTGAAGACAAGAACATGAATTAATACTACTCCAGTATTCTGAGTCCAAACTGCTACTCCATCTTTCTCTGATAGCTCAATGGCCACCCAGAATTTTCAGCCAAACAGGGTGGAAGAACCCCACAGGAATCTAGAATTTCCCAAGAGGCTTATAGGTAGATCAGTATTTCCCAAAGTCTTCTCTGGCTAAGCAAGAACAACAGGAACCTTCAGGTCTTTAGAAATCTAGCTCATGATTGACAGAACAAGAATATGTCTAATTTTCATTACAAAGTTTCCCTAATTCTCTCAATCATATTTGGTTTTCAGTTTACTTTATGCCAATTTAGCAAAGGTTGCAAAGCTATGCTAGTGATGAATCGAGTTTCATGGAGTTTATTCTTTAAAATATAGACTCAGATCAGTGTAAGGCTACAAACTTTTTCAAAATAGAGGGAAAGATCGAGTCACAGGATGAGGTAGAAAAGGACTTATTACTTTTGGGCTGCTTGCTACAGTGACAAAGTGTAACCAAAAGAAGCAAACATATAACAGAGTGTAAATTATTTCATAATATGTATGATCTACAATTTTCAAAAACTGAGCTGAAAGGATGGAGTTATGTGGCACAGCTGACTAGGGTGCTAGAATGTGGATCCATAAAATCTGACTTATGCAGCTTTCTGAGGTCTCCTTGTTAAGTACAAGTGATTGTAAGAGTACATGCAGCTCCTTGTCATACGACAGCACTTCTGGGTAGCAATCAAGGAATGAGAATAAGGACATGTTTAAGCTATTCATGCAACTCAAATAATTTATTTCATTTTATCTGGTATTACATAGTATCAACCATTTAAAGTTCCAGTACCAAGATGCGCAAACATGTGAAAAATCAGGCACTGCGTTGTAATTGTTTATCTGAGATGAAAAAATAGGTATTTAACTTTCCACCCTGCAGAACAGATGATACAAAATCACTAAGAGAATTGATACAGTGTAATGTTTCTAAAATTTTATAGAAGAAAAACATCCAAAAGGACCCTATTTTATTTTCTAGAAAACACTAAAAAATTAAAATTTCAGATCAATAAAAATGTATTTTATGATGCTCTTATTTTCAAATAAAGGATCACAGTAGCAAGTTCTATATTAGTAGGTACACACTCACCACATTTTCTTGAATCTGGGAATTTGATACCGAAATACTCAGAGAAATATCTCCTGGAAATACATGTTCAAAAATACACAAAATAAGTGAGAGAGATAATAGCAAAACAAGTAAATACATGCTTATTAATCAAGCTGCAGGGCTGTTTTAAAACCATAATGATTAGACTTTTCTAGAAAAATGTCTATTAGAATGTTTCTTTCCTTTTACAGTTACAGATTCACTCTGTACTTGGCTTTGAAAAATAATAATATTTTGTCAGTTTAGAGTTAGGAGTCATAAAGACTTGGGTTCAAATACTGGTGTGCCATGTCGTAACTCTGGTACGAGCTGAGACAACTTAATGTCTCTAGGGCCTGATTCCCTCACCTGTAAAACAGGCTAATCATTAACATCCACCTATTGGGGTTATTTTAGGCATGAAAATAGAGACCTCACATAAAATGCTTAGCACCCAACTAGGCATATATATTCTATTAATATGTATATTGGTTGTAGAGATCAATTAAAAAGTTGTGATAGATCATTAGATAACACACTGTGATGTGAAAACAGAGGGCTTTTTGCCATAGGCTTCATTATTAATAGCCATTATAAGATTTTAAGTTGCATTTTAAATAGATACTCCTCTAAAATATCTTTTAGAAATTCATCCTCAATACTTGATCCTGTTTGCATTTTGGTAAAATTTATCTCATTCTACAATGAACAGGGGTTTCTTCCTGGGATAAAATGATCAAGAGTTTCCAGGTACTCTGCACACTAAGTGTCCTGCCCAGAATAGCATATTAGGTGGTTTTGAGGACATATGTTAAACTCACATTTGCAAATGGCAAGACCGGCATTCCAGGTCAAGCTCAAGCTGACTAGATTACTTCTTCTTTTATGACCAACAGCTCTAGGTTTCTGCTATTGCCTAATATATTGGGTTGACATGCATTTGTTCAGAATTTTAATGTAAAATGAAAAATAAAATAGTGTCATTTAATGAATGACATATCTTAGTATGTGTAGCAGCAGCTTTTATTTGGAGACCCTATGTCCGCCAATAAAATAAATCATCCCCAAAGAGTCTCTCTTCACCTGTTCTAAAGACAGTCAGAAAACTAGCAGACTCACTGTGTACGTTGGTTCCTGAACCCACGGAGGAACCCTTGGGAATAACGGGCATGAGGGCATGCCGGATCGCCATCTCCCACATCCTGGCCACGTCTGCACCAATGCCACTGGTGAGGACACTGCTACTTGGTGGTGGGCTGGAGGGATTGACCACATTTTCTCCCACATAATACACGACATTTGCTGTAGTGATCTCAAAACAGTGAGGATTGGCCCCGTTAGGGATTAAAGCTGATGGTTTTGCTGGTTCCAGAGATAAAATTTCTGATAAAGGAATTTCCTGTGGAAGAAAGAGTGTGTTAAACGCAGTTTATCAAAACTATGTAAACTTTCAAATAAAATTCATGCCAGGGACATGTGAGAAATGGCATTACAATCAGCCATCAAATGTTTTAGTAAGACACAGAATATTACTAAGAAAAATACAAAAATATCTTTAGTAGGGGAAAATTTATCATCTCCTTTCTACAGAAAAATTCAAGTGACTTTTTTACTATGTTCATGTGGTAAGAATAAGTATGAATAAGAATAATAATTTTGAATCTGCATCAAAATCTAAGACTTAGAATGTAAATGATAATTTTTATAACGGTGAGGTAAAATCACGACCCTTTTGAAATGCATTTGGGTATGCGCAGCTGTTTTTAAATTTCAACTATTCTTTAAGGCACTGAAAATGAATCATACAATTTGATTTGATAGATGTTAATATAATAATATAGCCACATGAATAGTTTTAATGAGAAAAACCACAGAGAGTGGTTTTAAAAGTAGTTGCTTTTTGTTTGTTTTGTTTTGTTTTGAACTTACATCTGCTTAGTTTGTTATTGAGTTAAGTATAAAAGCCCAGCTAATCAACTCATTAAATTGACAGTCAAGGCAGGACACTTGAACTACATTAACAGGGTTTAAAAAGTGGTTGGTCTTTTAGTAGCTCTCTGGTAATCCCACACGCGCACACACACATACACAAATTTGTACAGTACTCTGGATATAGGATTTCCCCCCAAAATCTTATATAATGTGCTGTTCACAATCTGCAGTATTTTGAAAACTATATAAATTGGACATGACCAAATTAGAGATGTCTGATAAACTCTTACAAAGTATTTGGGAACTTCAGCTCTAGTCCTGAAAAGATCAATTTTAACCTATGAAAAAGGAAAATTCATATAAAATCACAAGACTTAACAGACATCTTTGAAAAAAAAAATCAAATTGCAACTCAGTTTTCTACTTTTTCAAATATGACCAAGAGAAAAAGAAGTACAAGTAATAATGTCTGCATTTTTTAAAAAAACTATTAACCGAGTGGACTTGGGGAATAAAAAAAAAAAACTATACAGTATTATTGCACTCCACGAATGTGCAGAATCCCAAAATGTGCCAGCACTGAAAAACTGCCTTGCGTTGAGGTTTTCCAAGAGGTACAACGAGCCTGCCAAGAAAGCATCTGGTCTGTACTAACGGCTTGCTGTCTTCAGTACAGGCCTTCACAATGTCACTCATGCTGCTCTTGGAAAAATCCCTTAATGTAAAAGAGTATTCAGTGCTGATAGGTGGGGCTATGATCGATGGTGTGGGATTGAATCCATATGCACACTGAGCTTCATTTCATTGTCAAGAATTTGAACAAGCTGTTGCATGGATGGAAGGTGACCAGATTCCAGCTTAGACCACACAGGTACATCATTCAAAGTTATCTCAAATGCACCTGTTAACATACACTGGTTCTCAATCATGTTGCTCAAGAAGACCATCATGCATGCAGAGACCTTATTTTCTTGGCCTCACTGCCAGATGCTAGGAGCTTGCATGCCAAACAAAGCAAAAGGATCCTTGCCAACTATTATTAAGCCTAATTAATAGGCTAGCTTGAAGACCAACAGGAAAGATGCTATGTGTCTATATATTGGTTGAGGGAGATAATTCTCTCCTTCAGTGAGGATGCCTGGGTACCGCTAGCTAACAATCCGCGTGTACTCCTAAAACACCCACCTATAACCTCAGGAAACACAAATCTCGAACTTGAGCAGCGGCCCCGTGGCGTACTGCATCTTTAATCTCTTGCCAGGCACACCTCCCAGGTTGGCCGAGGCATAGCTCTGGACCACCGCCGACGCCGCCACCAGGAGAAGTAGCAGAAGCCTCATCTTAAAACAAGCCAGCCATTTCGGCCGCCCTCAGACTCTAAAAGTAGTTGCTTTTAAGACAATATAGATACTAAAAAAATTAATCACCACACTGTCTTCCAGGAGGTACAGAGTGACTAAGAAATAATAACTTTTAAAACAAATTTTTAATTGAAAAGTTAATGAGGTCTCCTTTTTTTCTGTTAGATCTGTGTAAAGGGGCCATGGAGAATGACACCAACTATGCCTGAGCCTGCATTAATCTTGAAGGAGCAAGTATATACTGTCTTCAGTATGAATTTCTTTTGGAACCATGTTTTACTGGGTGATAACGTCATATGACACCTGTATTATTTCATGTAGAGAGACAGAATGAAAATAGCTGACAAATTTTTTTCTAGAGGAAAGTGTTCCTTGTGAATATTGACAATACATGGAGAAATCATATAATGTTTCTTAACCCCCAGTGACGTACGGCAAGGCTACAGATGCAAAACAAAACAAAGAAAGTTGGATAGAACAGATTTCAGGAATTTACTTTTTGCTAATCTTCTGTGACCTTGAATTTTCTAGTTAAATCACACACCTCTGCTAAAATAGTCAGTTAAGCTTCTTCTCTCCCCCTCCCCCTCCTGCCCCACCATCACATGGGGCCAGAAGCATTCCACAGGGGTATTTGAAATTCACAGATGACTAACATGGGGTCACAACCTGATTCCCCCCAAGTGTGTAAACTACAGAGAAGAAAAAATATCCCTTGGAGCAAGCTCCAAGAGTCATGTCTGTTGGATGTATTTTGTATTTCTGATACTCTACATTCCCACGAGAAAGAAAGAGGGGGTGTGAAACTTCAGTCAAGGAAAGAGCCACCCTTACCTTGTAGTACCTGCTTCCTGTGTCATTTTGAAAGAGGGTAATACATTTGCTATCCAATCTCCAATAGTGCCGTTTCCGCTGAAACAGAAGTTGGATTTAGTATCTTTTAAAAACTTAAAAAATATCCAAGATAGATAAAAATCAAAACATTTTCCCACTGGGGACATAAGATTCGATGGTGGAAAGTGCATGGGCTTTGGACCAGGAAGACTGACACTCAATTTCAAGACTCTAGAAGGTGACTACTCAGCAAATGTGTGGTGAGTCTGTGTCTACATCCGAGAGTTATGAATAATAAAGGAGATGATGTATTAGCACCCAAGCAGTGCCTGGCACTTACTGAATGTATAGTAAATAGAAAACTCCATTTTAAAATTTATTTGATGGCTTGAAGAGCTAAAAGCGGATTTGTAGCTGTAATAAAATAAAAAGGCTTAACAGGAGATATAATATTTATATATTCTTATTATTTTAGAACATAAGGCATGCCATGCTGATCCAGCCAGGTATTCTGGCTTCCATTAGAGATGGAAGAGCTCTGACTGTTACAGCAGAACTAAAGAATGTTCTGTAGGATGGCAAGGTTGACTCCATGGCATCAACTTAACAACATCACGAGAGTGCATCAATAACTCGATTCTCTCTTAAGCTCACTGCAGATCTAAACTTCTATGATTTGGTGATCAGGTCCTTGTGTGTCTGTATGTGTGTATGTGTTTCTTCTTTTTAGGCCAAAACGCCCTAATACTATTCTTGGTCTCTTCCACAACCTATCTTAGACCAGTCAAATACACTACATATGCTTCAAATATTTTAACATGTCTAGGAAGGACTGGATAGTATTCAGTTGAGTCCTACAGTAAGTCATGTAAATCTCCCTCCAGAAGAGAAGGTTGAGATTATAGCTAGAGCGATTAGGTTATAGATGCCCATTTATCTAAAAAAATGATAGGAATCCTATAGCTAGGGCGTGATGAGGAAAACACTACCAATAGCTGAGACAGAAGCTTAGCGCTAAATGTCAATTAGCTTAACTGAAACATACATCAAATTTTTTTCTCTCTTACACACATGCACAAACTCATTCATCAACTATTAGGAAAATAAGAAGTAATGAACTACTCAGACTATATGAAAAAATTAATATGTGTTGTCTTTTATCTAATAAAATATAGGATTCCTGTATTTCTGAATAGGTCAGTTTTTAAGTGAACACCTAAGGATTTAAGAAGTATATAATAGTTATCATTGTTTCTTCTCTCCCTAAAATGAAGTGTTTCAAAAAAAAAAACCTGAATCACAGAGGAGTGCTCTGAAAGCAAGCCTGTAAAATGACAGGCAAGACATTCAAGTTGTTTGGAAATCATCTCAAGTAATGGAGGGAAATGAGTTTGTTTCCCTGAGATTGCTGTCTACACTTTTTTCTAACTCAGTTGTTTGCTCAACTACTTGGGACACTCAGTGACTGTGAACGTGCTCCCCCAATCCGGTGTCCTGCCTGCACTGAGGTTTGCTCCTGGTAACCCAGACATCCCACAGTGTTGACAGGGCATCAGCAGCTCCTCTAATTAAAGCTTGCAAGACAAGAGAAAATTTCTTGCTGTGGATCTTACCAGTGTGTCCTTGCTGGTGTAGTGGACCATCCATCCTTCTTTCATCACCGTGCTGCTTTTCCTCTTCGTGTGTTTGACAGACTGCACTACTCTCATGAGTGGGATATTGTTGCTTGTTGATGGACTTGAAAAGTCAAAATATTTTAGGGAAGAAATGTTTTTAGATACAGATCTTCTTTTCCTGCATAAAACCTTATTTCAGCTATTTCAAAGTGAAAGGCAAAAAAATATTTCATATCCCATTTTTAGTGAATGGTACTGCCAGAGTACCCTAGTTCAGAATCTGGATTACTCTGAAGAGTGATAGACACTTGATATGTACACCTTAGCAATCCCGAGGGAGGATAATAAGCTCCTCGGTTTTCAGGTTGAAGTGCATGGTGCTCAGTTTTGGGGTGAACATTGGGTAGATTACAGTTTTAGTGTACTGAGGCCACAGTATTCAGAATCACACATGAACGCTTATTTGCTTGCTACATATTACAGCCATAATATTAATCGTTTAGAGATAATATCAGTTACTGTGAATTTCAGTCTCTCTCTGGATAATTTCACAAAAATTAGAATCTGCTGTTGAAACTGTCTTTTAAACAACTATTGCTCATGGAATTATGCCCATCCTTCGTGTCTTTCTTTCTCTGTCTTTTCTGTCTCTGTGTCTTCCTCTCTCCTTCACTGCCCCCAACCACAGGCCCACCTGCCCACACCAATCTTTTGATACTAAAGAAATGTACACCTTTGAAAGACAGTGGGGTCATAAGACTAATATTTTCCAGTATTTAAAAAATATTTCTCATGCTATTGAATGGAATAAAATCCAATTATTTTATTGCTCTCCTCTCATGAACAATTTCAGTCAGTCAATGAATATGGTATTTGTAAAATGGACACAAAAGTCTGAATACACTTTATAACATAAATCAGAGGTTTGGGAACTATTTTTATAAAGAGCCAGGTAATACACATTTCAGGCTTTGCAGAATACTTAACTTTGTCATTATGGTGCAAAAGCAGACATAGCCATAGCTATGAACGGGCCTGGCTATGTTGCAATAAAGCTTTATTACAAAACAGACAGCAGCCTGATTCGGGCCATAGTGTGCTGACCACTAATGTAAAAAATGGGGATCATCTACAAATCAAAAAGTACAGATAATTAGATGACAAATATGAAATTCCACACACTTCTGAAATAAAATCAAGAACAGTAAGGTCCAGACGTATGTGATATCTGTAATAGGGACCAGCTATAAAAATAGATGGTGTCCGCTGAGGTTGATCCCTGATCTCTGTATGTGCACACAATGAGCTTTTTTTTTTTTTAACATCTTTATTGAAGTATAATTGCTTTACAATGGTGTGTTAGTTTCTGCTTTATAACAAAGTGAATCAGTTATACATATACATATGTTCCCATATCTCTTTCCTCTTGCATCTCCCTCCCTCCCACCCTCCCTATCCCACCCCTCTAGGTGGTCACAAAGCACCGAGCTGATCTCCCTGTGCTATGCGGCTGCTTCCCACTAGCTACCTATTTTACATTTGGTAGTGTATATATGTCCATGCCACTCTCTCACGTTGTCCTGGCTTACCCTTACACAATGAGCTTTGAATGAATATTAACTTAGTAGTAAATTTGTCATTTGCACATACATGTAACCCTCACATGCAAAAGAAAATGGGTCAAAGAATGAGGCAATACCAGGAAAGGACGCAAACTACATTTCTCCAAGGGAATCCCGACCTCCTAATTCCAAATTTAGGAGTCTCCTCCATAGTACACAGCTCATTTATAAACGAATTATAGACATACCTCGGAGATATTGCAGGTTTGGTTCCAGATCACGGAGATAAAGCAAATATGGCAATAAAGCGAGTCACATGAATTTTTTGGTTTCCCAGTGTATATATAAGTAATGTTTATACTATACTGTGGTCTGCTAAGTGTGTAATAGCATTATGCTTAAAAACACCAATGTATCTACCTTAATTAAAAATTAGTTTATTGCTTTAAAAAATGCTAACCATCACCTCAGCCTTCAGGGGAGATATAATTTTTTTGCTGGTGGAGAGTCTTGCCTTGTTGTTGATGGCTGTGGACTGATGTGGATGGTGTTGGCTGAAGGCTGGTATGACTGTGGCAATATCTTAAAATAGGACAACAATAAAGTCTGCAGCATCGATTGACTCTTCCTTTCACGAATGATTTCCCTGTAGCACGCAATGCTGTTTCATAGCATTTTACCCACAGAACTTCTTTCAAAATTGGAGTCAATCCTCTCGAACTCTGCTACTGCTTTATCAACTAAATGTATGTAATATCCTAAATCCTTTGTTGTCATTTCAACAAACTTCACAGAATCTTCACCAGGAGTAGATTCCATCTCAGGAAACCACTTCCTCTGCTCAACCCTTAAAGTTTTATCATGACATTGCAGTCACATCTTCAGACTCCGCTTCTAATTTTAGTTTTCATGCTATTTCCACCACATCAGCAGTTACTTTCTCCACTGCAGTCTTGAAACACTCAAAGTCATCCGTGAGGTTTGGAAACAACTTCTTCCAAACTCCTGTTAATGTTGATATTTTGACCTCTTCCCATTAATCATGAATGTTCTTAATGGCATCTAGAATGGTGAATCCTTTCCAGAAGGTTTTCAGTTGACTTTGCCCAGATCCATCAGAAGAACAGCCATCTATCTATGGCAGTGACAACCTTACAAAATGTATCTCTTAAATAATAAGACGTGAAAGTTGAAATTACTCCTTGATCAATGGGCTGCAAAATGGATGTTGTGTTATCAGGCATGAAAACAACATGAATCTCATTGTACATCTCTGTCAGAGCTCTTGGGTGACCAGGTGCATTGTCAGTGAGCAGTAGCATTTTGAAAGGAATATTTTTTTCTAAGCAATAAGTCTCAACAGTGGACTTAAAATATTCAGTAAACTATGTTGTAAACAGATATGCTGTCATCCAGGCTTTGCTGTTCCATCTACAGAGCATAAGTAGAGTGGATTTGGCATAATTCTTAAGGGCCCTAAGATTTTCAGAATGGTAAATGAGCATTGGTTTCAACTTAAAAGTTACCAGCTGCAGAGTCAGCCTGTCCTTTGAAGCTTTGAAGCCAGGCATCGTCTTCTCTCTAGCTGTGAACGTCCTAGATGGCACTGTCTTCCAATATAAGGCTGTTTCATCTACATTGCAAACGTGATGTTTGGTGTAGCCATCCACATTTATTATCTTAGCTAGATCTTTTGGTAACTTGCTGAAGCTTCTATTCTAAAAGTACAATGCTTCCCCCCCTTGTACTTTTATGCTATGGAGATGGCTTATTTCCTTAAACGCCGTGTAAATCAATCTCTACTAGCTTCAAACTTTTCTCCTGCAGCTTCCTCACCTTTCTCAGATTTCACAGACTTGAAAAGAATTAGGATCTTGGTCTGGATTAGGCTTTGCTTTAAGGGAATGTTGTGGCTGGTTTGACCTTCTATCAAGACCACTGAAACTCTTTCCTTCAGCAATAATGTTGTTTTGCTTTCTTATTATTCACGTGTTTGCTGAAGTAGCACTTTTAATTCTATGAAGAACTTTTACTTTGCATGACAACTTGGCTGACTGTTTAGCTCAAGAGGCCTAGCTTTTGGCCCATCTCAGCTTTCGACATGCTTTCCTCACTAATCTTACTTATTGCCAGCTTTTTATTTAAAGTGAGAGACGTGTGACTCTTCCTTTCACTTGAACACTGAGAGGCCATTGTAGGGTTTATTAACCGGCCTAATTTCAATATTGCTGTATCTCAGGGAATAGAGAGGCCAGAGGAAGTGGAGAGAGACTGGAGAACGGCTGGTTGGTGGGGCAGTCAGAACACACACACCATTTATCGATTAAGTATACTGTATTATACTGGCATGGTTTGTGGTGTCCCAAAACAATTACAATAGTAACCTCAAAGACTGCTAAACACAGATTACCCTAATATAATAATAAGGAAAAAGTTTGAAATCTTGTAAGAATTACCAAAATGTGACACAGAGACACAAAGTGAGCACACGCTGTGGAAAAAATGGCACTGATAGACGTGCACTGCCCTAGGTTGCCACAAACCTTCAATTTGTAAAAAAAAAGGAATATCTTTGAAGTGCAATAAAACAATAAAATGAGGTATGCCTGTGAATGCACACTTTAAGTTTCTTCTATAACAGATAAAAATATCAAAGAGCTTTAAAAAGTACATACCACTTGGGGTTCCCCTGTTTGACCAAGGCTGGGGTTGCAGCCCTCACCTGATGGTTCTGTTGGAGTCCTCGTGGTCTGGGTCTGGATCCTGCATCTCCCCACTGTCGTTCTGGCACTCTGCCATGACCATCTCAGCATCTTGGACCATTGCCTCTTCCATGTCATCCATGAGCCCACTGTTTCTTTCACTGTCATTGTCATCGCTCCCTTCTTCCATGACTACATCAGACTCTGCCCCAGGGCTAAGCAAATCTAAAAAATTGTTTTGCGCCCATGAAGATAAGCCTGGAATCCTGGAGCCAGGACTTAAGAGAAAGTTAGGCAATCTTAAAGCAAATCAATTGGAAGCCCTAAAAATATAGTTATGTGAAGAATTTTTCTTTTCTTTCGCTTTCCTTTTAAATTTTAGTTCATAGTCACCTGAATGAATGAGAGGATGAATATATAATTTTACGAGCAGATGCTCGTTTTTTGTGCCCCTGAGCCTAAAAGCATGAAAAGTCATGGGGAGCCTTGGAAGGAAGCCAAGGGTGAGATAGAAACAAAGTGCTAGGAAGCAAAGTGATACCAGGCACCAGTGAAGAGGATACGAATCTTATTTCAGTAGTACAGCCCTGGTGGGAAAAAGAAATACATGGGAGGATATGGGAAACTTTGACATGCAAGAAAACTCAAGGTCACTGATTCTTGATATTCCAGTAACTTTTAAAATCATGGATTCTAATATATGGTCACATAAGCCTAAGATATTTGATATTCGAAGTAATACTGAATCCTGTCATTATATAGCTGATGGTAATGTAGTAAATTATAATTACTTACTAAGGCAAAGTGCTTACTTTAAAGTTAGAAAACAGATTGATCAGAGACCCTAGCCTGCCAAGCTTGGAAAATGCACATTTTTCCAGATTTTTCTGACTGTATGGAAAAATGCAATTTCAAATTAATCAACATAACATAAACTACACTGTTTCCCTTTGGTTCTAGTTATCAAGTACACATTGACATTTCCTGGGCCTGAACAAAATCAATACCATATGCCACAGAAAGTGGGAAGATTGCCAAGCTTTTGAGTTTGGCAGCTAATTCATGCATCTTGAAGCCAGAAACTACTATGGGAATGTTTTCCTAGAGAGTTTTCTCTTCTTCTTCTAGAGAAGAAAGTTGGAGAACATACATAATCACTTGTTCTTCAGGATTTTAGCAACAGAAATACTCAACCTGTTTCTCCAGTCTTTTATCACCAGTTTTATTCCCAGAGGAATCAGCAAACTGATAACAGACTGAAAATATAACACAGTCTACTATCTATGGAAAAAGTCAGCTTGGGACACTAAGTCAAATATTTTGGTCAGAATCCATCAGCAATTCTACCAGGGAAGAAAATGAGAGCTGTTCCTTTAGGATATAGGGTTTTTCTTAGAATTCCTCCAATCTTAATTTATACAATTAAAGTTTTCCCAAAGGAATATTCCCCAATATAGAAAAGGATATGTAGTTTTTAATTGTCTAAATTAAAGTTCCTTTTATTATTATTAAAGATGCGGGTTAACAAGCACATACATAATGAGAATAGTAAGCAGGTGGAGGAAGAAAGTTGTAACTATTTCCTGGTAGGTCAATTTCTGTGGTTCTTCCCTTCCTTGACAGACAGGGAAGAAAAGTTAACTTCTGTCTCAATGCTGGGAATGAAAAGCATGGAGGATGAGACTGATAGCTATAACTGGGAGGCATTCCAACAATTTCTACGCTTCTGAATGAACTAGAATAGGTGTAGAAAAATAAGAGAGCTGGGGAAGTAATCCTGGATATCCAAGTTTTCAGTACTAGCTGGTTCACCATGTAAAAATCAAGAAAATGTCTGGTCTTTATCACAACGCAATGATGGGTGCTTTTTTAGAGTAAAGTAGGACAGAGGCCGTAATTTACTTTGGTTTGGGTCACGAGTATCTGAATGGAAGAAATTAAAAGTAAAAAAATCCCGCTAAGTCCTAACTGACACATGCCTTAAGAGGGAAAAGAAGCAGAGATGTGACAGCTGACCTTTTACCTACCTCCGTTAATGGTCACTTCGCCAAGGCAGTTGTTGGGTACTTTTGGTGCACAACGTTTATGACAGTTGAATCTGCAATCTAATCACAATCATTTTAAAAGAAAACAAATCAAAACCAAGCATGCATCAGAAAGAGAAGGTGTGGGAAAAATAGTCATTTCAAATAGGTGAGGCTCAAACTTCGGCGGCTGACAAATACTTGGTGGCAAGATCGTCCTTACCTTTGCATTGCAGGCCCTGCCTGAAGAGCCCCTTGAGAAGCTTCTTGCAGTACTGGCACACAGTGGGCCGGGTGTAGGAGTGGATGACGAAAGTGTGCGGCACTTTAACTTTGGACAGCAAGATCTTGTCGAGCTGGATGGGTCGTCCAATGTATGACTGGGAATTCGACCTCTTCTCTCGACCAATGAATGACTCTGATGGTGACTTTTGCTATATGTTTGAAAAACAATAAAGGACAATAAGATATATCTGATTTATATATTTATATATTTTTATTTTCATTTTTATTTATTTTCCAACAAAAGGTCTCACATATTCATTATTGAGCCAAAGCACTAGTGCAGAAATACTGACACAAAGAGAAAAAATCATTTTCCCAATAAAGCACATCCAGCTGTTCATATAGTAGTGATGTTCTCAGAGTGATATGGTAAGATGCAAGCGACCCTGACACAGCATAATATATTTGTGTATTTTTAAATTGCCTTTTATTTTACTATTGTATTTAGTGGTTTGATCCTTAAGAATGTGAGAGGAATAAACTAAAACTATGTTTCTGTTAATTAATGTCATTTATTTCCCCTTAATTTCTTTTTTGAGTTACTTTATTTTTAAAGTATGAAAAGAAGAGAATTGGAGATCAGACTATTTGAACCTTACTTCTAGGACTTTCAAATAATTTGCAGCTTTTCAATTTCATCAGTTTAATACAGAAATATAAAGTTGAAAGCAAACCAAAAGATCATTCTTAATCCCACTCCATATATTACTTCATTGACATTTTCTAAAGTTTTACATATAGGAAATGCAAGCAGTTCAGGAAGATAAAAAATGAAAAGTAAATTCCCCCAATCTGTCCAATCTAGTACTTCATCTGAACAGGGCCTACAGCTTCTTTGGATTCCCCCCCAGAAAAAAATGAATATAATTTAAAATTACTCCTCAACCATAAAAGTAAAGGGTTAAAATTATACTATCATTTATATAATTTAAATTTACTCCTCAACCATAAAAGTAAAGGGTTAAAATTATACTGTCATTTATATAATTGAAAAACATAGTGACTACTGGGTTATATAAGACACACAAATATTAATGTTTCGGTTACAATTATATCTCTGCGCACTCTTGTTTCTCATTTTGTAATTAATCAGCCCAGTACATAGATTGAAAAAAATAAATGAAGTGAAGTAAGTCATAAAGAGAAAAGAAACATCGTATATTAACGCATATATATGGAATCTGAAAAAGTTGGTATAGACGATCTTATTTACAAAGCAGAAACAGAGACACAGACACAGAGAACAAACATATGGATGCCAAGGGGGAAAGGGGAGATGGGATGAATGGGGAGATTGGGATTGACATATATACACTATTGTATATAGTATCATATATACACTAATGATACTATGTATAAAATAGATAACTAATGAGAACCTACTGTATAGCTCAGGGAACTCTACTCAATGCTCTGTGATGACCTAAAGGAGAAGGAAGTCAAAAAAACAGGGGATATATGTATACGTATAGCTGAGTCATTTTGCTGTACAGTAGAAACTAACACAATATTGTAAGGCAACTATATTCCAATAAACGTTTTTAAAAAAATAAAATAAAATAAATTTAACTGTGTTTACAATGTTTTTGAACAATTTCATGGTATCTCTTGATATCATGGAAATGTACTTGGGAATCATCAGGAAAAATAATCATTGGAATAAAAGAACTGAATTACTTTTTAACAGTTATTATGATTATATATCTCATTTATTAAGCTCTTAACTTAGTATTAACTCTTAATAATCACTGTGTTAGGCACCTTACAAGACAGGCCTGGCTATCTATAGTTGAGGATGTAAGCTCATAAAGTTTAAATATACTCTTTTGGGTCAAATGCTAGTAAACAGTGGAGCCAAAACATGAACCTACACTTGTCTGCTTCTAGAGCCCTTGTATTATCACATTACTCAGTTAAATTCTAATTTGAAATAATTACTGATGAGAAACAAATCATATTTACAGACAATTTCCATCCTTTTCAATGCCTATCTGCATCAAAAGGTAATACCATTTATTACCAAATGGGAAATTTTTGATTTGCAGATTCACCAGCTGCAATAAAAAGAAATTTGAGATGAGGTTCTACTTAGGGATATTATGTCTACAGTTACATTTATAATTTCAATTCCATAAAATAAAACTACAAAGCATAATTATTCTGGAAGGGCTCAACTCTTGCAGAGAGATCTAGGACACTTTTAAAGATGAGCCAAAGGTTTGCCAAACCAGAATCATAAATATATTGAATAAATATCTTCAATGGAATTGAATTTTACTGGAAAATAATTAAATCTGTAGGGTTAGGTCCCTGCTTTAACTATATCCAATGGGCCAGTTTTAAGCATACACTAAAATGAAAAGTTATGTTTTTCCGTAGTTGGAAAGTTTCAACACTCAGAATAAAAGCTGACGTGATGTCACACTTTCTTAGCAGACTTAAAATGTTCTCAGATTTGGAAAATCATATGAAAAGTTGACCAAATCACCTTTCAGTTACTTTCCTTAATTAAAGAGACCTAATTCTTGGCTGTGTTAACAAAGCCAGTTTGATGTAGGACTACTCAGTATACCATGGGGCAAATTCACTTAGAAGAGCAAGAAGCAATCTGATAAAACGGAATGTTTTCTTTTCATCCAACATGATAACATTCACATAAACACTGCCATAAACTACAAGAACCAGAATTATTCTTGAGAAGTCATTTCGTTTATTACCTTCAAGGCAAGATTACATAAGGAATTTTAAAACGTTACACGAGTTTAGGGAAAAGAAATTGGCTGTTACTTTGTGGCCCAGAGTCCTTACTTGTAAAACAAACAGAAAAATAAGATCCTATGAAACAAGGCCATTGACCTGTAATATAAATTTATATTTATAATATCTATCTATATATCACTGTTTACATAAGTGTTCAAAAACCATCATTTCTGGAATCCTGCCAATTATTCCTTCCAATAATATGAAAGCAAACTAAATGCTTCTAAGGCTTTTCAGAATCAGTGATAGATTTTGATTAATAATTCACATTCAGTTACTATTTTAAGAAAGTTACTAGTTGTAATTTCAATTTTTATGTGAAGTTTTATTTGAAGGTATATACATCAGAAATCCACAATTACAGTATTTTTGTTTGATGCATCAAGCTACAGAGTAGGCAAAAATTCAGAAATTAGTAATTTTAAATGAAACGGGATGGTTTAAAAAATCTCATTGATCTAAATCCAGCTAGCTTGGACTTTAAGATAACTTCAATATGAAAGCAGACTTAGCAAGTCAAAGGGTAATGTTGATTTAAATAACAGCTTTTATGGATGTTATGCATTATTATGCAAAGTAAAGAGATATGGTATCATTGTATTTCTTCATTAACTTCATTTTATTTTTTATTTATTTGTATATTTTTATACTTAATTATAATATGTATAGAACTTTACAGTTTTAAATAAAATCTTTCTTTAATTCTGGTAAAGAGAAAACTCTCTCTTACCCATTAACACTAGTTTTACTAGGTTAACTAAATGGTGTTTAAATTCATTTCCACTGTTACTTGCTGCTCCAGTTTGGCACTGTGTGTTTGGTGAACCTGGGCAATCTGCAGAATGAGTGGTTATTTTTTTTTTTTTTAAGGGAACAGGGAGGAAAGTTGAAATGTTTTGGAAAGGGAACAGCAACATTTTGTTTCATTCTGCTTCATTTTTATGTGCAGGACAAAAACTGGCTCAAAACTCTGAAAAGCTATAAAATTCTCTTCTCTATAATTATGGTAGGCACTTGCAGGAGGATGTGCTTCTAAAAATTTACATTTTTACATTAGCCACTGGTCCTATGAACTGTTCTCTTCCTGAGTGGAGGAGTTTGGATCACATTACAGGTGTGGAACTTTTGTGAGAACTGACATCACTGTACAATGTGGTATTGGGATGGATTGATGTAAATGATTGGATTTGGCAAATTATAGATGACGAAAAGTATAAAGATCTCTTGTTCTCATTGTAAGAGGTATCACATCATAGATGAGAGAGAATATGAGAACAAAAAAATGATGAAAGCTGAATTTAAAGGCGGGATTAGATATTAAATAAATATTATACAGATTAAACTTTTTTTAAAAGACTGTGGTGTCCTGAAGTGTCTGTAACATCCTCATGCTAACAATATTTCATTTGAAATGACTGCCAAAGTTAAAACTATATGCACTGAACACCTACTTACAGAGGCAATGCATCTTGCTTTTCTAGAGACTGAATTTGTTTTTTAACCTGGTGTATTAAATTGATGACTCAGCAAGTTTGGAACCATCCCAGGAAATGGCTGGTTAGATTACATTATGGAAACTCCAACTGCCAGCACATCTTTAAACATTCAACAGGACCATGAAACAATTTCCCAACAAGGTATATTCCACTTCACAGTTCACAATGAATTCTCTTTATTAGTTAAGCTAGAAAACAGAGGGGAAAAATGGCCCTTACTTGTGGTTTCTTGTCATTTATGGAAAAATCAAACATAAGACTTCCTGAGAGATGAAAGTCACTGTCTAAAAAACAAGATTCAAATAAAAACTTCTCCACTATTAAGATATTTATGTTTGTTAACTAAAATCCATTTCACAGACCCATATTGGGGACTGGATTTGGGGTGACATAAACTCCCCTTGAATCAAAGAGAAATAGAAAAGTAGAGAACACTTTAGTGTACGTGTTGACATCACTTTTTGGACTCCTCATTTTTGGGGCTCTTTTTGGTCTTAATCATAAGCTCCTAAGGGAAGGACACAATAAGCTCCTAAGGGAAGGACAACGTCTTAATCATGTTTGTCCTCTCTTAATGGAAAGAAGTGCCTGGTAAAGATAAGTAATAAGCATTGCTTGAGCTAAACAAAAATGAATGTCTTCAAGCAATAAATGCATGCAAATAATGGATGAGACATTTCAATAGAGATGTTCAAAATACAGACTGTTAATATAAGCTTTTAAAAAAAATTAGTATTACAAGCACTGTAACATTGACACACTTGCTCTACAGGGTTTCAATTTTAAGTGAGTACAATTGACTAAGGAATGTTTTCCACTGGAACTGTTCTCTGTACTTGTCTACCTGCTCCTCGTCCCTACTTGGCATCTCCAACATGAAAACAAAATCTGTCAGAACCCTTTTGCTCTGGAAAGAGGACAGGTGGCAAGCTCAAATATCAATAATACCTGTAGGCTGCTAATACTAATGGGTGTCAGGGATGCAATAGAGAATGGTGGAGACTACAGTAAATCGGAGAGGACAGGCTCGGTTGAAAAGGTATGGATCAAAGACTGCTAATGGCTGTGAGTATGAAAGCCCTATGTTTCCTGACCTCTTAGTTTTGCAAAAGAAGCAGAAGATCTAGTTGCTTTATGAAATAACTCTATTTCTCGACATTAGCGACTCTGAAAAAATTCTGAAACGTTGTGCCAGTCAACTGATTTGGGGAATAAATCTGGTCACGGGGAGTCTGAGACCTCTGAACTAGATAACGACATAAAACACTTTCTATAACCTTTGTAGGTGCCAGATTCTTTTCGTAGCACTTTACATTCATCAACTCATTTAAACCTCATGACCACCAGGTTTTTTAAAGATAAGGAAACTGAATCATAGAGAGACTACATCATTTGCCCAAGATCGCACAGCCCGTAGAAGCAGAACTATGAACTCAGGTATTCTTTTTTTTTTTTGCGGTACATGGGCCTCTCACTGTTGTGGCCTCTCCCGTTGCGGAGCACAGGCTCCGGACGCGCAGGCTCAGCGGCCATGGCTCACGGGCCCAGCCGCTCCGCGGCATGTGGGATCTTCCCGGACCGGGGCATGAACCCGTGTCCCCTGCATCGGCAGGCGGACTCTTAACCACTGCGCCACCAGGGAAGCCCCAGGTATTCTTGTTCCAGATGATAATAATGATTCCTCTCTTTATAGCCTCTCCCAGTTCTCATATCCCCTGGTTTTATGCTAATATTTTCTTCCCTTCATTTAAGTCATGAAGGAAGAGTTCACAGGAAACAAGAAAAATCAAGTAATAGTATGTTCTACTTGCCAAAGTGCAAAGTGAAAATATTGTGAACCCCTTAACCTTGACCTACAGAAGAGACTTTCAAGCAACTTGTCTGTGCCCAGAGGATAGCATCTGAGTCCTGCATGTTTTCTACAACATAATGATTAGCATAATACACAGCCTCTATTGTATAAGTATCACTCAGTTGCCTGCCAACTTTCCTGTTCAGGTGCTGTTATGCTTCAAAGATACCAGCACAGCTATGTGAAACACAGCCAACCAAACATTAATCTTTTATTCTAGAAGTTTTAAGATCTAGCATTTTTTGATTATCAAAGAACTGTGCAGAATAGCACCTTGTAACAGTTTGCTCCTACTGCCATCCAGATGGATCTAATTTAACAAGTGCTTACTGGGACAAATCCTACCTAAAGGCTCAAGTCAGACGCTACAGGACATACAAGGACCAGTAAATAACAGTCTCTCTGCCCAATGAGTTTACTATTCAATAGAATTCTGGACACAACATAACTGTTACTATCAACAACATGTGCTCTTCCCTTCTATAGGCATAGATGGTTCTGTCTCATTCTTCAGATTCCAGGTCATATATCACCTTCTCCAGGACGCCTCCAGATCACCTCACTTCCTGCCCACATCCCCTCCACTCTGTGGTACTCTCTGGCACATCATCATGTCCCCTCCAGAGCCATTACTGCAGAGCACAACTATCTTATTTACCTCTTTGTTTATTAGGTTTTTACTGTCTCCCTTCAGTAGAATATAAGTTCCATGAGAAGGGGAACTTGACAATTTTGTTCATCACTGTATCACCAACTTCTGGAATACTGCCTCACACAGAATAAGTGCCCATATGTATGAAGGTTCGAAGAAAAGATAAACCACTTCCGTGATGGAGATAAAGGGGTCATTCAGAAAAGGAGTTTCCTGAAGAAGAGGCATTGGGTGTGGATCCTGAAGTGAGTCTTGCCATGCAATGACTATGTTGACTATTATTAGCAGTTAAAATTCTGTTTAGGACAACTCAGTCCTCCTAATCTTCAGACTGCCTAGAGATTTCTTTTATATGCTCTGAAACCTGTTTATCCCACTTGGAAATGATTATCTAATGCCACCCATTGTCACTGCTAGTAAAACACGGCTGTGAATGCTTCGTCTGAGGCTATTTTACGAAGCAAAAAAGAAACAATCAACTTCTGTCAACAACACTGAGATAAATATTTCACCTCAAACATGGGGAGCCCAGGATTTCCCAGCACAGGGCAGTTCTTGGGCAACAGACAAGTCTGAAGACTCCTGGGAATTGAGGTTCACATACGAACATGTGAACATGGCATGTTGCCATGCCCTGTAATTCGCTGAGTAGAGGGTAGGGTGTTTGGCGAGTTTTAAATTGTTCAGTGCTATTCTGTTACAATTCTGATTCTACAGGCCTTGAACTACCTGCCAAGTGTGCCAGATAAATGAGTTTGGTTCCTCAGTTGGATACCCTAAATATGTAGCATAAATAAAATCTAATCAACACCTTTTCATAACAGTGAAAAGGACTGCCACAGAGCAGAAATAAAAAAAAGCGTGCCCCCTGCTTAGTGGTGATGGATGCTGTTGTACAGTGGAGAATCCATTTTTAATGTTTGCAGCAATTTGTGAAAGATTTCATAGTAACAACATATATAATCTCTGATTAAAAATACATGGTGATCTGGATTTGCTGAGTGCTGAAGCAGTCTTAGACGTTACATTAACTTTTATACTGCCTCACTCTTTTTAAGTAAACAGAAATGAAGGATAAAGGAACCTTACTATTTTCTTAAGCAATCCACCCTTTCCAGGGAAAGCACTAGACCCTTGGAGAACTTGTTACAAATTACATGCACTGTTCTTTCAAAATGTCAGTTACTGACATCTTCCAAATCTCTGGGTTCCTGGAGGAAAGGGGAGACATAATACAAGTACTGCCTCTCCTTATACTTGAAGGCAATGCAACCTTAACTCCACACACTATACATTCATAAAATAAAAAAGCATTTCCGCTGAGGAAGAAAATAACTCTGCATGTCAACAAGTTGAGGGCTTCGACTGTCATATAGAAAGTGAACTGGAAGGTAAGCAGATCATGTGGAAAATTCAAAAGTGATTTTAGGGACACATATTCTCATGGTATTTGACCTTGACTGAATTGACAGGCGCCTGGCCTCGGTTTACTAGCTAACGGGAAAGCTGAATGAAATAATCTAAAAAGAGATTTCCCAGCAATTACTGCCTTGGAGCTTAGTAGTCATGACTGGTGAGGAATTTAAGGAGCAGAGACTTAAATTTGACAGGCCTGGCATGACATTAGATGGACACAGATAGCCACTTAGCAAATGCCTGTTACTGGTAACTGGGTGCGTGGTGGGGGGGTTGCTTTGCATCTTAAAGCAGAGAGCAATGTTTTGTGTCTTAAGTCATGGCAGTGCGGAGTGTTACGGAGGCCAAGGTACCTTCCTGATGTGAGTGCAGGCCCTTCAGGGACTTCACTAAAGATCCATGTGTTCCAAAGACCTGTATGTTTGTAACTGTGGACAAGTGGTACTTGATGCCCTCTTCCCCAGTGGAATTCATGAAGAACTCTCCAGCTGTGTTCGTACTTAGAATTACACATCTGGAAGTCTATGTTCAGAACATGAAATAATAATGTACAGATGACAAGCCAGACAAATTGAATGAAATCAGGCAATAGCTGATTAATAGCACATCAAAGAAGGCCTCACACTCTTAATTTTACTGATGGGCTCCTTCCCGACAAACGCACCACTGCACATACTCTTCTGCCTCTCAGGAGGTGGAAAAGTGCCAGTTAAATGATTCTTGGATGTCTTTTCCTCACTGGAAGTATACACTGCCCAGGTTTGAATTTAGAGAACTAGTCTGTACAATCATCAAAAGAAATCTTGCAATATCTGGCTAACGTACTGGATGTCATGGTTCATATTTAAACAGAAAAACGACTTCTTAATTCAGATGAATCACCAGGATTCCTGGAACTCCAGAACACAAGCATAACAATTAAAGTGTCTACCTCTAGACAGACTTTTGCTACTTTGGAAAATATCCTGGAAAATATTTATTGGGCCAGAAATTTCACCATAGTTTCATTAGAAATAACTTTTTTCCCCAGTATTTGCTCATTTGAAAAGAATCTGCCTTAACTATTATAAAGTGTATCAGGATCATACCCAATTACAGATAGGTAATGCAATACTGGTATTCTCTCGTCTTTACTTATTTATTAATGAACAGAAACAGTAACTGAATGAGTCATTTTGGGGGGAGGTTTTCTAGGAGAGTATGCAGACAAGAGTTCCTTTTACTACAATACTTGTCTGAATTAAATGTGACTCAGGAAACTCTATAAAAATAATAGTGGTTTATGGAAAAGTATTATTTAGAAAATATGCACCCTCACATAAAAAGTTAAACTGAATATCGTCCAAATTTTGTAAAAACTAAAGGATGTGAAGGGTAAACAGTCAAACATAGAGAAAGTTTTTGGAATGAGCAATGTATTTCCTAATAATATCTTACTGTAAGGCAGTCTGACTGTTAAGAATTACCAAGAAGACTAGTCTAGAAGCATTTAATTTCACCAAAAAAAAAAAAAGAAAAAAAATTCTCTCTAGAGCCTCTTAACTTCAAAGCTGTAATAGTAAATGTTTCCTTAAAGACATTTAAAAATATTTAAAATAACTTTAGTAAAGTTCTTAAATTTTAAAAAAATTTCATAAGGCCTACTTAACTTAAAAAAATATTGTGTCATCATTGTATCCTGTCGTTGCAAAGGACACCAGTGTCTTTAATTCTGCTTCATTTTCTACCTTGACTTCAGCTCATTTACGTCAAGAAAAGACTATTCTCTTGAATCATTTGAAAAGAATATTATGCTTCATCTGCCTACATTGATTTACTTTCAATAGTATTCCATGTAGAGTAAGAAAATGAGTGAAAATGTTTTCTCTGTATTAAAATATCAGTATGGGAAAAAGCCATGAAAAACACATGTAAAACTGAAAATATACTTCCATCACAGATTAACAGATAGAGGATTACTATCACAATATATATTCAATTAAAGACCTAAATGTAAGGCCAGACACTATAAAACTCTTAGAGGAAGACATAGGCAGAACACTCTATGACATCAATCACAGCAAGATCCTTTTTGACCCACCTCCTAGAGAAATGGAAATAAAAACAAAAATAAACAAATGGGACCTAATGAAACTTCAAAGCTTTTGCACAGCAAAGGAAACCATAAACAAGATGAAAAGACAACCCTCAGAATGGGAGAAAATATTTGCAAATGAAGCAACTGACAAAGGATTAATCTCCAAAATATACAAGCAGCTCAACATCAAAAAACAAACAACCAAATCCAAAAATGGGCAGAAGACCTAAATAGACATTTCTCCAAAGAAGATATACAGATTGCCAACAAACATATGAAAGGATGCTCAACATCACTAACCATTAGAGAAATGCAAATGAAAACTACAATGAGGTATCACCTCACACCAGTCAGAATGGCCATCATCAAAAAGTCTACAAACAATAAATGCTGGAGAGGGTGTGGAGAAAAGGGAACCCTCTTGCACTGTTGGTGGGAATGTAAATTGATACAGCCACTATGGAGAACAGTATGGAGGTTCCTTAAAAAACTAAAAATAGAACTACCATACGACCCAGCAATCCCACTACTGGGCATACACCCTGAGAAAACCATAACTCAAAAAAAGAGTCATGTACCACAATGTTCATTGCAGCTCTATTTACAATAGCCAGGACATGGAAGCAACCTAAGTGTCCATCAACAGATGAATGTATAAAGAAGATGTGGCATATATATGCAGTGGAATATTACTCAGCCATAAAAAGAAACGAAATTGAGTTATTTGTAGTGAGGTGGATGGACCTAGTGTCTGTCATACAGAGTGGAGTAAGTCAGAAAGAGAAAAACAAATACCGTATGCTAACACATATATGTGAATCTAAAAAAAAAGGTTCTCAAGAACCTAGGGGCAGGACAGGAATAAAGATGCAGACGTAGAGAATGGACTTGAGGACACGGGGAGGGGAAGGGGACTTGAGGACACGGGGAGGGGAAGGGTAAGCTGGGAAGAAGTGAGAGGGTGGCATGGACCTATATATACTACTAAATGTAAAATAGATAGCTAGTGGGAAGCAGCCGCATAGCACAGGGAGATAAGCTCAGTGCTTTGTGACCACCTAGAGGGGTGGGATAGGGAGGGTGGGAGGGAGATGCAAGAGGGAGGAGATATGGGGACATATGTATACATATAGCTGATTCACTTTGTTATACAGCAGAAACGAATACAACATTGTAAAGCAATTATACTCCAATAAAGATGTTAAAATTTTTTTTAAGTTTAAAAATATATATATATATTCAAAGCAACTCAATAGAGAAAGAGACAGGCAATTCACCATAGGTGAAATACAGATGTCCAAAAAATATATGAAAAGTTGTTTCTCTTCTCCAGTAAAGAAATCATATTTAGGAATAGAAATTATTTTGCCTATCTATCAAATTTGTGAAAAAAAAAACCTTTTAAAATACTGATAAAATCGATTGTTGGGAAGGCTATGAGGAAAAGGAAACTCTCATACACTGCAGTCAGTGAAGTCATAAATTTAAACTTTTATATCCTTTTGAAGAACTAGTTGGCAAAAAAAAAATGTGTATATTCTTTAGTCTACTTGGCTTCTAAGGATATAACCTACTGGATTCATTCGATAAATACTTACTGAGAAACCTACAAATATGTTTACAAGTGTGCAAAAAATACAGACAAAGATGCCTATTTTCACATTGTTTAAAAAAAAAGGAACCAATCTAATCAATAGAGGACATTAAGTAAATTAATATATATCATTGCAATGTAATACCAGAAAGCTTTTACAAAAACACATTTCTTTGTTTCCATAGTGTCCATTCCTGCAAGTCCATGAGGGCAGAGGATTGACCTACACTTGTATACTTTTGCATCCTTGAGTTACAAACCTGAAAATATAAACTCTGACTAGGACATGCTGAACATGGAGCCATGACCAGGTTTCTCAAACAGTTCTGCAACTCACAAACTGTCACTAGAATATTTCTCTGAAATACTGGTCAAATTTTATGAATAATTATCTTCCAGGACATTATAAAGAAAAGAAGAAAAGTTTGTTACCTTTTCAACAAACCAGCTATAAACAACTTCAAGAACAATAGCTTATGCAGAAAATGCATCTTGTTTCCCTCAGGAGCTATCCCGTGAAGGCCTGACTGCCTTTAAGTTGTACAACTTCCACAGAAAAGCAAACTACCCTTCAGTCCTCTTTTACACCATCTGCTCCGATTTCAGTGCAGGAGAGGGAAGTGGAAAACGCTTCCCGCCCTTTTTTGGCTTTATTCCCAAAGGATAATTTGAAGGGAAAGATACTAGTCCACATCTAAAATTATGTCTGAATGGCACTGTAAATTACAAAATTTAAATTTACAAGAATATCAAAAATTATACTGACCTAGCATTCACCCCAGACTTTTCTAAGTACGGCACATTTTGAACTAGGATAATTTTTCAATCATGGGAATTCACTATTATTGAAGCAGATCTCTTCATTTTACATCTTATGAATCAAGATATCTTGACTTGGGGCTTCCCCAGGGGCGCAGTGGTTGAGAGTCCACCTGCTGATGCACGGGACATGGGTTCGTGCCCCGGTCCAGGAAGATCTCACATGCTGTGGAGCGGCTAGGCCATGAGCCATGGCCGCTGAGCCTGCGCGTCCGGAGCCTGTGCTCCGCAACGGGAGAGGCCACAACAGTGAGAGGCTCGCGTACCGCAAAAAAAAAAAAAAAAAGATATCTTGACTTGTTAATTTTCTTTAACCCAGAACATGTTCTGGTTGTATTTTGATTTGCTTCCTATGTTAGAGTTACCTTAACAATACCATCTTAGAATGGACACTAATAATGGTATTTGAAATTTACAGTCTCATGAAAGAAAATAACAATATGTCAACTCTCAACTCACCAGAGGTACAGAAATAAGAAAAATGAAACATTAACAAGTCAACTGGTCAAAACAAGTTATCACAAGAAGAGCACTGTTGTATAGCCTGCTTTAATGCTTGACTTTTCCATGTTTAGGTTATTAATTGCTTAAGATAGACAAAAGGCCAATTTTGGAGGGGGTCTTACTTAAAACCTTTATGAAGGAAATGTGTGGTTTTCCATATATAATTTCTTCTTGGATTGAGACCTTAATACATACACTAGTACCATCCTTTTAAAAAATAATTAAATAGACTGTGATAATACATTACGATTCAAAGCTCCTTTCTTGAAAAGTTATAAGTCCTCTTCAGGCAGTCCTTGTTTTGTGCCTTATGGTGCCAACCAAAACTGCTGGATATCAGGATGGTGACCTCACTTGGCACAGTTCTATGGTACCTAGCACCAGGACACAGTTCCAGCATGCACACATTTCAGTTAATATGCTACCAGGTAAAGTGAGTGCTGACTGTGTTCTGTTCTATTCTCAACTGGCCTGCCCAGCTTCATAGAAAAGACACCAATGTTATGGAATCAAGTAATCTGAGGGCAAAATTTTATCTAATAAACCAACTATTGGTCTAATGCCTGCACTGCTCTTTGTCTTCTTGAAGACTGTGAAAACTTAAACAATAACACCAGGAAAAGACAACCACCACCACCACCACCCATGGGCTTTCTGCTGTTCAACAGGTGGGATTCTGAGCTAAATTCTGACCTGAGTATTCTCATAGAGTCAATACAGATGACTGTCTGATGTTAATTTAATATTATAATGTTGGCTTGCAAAAGATGGTGAAGCACATTCCTAGGCAGAGTTAGTACCTACCTCAAAGCCAGGACTCACAGGAGACTGAAACATGAAGTCGTAAGAGCAAAAAGCAGACAAAGGTGCAGAAAAGGGGAGGCAGAAGACAAGAGAACCGTGTTATTGGAGGAAAGCAATGCATGTTACTCAATAATATTATTAGAAAATAATAGATTTTCAAGAAAAAGCAAAATGTGATACTAATCAGTCTTTGTGGCACAGAAACATCTGGGTTAGAAACTACTTTTTAACATTTCAATGGAACTACAGACACTAAGATTACAAAAAACACAGTTTAAAGTTTTGAGTTGGTAGAGGTAAAGAAAATATCTACTTGTCACAGTGTCAGTGATGAAAGACGGTTCATTCACCTTCTTGAAAATAAATGAGAGTCAGAAAGAAGCATTTTGACCTTTAAGTGAAAGATCAGATTTTCTTCACAATAATTCATACTCTCAATGGAAAAAGAAAGAAAAAGGTCATCAAAGTAATCAAATGTGACATAGTTATCTGCCTGCAGGCAAGAATAAGTTGATGAATAATCAGTATCAGTCAGTGCTTTACAAACCTGAAAAGTCCAATAGTGGGTTAGAGTTTTAATGAGAGAAATATGTCTACAGTGTATTCTTTGCTCATTTTAGAGTCTTCGCTGCATATCATTGCTTTCTGTCTGATTTCATTTAAGGTTGAAATATAATTCAAAAGTAGAAAGGTTATGATAAATTTTTTAAGAGGAGGAGTATCAATGAAAAATCTAAGAAACATTTTGGTTAAGTAGACATGCATCTGGTAATTTATGCTGAATATGTTCTTTTTCATCTCTGTTCCCTCAAGCTTTGTGGGGTAGCTCTATCTGATAACTAGAAATTAAATCAAAACTAAAATACAGTTGACTCTTTTTCTTAACAAAAATGTATGATGGTGTTTTGAAATCCATGATACTTCCAGTGTTGAATAAACATTACACTTTGAGAAAAATCCTATTATTTGTGCTCTCAGTCCCTGCATCCTAATTTGCAATCTACAGCTAATCCATTTTGTCAGACACTTTGGAAAGGGATGTACATTTAGATTGAGGTTCTGCTAAAATTAACTGTTACCTAGTGATACCAGTTAGACTTCTGGATTAACAGGAAGCATGAGCAGAATTCAGGAGCAACAATTGCTCATTTGGCCAGACCCAAACATGACTTTGGAGGAGAAATTATAACCCTGTTTGAATGTACTTTTATAGAACATTTTCATAGAGAGGAGGCAAAGCTTTCCCTTTGCGAGAAGAAATCAAATTTCCTCAATTTCCAAAATAAGATATTATCCTTGTCATCAACATACCTAATATCCAAAGCTCAGGGTTTTCCTCCAGTTTGTAGCCCTGAATGTCTTTATTCTGGGCTATCAGCAGAATTCAATTCCAGCTTAGTGCTGGTTTACTGCACGATATTTGAAGATGGTCTATGCAACATGCATTAATTGACTTATTCCTCTAAGTTACCATTTCTAAAAGTGCATGTTATTTTCCCACTAGGTATTCCTAGGTTTCCTGAGAAAAAGGGATTCCATAGTTGAGTCAGTTTAGGAACACTGATTTCATTATTGCAAGACTTCTGAGAGCCATAACTATGCTTAATGAATATTGTGATGTCCAGTACTTGGGTGGACTGAGGAGTACTTCCCAATCTTATTTGACTAGGAGAAGGATTTTTTGCATAATATTTTATAGCACCATTATTTTAAAGAAAAAATTTTGGGAAACACACACCTCTGTATTTCTCCCTTGCTATCAAATTAGAATCACCAGAAATGTCCATAGGTCGCCAAGAAAAAGAGAGCCACCTATTCCTTTGGTAGTTGGCTGTAATATTTTACTAGAGCTTTGTTTTTACTTTTGTTTTTCCCTTGAAAGAAGATCATATGAATCACAGTTGTGTATCTGTGGTGAAGACTACTGTAGAAAATGTTTATTATGTAAATGAATACTACATATATTAGGGTGATGTGGCATATTACTTTCATTTAGCACCCAAAGAATTTATGTTTCCTGTTACTGAATAATGTAATTTCTATAACCCCGTTTTCTTTAAATTGACTGATAGGAATCTCAGAATTAAATTAAATTATTAACTTTTCTGATATAATATTTCATCCTTTTACCACATGACTTGGGATGAAGAAACCTAATGACTTTATAACTTGCTATTGTCATTTTAAAACCTTTTTATTGGGCTTCCCTGGTGGCGCAGTGGTTGAGAATCTGCCTGCCAATGCAGGGGACACGGGTTCGAGCCCTGGTCTGGGAAGATCCCACATGCCGCAGAGCAACTAGGCCCGTGAGCCACAACTACTGAGCCTGCGCGTCTGGAGCCTGTGCTCCACAACAAGAGAGGCCGCGATAGTGAGAGGCTCGCCGCACCACGAAGAAGAGTGGCCCCCACTTGCCGCAACTAGAGTAAGCCCTCGCACAGAAACGAAGACCCAACACAGCCAAAAATAAATAAATAAATAAATAATTAAGACCACATATTAAATAAATAAATAAATAAAATCTTTTTATTGAGGTATAATTTATATGGAATAAAGTGCAGAAAATTCTAGGTGTACATCTTGATGAGGTTCTACATGCGCATATAAGCATGTAACCTCTACCCAGATCAAGATATAGAATATTTCCAGCATCCAGAAAGGCTCTCTCTTGCTCCCTCTCTAAGTGGGCACCTACGAGGAGCCATTATTCTGATGTCTCTCACCATAAATCAGTTTTTCTGGATTAGAACTTCATACACTGGATTCACAGGCATATAATCTTTTGTGTCTGTTTTTTTTCCCTAAATATTATTTTGTGAGATTCATTTATGTTGCTGAATGAATCAACAGTTCCTCAATTCTATTGCTGTACTGCTGTATACTATTCCATTGTATGACTCTACCACTATTTATTTGTTTCTAGCTTTTAGCTACAATGAATACAAATGTTAAAAACATGCTTGTAACAATACCATTCACACTGGCACCCCACCAAGGTGAAATACTTAGGTATAAATCTAACAAAATATGAATAAAATCTATATGAGGAAAACTATAAAACTCTGATGAGTGACATAAAAGAGCAAAATAATGGAGAGAGATATACCATGTTCACAGATAGGAAAACTCAATGTTATCAATTTGTCAGCTCTTCCCAACTTGACCTATAGATTCAATGCAATCCCAATCAAAATCTCAGCAAACTATTTTATGGATATCAACAAAGTGATTTTATAGTTTATATGGAGAGGCAAAATACCCAGAATAGCCAACATGATACTGAAGGAGAAGAATAAAGTTAGAGGACTGATGCTACCCAACTTCAAGACTTACTATAAAGCTATAATAATCAAAACAGTGTGGTATAAGAATGACAAATAGATCAATGAAGTAAAACAGTGAGACCCCAAATAAGCCCCCATAAATACAGTCAACTCACCTTTGACCAAGGAGCAAAGGCAATACAATGGAGCAAAGATGGTCTCTTCAATAAATGGTGCTGGTGATTCACATGTAAACAAATGAATCTAGACACAGAACTTACAATGAATTAACTTAATTAACTTAAATTAAAAAGTAAATTAATGCAAGTTAATTAAGTTAATTTAAATTAAAAAATTTAACTCTATATGAATCATAGACCTAAATGTAAAACACAACACTATAAAAATCCTAGAAGATAACATAGGAGAAAACCTAGGTGACCCTGGATATGGTGGTGCTTTTTAAAATACATAACCAAAGACATGATCCTTGAAGGAAATAAATGATAAGCTGGATTTCATTAAAATTAAAAACTTCTGCTCTGCAGAAGACAATGTTAAGAGAATTAAAAGACAAGCCACAGACAGGGAGAAAACATTTGCAAAATATTAGCAAAAGACACATCTAACAAAGATTGTTATCCGAAATATACAAAGAACTCTTGGAACTTCCCTGGTGGTCCAGTGGGTGAGATTCCACACTCAAAATGCAGGGGGTCTGGGATCGATCCCTGGTCGGGGAACTAGATCCTGCATGTTTGCCTCAACTAAGAGGTCACATGCCACAACTAAGAGTTTGCATGCCACAACTAAGAAGTCCGCCTGATGCAACTAAAGATTCCGCATGCTGCAACTAAGACCAGGGGCAGCCAAAATAAATAAATATTAAATAATATATCTATATATAAAGAACTCTTAAAATTCCACAATAAGAAAACAAACAATCCAATTTACAAATGGGCCAAAAACTTTAACAAACGTCTTACCAAAAAAGATATACAGATGGCAAATAAGCATGTGAAAAGAAGTTTCACATCATATGTCATCAGGGAAATGCAAACTAAAACAATGAGAAACCACTACACACCTATCAGAACACAAAATCCAAAATAACGACAACACCAAATGCTGACAAGGATGTGCAACGACAGGAACTCTCATTCATTGCTGTGGGAATGCAAAATGGTGCAGCCACTTTGGAAGACAGTTTGGCAGTTCTGACAAAACATAATCTTATCATATGATCCAGCAATTGCACTCCTTGATACTTACTCAAAAGAGCTGAAAACTTATGTTTACACCAAAACCTATACATGGATGCTTACAGCAGCCTTACTCATAACTGGCAAAACGTGGAAGCAACCAAGATGTCCTTTGTTAGGTGAATGGATAAATGAACTGTGGACATCTTGACAATGGAATGTTATTCCACTCTAAAATGAAATAAGCCATCAAGCCACGAAAAGACATGGAGGAAACTTAAGTATGTCCTACTAAGTAAAAGAAGCCAAACTGGAAAGGGTACATACTGTATTCCAACTATATGACATTCTGAAAAAGGCAAAACTATAGAGACAGTAAAAAAAATCAGTAGTTGGTAGGGGTTGGCTGGAGGGGTGGAGGGAAGAACAGATGAAGCTAAGAGGACTTTTAGAGCAGTGAAAATATTCTGCATGATACCATAATGATGAATACATGTCATTATGCATTTGTCCAAATCCACAGAATGTACAACACCATGAGTGAACCCTAAAGCAAACCATGGACTTTGGTTGGTTATGATGTGACTGGGTGATTATGATGTGTATGTCAACGTATGTTCACCAGTGTTAGCAAAAGTACCACTCTGGTGAGTGATGGTGATAATGGGGGAGGTTATGCATGTGTGGGTGGCAAGGGGTATATGGGAAATCTCTGTGCCTGCCTTTCAGTTTTGCTGTGAACCTAAAACTGCTTTAAAAAAGCGAAGTCTAAAAAATTTTTAGAAATTCTGGTACGTATTTTTAAAAATTAAAAAAAATTCTGGTACATATCTTTCCATGCATGTCTATACACATTTCTGGTGAATATATACCTAGGAGTAAAACTGCTGAGTCGCATGATATGCATATGTTCAGCTTTAGAAGACAACTGCCAACCGGATTTCCAAAGTTGCTGAACCAATTTATATTCCTAGTAGTAGTGTATGTGAGTTCTAGTTGCTCAATATCTTCACCAATACTTGTTACTGTCAGTTTTTTTCCCCCAACATTAGACATTCTGGTGTACAGGTATCTCATTGTAGATTTAAATTTAGACTCTGATAAATAACGATGTAAAATACATTTTCATGTTTATTGGCTGTCTTCTTTTGTAAAGTGCCATTCAAGTACTTTGCCTGTATCTTAAATAAGGTTGTCTGTCTTTTCAACTTTTATAGATGTTCTTTATACATTTGGATATGACTCTTTTACAAGATATATATACATATTATATACATTGAAAATATATTTTCCCATTCTGTGACTTGCTTTTCCACACTTTTAATGGTATATTTTGCTGAAAATAATTTGTTAATTTTAATGATGCCCAATTTACCAATTTTTTTCTTTTGTCATCAGTGATTTGAGTCCTATTTGAAAAAGGTTTTCGTGACCCAAGTTACTGTAGATACTCTTGTATGTTATCTCCTAGAAGCTCCTAATCTACCTAGGATTTATTTTGTATATGGTATAAGGTAAGGTCAAGATTCATATTTTCCATATAGATATCCCATTGGTTCCAGAAATATTTGTTGAAAAAAACCATCCTTTTCTCACAGCAGTGGTACTGTTGTCATAACTTAGTTGGCCTGTATATGCGCATAGTTTCTGGACTCCTTCTATTCTGTTTCATTGGTTTATTTTCTGTTCTGGTGTAATACCACATTGTCTTAACTACGGCTTTATGATATGTTTGGAAATTCTCCAGCTTTGTTCTACATCAGGGGTTCTCAAACTCAGCACTACTGACATTTTGAGCCAGCTACTTCTTTGTTTGGGGGCTGTCCTGTACATTGACCTCTCTGTGATTTCCTTATTTCTGAGACATTTGTCCCTCAAATCCTGATTGCCTTGGTTGCTCCCAGGTACCTTTAAATATTGTTTTGTTATGTTCTGTTATACTGTATTCAGCTTTTATAATTGTCCCTTACAGGAGAGTGGTCTGATACAAGCTTCTTCATAGCTAGGAGCAGAAGTTCTGGAACAGATTATTAACTTTTTTGCCTAAGACTAAGCCTTGTATAACATGATTTCAAATGGCTTTAACTTTTCCCAAACACCACAAGAACATCTGCAAATTTTTAAAAAGATGAGATGATTTTTAAAAAGATATAGATGATAAACAGAGATATTATAGGATCATTTAATCTTGACTTCTCCTATGCAATTGTCTAAAAGTTTATAAAACTGATATAATCTTAATAAGTATACTTATACATAATGAAACAACATATTAGTGTGTCCTCCTTAAGTACCTACTGAGTTTTTCTTGTTTCCTTCTAACATAGGTGATGATGTACAAAAAGATATACACCCTTGCAGAGCTCTTATGCCATAAATTGCCTACATTTTGGATTTTCTCAAAAAAGGACTGCATCATGGTTGGAATAATGGATACAGTTTAGTGCCGAAGTTGACGACAGACAAAGCTTGTCATAAGATCTATGTTGTTATACTTTTTTTTCTATGTGAGCAGCAGTATAGAAATCCAAGACTCAATTTATTTGCCAGAAATGGGTAAATTAATAGAATTACCAGTATTTTAATCCATATGTGAAATGGTGATTTTCCAGTCAAAATAGGCAATCAAATGTTGAATAGAAAAATCATTTTCTTACATTTGGGCAGAAAATCTATACTTATTGCAGACTTGCAACATGGGTGGTCTAATGGCATTACTTAGCAATGCCATCTTAATATAGACCATCATCCTTTTCAGAAATGGAAAATATTGTTTATTGTATACGGACTAAAAGGTTTTACTATCATTACCATAATGTTACCTTTGACTAGGCATTCACTATAACCTTTAAACTATAGTTACTGGCCTTTTATGTTTTGCACAGGGATGAAAAGAGACATATTAGCTGCACTCCGAGCATGCAAAGAGAGACATACAGGCACCCCACAGGGGCAAAAAGTGCTATGATGAATGTAAAACGTGCATTTGAGAGCCAGTGTGTCACCAACACTATTACCAAAGGCATTTTTCATTTAAAGGTTACCCATAGGGCATTTTATATAAGGTTATGAAAGTTCATAATAACATTTTTCGAAGTATCCTGTGGCCCCAATATTTTCTCACCTCATAAATATATGATTTGATCAAACTTTTGTAAGCATTCTTGGCAGATATAGTTAAAATGTGATTTTTAAAATGTATTTTTAAAACATTTTTAAGCATTCTACTACAAAAAAAATTCCGTTCAGCAATAAAGTGCTAATGAATTTCAACATCTGATGTACAATATAGCTTGTAATCAAGTAATTCGAATAATTAAATAATTATGTAATTTGATTAAATAAAGCAATTAAAGCAATTAAATAATTCGGTTGAAAAACACAAAAACCTGCTTAAAGACTGTAGTAACCTAAATTAAATTTATATATAAATTATACATTCACATTTATAAATATGCATGCATATAATAATTTCATTTATATTTATAAAATCTAAATGATACATATGTGATGTTTGGAAGCATATATATATATATATATACACACATGTGTATGTATACATACATATGTGCATATATGTATATATTATTAAAAACTGAGATAGGTTTTTTTCTTAATTTTAGTATTCAAATTTCACACAAAATTAATTTTAAATACATCAAGCATATATTAAGAAACGCATTAAAACAGATTATATACATGCAACTCTTTCTATTGACTTATGAAGTCTTTGCACAAAAGCCATCATTTTAAAATTACCCTGTATGACTTTGAAGAGATCAAACACTTAGCCTAATATAGAAAATCAAACCACTGATAAATGAAAAAGCACAGTAAAGATCAGCTTAAGTAACACCTCATCTTGGAAGTCTGGTCTGAATTCTCCAGGCAAACAATTAAACATATTCCTATTAATTCTTTTTGAAAAACTGAGTTTTAAAGGAAGAATGTTTAGCATTAATTACCTAGATTCTAATCTATTCTAATGATGAATAACTTTAGTTTACAGCTTTAGATTACTTATGAGATGTTAACTAACTTTTAAAAATCTTTTCCTGGTGAAACTGAAACCAATACACATTAACTTATAATTTTATTTCTTAAACTTGTTTAAAAATGTCTATTCTGTAAACAGTATGACTCTCAGAGACTGTACTTAAAAGCAAGAGTAACTGCTAACTTATAAAATCACTACCTACAAAAATTCAAACGAAATCAAGAAATCTCATAGTTGGAAAGATAATATGAGAGTTATTTGAAAAAGTAAATAGATTTTGACTTAAGCACCTTTCAGTAAGGGTATCATTAATTCTAACTAATACAACTTTATAAAGTAATATACAACCACACATGCATTCTGAATAGTCACCAAAATATAATATATTCTTCTAGTTACTGGTGGGATTTAGTGCCTGACTTCCCCTAACAGGTTCACTTCATGAAAACACAACAAACTCCCACCCAAAAGTCACAGAAACACAGAGTACGGACTTTTCCTATTTATCAAAATAAGCATTCATTTGAGTTATATGTCTGGCTTATGTTGCAACAAAATTTAAGTGATTTAAAGATCACAATGAAATATTTTCTGAACAACAGAGTAATTAATACAGCTTTTTAGAGATGGCTTCAAAATGCATTGCCCCTCTCCACCCCAGGGATTTATCTAACCTAAATGTTTCATAATTTTTATTTTTCTCTTTAATTGACTTTTGTAATTATTAGATTATAAAGAGTTTTTGTAATATCCACTAGCAGAGGGAGTAAAAATAGGAAACTTAAGCTCACACAATTAGCTTATTTCAGGATAATGTTCTTATTTTAAATAGTGCACGTAATTACCACAATTTTTACTTTGCTTTCAATGTTTGGAAAATCAAAATTTAACTTTCTTAAAGAAAAATATTTAAGCCACATCCACAGATATATATTTTAGAGCCAATGGAAATACTTAAAGTATTAAATGCTATTTTTCCCATGGCATTTGTCAACCAGTGTCACTTTGACATCAGCATGTACGCCTTTAATGCCAAACAATTAAAGGCTTTCATCTTTTCATATGAGCGAAGTTCAGATTTTCTCCCAGAATAAACAGTCAACCATGCCACGAAATACTCTAATAATCATCAGAGAAGAAAATCTTTTATCTCTGGTTTCCAAATTTTGACAAATTATGTTTTGTCACATTCACGTATTAGTCAGTGCTGCTCTGGCTCCATGACCATGATGAAACCTCACAGATTTTAAAATTGCTCTAAGCTCACAGATAAAAGCAAACTCGAAGCTGTTGGATATTTGTTGAAGCACTAACCAATCTACAGCACAGGCCCTGAAGAAACACAGTCATTAACACCCTGGCTGTGTCCTCTCTCCCAGGGCGCTGTCTTGGATTGATTACCACTGTGACCACATCGTCCTACAGACTTCTCATGTAAACGGGCAAATGGATAAACAGGAGGCCATACCAGAAGGGGCTCATCGGGGGCACTGGTGGAAAGCTCGGCAGATGCTGTGCGGACAGAGCTGAGCCCAGTAAGGGAAACATTTGAGAGCCTTCTCCTCCTCACGCCACTGCAGTTGTTCGGGATTTTAAATGCACATCTCTTGTGGTAATTCAGCCCACATCCTGGAAGGGGAAAGTAAAAATGACTTTTGTTCAACTATAAATTAAAAGCTATTTTAGTATAAGTTGTAGATTATGAATTTTTAGAAACAGTACTCCTTCCATTTTTCTTGTGGCTGCTCGAAAATTTAAATTTTCTTTTGAGCTCTTCTGATTTATTTTCCCAATTTGTCAATAAGCTGGGTTTTGACATCTGATTTTATTGGATGAGCCCAGCAACTACCCTGGTTATCATTTAAAAAAATGTTTTCTAACATAAGGGACTTGGGCTTTGAGGGATCTAGCAATAAAACTCCAGTGAGATGACCTATTTTTAGCTGCCTCAAGTTCTATTGCAAGGGAAAATTAATCATAACGCTTCACAACTTTTGACTTGCACTGATTTGAATCATGGCTCCACAACTTGTTTGTCTACATGGCCTTGGAAAAATTACTTCACCTCAGTTTTCCTGTCTGTAAAATGAGGATAATAACTACCTTGCAGAATTGTTGAGAAAATATGTAAAATACTACGCATGCTAGTTTCTACATGGTAGATAATTAGGAAAAAGCACCATTTTCCTCTCAATATTTCCACTGTTCATAGTTCTATCACGTAATCTTACTGTTCAGAATTTCCCCATGTGTCACATAGCAGGCCAGGCAAATTTTCATAAAACTACACTTTAGGTAGACTTTCTTCCAGATCACTGTCTCTTAACTTCCCTTCTTACAGACAGAAATTCAGAAATTATGGTTATTTTATTTATGGATTTCATCATAAAAGCTTGGGGTTTTTGGTCAAAGTTCAAACAGCTCTATCCCTCCCCGCCCCACCCTTCATCAAAAAGGAGCAAGGTATGATTTGGTCCGTTTTTAAGATTATATCATGGTATCCTATAAACCTGAATTATGCACTTCAAGGATTTCTGTCCATGGAGGATGACAGAACTATGATCTTGGTGTAGAAACTGGGTACACGTTCCAGCCTGCCACTCAACAGCTGAGTGACCTTGGATGGTTTGATTAACCTCCTGAATCTCAGCTCCTTTCAGCAAACATTTATTGAATGCCTACTATTCCAAGTTCTGGCTTAAGATGCAAATTATATGTTTAGCCTGTTAGCAAAATAAACAACACGTTATGGGAGAGAAACATATCCACATGATATAGGGGAAAAGATAGGAGAATCTGGCTTCCCAGATCAGGGCTAACATGTTGAAGATAGGAAATGAACCGAACAGAATCCATGCAGTACCCAGATCCCTGGAAGGTATCTGAAGGAAAGAAGGCATTGCAGAAGAGGGCACGACATAAGTAGCTAACTCCAGCATGCGTTCCACTTGGCTGGGGAAGGAATACCTTACCTTCACATTTAAGGCCTTGACGCACCAGCCCCCATAGCATTTCTCCACAGTGATCACAGAAAGCTGGAGCTCTGTACGAATGAACAAAGAGAGTGTGGGGACGAATCTGAAAGTCTTCAAAGGTGGCGGAAGCTGTGAAAATAATAACATTGAAAAATAAGTTGAATAAATACGCTCATCTGTAGATAATTAGTATGCAAGATACTTAACATGCAAGTATGGGTATAACTGGGCAAAGTCAGGAAAGATAAGATGCAACACTGCTTGACTTTTAGCCATTCCACTCCATTCTTCTCAACCACAGCTTTATAAGTGGTGGCAAAGGAACCTCTTTCTTGTCTTCCTGCTTAACAAGGTCTCAGGCCACTTCAAAAATAGCCAAAACGCTAGAACAAAGAATGAATGAAAGAATAACTCAATTCAATCTATAAATACGGGATGTTGCTTTAAAACACTTTGCTTTTTCTCTTACCTAAATGAGCCAGAGAGGTATTCAGAAATATTAATGGAAAGGAAACACTTGATGAATGGAATTTAGACAGATCAGAAGACAGTGTACTTGAATATGACCTTGAAGAAGTACATTAGAAGGGTGGGGCCCAACTGGAAGAAATCTGGGCAGCCTCTTTTGGGGAGATACAGTTGTTTGAACTCTTAGGCAATATAACCAAGCATTTAAATCCTGACCTAAAAATAACAGGCAGCCTCTTCATCAATATGCCAAACAGAGGGATTTAATACACACACTGGTGAATTCCAGCCCACTCTGATAAATATACTTCAGCAAATCATATTCATGCTATAGGGTACTTTTTGTTATGCTTATTGTTATTTATCCCATATGGTATTCGTACAGAGTATTGAAATTCATTATGTTTTAAAAATTATACTTTTCCACATGATATTTTTATTATGTTATAAAAATAGTTCACGGTGTTTTGGTGTTGCTTAAATCAAGAAATAGAAAGGTACAGATAAATGAAAGTGAAAGACCACCCCTTTTCCCCAAATCCTAGTGTGTAGGGCTATATCCTTCTGGATCTATTTACACATATAGCCCGATATTAAGGCTGCCCGTAATAGTCCAGGGAGTGCTGACCTACGAGTGAGAAGAGCTGGATGAGGCTTTGCCATTACCTTACTGACAACTCACTTAATCATCACGAGCCTCAGTTTCCCATACATAAAAAGAGAAGGTCTGACCAATGGTGACTTCTCCTAACCCTTCAGGTGTAAACTTCCATTAACTTAGAATAGAACCATGTGCACTTGATTTCGTAAGGTTTTATGCAAAGAGAATTTGGGGGAAAATTTAGGCCTTAAATACATCTTTCTATTCTGCCTTCCCTTCTCTTCCTCCTGTTTGTCTTCTTGCCTTACTTTTTCAACACACATTTGTTAAACACCTTTTCAATATTGTCAATGGCACCATTCCAGGGACAGAGATGTAAAGATAAGTAAGACATCTTTACAGAGCCTACCAGACCAGCAGAAAGGCAGATAAAAACAAACAAAAAAACTCCACAATAACTATAAAATAACTTCTAAGGTTCAAAGACGCTACAAAATTTGGCCTAAGTTACTAAACAGAACTAAGACTACAACCCACAAGTGTTTTGTCCCCAATCCACTGTCCTCTTCATCATACCAGTGTTACATCTTACCTTTCCTAACTCTGCCCAAAGAGTTCTATCCAACAGCCCCATGGTGAGGGAAATAAACATCTGCAGTTTTCCTGATGGTGTCTTGGATAGCAGGTATGGGCTAAGGAATCACCTGTGGAGTATACTTATGAAGTGCTTACCTTGGTAAGTATGCAAGGTGTGACAGAGTGAACGCTGAAACTGTAGGCGATTCATCTCTGCTAGATAGGTGTCCAAAATTATGAGGACAACTTTGAGGGTATCACATCCCTCAGGGCAAGTGACAACAGAACATGCAGGAAAGTGAATCACTTCAACCAGAAAGGATATTACTGATAGTTCACAGACGTATATCTGGACCATAAAAAGAGATTAAAATTTTTAATGGGTCAGTTTTCCCTTGAATAAAAGTACTTTATTCCAAATTAATACGCTTTACTATTGGAAATCATCCATCAACTTATTAAAGGTACTAGTTTTACTCAATGGAAAGATAATGAGAATAATAATAAGGTTAAGATTTATTGAGCTATTACTGTATACCAGACACTACACTAAGAGATTAAAGTGTGGGAAGAAGGAGCTAATCAAAGAAGTGCAGCCAAGTAAGTTGCTCTAGCATTGCCTACAAGGAGTTCTGATGAGTGTCAAGGTTCCTTACAAAAAGGATTTCAATTGAAATAAGATTGGGAAATTGTATTATTATGTTTCTCACTTCAAGTTTCACAATATTACAGTCAACGCTTATTCTAAGTAAATCAGTAAAAAAGTATGGTTTGGGTTCCAATCAACTACTTTTATAATTTGGTCAAAGTGTGTCTAATTTTGTAAATGCTAAATCTTCTTTAAAATTGGTCTCTCACAGTCATGGACAAATTTGTTTTTAAAACATCAAAGAAAATAATTAAAGAAAATACTTTGCGCCAACCATTAACTCCTAACTTCTCCCCTGCCTCTCCCCCCATCTCCCACCCCTGCCAAATGTCACCCAAACAATGGTGACAATACCATGACAGCAATTAGTTGAATAATTAAGGTAGTTTTCAAAATAAGGAATGTTAAAATTTGACAATACTAATACCTAGATGTGTTCAGATATTTTTTGAATTAATCAGAAAGAATATAAATAATTAAAAAGAAGATTTTCAATGACCCCCCCCCAAATCCAGTTTATGTCAGGTACGTTTGTTTTTTCACCTTCTGAAGGGGATTAACATTCATAAGCAGTTAGCACCCTTGACTTATGTTTAAATGCCATTTTCTAAAGTTCAATTTTAATATTCTCCTGTTAATTTTCGAATAATTAAATACATTTTTTAAAATAAAACTACCAAGTGTGGTGAGGTTTCACATGCATTTGAAATCAAAGCACAACATCCATTCATTATGAATTTACCTGTTTCTGCACCCTGGGGGAAATCAGCATTAGCTGAGTGTATGCATGCCATCTTGCCTAATCACAAAATTGCACTTCAGAGATAATCACTTAGCACAGGAAAACAAAGTGAATGCTGTAATTCCATTTCACTTAAGGTTTGGAAGCAAAATGGACAGATAAGAATAGAAATACTAAAGTGTCTAGAGATTCCAAGAGAGAACAATGTGCTATCTGTCAGTATGTCATAATCAATCAGGTGACCTAAATTAAAACCATATGACAGGGCTACAAACTAAACACAATGGGCCCCTTATACTGGTACCTGTGTATCTTTGATTTGCTTTGTTCACAGTCTATTGTTATACTCCACCGTGCAGGAGAGGAGAAAATAACATGCTTTCCTTAGTCACTGAGCATTTAAAACAGGTAATTGAGCCAAAAACTCTAAGATAATCAGTACTTCTTTTAAGGTTCATGATAAATTGTTGCACAAAATGGAATAAACTGTTTGGTTAGCAGTACAGAAGAAATCAGGCTTCCAAAGCAAAATAAATAATCTCTGGAGGTCAAAAATATTTGCATAATAAAATCAAATAATGTCCTATCTTCCAAGATTCTTAGTAATTTATTTTTACTGGTAATTTTGGCAATTTGGGAGAAGTGTTAACTCTTTCTGGCATTGCCAAGTTGGAACAGGTATAAGAAGAAGAAAAGCTTAACACATTTCAAGTATCATCTCATTCAATTTTTCACAAGGACTCTATGAAGTAGATACTATTGTCCCCACTTTACAGATGAGAAAACTGTCTCAGAAAAATTAAGGAGCTGCCCTAGGTAACGCAGAATCTTGATTCAGACAGCCTGACAGCTGAACCATACAAATTCTCTCATCGACTCTGAATCTAATCATCATATTCTCTGACCATCAAAATTCTGTGGATTATAAAGCTGCATCTTTATTTTATGAATTACTAGCAAAGGCTTAAAAAACACTGCAATTAAATACAACACACCACTATTGTAAGGTGCATCCTTATCTCAGAGATGCAAAAAATACTGAGGAAAAAAAGTCCATGAAATAATGTATAAAATGAAATTAATTCAGTTCATAATCAAAAATTCTTTTAACATGCTTTCTGCATATACTCCATTTTTTGAAATCCTTCTCCCTCCAAACAAATTGGAGTTAGTTACAATAACTGGTTTTAAATTTTTTACAAAAATCAAAGGTAATGATAACTAACACCCAATTCGAGTTTTGTGTCTACATGATAACCAGTGTCATTCAATTGATAAGTCTGGCCCAAAGCAAAATATTATGAAGCTTTTAAAAATTAAGATTTGTTGTAGATAAATTTGTTTTTTTCTTAACCTCTGGAATATTGAAAATAGCTTCTGAATATCACTCTCCCCACATAAATACAAATACTCATCAGCTTTAAGGTATTCTGTGGATAAGAAACCATATCCACTTTAACATCCTATCATTCATCCATACACACACATAATAGATACACATAAATAATCCTCTGTTCCGTGAGAGCTTTCATTAGTGGAATGATAACTATTCACAAATCAGTTTACTGTATTCGTAAATATCTCAAATTATTAGAAATATTTTTTTATATTGAGTCCCAAACACTACTCTGTAATTTCTATTTGGAGGTGACAGTTCTAAAAGCAAGCATTTAAATTAAGACATTTTTGTGTCTTTCTTAAATCAGCTCATGTAAGTCAAGCAGGCCTAATACCTTCAAGCATATAGTTGATTAATATTATGTTTTACTAATATATCTAGAACCTACTATATAGTAATATATATGTATTGTAATATAGTATATATTAGAAATAGAAAAATAACAAGGAATAGTATCTGTTGTGGAGGGTCCAAAGTCAAAATGAGGATGAGAGACCCATAAATAATCATAATACAAGATGCAGTGATGGAAACACAAAGGAAAGGGCAACTAAGGCTGCCTGGGTCTATCAGGGAAAGCTTCATCAAGGAGGGATCACTGAACAGAATCTTGAAGGATGAAGAGTGTTTTGAAAAGCAAAGAATAGGATAAAGGAAAGAGGAAACATTTTGTATAGCCTGATTTTATTTAATTATAGAAAACTTGTAAGACTACCTACACATTTCTTTATAATTATAATTTTGTAGGCTCTTGATCATTGGTGCACTGTCAGGACAGTTAGCAAGAGTGACTCCAACAAATTGTCCATGACACAGGTATCTGAGAAATTACAATAGATCATTTACACACTATCCTGGCCCAGATATCTCTGTGCCTGAAAAATTACGCCTGCAGATGTGTACCTGCCTTCCCCCCATTCCACTACCTAATACCTACACCCTGAGGTTGGTCATTTCTTTTTGCTTCTCCATTGATCCCAGTCTCTCCAAGCCACTGTTGTACCAGATACTCCCTTCATGCAAGCACTGTTCAAATTAATCACACGGTTCACATTTTTGTTATCCGTGGAGATGTCTAGAGTCGGGAAAGTCCCATAGCTCTTCAGAAACAAGAGCATTAAACAAATTCTTGTTGAGACACTTACAAAAGCATCTTTTAGATAACTAGAGAAAAAAAGACAGAAATTTCAATTTTTCACTCACATATGACCAGAAAAACATTAGTGAGGAGCAATGATGGGAACTTGGGAGGCTGTGAATATATCATCCCAAAGATTACAGCAGCCAAGAGAAGAAACATAAAATGTATTTAGATATGCTGATCAGGCAGTTCAGAAAGTTCTGGGAAAATATTTTATAAGTATATGGCCAGACTCTTAAAAAGAAGATGTGGCACATATATACAATGGAATATTACTCAGACATAAAAAGAAATGAAATTGAGTTATTTGTAGTGAGGTGGATGGACCTAGGGTCTGTTATACAGAGTGAAGTAAGTCAGAAAGAGAAAAACAAATACCATATGCTAACACATATATATGGAATCTAAAAAAAAAAAAAAGTTCTGAAGAACCTAGGGACAGGACAGGAATAAAGACACAGATGTAGAGAATGGACTTGAGGACACGGGGAGTGGGAAGGGTAAGCTGGGACGAAGTGAGAGAGTGGCATGGACACATATACACTACCAAATGTAAAATAGATAGCTAGTGGGAAGCAGCCGCAAAGCACAGGGAGATCAGCTCGGTGCTTTGTGACCACCTAGAGGGGTGGGATAGGGAGTGTGGGAGGGAGATGCAAGAGGGAGGAGATATAGGGATATATGTATATGTATAGCTGATTCACTTTGTTATAAAGCAGAAACTAACACACTATTGTAAAGCAATTATACTCCAATAAAGATGTTTAAAAAAAAAAAAGGCTCCAAGAGGAATAAAAAGGTCTCACAAGCCAGAGTGACAGCACAATAACAAGTTACCCTAATTAGGGAGAAGAAGGGGTAGTACCTAGAGAAACTGATGTAACTGCCCAGGGAACTCTGTTAGGCTTATACTCAGAAAGAGAATGCAGCTACAGAAGGAGCAGCAGAGTCAGGGAAACAGCAAATAGTGGCCTGGCCAGTGAGAACCACCTTAAGAAGGCTAACAGGAGGAGAAAGCTGAAGCTTTTAAAAAGCTGGAAAGAACAAAAGGCCGTTTAGCTGTGTGTCATATGTGGCAAGAATGAGGAAGAGACAGGCCTGCACCATGGAAAAAAGAGTTTAATGCTAAAAAAGTAGAAAAAGCTAAACTATTCAACTGTAGTTTTGCTTCTACCTTTTCTAGAAGAGGAGTATCTATATTCAAACTAAATAAATAAATAAAGGGAAGAAGAAATATCAAATATACTCAAGAAGGAAACAAAGTCTAGGGTAGATGAACAAAGATTATCTAATCTGATCTGTTCTCAATAGGCCCAGGTGAGTTATATAAATTTATTTTTAATCTTATGAAAACATCTACCACAATATTCGAACAGACTCTTGTTGGGCTTGTGGAATTATGCCAAAGGCCTTCTGTAAGAAAAATAGAAAATACTCTGATAAGAATGGAAGAGTTTGAAAGGAGAGTTAATGAAGAAATTTAGCCCTAGTCGATATCAAAATATTCTATAAAACTATGATTTTTTTTTTTTTTTTTGCGGTACGCGGGCCTCTCACTGTTGTGGCTTCTCCCATTGTGGAGCACACCCATGGCTCACGGGCCCAGCCGCTCTGCAGCATGTGGCATCTTCCCGGACCAGAGCACGAACCCGTGTCCCCTGCATTGGCAGGCGGACTCTCAACCGCTGCGCCACCAGGGAAGCCCAAAACTATGATATTTAAAAGTAAGTGGTGGGGGTCTTCCCTGGTGGCGCAGCGGTTGAGAATCTGCCTGCTAATGCAGGGGACATGGGTTCGAGCCCTGGTCTGGGAGGATCCCACATTCCGCAGAGCAACTGGGCCCGTGAGCCACAACTACTGAGCCTGAGTGTCTGGAGCCTGTGCTCCGCAACAAGAGAGGCTGCAATAGTGAGAGGCCCATGCACCGCGATGAAGAGTTGGCCCCGCTTGCCACAACTAGAGAAAGCCCTCGCACAGAAACGAAGACCCAACAGAGCAAAAATAAAATAAATAAATTAAAAAAAAAAAAAAGTAAGTGGTGGGACTTCCCTGGTGGTGCAGTGGTTAAGAATCCACCTGCCAATGCAGGGGACACGGGTTCGAGCCCAGGTCCGGGAAGATCCCATGTGCCGCAGAGCAACTAAGCCTGTGTGCCACAACTACTGAGCCTGTGCTCTAGAGCCCGCGAGCCACAACTACTGAGCCCGCACACCACAACTACTGAAGCCTGCACACCTAGAGCCTGTGCTCTGCAACAAGAGAAGCCACGGCAATGAGAAGCCCGCACACCGCAACTAAGAGCAGCCCCCGCTGGCCGCAACTAGAGAAAGCCCGCGCGCAGCAACGAAGATCCAACGCAGCCAAAAATAAATACAAATAAATTTATAAAAAAAAAAGTAAGTGGTGGTTGTGTAAGACAAAAGAGATCAATAGGATAGAGCTGATAACATAGAAATCTACTCTATGTATGAATTTTAAATATGATAGAATAGATATCATAAATCAATGCAGCAGGGAAACATAATTTAACAAATGATTAACAATTAGTAACATTTAGCTACTTGGGGGGACACAATTTAGAAGCTTATCTCCTATGTTATACAAATATATAAATATATATATATATAAAATACCTGATGAGTAAAAAGTTAAAATAACAAACCATGGAAAAACTAGAAGGAAACAGAAGTGAGTGCTTATCAAATCTCTGGAGGAAAAAAAGACTTTAGAAAGTAAAAGAAATTCATAAATCTTCAAAGTGATGGAAAATCAAATGGGAAAGATTTATCAGCATGATCATGTAGCAGGCACTACTGACTGACGTGCCTTAAGAGTCATGTAATATTCTCTTTTATTTAGTATAGGTTTATTTATAATAATTATATGTGCTAGGTCACAGAATTATGTTCAATACTTTCAAGCATTTATAATATAATCACAAACATTCAAGGAGAGATCCCTACGCTTGTTAAATGTCAGGCATGCAGGTGACAAGGCCTATGTTCTAGTATGAAAATTAAGGAAGTTCACAAGTATTCATTCATTCCTTCTCAGAAGGAAACAGATCCTTATCTGCCTTCTTTTATTTTTCTTTTTAACCAGAGGCAAGCAGCAGGACAGTAGGAGTTATGATGGCAGGGCTAAAAATTCTGCACAAGAAGTTTAGGATCTGTTCATGAACCTGGAGAGTTACAGTTAACACCTGAGCAATCAATCCTTTGTTTCCCTCTCAGGCAACTGAGCTCTGTAGCTGCTGCAGAATAACTGTTACAGTAGTAGCAATGTCTTCTGCCAGGAAGGCTCCTGGGATGAAACAGATACAAAATGGAACTCTATGTAACTAAAGGAAGAGCGCTGTAAGACGAGTTATTATATCTGTCCACCTCCATATTAAGAAGTTGCCAAAGACCCTCATATTAACACTCCCCTCAACATACTTTTTGATCCAGTCATTACTGATATATGCCTCCCTGCCCTTCACACAAACCTTCCCTTCTGCTTCCCATCCCACAACTCAGCACAGTATCACCTGTTCTGGGAAGCCTTCAGTGATAAGCCCACCCCCACCTGACATTAACTGCCCTCTTCTATGTTCTGATAAGCTCCTGGGCACACTCGTATCATAAAATGTATCATGCTATACTGACACCCTTTACCCCTTTATGCATTCACACCTGACATTAGCAGATTGCTGAAGGATAGAGAGTATACCTTCTCTGAGTTTATGCACACATTAAGCAATCAATTAATGTCCATGGTTGAATAAATGAAGCAATGTCTTTAAAACTGATATTGCTAGCCTGCAGTTCTAAGGTTCTACATTTTAAGTCCTAATAATCTGTAAATATAGTATTTCAAGTTCAGAAGCAAAGCCCAAAGCCCATCAGACTCATAACATGGCTCACAATTTGCACATTTTAAAAAGTAACTAGCAATGTCCTTGACACTTCCAGAGATGTCTTTGCTAGTGTCTCATTACTCTATAGGCAGAGTGGTGCAGGCAGTGGTGATAAGCACGGACTTAAGTGTCAGAGCATATCTGGGCTCGGATCCCAGTCACAGCAAATGGGTGACCTTGGATGTGTTACTTCCCCTCTCTGAACCTCAGTGTCCCTCTCTCTCAAACTGGCTTAGCGAAGCTCACCTTGTTAGGTAGGATGTGAGGAGGACACAAGGTGATTAGCACAGTCCTTGGCATACTGGTAGTAGTTATCACAGGGATTTCTTAGCATAATAATTAACAGTATGGGCTTTGTAATCAGAAAGATCTGGGTTTGAATCCCAATTATTATTTGTTATTTGTAATTATTATTATTGTCATCATCATCAATACTAATAGAGGGAAGTACTGCTTTTAAATCCATCATCAATCACAGCACATAAAAAAATTAAGGCCTTTAAAAACTATTATTATTCGTTTCCTCTACTGCCTCATAAAGAATATGTTTCCACTCCAGAGGAAATTGCTTTTCTTTCCACTGTTCTGGTTAATGCTAATTAAATGGTGCTAAGTCCATAGGACTGTGTCTAGTCCCTTCTCTAAAATGAAACAATTAACAGTTGGGAATTGCAGAGGGGAAAGAAGGATCACTATATCCTGATGTGACTGAATGAAAAATGCCACAGCTGGAAAGAGATTTGAGAGCATCTCGGGTCAAGAAAGAACATAAATTGTTGCCCCATGTGTCCAACATAGAGGAAAAAGAAAATTAAGTAAAAATGTCATGGAGTCAAATTCTAGCTAATGAGTGCAGGCTCTGCAGGCACCCGAAACAGGGGAAAGAAAGGTCAAGCCTGTTTCTTAGAAAGCTCCATTACATACAGGAGACTTTATACCTTTAAAAGGATAATGACCTCATTTGAATGAGGAATACCAGCATACAAACTGCCCTTTAGACTGCTTACAAAAGGCTGGTAGACAAAGGTTAGGTACAGTATTATAATGAAATGTTCTTATAGGCAGCGGGGTTTCTGGCAACAAATAGCATCACTGTTGTCAAATATCTTTGCATATAGAGACAACATGCTGAGGTCCTATATGCTTTGCTTCAAGTTTCTTTAAGTCTCACTGTACTTTTCTTAAAAACAGATGCTTACTCTTGATTCATAAACAAACAAACAAAAACCTTAAAAGCTGTGACATTTGTTGGATATTCCCACTCCCAAAGAAGCAACAGTTCAATGATGGCTGAATTCAACTCAATGCCTGCTGACCAGGCACCTGCTGTGAACAGGAATAGTTCTGGCTGCTGCTCAAGGGTGCCCAGAGGAGGGAATCTACTGCTAAGGGACTCCTTGTATTCTTGTAGAAGAATCAGGCTGACTGACTCAGTTGGTCTGCTCTGATTTATCAGAATAAAAGAGCTTTATTAATTGAAAACCTGCTTTTATGCTTTTTAGTCACACTTACTGAGTAAATATTTTACTTAAAGTAAAACCTATGCTTTGTTGTGAACACTTTTGACAAACACATACAATTGTGTAACCAATACCATAATCGAAATATGGAACAATTTTTTTCAACCGTTCCCAAATTCCCCTGGGCCCCTTTGGAGACAAACTCTTTCCCACCCCCATTCCCCGGCAACCACTGATTTATTTTCTGTCCCTTTTCCAAAATGTCATATAAATGTAGTCTTTGGAGTGTAGCCTCTAACAGCATAATGCATTTGAAATTCATCCTTGTGTGCTGAGTCAAATTCCATTTGGCTGATATGCTACAGTTTGCTTATCCACTCACCAGTTGAATCTTTTGAAAAGGGCATCAGTTTATCCATTCATCTGGGCATTAGGGCCAAGGGTCATGCTGGGTTTGAGGGCAGTAGGGATCTAGGGTGCAGAGCCCAGGCTCCAGTAGGGAGAAAGAGGTGGAAAGAAATAATTTATGATCTGAACACGTCATTCACAGCATGGGAACTTTATTGCTGAAAACAATTATCTTTTTACAACAGTGGACAGCATATAACTTTTAGAGTGAGATAAAGTGGCTACCACTTTTAGGCTGCAAGATCTCTCTGTATCTCATTTCCCTCATCTTTGAAATGGGTATAATTATTAACTCAAAGAATAGTTGCATAATCATTTCATTGAGAAAATATTTTGAAATAACAGCATTGTAACTGGCACTACACTGTGGTAGTGCACAAAATATGGTAAAACACAATAGACATTTTCTCAAATATGCATATGTAGACTTAATCTTATGTTTTTGCATTATTTGCAAAAATTAACTCAAAATAGACCTAAATATAAAGCCTAACTATAAAAACTCTAGAAGAGAACCTCAGAGAAAATGTTTATAAGCTTGGTTTAAGCAAAGATGTCTTAGATACAATGCCAAAAATATACCTCATTTTTAAAAATCAATAGGCCCAGGATTGGTTCAAGATGGCAGAGTAGAAGGACATGCGCTCACTCCCTCTTGCAAGAGCACTGGAATCACAACTAACTGCTGAACAATCATTGACAGGAAGACAATGGAACTCACCAAAAATGATACTCCACATCGAAAGACAAAGGAGAAGACGCAATGAGATGGTAGGAGGGGCACAATCACTATAAAATCAAATCCCATTACCACTGGGTGGGTGACTCACAAACTGGAGAACAATTATACTACAAAAGTCCACCCACTGCAGTGAAGGTTCTGAGCCCCATGTAAGGCTTCCCAAACTGGGGGTCCGGCAATGGGAGGAGGAATTCCCAGAGAATCAGACTTTGAAGGCTAGCGGGATTTGATTGCAGGACTTCAACAGGATTGGGGGAAACAGAGACTCCACTCTTGGAGGGCACAAAGTAGTGTGTGCATTGGGACCCAGGGGAAGGAGCAGTGACCTCAAAGGAGACTGAACCAGGCCTACCTGCTAGTGTTGGAGGGTCTCCAACCCTCCACAGCAGGGGTGTGGCTGTGGCTCACCACAGGGACAAGGACACTGGCAAGAGGAGTTCTGGGAAGTACTCGTTCGCATGAGTCCTCCCAGAGTCCGCCATTAGCCCCACCAAAGAGCCTGTAGCCTCCAGTGCTGGGTTGCCTCAGGACAAACAACCAACAGGGAGGGAACTCAGGCCCTTCCATCAGCAGACAAGTGGATTAGAGTTGTACTGAGCTCTGCTCACCAGAGCAATACCCAGCTCTACCCACCACCAGTTCCTCCCATCAGAAAGCTTGCAGAAGCCTCTCAGATAGCCTCATCCACCAGAGGGCAGACAGCAAAAGCAAGAAGAACTACAATCCTGCAGCCTGTGGAATGAAAACCACATTCACAGAAAGATAGACAAGATGGAAAGGCAGAAGGCTATGTACCAGGTGAACGAACAAGATAAAACCCAAGAAAAACAATTAAATGAAGTAGAGGTAAGCAACCTTCCAGAATAAGAATTCAGAATAATGATAGTGAAGATGATCCAGGACCTCGGAAAAAGAACGGAGGTAAAGATCAAGAAGATGTAAGAAATGTTTAACAAAGACCTAGAAGAATTAAAGAATGAACACCTGGAAGAACTAAAGAACAAACAGAGATGAACAATACAATAACTGAAATGAAAAACAAACTAGAAGGAATCAATAGCAGAATAACTGAGGCAGAAGAATGGATAAGTGACCTGGAAGACAGATTGGTGGAATTCACTGCTTCAGAACAGAATAAAGAAGAAAGAATGAAAAGAAATGAAGACAGCCTAAGAGACTTCTGGAACAAATTAAATGCACCAACGTTCACATTATAGGGGTCCTGGAAGGAGAAGAGAGAGAGATAGTACCCAAGAAAATATCTGAAGTGATTATAGTCAAAAACTTCCCTAACATGGGAAAGGAAACAGCCACCCAAGTCCAGAAGCACAGAGAGTCCTAGGCAGGATAAACCCAAGGAGAAACACACTGAGACACATAGTAATCAAATTGACAAAAATTAAAGACAAAGAAAAATTATTAAAAGCAACAAGGGAAAAACAACAAATAACATAAAAGGGAACTCCCAAAAGGTTAACAGCTGATTTCTCAGCAGAAACTCTAAAACTATATTTAAAGTGATGAAAGGGAAGAACCTATAAACAAGATTACTCTACCCGGCAAGGATCTCATATAGATTTGATGGAGAAATCAAAAGCTTTACAGACAATCAAAGCCTAAGAGAATTCAGCACCACCAAACCAGCTCTACAACACATGCTAAAGGAACTTCTTTAAGTGGGAAACATGGGAGAAGAAAAGGACCTACAAAAACATACCCAAAACAATTAAGAAAATGGTAATAGGAACACACATATCGATAATTACCTTAAATCTGAATGGATTAATGCTCCAACCAAAAGAAACTGGTTTGCTGAATGGATACAAAAACAAGACCCATATATATGTTGTCTTCAAGAGACCCACTTCACCTAGGGCCACAAACAGACTGAAAGTGAGGGGATGGAAAAAGATATTCCATGCAAATGGAAATCAAAAGAAAGCTGGGGTGCCAATACTCATATCAGATAAAATAGACTTTAAAATAAAGAATGTTACAAGAGACAACGAAGGACACTACATAATGATCAAGGGATCAATCCAAGAAGAAGATAAAACAATTATAAATATATATGCACCCAACATAGGAGCACTACAATATGTAAGGCAACTGCTAACAGCCATAAAAGAGGAAATCGAGAGTAACTCAATAATAGTGGGGGACTTTAACACCTCACTTACACGAGTGGACAGATCATCTAAATAGAAAATTAATAAGGAAACACAAGCTTTAAATGACACAACAGACCAGATAGATTTAACTGATGATTATAGGACATTTCACCGAAAAACAGCAGATTACACTATCTTCTCAAGTGCACACAGAACATTCTCCAGGATAGATCACATCTTGGGTCACAAATAAAGCCTTGGCAAATTTAAGAAAATTGAAATCATATCAAGCATCCTTTCCAACCACAACACAATGAGATTAGAAATAAATTACAGGGGGAAAAAAAGGAAAAAACAGAAACACATGGAAGCTAAACAATATGATACTAAATAACCAAGAGATCACTGAAGATATCAAAGAGGAAATCAAAAAATACCTAGAGACAAATGACAATGAAAACATGATGATCCAAAAGCTATGGGATGCACCAAAAGCAGTTCTAAGAGGGAAGTTTATAGCAACACAATCCTACCTCAAGAAACAATAAAAATCTCAAACAATCTAACCTTATACCTAAAGGAAATAGAGAAAGGACAACAAACAAAACCCAAAGTTAGTAGAAGGAAAGAAATCATAAACATCAAAGCAGAAATAAATGAAATAGAAACAATAGCAAAGATCAATAAAACTAAAAGCTGGTTCTTTTACAAGATAAACAAAATGGATAAAACTTTAGCCAGACTTACCAAGAAAAAGAGGAAGAGGACTCAAATCAAAAAAATTAGAAATGAAAAAGGAGAAGTTACAACAGACACCAAAGAAATACAAAGGATCACAAGCGACTACTACAAGGAACTCTATGACAATAAAATGGATAATCTGGAAGAAATGCACAAATTCTTAGAAAGGTATAACCTTCCAAGACTGAACCAGGAAGAAATAGAAAATATGAACAGATGAATCACAAGAAATGAAATTGAAGCTGTGATTAAAAATCTTCCAAAAAACACAAGTCCAGGACCAGACAGTTTCACAGGTGAATTCTATCAAACACTTTGAGAAGAGCTAACACCCATCCTTCTCAAACTCTTCCAAAAAACTGCAGAGGAAGGAACACACCCAAACTCATTCTATGAAGCCACCATCACCCTAATACCAAAACCAGACAAAGACACTACAAAAAAAGAAAATTACAGACCATTACCACTGGTGAGTATAGATGCAAAAATCCCCAACAGAATACTAGCAAACAGAGTCCAACAACACATTAAAAGGATCACACACCATGATCAAGTGGGATTTATCCCAGGGATGCAAGGATTCTTCAATATACATAAATCAATCAATGTGACATACCATATTAACCAATTGAAGTATAAAAACCATATGATCATCTCATTAGGTACAGAAAAAGCTTTTGAAAAATTCAACACCCATTTATGATAAAAACTCGCCAGAAAGTGGGCACAGAGGGAACATAATAAAGACCACATATGAGAAACCCACAACAAACATCAATCTCAATGGTGAAAAACTGAAAGCATTTCCTCTAAAATCACGAGCAAGACAAGGATGTCCACTCTCGTCACTCTCATTCAACATAGTTTTGGAAGTCTTAGCCACAGCAATCAGAGAAGAAAAAGAAATAAAAGTAATCCAAATTGGCAAAGAAGAAGTAAAACCGTCACTGTTTGCAGATGACATGATACTATACATAGATAATCCTAAAGATGCCACCAGAAAACTACAAGAGCTAATCAATGAATTTGGTAAAGTTGCAGGGTACAAAATTAATGCACAGAAATCTCTTGCATTCCTATATGCTAATGATGAAAAATCTGAAAGAGGAATTAAGGAAACACTCCCATTTACCACTGTAACAGAAAGAATAAAATACCTAAGAATAAACCGACCTAGGGAGACAAAAGACCTGTATGAAGAAAACTATAAGACACTGATGAAAGAAATTAAAGATGATACCAACAGATGGAGAGATATACCACGTTCTTGGATTGGAAGAATCAACACTGTGAAAATGAGTATACTACCCAAAGCAATCTACAGATTCAATGCAATCCCTATCAGATTACCAATGGCATTTTTTATGGAGCTAGAACAAAAAATCTTAAAATTTGTATGGAGACACAAAAGACCCTGAATAGCCAAAGCAATCTTGAGGGAAAGAAACAGAGCTGGAGGAATGAGACTCTCTGACTTCATATTATACTACAAAGCTACAGTAATCAAGAGAACATGGTACTGGCACAGAAACAGAAATATAGATCAATGGAACAGGGTGAAAGCCCAGAGGTAAACCTACTCACCTATGGTCACCTTATCTATGACAAAGGAGGCAAGGATATACAATGGAGAAAAGACAGTCTGTTCAGTAAATTGTGCTGGGAAAACTGGACAGCTACATGTAAAAGAATGAAACTAGAACACTCCTTAACGCGATACACAAAAATGAAGCCAAAATGGAATAAAGACCTAAATGTAAGACTGGACATTATAAAACTCCTAGAGGAAAACATACGAAGAACACTCTTTGACATAAATCGCAGCAAGGTCCTTTATGACCCATGTCCTAGAGTAATGGAAATAAAAACAAAAATAAACAATGGGACCTAATGAAACTTAAAAGCTTTTGCACAGCAAAGGAAACTATAAACAAGACGAAAAGACAACCCTCAGAATGGGAGAAAATATTTGCAAATGAATCAACGGACAAAGGATTAATCTCCAAAATATATAAACAGCTCATGCAGCTCAATATTAAAAAAACAAACAACCCAATCAAAAAATGGGCAGAAGATCTAAATAGACATTTCTCCAAAGAAGACATACAGATGGCCAACAAACACATGAAAAGATGCTCTACATCACTAATTATTAGAGAAATAAATAAAAACTACAAAACTACAATGAGGTATCACCTCATACCAGTTAGAAGGGGAATCATCAGAAAATTTACAAACAACAAATGCTGGAGAGGGTGTGGAGAAAAGGGAACACTCTTGCAGTGTTGGTGGGAATGTAAATTGATACAGCCACTATGGAGACCAGTATGGAAGTTCCTTAAAAAACTAAAAAACTAAAAACAGAACTACCATATGACCCAGCAATCCCACTCCTTGGAAAATACCCAGAGAAAACCGTAATTCAAAAAGACACATGCTCCCCAATGTTCACTGCAGCACTATTCACAATAGCTAGGTCATGGAAGCAACCTAAATGCCCATCGACAGATGAATGGATAAAGCAGATGGGGTACATATATACAATCGAATATTACTCAGCCATAAAAAGGAATGAAATTGGGTCATTTGTAGAGACATAGATGGACCTAGAGACTGTCATACAGAGTGAAGTAAGTCAGAAAAAAAACCAAATATCGTATATTAATGCATATATGTGGAATGTAGAAAAATGGTACAGATGATCCGGTTTGCAAGGCAGAAATAGAGACACAGATGTAGATAACAAACATATGGACACCAAGGGGGGAAAGTGGGGCGGGGAGGGGGTGGTCGGATGAATTGGGAGACTGGGATTGACATATATGCATTAATATGTATAAAATCGATAACTAATAAGAACATGCTCTCTAAAAATAAAATAAAATAAAATTCAAAAAATAAATAAATAAATATCCAAAAAAAACAAAAAAATCAATAGGGTCTTGCTTGCTAATCCCTTTTCAAAGGATTAGTCTCCAAAATTTACAATCAGCTCATGCAGTTCAGTATAATAAAAACAGATAACCCAATCAAAAAATGGGTAGAAGACCTAAACAGACATTTCTCCAAAGACATACAGAAGGCCAAGAGGCACATGAAAAGATGCTCAACATCACTAATTATTAGAGAAATGCAAATCAAAACTACAATGAGATATCACCTCACACCAGTCAGAATGGCCACCTTCAAAAAATGTACAAACAATAAATGCTGGAGAGGGTGTGGAGAAAAGGGAACCCTCTTGCACTGTTGGTGGGAATATAAATTGGTATAGCCACTATGGAGAACAGTATGGAGGTTCCTTAAAAAACTAAAAATAGAGCTACCATATGATCCAGCAATCCCACTTTTGGAAATATATCCGTAGAAAAACATGGTTTGAAAGGATACATGCACCCCAATGTTCATTGCAGCGCCGTTTACAACAGCCAAGATATGGAAGCAACCTAAATGTCCATCGACGGATGAATGAATAAAGAAGATGTGGTACATACATACAATGGAATATTACTCAGCCATTAGAAAGAATGAAATAATGCTATTTGCAGCAACATGGATGGACTTGGAGATTTTCGTACTAAGTGAAGTAAGTCCTACAGAGATAGACAAATATCATATGATATTGTTCATATGTGGAATATAAAAACAATGACACATATGAACCTATTTACAAAACAGAAACAGACTCACAGGCTTAGAGAATGAATCTATGGTTACCAGAGGGGGAGGGATAGATTGGGAGTTTGAGACTGACATGTACACACTGCTATATTTAAAACAGATAACAAACAAGGACCTACTGTATAGCACAGGGGACTCTGCTCAACATTCTATAATAACCTAAATGGAAAAGAATTTGAAAAAGAATAGATACATGTATATGTATAACCGAATCACTTTGCTGTACACCTGAAAACTAACACAAAATTGTTAATCAACTATACTCCAATATGAAACAAAAATTTAAAAAGCAGAAAATAAAATAAAATAAAAATCAATAGACTTTATCAAAATTACAAATTTCTAGTCTTCGGAAAAACTGTTTAAAAATGAAGAGAAAAGCTACATTCTGGGAAAAAGTATTTGCAAAATATATTTCTGATAAAGGACTTGTATCCAGATTCCATTAAAAACTCTTAACAATTATTAAGAAAAGAACCAACTAAAAATAGGCAAAAGGCTTGAAAAGACAAGTTGACCAAAGAAGCTACATGGATGGCAAAGAAGCACATGAAACCGAGTTCACTGAAGTACACTGTGGTTCAGTGGTCTTTAGTAAACTAGTTTGGGATCATTATCACCATTTATGAAACTCTTTCAATCCAAAATCATTCATGTTCTAAATATTTAACTTACAAATTAATACATTTGGGGATATAACTCACCCATACACAGGGCAATCTATGTCTGTCCTAGGACATTATACCATATTCCATCTTTGTAACTGAAATCACAAACTATAGTCCTACTTAAGAGAATATTTTGGAAGATCAAGACATCATTGCCAAACAATTTTTAGAAAACATCACAAGTAATTGCAGGTTATGGTTTTTAATATAAAATTAACTATGTTTGGACAGCCCTTAATTAATTTTGTATAATACTCATTTTTTGATTATCAAAATGCTCTGCATGTATATGGTAAGTGAATTATTATTTCAACTTTGTTCATTTAATCATTTAATATGTACTTTATTCTCACCTTGTTCTAATACAGTCATACCTGATTTTAGTATTTAATACTATCCTTTCTCCCTTTCTAAAATCACAAATCACAATGTCATTATTATTAAAAAACAAGGGGTTAATTTCATTATCATATAAATTCTCTACCAGAATTCTAAATTCAGTGGTTTCAGGACAATAAAGGATAAACAGCGTAGGAAAAAATTTTTAAAGGAGAGAGATGTAAATTTTAATCTAAATTTGATGTTTCCTTTTATGGTTTGTTTAGGTAAGTGATTCTCACACAGTAGTAATATTTTCCCAGTGATGTTCCAGAATTGGGAGGGAAGGGAACAAAGCAGTTTTCAAATTATATATCTACCCTTGAAATTATGATAGCAGTTGATTTCCTGGTCTAGAAGAATATTCTCCTGTGACTATTATTCCATGTGATAGCAGAGTTTACTTTGTGCTGAGCATGTAGATAACATGGAGGCAGAAAGGACTGTGTTGTTTCATTCCATGTAATGGGTTAGGAACGCCAGTTCTGGAGCAGGAATGTTGGGTTTTGAAATCCACCTTCACTAAGTGTCTGAGCCTCGCTATATTCCTTAACTGCATAGGTCTTAGTTACCACATCTGTAAAATGAGAGTGATGAATATAAAAGAAATTCCCTCAGCACTGCTGAAGTATTCAATATGTATATAAGCATTTAGACCAGTGACTAGCATGTAATAACCTTATAAAAAATGTTAGCTAACATTTAGGAAATTTTTTGCTCTCTAGTCTCACTTTAAAGTTATTGTTATCATACTATGATATTTGCAAAGTGAGCTTGTCCTGTCTAGCTTACTCTGTCTCTGTCCGTATTCATTTTAGCATCTTTATTGGAGTATAATTGCTTTATAATGGTGTGTTAGTTTCTACTTTATAACAAAGTGAATCAGCTATACATATAGCTATATTCCCATATCTCCTCTCTCTTGCGTCTCCCTCCCACCCTCCCTATCCCACCCCTCGAGGTGGTCACAAAGCACCGAGCTGATCTCCCTGTGCTATGTGGCTGCTTCCCACTAGCTATCTATTTTACATTTGGTAGTGTATATATGTCAAAGATACTCTCTTACTTCTTCCCAGCTTACCCTTCCACTTCCCCGTGTCCTCAAGTCTGTCTTTATTCCTGTCCTGCCCCTAGGTTTTTCAGTACTTTTTTTTTTTTTTTTAGATTCCATATATATGTGTTAACATACAGTATTTGTTTTTCACTCTCTGACTTACTTCACTTTGTATGATAGACTCTAGGTCCATCCACCTCACTAAAAATAACTCAATTCATTTCTTTTAATGGCTGAGTAATATTCCATTGTATATATGTGCCACATCTTCTTTATCCATTCATCTGCTGATGGACACTTAGGTTGCTTCCATGTCCTGGCTACTGTAAATAGATCTGCAAAGAACACTGTGGTACATGACTTTTTTATATTATGGTTTTCTCAGGGTATATGCCCAGCAGTGGGATTGCTGGGTCCTATGGTAGTTCTATGTTTAGTTTTTTAAGGAACCTCCATACTGGTCTCCATAGTGGCTGTATCAATTTACATTCCCACCAACAATACAAGAGGGTTCTCTTTTCTCCACACCCTCTCCAGCATTTAGTGTTTGTAGATTTTTTTGATGATGGCCATTCTGACTGGTGTGAGTCAGATTTGCAAATAGTTTTGATTTGCATTTCTCTAATGATTAGTGATGTTGAGCATCCTTTCACGTGTTTGTTGGCAATCTGTATATCTTCTTTGGAGAAATGTCTATTTAGAGGTCTTCTGCCCATTTTTGGATTGGGTTGAGTTTTTTTTGATATTGAGCTGCATGAGCCGCTTCTATATTTTGGAGATTAATCCTTTGTCACTTGCTTTGTTTGCAAATATTTTCTCCCATTCTGAGGGTTGTCTTTTTGTCTTCTTTATGGTATCCTTTACTGTGCAAAAGCTTTTAAGTTTCATTAGGTTCCATTTGTTTATTTTTGTTTTTATTTCCATTTCTCTAGGAGGTGGGTCAAAAAGGATCTTGTTGTGATTTATCTCAGAGTGTTCTGTCTGTTCTCCTCTAAGAGTTTAATAGTTTCTGGCCTTACATTTAGGTTTTTAATCCATTTTGAGTTTACTTTTGTGTATGGTGTTAGGGAATATTCTATTTTCATTCTTTTACATGTAGCTGTCCAGTTTTCCCAGCACCACTTATTGAAGTGGCTGTCTTTTCCCCATTGTATATTTTTGCTTCCTTTATCAAAATAAGGTGACCATATGTGTGTGGGTTGATCTCTGGGCTTTCTATCCTGTTCCACTGATCTATATTTCTGTTTTTGTGCCAGTACCATACTGTCTTGATTACTATAGATTTGTAGTATAGTCTGAAGTCCGGGAGCCTGATTCCTTCATCTCCATTTTTCTTTCTCAATATTGCTTTGGCTAATAGGGGTCTTTTGTGTTTTCATACAAATTGTGAAATTTTTTGTTCTAGTTCTGTAAAAAATGCCAGTGGCAGTTTGATAGGGGTTGCACTGAATCTCTAGATTGCTTTGGGTAGTATACTCATTTCACAATGTTGAATCTTCCAATCCAAGAACATCTCTCCATCTGTTTCTATCATCTTTAATTTCTTTCATCAGTGTCTCAGTTTTCTACATACAGGTCTTTTGTGTCCCTAGGTAGGTTTATTCCTAGGTATTTTATTCTTTCTGTTACAGTGGTAAATGGGAGTGTTTCCTTAATTTCTCTTTTAGATTTTTCATCATTAGTGTATAGGAATGCAAGAGATTTCTGTGCATTAATTTTGTACCCTGCTACTTTACCAAATTCACTGATTAGCTCTAGCAGTTTTCTGGTACCATCTTTAGCATACTCTATGTATAGTATCATGTTATCTGCAAAGAGTGACAGCTTTACTTCTTCTTTTTTGATTTGGATTACTTTTATTTCTTTTTCTTCTCTGATTGTTGTGATTAAAACTTCCAAAACTATGTTGAATAATAGTGGTGAGAATGGACAACCTAGTCTTGTTCCTGATCTTAGAGGAAATGGTTTCAATTTTTCACCATTGAGAAAGATGTAGGCTGTGGGTCTATCATATATGGCCTTTATTATGTTGAGGTAAGTTCCCTCTATGCCTAATTTCTGGACAGCAAAAGCAGTTTTGTCATAAATGGGTGTTTAATTTTGTCAAAAGCTTTTTCTGCATGTATTGAGATGATCATATGGTTTTTTTCTCCTTCAATTTGTTAATATTGTTTTTCATATTGATTGATTTGCGTATACTGAGTAATTCTTGCATTCCCGGATGAACCCCACTTGATCATGGTGTACGATCCTTTTAATGTGCTGCAGGATTCTGTTTGACAATATTTTGTTGAGGATTTTTTCATCTATGTTCATCAATGATATTGGCCTGTAGTGTTCTTTCTTTGTGACATCTTTGTATGGTATCAGGGTGATGGTGGCCTCATAGAATGAGTTTGGGAGTGTTCCTCCCTCTGCTATATTTTGGAAGAGTTTGAGAGGAAGGTTTTAGCTCTTCTCTAAATGTTTGATAGAATTCGCTGTGAAGCCATCTGGTCCTGGGATTTTGTTTGTTGGAAGATTTAAAATCACAGTTTCAATTTCAGTGCTTGTGATTGGTCTGTTTAGAGTTTCTATTTCTTCCTGGTTCAGTCTGGGAAGGTTGTGCTTTTCTAAGAATTTTTCCATTTCTTCCAGGTTGTCCATTTTATTGGCATATACTTGCTTGTAGTTATCTCTCATGGTCCTTTGAATTTCTACAGTGTCAGTTGTTACTTCTCCTTTTTCATTTCTAATTCTATTGATTTGAGTCTTCTCCTTTTTTTCTTGATGAGACTGGCTAATGGTTTATCAACTTTCTCTATCTTCTCAAAGAACCAGCTTTTAGTTTTGATCTTTGCTATTGTTTCCTTCATTCTTTTTCATCTATTTCTAATCTGATCTTTATGATTTCCTTCCTCCTGCTAACTTTGGATTTTTTTTTGTTCTTCTTTCTCTAATTGCTTTAGGTGTAGGGTTAGGTTGTTTATTTGAGATTTTTCTTGTTTCTTGAGGTAGGCTTGTATTGCTATAAACTTCCCTCCTAGAACTGCTTTTGCTGTATCCCATAGGTTTTGGGTCATCATATTTTCATTGTCATTTGTTTCTAGGTATTTTTTGATTTCCTCTTTGATTTCTTCAGTCATCTCTTGGTTATTTAGAAGCACACAGTTTAGTCTCCATGTATTTGTGTTTTTTACTGTGTTTTTCCTTTAATTGATATGTAGTCTCATAGCATTGTGGTCACAAAAGATGCTTGATACGATTTCAATTTTCTTAAATTTACCAAGGCTTGTGACCCAAGATATGATCTATCCTGGAGAATGTTCCATGAGCACTTGAGAAGAAAGTGTATTCTGTTGTTTTTGGATAGAATGTCCTATAAATATCAATGAAGTCCATTTTTTTTAATGTATCATTTTAAGCTTATGTTTCCTTATTTATTTTCATTTTGCATGACCTGTTCATTGGTGAAAGTGGGGTGTTAAAGTCCCCTACTATGATTGTGTTACTGTCGATTTCCCCATTTATGGCTGTTAGCATTTGCCTTATGTATTGAGGTGCTCCTATGTTGGGTGCACAAATATTTTTAATTGTTATATCTTCTTCTTGGATTGATCCCTTGATCATTATGTAGTGTCCTTCTTTGTCTCTTGTAATAGTCTTTATTTTAAAGTCGATTTTGTCTGATATGAGAATTGCTACTCCAGCTTTCTTTTGATTTCCATTTGCATGGAATACCTTTTTCTTTCCCCTCACTTTCAGTCTGTATGTGTCCCTAGATCTGAAGTGGGTCTCTTGCAGACAGCATATATACGGGTCTTGTTTTTGTATCCATTCAGCCAGTCTATTTCTTTTGGTTGGAGCATTTAATCCATTTACATTTAAGGTAATTATTGATATGTATGTTCCTATTACCATTTTCTCAACTGTCTTGGGTTTGTTATTGTAGGTCTTTCCCTTCTCTTGTGTTTCCTGCCTAGAGGAGTTCCTTTATCATTTGTTGTAAAGCTGCTTTGGTGGTGCTGAATTCTCTTAGGTTTTGCTTGTCTGTAAAGGTTTTAATTCCTCTGTCTAATCTGAATGAGATACTGGCTGGGTAGAGTAATCTTGGTTGTAGGTTTTTCCCTTTCATCACTTTAAATATGTTCTGCCACTCCCTTCTGGCTTCCAGAGTTTCTGCTGAAAGATCAGCTGTTAACCTTATGGGGATTCCCTTGTGTGTTATTTGTTGTTTTTCCTTTGCTGCTTTTAATATTTTTTCTTTGTATTTAATTTTTGATAGTTTGATTAATATGTGTCTTGGCGTGTTTCTCCTTGGATTTACCCTGTATGGGACTCTCTGTGCTTCCTGGACTTGAACGACTATTTCCTTTCCCATATTAGGGAAGTTTTCAACTATAATCTCTTCAAATATTTTCTCAGTCCCTTTCTTTTCTCTTCTTCTTCTGGGACCCCTATAATTCGAATGTTGGTGCGTTTCATGTTGTGCCAGAGGTCTCTAAGACTGTCCTCAATTCTTTTCATTCTTTTTTCTTTATTCTGCTCTGCAGTAGTTATTTCCACTATTTTATCTTCCAGGTCACTTATCTGCTCTTCTGCCTCAGTTATTCTGCTATTGATTCCCTCTAGGGAAGAATTTTTCATTTCATTTATTGTGTTGTTCATGATTGTTTGCTCTTTAGTTCTTTTAGGTCCTTGGAAAATGTTTCTTGTATTTTCTCCATTTTATTTCTGAGATTTTGGATCATGTTTACTATCATTACTCTGAATTCTTTTTCAGGTAGGCTGCCTATTTCCTCTTAATTTGTTTGGCTTGGTGGGTTTTTGCCTTTCTACCTCATCTACTGTGTGCTTCTCTGTCTTCTCCTTTTGCTTCACTTACTGTGTTTGGGGTGTCCTTTTCGTAGGCTGCAGGTTCATAGTTCCCTTTGTTTTTGGTGTCTGCCGCCAGTGGCTAAGGTTGGTTCAGTGGGTGGTGTAGGCTTCCTGGTGGAGGGGACTAGTGCCTACATTCTGGTGGATGAGGCTGGATCTTGTCTTTCTGGTGGGCAGGACCGCATCTGGTTGTGTGTTTTGGGGTGTCTGTGATCTTACTGTGATTTTAGGCAGCCTCTCTGCTAATGGGTGTTGTTGTGTTCCTGTCTTGCTAGTTGTTTGGCATATGGTGTCCAGCACTGTAGCTTGCTGATCAGTGAGTGGAGCTGCATCTTAGCGTTGAGATGGAGATCTCTGGGAGAACTTTCGCTGTTTGATATTATATGGAGTTGGGAGGTCTCTGGTGGACCAATGTCCTGAACTCGGCTCTCCCACCTCAGAGGCACAGACCTGACACCCAGCCAGAGCACCAAGACCCTGTCAGCCACACAGCTCAGAAGAAAAGGGAGAAAAAAAGAAAGAAAGAAAAAAATAATAAAAATAAAAGTTATTAAAATAAGAAATTTTAAAAATTATCAAAAAGAAAAAAAAAAGAAAGAAAGAAGAGAGCAACCAAAGCAAAAAACAAATTCACCAATGATAACCAGCGCTGAAAACTACAGTTAAAGAAAAAAAAACCTGACAGGTAGAACCGTAGGACAAATGGTAAATGCAAAGCTATACAGCCAAAATCACACAAAGAAGCATACACATACACACTCACAAAGAGAAAAAGGAAAAAAAATATATATCTCTATATAAAAAAGAAAGGAAGAGAGCAACCAAATCAATAAACAAATCTACCAATGATAATAAACTCTAAATACTAAACTAAGATAAACATAAAACCAAAAACAAATTAGATGCAGAAAGCAAACCCCAACTCTAGTCTACAGTTGCTCCCAAAGCCCACCACTTCAATTTTTGGATGATTCATTGTCCATTTAGCTATTCCGGAGATGCAGGGTACATCAAGTTGATTGTGGGAATTTAATCCGCTGCTCCTGAGGCTGCTGGAAGAAATTTCCCTCTTCTTTGTTCGCACAGCTTCTGGGGTTCAGCTTTAGATTTGGCCCCGCCTCTGCATGTAGGTCACCTGGGGGCGCTGTTCCCCACCCAGACAGAACGGGGGTAAAGGAACAGCTGATTAGGGGGCTCTGGCTCACTCAGGCTGGGGGAGGGAGGGGTACAGAATGTGGGGCAAGCCTGCTGCGGCAGAGGCTGGCATGACGTTGCAACAGCCTGAGGCATGCCATGCGTTCTCCCGTGGAATTTGTCCCTGGATCATGGGACCCTGGTAGTGGTGGGCTGCACAGGCTCCCGGGAGGGGAGGTGTGGGTAGTGACCTGTGCTTGCACACAGGCTCCTCAGTGGCTGCAGCAGCAGCCTTAGTGTTTCTTGCCCGTCTCTGGTGTCTGCGCTGATAACCATGGCTCGTGCCCCTCTCTGGAGCCTGTTTAGGCACTGTTCTGAATCCTCTCTCCTCACGCACCCTGAAACAATGGTATCTTGCCTCTTAGGCAGGTCCAGACTTTTTCCCAGACTACCCCTTGAATAGCTGTGCCACACTAGCCCCCTTCAGGCTGTGTTCACGCAGCCAACCGCAGTCCTCTCCCTGGGATCTGACCTCTGAAGCCTGAGCCTCAGCTCCCAGCCCCCACCCGTCCCTGCAGATGAGCAGACGAGCCTCTCGGGCTGGTGAGTGCTGGTTGGCACTGATCCTCTGTGCGGGAATCTCACCGCTTTGCCCTCTGCACCCCTGTTGCTGTGCTCTCCTCCGTGGCTCCGAAGCTTCCCCTCCATCACACCCCGTCTCCACCAGTGAAGGGGCTTCATAGTGTGTGGAAACTTTTCCTCCTTCACAGCTCCCTCCCAGAGATGCAGGTCCCCATCCCTATTCTTTTTTTTTCTTTCTTTCTTTTTTTGCGGTACGTGGGCCTCTCACTGTCGTGGTCTCTCCCGTTGCGGAGCACAGGCTCTGGAAGCGCAGGCTCAGTGGCCATGGCTCATGGGCCCAGCCGTTCCACGGCACGTGGGATCTTCCCGGACCGGGGCACGAACCTGTGTCCCCTGAATTGGCAGGCGGACTCCCAACCACTGTGCCACCAGGGAAGCCCCAGTCCCTATTCTTTTGTCTCTGTTTTTTCTTGTTCCTTTTGCCCTACCCAGGTACGTGGGGAGTTTCTTTCCTTTTGGGTAGTGTGAGGTCTTCTGCCAGCATTCAGTAGGTGTTCTATAGGAGTTGTCCCACATGTAGATGTATTTTTGATGTATTTGTGGGGAGGAAGGTGATCTCCATGCCTTACTCCTCCGCCATCTTGAAGGTCTCTCCCATATTCATTTTATAATTCATTTGTTTTCACGTTATGTGAATATCGCAGACATGAAACAGTGTAACAATTTTTCATTTAGCTTTCATAGCGTAATTTTTAAAATGCTGTTTCTAAATTGAAAGTTTATCTCAGCTAACTCTCAAGTCAACATTTGCAAATCATCAATGAAAAGAACTATACCAAGGTACTGGATCTTACTTCCCTGTTTTTGTTTTCTTTGCTTGTCTTTGTTTTCTTTTGTTTCTTTTTTTTTTTTTTGCAGTACGCGGGCCTCTCACCGTTGTGGCCTCTCCCATTGCGGAGCACAGGCTCTGGACGTGCAGGCCCAGTGGCCATGGCCCAAGGGCCCAGCCACTTCGCGGCATGTGGGATCTTCCCGGACCAGGGCACGAACCCATGTTCCCTGCATCGGCAGGCAGACTCTCAACCACTGCGCCACCAGGGAAGCCCCTCTTTTGTTTCATTTTTATTCTTAAAACGGCACATTGCCTAGCATTTCAGCTACTCAGTAGATATATGTTGAACAAATGCATTATCTCTATCTTTCTCAAAGGAATGTTCATTCATTCAACAAGTATTTATTGTTGCTGAGATAAATAAAAAATTTTTAACACTTATTATATCTTCAGGTTACATGTCAAACATTAATATGATGATCATTATTATTGTTATTTTGTATGAATTTCCATTTATTCAATTTTTTGAAGTCCTTAATGTTTTTATAATGGTGGTCCTGTTGTTGTTTTAGGATAGGATTAGGTTCATATGTTTATTTCAAAGGAACCCAAAATAACAGTGGCATAAACAACATGGGAATGTGTTACACTCTCACAAAGAGGTAGGAAGCTCCATGTTGCTATGGCTACTCCATGAACCTATGCTCCTTCCAGCTTACCACCTGGGTATCTCCTCAGTTGGTTTGTCCTCCAGCTCCAAAACGGACATTAGTTCTAGGCAGCAGGATAGAGAGACAGGACAGCCCGCCTCCCTTTACTCACACTTGCTGGAAGCCACCAACTGCAAGGAACCCTGCAGAAAATGTGTCCAAAAAAAAAAAAAAAATAGGGGTTCATATGGCTAAAGAAGGAGGAGCAGATGGATACTGGGAGGCAACTAGTCTCTTTCACAGTGGACTTTTAAACATTTTTCATTTTCTTGAACATCAGTGGGATCAATTTCTGAGTTCAATTTTGGATCTGCTAAGAGCAAGGTGCAACTGAGAAAACCGGAGAAATACAAGCAGAGGTAGGTGAGGAGTAGGCAAATGGATACACAATGAGGTTTAGAGTGAGGTGTGGGCTGAAGGGTTAATTTGGGAATCGACAGCATAACAACAGTAATTAAAACTATATGAATTTATGAGATCCTCTCGAGCTTTAATTTCCAGTATGGTAGCCACCAGCCACAGGTTGTTATTCTGATTTAAATTTGTTCAAATTTAATAAAATTAAAAATTCAGACACAGTAGCTAAATATCAAGTTCTCAATAGTCACAGGTGACCAGTGGCTATTGGGTTGGCCCAAAAGTTCATTTGGGTTTTGAAAACCCCAAACGAACCTTTGGGCCAACCCAGTATATTGGAAAGCATGGAACATTTCCATGATTGCAGAAAACTGTATTGAACAGCACTGCTCTAGAGAGAGCATTTAGCAAAGTACAAGGATCTTGTAGCTGGCACATAAAACACAGAGTGATTTTTCTACATGTATTTTCTAAGCTTACGTTTCATTTTTATTCTCAAGCTTTATAAGTATTGCACTTAGTAATAACAGGCTAACATTTATTGAGCACTTACTTTTAGTCAGGTTCCATGCTAAAAGCAACATATTATTTATTTCATTTAATCTCCCAAATTCACAAAATGAGTGCTATTATTACCATCATTTTATAGATGAAGAGATTAAGACTTTGTGGACAAATTAGGCTACAAACTAATAACAGAGAAGTTCCGGAGAATAATTTAGATCAATTTGAATCCAGACTTATATATGGATTTTTCCAGTCATCATATCAACTGCAAGTAAGTATCACTTTGGCTGTCCCTTTCCAATATTTCCAATTCATTTCTTTTTGTGGCATTATCGCATTTGCTAAGAATCTCCTGAACAATGCTGAATTCCAGTAAAGACAGCTCTTTTCTCCTTAAGCTTGATCGGACTATACCTCATATGATGCTGTTGACGTGAGTTAGCTGTTCCTTATTACTTTAAAAGAGTAATAAAATTCATGACGATGAATTAATTTACTAACAATGCCAAATCATCTTTTTATTCTTTGAATAAACTTCCTTGGCTATTTTGTATTATTCTTTTGATTTCCTATGGATTCTATTTTTCCCAACAATTTATTTAAAACTTTTGCATCCAGGAAGCAAAAATAATACTTCATTTTGCCTGATTAATGGGTTCTGATTTCAGATATTCCTGGGTTTTATGTACAACTTTACTACTAAGTAATTTGGCGACTCCTGGCAAATTATTTAATGTCTCTACACCTCTGGAAAAGGCTTATCATAGTGCCTAGTGAATAGTAAACACTCAAAAACATTAACCATTCCATTAGCGCATATGGTTTACAGTTTTCTTTCTGTCTTAGTCCATTTGGGATGCTATAACAAAATACTACAGACTGTGGAGCTTACAAACAATAGTTCTAGAGGCTCAGAAGCCCAAGATAAAGGCTCCAGTAGATTTGGTGTCTGATGAAGACCTGTTTCCTGGTTGAAAGATGACTTTCTTTCTCTCTTACCTCACGCAGCAGGGGGGAGGGTGCTCTTGCTCTGCCCTCTGGGTTCTCTTTAAAAGGGCACTAAAGCCATGAGGGTGGGGTCCTCTCAACCCAATCACCTCCCAAAGGCTCTGCCTCCTGATACCATCAATTGGGGGTTAGGATTTCAACATGAATTTTGCGGGACAAAAACATTCAACCCATTGCAATTTCCCTTTCTTTTGTATACTTTCTTTTCGAGGTTTCAGTATTAAAATTTTGCTAGATTTAGATAACGTATTGGACAAGATATTCAACTTTTATGTGTTCTGAAATAGTTTCTGCTTAAGTGTTTGACAGAAATCTCACTTAAATTGCCTACACGGGCTTCCCTGGTGACACGGTGGTAAGAATCCACCTACCAATGCAGGGGACACAGGTTTGAGCCCTGATCTGGGAAGATCCCACATGCCATGAAGCAACTAAGCGCGTGTACCACAACTACTGGTCCCACGCTCTAGAGCCCATGAGCCACAAGAACTGAAGCCCGCACGCCTACAGCCCGTGCTGTGCAACAAGAGAAGCCACCGCAATGAGAAGCTCATGCACCGCAATGAAGAGTAGCCCCCACTCGCTGCAACTAGAGGAAGCCCACGTACAGCAACAAAAACCCAACGCAGCCAGAAATAAATACATAAATAAATTTATAAAAATACAATAAAAAGATTAGTTAGGACTTCTCTGGTGGCGCAGTGGTTAAGAATCCACCTGCCAATGCCGGGGACATGGGTTCGAGCCCTGGTCTGGGAAGATCCCACATGCTGCAGAGCAACTAAGCCGTGCACCACAACTACTGAGTCTGCGCTCTAGAGCCCGCGAGCCACATCTACTGAGCCCGTGTGCCACAACTACTGAAGCCCGCGTGCCTAGAGCCCGTGCTCTGCAACAAGAGAAGCCACCGCAACAAGAGAAGCCTGCACTCGCCACAACTAGAGAAAGGCCATGCACATCAACGAAGACTCAACACAGCCCAAAATAATAAATAAAAATTGCCTTAACAATGTGGGGTTTTTTTTTTTTGAGGGAAAATTTGGGTACTTTGTACATCTTGAGCAAATTTCATTTTCTATCAAAAAGTGTGTGTGTGTGTGTGTGTGTGTGTGTGTGTGTGTATGTTTACCAGGGAGTAAAGAGGACATTCCAATAACTTCTTAGAACCAAAATCATACAGTGGATAAACCTTACTTTTAAAATGTATTTCAATAATTGATTTTAATTGTATCTCTTATAAAAATAATGAATTTTAACATAAACGGTCAGATTTAAATTAATAAACTGTGAATATTTGGGTCACAACACAATTAGCATACATTTAACATGATAATCCTCATCTTAAATCATAAGATATTATTTGAAATGATACTTGAAATGATAATAAGCATTAAAACAAACATTATTCAAAATGATAATAAGTAAGCATTAAGACAAACATTAAAAACAAAGGACAATTTGTACATCAACTTTCAGCTTTAGGTGAGTTAAAAGCTTCAGCCATTATTAAAAGCTTCCTGTTAATCAGAAGGCCACATGGCAGGAGAGAATGCAGTCATTTTCCTGGACACTTTTAAGTAATTTTCCTAGATGAAAATGATAAAGAAAAATAGTACAAAATTCAGAAACCAAGTCATGTGCCATGTTTATCAAAAAAGCAGATGAAATGAACCTAAAAATGGAAATTTAAAATGGAAGAAAACTGATTTGATGATAAGCAGAGAATAAACATGTACCATATGGCAACGTTAGCCCATCTTCCTAAAGTGTGCTATAAACATAACATTAGCACAAGTGACTCTGAACAAAACGTTCCAAAAGGTGATTTTGCCTGCAGGATTATTACACTTGGTAAAGCTTTGAATTCATTTTCAAAGGCCATTGTTTTTGACACTTAAAGACTGTATCTGGCCTTCAACATTTTTTGGCTCACTCAACATTTACGGTAACATTCTCCAAATTATTTCGACACTCGACATGATTAGACCAAACAAAAACAGCATACTCCAGCATATTTAGAACAAAGTAGCATAAGATTCATGGTCAGCCCTCTAGGATTTTATATTCTAACTGAGGAAAGATGATAAATATACTAAAAAACAAAAAAACTAGGTCAGTTAAGACTATAACACAGCATGTAACCAAACATAGATTTGGAGATTTGACCATCAGGAAGGGTTCCAGGCAAAGAGAAGGGAGAGTGTACAGAAAGATGTGCTATGAAAGATGAAGGAAACTATCAATCTTGGAAGGAAGAAGGAACATAATTTCTCAGATAGAAAAACAGTGGGAATAAGGTTCAGAAGAGGAAACACATGTGGGAAGTGAGGGATACTGAAGGAATTAATGTGACTGGAAGGGAAGGTTACTATCGCCAAGCAGTGAGAAAGGGGACAGTTTATTTGAGATTAGCTGATGGCCAACTCTGGTATTTCAAGCTTAGGCTCTAGAATACAATAAGACATAGTTTGAACTTTTTTTTAAAAAAATGACTGTAATTCATTTTAGTTAAAAGTATCACATACACAAAAGAGCATAGGTAACATATGTGTAGTTTAAAGAGTAATAATAAACAGCCATTGTAATGTCCATCAAACTGAAGAAAAAGAAAAATCACCATTACCTCTGAAGCTACCTTATGATCCCTTTCGCAGGTAGGTGGATTAAATAGAGAAGTGTCTGTGTTTTGGTGAGATTAGTCAAGGATGTTCAGGAGCATTTCCAGGGAGATACAAAAAGACATGCTTTAGAGAGCAATACGAATCCCGGGGGCCTTAGACTAAGAAAGGAGAAGTGGGAATATAGAAGAAAGGAAAAACCTATAGTACACTGTTATGAAAAAATTGGAAGGCAAATATGACTCAATCTGTTGTGTTTGTTTTGCTTGTTTATTTTTGAAGTTGTTTTAATTTGACTTGTTCTGGCATTAATGAAACAAAATATTGGTACCCCTAAAAGAAATAGGAAAAGAAAGGAAGGTTTGAAGGGAAAGCCTGTATTTTAGATCCACAGTTGAGGGAATGAGACATTTAAGTGCGAAAACTACATCAGTAGAAGAAAATGCACAATGAAGCCAAGGTGAAGGATAGGAGTTCAAGAAATAATTTCCCCAAACACCTGCTGAATAATTTGAGACTACATGAGCCTTTTGAGAAGTAAGAAGTAAAGAGTTAAGATTTGAGGCTTGAGAGCTAAGAAGGAAACAGATGGAGGGATTGTCAGAAGTAGAAACACAGGGCAGAGGGGTAACAGAAGCGCCCTGTGTCACAGGCAAGTAAAGATGACAGCTTTGGGAGAAGGGTGAGTTGTGCGGCCTGAGAACACACCTGCATATTTTTTAACATCAAGTCAGTTGGAGAGTTTTGTGAGAGGGAGTAGAGGGGCAGAGTCCAGCCTGATGGAAGCTGACAAAGAAAAGGATGAAAAAGAGAAAGTGATTGTGCAGGGACTTCTTCCCTCACTTAGAATTCCAAAGGAATATCATATATTTAAGCTTCTCTTATCCACAGTAATTGGCATTAAAGGACAGCAGAAGTCCACAGTGATCTCTTTCGGTCATGGGAGGAAGAGGAAATTTCCTTGGATTGCAGCCATGTAATGATATTTCTGCTGTGAAAACCCATAAGCAGCCCTCTGGCACCTAGAATAAGCCCAGAGCAGTGCTGAGACATTCATCACCACTCTCTCGTTCCAGCCTCTTCACGCCTTAAGAAGAAGAAACAAAAACCAATACATATTTCCTATTCAATTGCCAAAGCAGTTGGCCTTTCCTAAACCTCCCTATGCCTCCTTCTCACAAATTATCTAGTGCAGAAATTCTTGACCTTGGCTGTGCATTAAAATCACCTGGGAAGCTTTAAACCAATGGAAAGCTTTGGACCTGACCTCTAGAAAATCTGATTGAATTGTTCTGGGTTAGAGAGAATATATATATATATATATATAATTAATATATATTATATATTTATATAATTAATATAAAATTAATAAATTATACATTCTAATTTATATATATATATAAACTCTCATGAGTGCTCAGGGTGAGAATCACTGCTTAAGAGTGACCTCACTGATTTTCATGGGTCTCCAAAACTCATTCAATTAACAAAGTCTTAGAACCTAGCATTGGTTCATTATTTTTCAAGGTATTAAGGAGCATATTTAAAGCAAGATGTGATTGCCATCCATAATTTGCTAGATGGAGAAATAAAACAACATTCTATATAACAATTTTAAGAACATCAAAAGACATACATGACTCAGAGCTGAATTGTATGATGACAATAATGGGAGCTAACACAGTCAAAACTATATGCCTGATGCTACTGTTCAAAGTATGGGAGAGAATATTCTAGCTTAACATAAGCCTGGTGAGACTATAAAGCAATGAAGCATGGAGTAAAATTCTTTAATCTTCCGTGCATCCTTTACCACCTGGTCAGTGTTTGCCTGTGAATTCAGCAACTACTCTCCACAGGCAATGCTGTGAGCTTCTCCCACAAGAATAGGAAGTGCTGATGGCAGAACATGGGCCATACATGTACTATTCCTTACCTGACATCTCTACCTTAATTAGCTGCTAGGACAACTAAGTCTCCTCTCTGGATTCTAACATACACACTTTGCTCTTGGCCAGTGTGACATTCAGAAGATTAAAGTCTGTTACGGGCAGGGGTGTGGTCTCTTCTCTCCAGTCTTCCTTGCAGCCTACCTTGCACGTGAGAGGTGAGGACAGCCTTCCATGGTATTCTCTCTAGTCTGTTGCAGCCACCTATGGCTTAAACTACTGCCCTCATCAATTTGATCTTATTTGAAGCTAGTATATCCATTGCACTATAGCAAATATGGGAGTAGAGCAAATAAGAGAGATCTAAGATATAGCCAAAGAGCACATGCTTTGGGGTCAGAGCCCTGGGCATAAACCGTTGGCCCCTCCATCACTCATCTGCTAGGTAACCTTAGGTGAATTACATATTTCTCTGTGCCTCAGTTTCTTCACGTGACAAAGGAGTTGAGAATAAAAATAAGACGCAGTTGGTTTTGAGGTTTGAATGAGCTCTTAGAACAGTGCCTGGCAAACAGTAAACATGCAGCAAGTATAAACTATTTTTTGTTGTTGTTTATAATCTTTTTTTTCTTTACTTCCTCCCTCCTTTTCTCCCTCCATTCCTTTCTTTACTTGAGTGTCTGTGTGTGTGTGTGTGTGTGTGTGTGTGTGTGATACCATAGTATTAAAATTTGTCAAAGACCTGCTCTACGTATTCAATCTAAAAGTCTACACCTAAATTTCAGGAATAGTTTTCTAAGAATAGCCACCAAGCATTTTAGAAGAGAAGTTAAATTCTTGCTATTTTAAATGTGGTCCATGCATCTACAGCATCAATATAACATCACCTGGGAGCTTATTAGAAACACAGAAATCACAGTCATCCGTACCCTTCACTCCTATCCCTGCTCTGCCAGACATACTGAATCAGTATCTACATTTTAACAAGATAACCAGTGGATTCAAATGCACATAATGAGATTTGGGGCTCTTGAGGGAGCTGATGAGGCTTTGGACTTTGAGTTGATTCTACAATGACTTTTGAGGATCTTGGGATGTGGGATGAATGTGAATCTTTTTGAGCCAGAGAGAAAATGTGATAAGCAGAATTATCACCCCTTCCCCAAAGATGTTCACATCTAAATCTCCCAAACCTGTGAATGTATAGTGGCACAGAGAAGTTAAGGTAGTAGCTGGAATTAAGGTTGCTAATCAGCTGGTCTTAGATACTGAGATTATTTTGGACTATCTAATCCCCAATGTAATAACAGTGGTCCTTAAATATGGAAGAAAGAAGCAAGAAGAGTCAAAGGCAGAATGATGCAAAATGAGAAGGACTCAATTCTTCATTGCTGGCTTTAAAGATGGTGGGGTGGCCATGGGCCAAGTGCTGCAGGCAGGCAGCCTCTAGAAACTGGAAAAGGCAAGGAAGCATATTCTCCCCTAAAGCCTCCAGAAAGAAATGCAGCCTTGCCAACACCTTCATTTTAGCCCAGTGAGACCCATTTGGACTTCTGATCTGCAGAACTGTTAAGAGAAATTTATGCTGTTTTAAGCCAATTAGTTTGTGGTAATTTGTTAAAGCAGCAAAAGAAAACTAATACAGAGATGCACTGTTCCATGTATTTCAGTTTAGCTCTGTAGAGTCCTATACTGGTATTTTGGGACAAATTTCCTGCTGCAAATAAGGTATTACTTCTTGCTTGCCTGCTCTCTTTCATATTTTCTTGCTTTCAAAAATGGAAGACTAATGCATTAGAAAAGCCCCAAACCTTATTTAGCTACTGCCCTCAATTTTTTCCCCCAGTAAAATTTAAAGTTTTCTGTGTTACTTTCAAGTCTGCTTCCTGATCCTTTGTCTTTTCATGAAAATGAGAATATGGGATGAATTAAAAAGTTCAACAATAAAAGGAAAAAAGAGGGAAGAACCTAGTATCCTGGAAAATTCGTTCTGTTTCTGAGTAATCATAAATTAATTATATTTACATGTGTCCATAACAGAGATGGGTAATACTTTCACACTGAGGGAAGGGAAAGGTGAACAAACTGTCTGTGTCACTGCTACAATGTCCACAGAGGACCAACCCTGCCCTCCTCATGTCCCCATTCAGTGTGTATTTGGAAAGTCATTCTGACAGGCATTATTCTCCATTGCATTCTGAGTATGGTGAAGAAGCAGAGACTTATTACGCTGCAATTATTAGGAGGGCACTTAGACACGTCAAGTAATTATATACTTTAATATCTTTAAGTAAAATAAGAAAAAATAATATCTGAGAGATGTTTCCCTTTTGTCATAGTTACATTGTCCTTTGTGTAGAACCAAAACTTGCCCTCGTGGATCATAGTTTTGATTCTGTGATTTTGATTCTAAACCTGAAAGCTGGCACAAATTATATTCAAGAATTCACATAATGGTGAAATTCTTCCAGAAGGATCAGTTCAAGCCAATAACACTAAGAGGATGCTGAGAAAATGAGCAGTTAAGCTTTCAAAATTGCTGAGTATAGATGTAATTCTCAATTACACTACCAATGACATTTTCCATGGCAAAAAAAATACACTGAACCTAAAGATAATGAACAAATGGAAAGTAAAAACTAGCAAAATGACCACGGATCATAGTGCATAATTTGATACCCACTGATTATAAAGTAGTGTGTCTGTGTGTGTGAGTATTCATGTAATTAAGAATTTAGGTATGAGATTTGACTTCGGGTTCTCCATCATACTAGGTCATCTAAAATGTGAATGTCATGTCTGAGAATATCAACAAGGTTTGGTAATTATTATGCACTTATTTATTTAGCATTGGTTAAAGTTTAGATACTGAACTATGCATATCAGTACAAATTAGAGAAATTTCCTTTAACCTCCATCTCAAAGGCTTTTTCTAGGCCTTCCCTATGCCTGAAAGGATAAATTGGATTCAGGGTCTCAATAAAATAATTTTACTTCCCTTTTTAAGTTTCAAATATTCTGAAAACATAGCTCAGATCCCTCATGTAACTAGTATCAGACTAATCTTCCTCCAATACCATTTTCATCACTACCCCTCCCTTGCTTAAAATGAAATGGCTTTATGTTTCTCACTGCATTACTGATTCGAGAAACATTTGCTGAACAGCAACTATACAGAAGACATAATACTAGGAAGTGGGCAGGAAAGGAGAGGTGGGGATATTAACAGAGGAGAAGTAAAATATGGCTCAGGTGCTTATGGTCTAGTAGAAGACATAAAATGTGCATAAAATTACACTAGGTATAATGTGACAAATACTGTAACAGAAGAGGGAGAACTTCATGCAGAGTTTGGGATCTCAGGTGGATCTTGACGGGGAAATATAAAACGTGAGAGGCAAAGCTAGAAAGAGGGCTTCCCTGGTGGCGCAGTGGTTGAGAGTCCACCTGCCGATGCAGGGGACGTGGGTTCGTGCCCCGGTCCAGGAAGATCCCACATGCCGCGGAGCGGCTGGGCCCGTGAGCCATGGCCGCTGGGCCTGCGCGTCCAGAGCCTGTGCTCCACAACGGGAGAGGCCACAGCAGTGAGAGGCCCGCGTACCACACACACACAAAAAAAAGCTAGAAAGAGGCAGGTATTCCAGGCAGAAAGAAATGCCCAGAATCAGAAAAGCAAAGGGCAGTTTAGAGTATAGCCATTCAGTTTGATTGGATCATGGAATACCCAAATGGGATGTACAGAAGTGTGCCAGGGAAAATGTGGAAGGTGAGTCAGGACTTGGGTGGATTGGACACTTGCTTAGGGAAGCTGTATTCAGCAGACAGTGAACAGGGAGGAAACGGAAGCCTTGGAGCAGAGGTGGTATCAGATCATGGCCAGGTTTGGGGAAGATTAATATGTCAATGGTCTGCAGAGAAGATGGACTGCAGAGGGGCAAGGACACCAGCCAGAAGGAGTTACAGGGATTCTAGCAGTGGAAGCAAAGAGAAAAACAAATGCGTGCTATAGACCTGACAACTTATGCAATGAGAAGTTACTGAGAAAAGCAGTCAGTGGTGACACTGAACCCTTACAACTGACTGGGAACCAGCTGGCACCATTAAGGATGGCAGATGACCAACAGGTGTGAGCTGAGGAAGAGGAACAGTGAATTCTGTTCTGGATATATTGAGCCAAGAGTGCCAGTGGGATATCCAAGTGGAAATATCAGCAAGTGGTTAGAAATGTGCTTCAGGATTGGAGAAGTCACCCACCACACAGGTAGTTCCTAAAGGCATGGGAGTGAAAAGGTCACCAACAGAAAGAGTAAAGAGGCCATTTGGAGGTCCTCTAAGGGATGGAAGAGCCATGGTCAAAGAGGAGGCAGGAGTTCAATGGAAGCTAAGGAAGAAGTGATGTCCAAATTGAACAGTTTTTAAACCACTATCAAATACTGCAAAGATGGCTATGGAGTAGGATACAGACTGAGAAATAATAACGAACATTTATTACACACATAGCATACATCAGGCACTACGTTAAACGATTTCTGGGTACGATCTCATTTATTCCTGACACCAAATCACAACAGGTAGATTCTACTGTCGTTGTACAGATAAAAAAACTAAGGCTTTCGGAATTTAAACATCTTGTCTGAAGACATAATGCTAGTTTTTATTGGCAGAGCAGGGATGCATTCAGAGTGGTTGGACCCCGATGATCATTTTCTCACAGTTAACAAATTCCTTGTGGCCACATGCCCCGCTGCTGTGAGGTTTCTTTAGCTAAAATGTCCCTCACTCCTCAAAACCAGCCCTCAGAGCTTAATTCAAGAGCCATCGTTTCCATAACTCTGACTCTCCAAATATCCTCTTTATAACATTCACAGCATTTTACTTTTCAAGACGTAGAAGACCAATTAGTTTTATGTAACACGTAGAAGACCCATTAGTTTTATGTAACATCCTATGTTATGCACCAAAGATTTAAGTGCATTGTTCTCACTCAGCTAAGTAGCTGGTGCCTTCAGACAGAGATTTATCACCTTGTATATTTCTTCTGTACCCGACAAAGCAATTTGTCAGTGAGAGGTGTGGTATACCCAGTGAGGAAATATTTGTCGTGAATTAACCCATTCCTCCAGACTCTAAAAGAAATCAGAATTGCGCTGAGGGTTAAGTGAGCAGAAATGTTCTCAGTTATATGGATTTACCAGGATGGTTCTAAGAGAGCAGAAAGATATCCTCAGCCCACCAAAAAGCTTGAATGGACGACTAGGAAGGAAAGACCCTGCTCATTGGGTGGGGCTGAGGAGGGCTGTTCCAAGCTAGAAGCTCTGAAATTATACCTGGCTTCTCACACAGTTATCAGACCCCTGAAACTGTTAGCGAATTATGGCATACAATCTTTCCAATGGTTGAGACGTTTAAAGTTATTTTAGAAGGCTTTCTTGCCTTTCGTTCTTTGGTTTCTGAAGTCTGAAAGAATTTTTCCCCTTTCTAGGGAGTATTCTACAAAAAAAAGCCTCTCAAACAAAACTTTACTTTTTTTTTTTTTGGTAAAAAACAAAGATGAAGTCCTCTTTAGAGTAAGATTGAGACCAACTCCAAAATGTAAGCCCCTCCAGTTCCCTGGCTTGTCTCCATCCGGCAGCACTTCTCAGGTACAGACTCAACGTGACTTCTTTTCCACTCAGAGGGCAAAGGAGCTGCCCACTCGGCCAAAGCTTGACTGCCCTTGGGACTAGGGACACCTTATTTGTATCCAGAACATCTGACTTGACAACTGCTAGAAAGTACGTCTTCCCCCTGCTTTGAGTGCTTGTTTTCAGCTTGTTTAAATATACTCCATACTATTATTCCAAGTGTACCTGAGAAAGCAAGTGCCAAACTAAATGCATGTAAAACCACTCTTCCTTACAGCAACTGCAGTGGAACTTCGGTTTGATAGAAATGATAGTATAGTACACGCAAACATCTAAAAAGTTTCATTTTGGTGAAAAAAAGACTACAGTAATGAAGCTTTTTACAACTGAACTTTCCTCATACACCGTAAGTTTTTACCTTAAAATTTTCCGTAAATAATCAGCGTTTATCTCTCTGAAATATTAAACTGAACAGTGTTCTTACACAAGCACAGTTTTATATCCTCTCCAAGGAAAAAAAGTAAAGTGTTCCTTTAATTGCATGGAAATGAATCTGGCATCACAAACTCTGTTACGACAAGGGGACCATCTTATTCAGCTTTAGCTCCATCTTGTTCAAGTGAACAAAAATGTGGGTGGTTAAAATTCCCAATCCTGTGATCAACATTCTGACATATTTTCCAGGAAAGGTGATAAACCTTTGGAAGCAAATAGCATCCTTTGTGGATCTTTAGTTTAATACTTTAGAAAGATGGATAGTTATAATTCAGACAATGAACAAAGATGTATCTTTATGCTCACTCTGAATGTGTGTGTATTAACAGTCTTTTCTATGCAATACTGGACCAGCTAACTATAACTCGAACTTCAGATGTTTATTCTTAGAAGAAAAAAATGTTTCTATTTTGGACTGTATAGCTCTCATCAGCATTTAGTTTTAGAAATAGAAACTTTTTAAACTCAGAATTTCTAACAGTAAGACAGATTCTCATTTTGATGATGACAGCTGATTTGGGGAAAATGTTTATTTCCATTTTAAAGTCTTCAGAGACACACATATAATAACTTTCCACAGTAACAGTATTATCAGGGGGGAAGGCATAATGCAGTTTTAGATTCAGTTTGCACAATTCTTCAAGGGGCTTCCTATTTTCTTTATTGGTTTTGTGAAATGGGATACAGAGCTCCTGTCCCACTGGTGGCTTGAAACCTCCTCCTCTTAATCTGTATCCTTTGGGGTACTTTCTTGTTTGAGGGGAGAGGTGCTCCCCAATTCAGCTGGTGACATGCTTGCTTGACTTGCCTGACTCTGGGCGAACTAGCAAACACCAGGATTCTCACAAGGTCTCTGGGTGGAGGCATTTAGGGGAGTGACTACAGGAAGTGTGGTCAGTTGGGAGAGGGTTGGGGGCTTCAAGCTGGTGCTCTACATTCTGATGTGATACCCAGCTACCCCTGTGAGTCAGTCAATTGTGACAAACGTACTTCTTCAGTCTTCTTCTCGACATCCAGAGTACTCTAAGCATCCAGTTCTGATGGCTGAATCTTTTTTCCCATTGTGTGTACTAGGATACAGACAATCCCCTCTACATCTGTTGCCCCATCTTGATTTTGCCAGTTTTCCCCTCACTGGTTAGCCACAGACACTAAGTAGGGGCTGGGGCCTTGCATCTGACAGATGTTCTGGATTCCCAGTCAAGGGGTTTGTCTGTAGGTCATGTAACTCTACCAGCCAGCTACCAGCTATGTGGCCTTGGCCAGATTCATAAACTTCTCTGTGCCTCAGTTTTTCCATCTGTAAAAATGTGAATGATCGTCACATTACTTACCTAACAGAATATTTTGAGGATTCTTTGTAATATAATTAAGACAACACTTGGCACTCAGTTAAATACTCAAGGAGGAAATCCATTATCATTACCCTTCTTTCTACCTGAGGTTAAACAGGGTTTATGCTGACCACGGCACAGAACTTACTACCAGCTGACTGTTAAGAATGCGCCACTGTATTGTTGTCAGAGCCTTCCATCCCATTCCTAAAGCTCAGTCTGTTTCACTTCGTTCTCTACAGCCTGGCCTTGACTACCCATTCCCTGCCCCAGGTTCTAAGACCTGCTAGCCTGAGCCCTCCTAAGCATTCAGCCACCCCGACTCTTTGGGCATTTCTTGAGGCTGATGTCACCATCTACAACATATTTCTTTCCATAATACGGACTTAAAAATTTTATCAGAATAGAAAACTTCTTGCATATTCTTAGAAAACACACTTTAGTCTCTTACGATGATATACTAATAACAGAAGATAAGTACTTGAAGCTATTTTACCAGCTGTGCTAAAGCCCAGTTGAAACTGGCTGTCTTCATATTTTTGGTGGGAAGAGAGAAGGGTTGAAATTAGGAGTGGAGAGGAAAGAAAGAGGGAAAAGGGATTAATCATGTATATACTTATCTCTTTACAACAGCTCCACAGGCTAGTATCACTTTAGGCTCAAAATGTTTTGCTAATTTCTTCAGGGTCAACAGCATGAGGCCCAAGTTCACCTAAGACTCCAGCACAATTTGTTGTAGGTGGAAAGGGAGCCCTGAATGTGGACAGTCCTTGAGTAGGGTAGAGAAGCTGTCTTCAGTTATCACAACCACTCTGACACACTACCTGGCACTTCACAGATATCTCAATACCAGAATTATCATCATCGATTGCATATTCATGCGACATTTGTCTTCTGATCATTTTCCCTGTTACTTAGTAACTGCTTAAAAGTCTAATGTTAAAACCAATCACATCTGGCACAATTCACCCCCACCTAGTGCTCAATATCTGTCACTGAAATCAGTAGAGGAAAACATAAACGTGCCCTCATAAGCATATCCATTTGTATATCCATTTGCTGTCTTTAAAATTATTTCATAGCCATAATCTCATTTCATCTGCCCATCACTTGTATTAGTTTCCTAACACAAGTTTCCTTAGTTTCCACTGTTTGTGCTGTTGTACCACAAACTTAGTGTCTTAAAGCAACACACATTTATTATCTTATTGTTTTGTAAGTCAGAAGTCCAAAATGAGCCTCAGTGGGCTAAAATCAAAGGTGGCAGCAAGTGGCATTCCTCCTCGAGTTCCCAGGAGAGAATCAGTTTTCTTGCCTTTCCAGCTTCTAGAGGTGGCCGGCCTTGCTTGGTTCACGGCCCGCTCTTCCACCTTCAAAGCCAGTAACTCAGGCCAGGTTCTCTTCATGATGCTACCTCTGGTTCTCTCTTTCTGGCCTCTCTCCCTTGTGATTATATTGCGCCCACCAGGATAATCCAGGATAATCTCCTTATTTCAGAGTCAGCTGATAGCAACTTTAACTCCATCTGCAAGCTTAATTTTCCTTTGCAATGTAACCTGACATTTTCACAAGTTCCAGGGATTAGGACATAGACAACTTTGATGGAGCATTACCAAAGGTGGAGGCAGAGGCTTTTCCAGGAATGGATTAGGAAAATGAAATGAGAACCATTTAATCACTTGCCCGTGGCATAGTTATAAGAAGTGGCAAAGCCAGAACTATAACCTAGGTATACTGATGTCCAATGTACTGGTATTGGACAGGGATGCCCACTAATAAACTCCTTTATTCCTGAAATTTTTAAATCCAGGCTCCTCTTCTCTTCTCACGTTCTGAATGTCATCCACTCCCCTGGTTTAATTATCCTATGAATGTTTATACTCCCCAAGTCATCCCTAGACCCAACATCAGTTATGAGTTTTAGATTTGTATGACCAGCTACTATTCCACAGCTCATTTGTTCAGTTCACAGGAGCCTTAGATGTTGTCTAAGATATTCAAAGTCAAACTCATCAATTTGATTTCTACAAATTAAAGGTTTGTGGCAACCCTGTGTCCAGCAAGTCTATAGGTGCCATTTCTCCAACAGCACTTGCATACAGCTATGAGAGCTTATTTAAAAAAGATGTTTTCCCCTCCCCGTTGCCTACCTTAATGAAGAGGCAGCCTTCCTCTAGGGCTTTTAAAGATGCACATATACAATTCTAGGCAAGTGTTCCACCAGAATAACTAACATGTTAAATTTTCATGGATGCATATAAATGCAATATTTTAAATGTAAAACTTAAGCCACACAGTCAAGCTTTGAGTACAACTTAAATCTTCCTATGATGATACTGTGTGCTTGAGATAAGTGACCTTATAAGTTATCCCCATTACAATAATTTGGGAGGGGCATTTTAGGAATTTAAAAATGTCTTCAAATGGAGTTCACAACAGACTTCCCACTCATTTTAAAAAATTCTGCTCAAAAGAAAGTGAAGTGTCCCAGCAAGCCTTTAGTCTTGGATGATTTAATCCCTGGATGATTTAATCCCTGCCTTTAAATCTCTCAGTGTACACAGTTAAATAAAAATTAAATATCCTTAGAACTTTAAGTTGTCTTAGCACTTAACCTCATTTGTGTTCTTAGAAGCAAGAGAGTGCTGTACCTTAAGGACTGGGTTTTAATCAGGGAAAACTTCACAGAATGACAGTTCTTGGGGTTGCTTCTAGGGAAAGGATTATTTTTATTTAGAGGCAGGAGAGAAAGAACTGCAAAATTTGGTGGCCATCAGAAAAAGGAAATTTAAAATTTTGATTAGCGGGGTAACCAGAATATTTTCTTTTTGTAATGAAAGTTTAGTATGAATGTACATTACTGGAAATGTGCACTGTGGGTTTTTTTTTTTTTTTTTAATAAGGATGGCAGTGGTCTGATATGACACTTATCCACTGTCTTCGACTTCCTCCAATTCAGGATACCCTGAATGCTACTCCACAAGCACTGAATTCTAGAATTTAATTAGATCATCTAGCTGTTGTATTGTGAGCAGACTGTATGGGATCAAGGGCAGAAGCAGGTAAGAGATGATGTTGGCTTGAACCAGGGTGAAGGCAGTAGGGAAAGGGAGATGTGATCAGCACTTGGATATATGTTGAAGGCAGAATAGATTATGATTGATGAGCAGAGGTAGGGTATGAAAGAGAGAAAACAAAGATGACTCCAAATTCATAGCCTGAGCAATAGAAAGCATGGAGTTGCCATTCAACCAGAAGGGAAGAGTATGAGAGCAGCACGTCTAGAGGAAACTAAGAGGAGTACAGTTTTAGACGTGTTGCCTTTGCAAAGTTTATTAGACATTCCAGATGGAGATGCTGAGGAGGCAGGTGGATATGACAGTCTGGAGTTCAGGGGGGACATCTTCAAATTGGAAAAAGTTTAGAGTGAATCTGTAGGGAAATGTCAGAAAAGAGGAAGATTGCCAGGCAATGAAAACTGGCACATATTATCCTAGATCTTAAAAAGGGGGAAGAAAGTGGGAAAATGATAAACCAATAGATTTACAATATAAATTTCTTATTGGATTATTAGACAAGTTGGAAACCCTGAGGGAAACAAAAATAGTGATCAGTTCATTCATTTCAGCCAAATAAATTCACTTAGTCTTAGGAGTAAGTGTTCTTTTTGGTGTATGAAGACAAGGGAATAACCAGAGCACGAAGCATCTTGTTTTCTGCAAAACACACGTTAGAGTGTCTTGGGTTAGCCCAATAAATTAAAAAACAAAACAAAAAAATACGGGCTGAACTTTAAACATATAAACTGCTGATTAATGAATTCATATGTATCACTAGGAAAGCATCTAGTCATACTCCATTAAGCCAAGTACTTATCTATATTTGTGCACATGTACAAGATTTTTGTGGTTTTGCTTTTTTTTCAAATCATTATTTTGGATGGAGAAATGAAATCTGAAGTACATACCAAGTTAGGAAAGGCCAGGTGTTCATGAGACATGAAAACTGAGTTCCCCAAATTTTGAAATAAAATCTAGATTACGGACTAAAGCTGATTCCTTTGTTTCACATCTTCTACCAGGTTCATACTTTTAGATGTCTATAAAGACTGCTAATGGTTATAAGGTTTCTTTCGGAGGTGACGAAAATCTCTAAAATTAGATGGTGATGGATGCAGAATTTTGTAAATATACCGAATACCATTAATTATGCATTTTAAATGACTGACTTTTATGGTATATGATTTATATGTCAATAAAGATATTTTTAAATGTCTGTAAGACCTGGCAGAAAATAAACAAAAATAAATGAAGTGAATCATTTATATTATTTCAACACATTCTGCTTGAAACATTCAGCCATTTCAATTTTTTGTTTTCTGTCATTTGCTAGAGATATAGTTGCCACTAAATATTTCTGAATTACGAGAGATACAATTTGCCATTGCAAAGATTAGTGGTAATGGACACTCAGCCTCAGTGCCAGGAAGACAACAGAGAGTGGAGATGACAGCAGAGTGGAAGATCCATCAGAAGAGAGGCTGCCTGCTCTGAGAAGTGGCTGCCATGGAATGTTTTGAGCCTGAGCGCCAGGCCCTCTGGATTTTCAAGAAAATTCTGGAATCCAGATTTTATGTGAAATCTCTGTATTTTGATATGTCTGCTCTAAGTTTCTGGAAAAAACAACATTTTGTTGGCTCAATAAAGCATGTCTACAGGTTGTATCTGGCCCATGCACTGCCAGTTTGTTGCCACATTTTGATACATAGTCAAAGAAAATAAAAATCATGTGCCCAAATTTAAGTCGACTCCTACTCTGACCAGATAATTTAAAATCTCAGTATTAAGAGCTAAAACGTGGGGCTGCATCTTTGGAAAACTATTCTTACACTGTGCTCCAAGGGAGACGGCCACTTCTACTCAGTTGGCAAGTGATAGCACCAGCACACCTCCCAGCGTTACAACAGCATAATTGAATATATGTACGTAAGATTAAACATTTAATAAAACGTTAAAATGTCATTTGAATTACTATTTTCTAAAATAAGGATGTCTGTATCATGTATGCAGATTTGCTTTTAGTAACATTTTAAATTTCATGAAGCAAAATGTTTTAGGGCAGCCCCTGATTAACAGTATTTTCTCCCACTGCAAACATCTATTTTATTAAAATCTATGTGCAAAATAACTTTGGAGGAGAGGCAATAAGGTAGTAATATAAAATTCTGTTTCATGAACTGGACTAAAATAATTTTAGGTAGTCACACTTCAGTTCTTTTTTACTTTTTTTTTGACATGATTGTAATTGAATTTCTCCAGTAATTTCAGCAAATGCATTTTTAACTTTAACAAACAGTAAGCCTTAATGTATTCCTGTTTGACATAACAAAATTGTATAACTCCCACAGCTTTCTACTTTTTTGATATTATATAAGAACCCTGTAATTTTATATGCCAGAGAAGACAGAGCACCTGAGAATAAATGCCTATTCAAACTTGCAGAGCAATATCTGAAGCAGTATTATGCATTTCTAAAGTAACCTGAGGTCAAAATTCACAAGGAAACAAGAGATGCTCAAAAAATTTACTGAAATATGCCCTTCTGATTACACCCTATATTTCAAATTTTTCTAAAACCTGTTATCATTAATGACATGGCATCTGTCAAGCATCGATATTTGGAGCAATAACCCAGTGTTTCCTCACTTTAAAGATTTGGATATTTGAAACTAAATTTTGGGAAAATTGAAAAATGATATTCAAACATAAATAAATGTTTCTAATTTCTATAATCTGGATCATGAGATACTATATAAAACCTTTTAAATTACTAAAACTAAGTAAAGTAGACATAGTTCCCTAGGATGTCATCTTTTAATGAAGAGAGCAAAGTAACAAGTTTAACAGTGTTATTTATAAGGAAAACTGCTTACAGTTTTGAAATTTTGTAAAGCAAGCTTTATCAAGCTCTATCAAGCTTGACAGGGAAAGAATGAGATAACAGAAAATGATCTATTACAAAAAATCCAAGACGGTAGATAGTTTGGCCGTTTGAATTAATTTCTGCCTTCCCAGGTTGCCAATGAAGTTTCAATGCTACAAGGAAATATTGGCTTTCCCAATTCCTTTGTAGCTCTCTAATCAAGAAACATTTATTACTCTTAAAATTGGGAGAGGGTCTACCCTGCTTATTGGAAGAACATTATCCTAACCCTCTGCCTGAAAGCATGTAGAGCCATTTGACAATGCAAAGGCCTTCCAGACACAGCTCCATGCAGTATCTTAACAGCACTGACTGCTAGTTTGTGAGTCCTGACAGTCGACTTAATCATGATCCACTTGCCCTAAAATTAAGGACAAAATCAAAAGCAGCTAGGACTCCATAAAAAATCACAAAACACAAAGCTCAGCCTGTACTGCCCTCATGAAGCAAAAGAAATTTTGTTTGGGCAAATGAGGAAGGTCTTTTCCTGTTAGATGCTAAAGTTCAAATATAGATTCATGTGGTCAAGTGCAGCTTTTTAACAAAGAGCATAACTCAGGATGAAATGTGCTGACTTTTTTTCACTTAATTCAATATTATGAATATTTCCATGTCAGTAAATATAGATCTCCTTAATTCTACCTTCTAATTATTAAATAATATTTCCTGGCAATGAAGTATCAAAATTTATTGGGTCATTAAGGACTTATTATAGTGGATTTCTAATTGGTTGCTAACAACCTTGAAAGAGTATTTCTACATGTGAGAGTATTTCTAAAAAAGGCTTTGCTAGAAGTAGAATTGCTTGGTCAATGAGTTTGCTTTTTAAAGATTTTTGAAAGGAACTACCAAGTTGCCACCAAAAGAACTTTACCAATTTGTTTTCCAACCAACAATATGTGAGGTTGCAGACTTCTCTGAGCCTCATCTGTACTGGACATTGCCTGGATTTTTTTTTAGCTACACCTCGCGGCTTGTGGAATCTTAGTTCCCTGACCAGGGATCGAACCCGGGTCCCCTGCAATAGAAACTCGGAGTCCTAACCACTGGACCACCAGGGAATTCCCCCCGCTTTTAAGTCTGGACAATCTGCTAGATGAAAGCTATATTATATTAATGTGCATTTCTTAGAGTAAAAATGAGGTTGAACATCATTTCAAATGTTTATTAATAGTCCCCCATTTGTTTGCATATATTTTTAGTTCTTCTTTTGTGGGCTATCCAGATCTTTGCATACTTTTCCTTTGATTAATTTCTCTTGTTCTGATTTCTGAAGGAGCTCCGCAAATATCCAAACTCTCAATCCTCTATTATGGCAAAACATTCTCCAATCCTTGCATCAGTGCTTTATATTTATGGCTTTTTAATTGTTCAGAAATTTTTTTTTTTTTTTTTGCAGTACACGGGCCTCTCACTGTTGTGGCCTCTCCCATTGCGGAGCACAGGCTCCGGACGCGCAGGCTCTAGCGGCCATGGCTCACGGGCCCAGCTGCTCCGCGGCATGTGGGATCTTCCCAGACCGGGGCACGAACCCGTGTCCCCTGCATTGGCAGGCGGACTCTCAACAACTGCGCCACCAGGGAAGTCCCCAGAAGTTAAATATTTTAATAAGTTCGAATCTGGCAATAATTACCCTTATGGATTTAGAGTTTTGTGTCACACTTCAGAAGGCTTTACCTAAAATTTAAAGATTTGCTTCTTAGCTCTTGACTGCTTAAATTTATTTTCTAAGTGGCTATCCAATTGTTCCAACATCACCTATTGTATAATCCATTCTTTTTTCTATTGATTCAAAATTAAACTAAATTTTCCTACACAAATATGTCTCTTCTTGACTATATTTTTCTACTGATCTGCCTTCTATAAGTTAAAATCACATTGTTTAATTATGTAGATGTATAGTATGTTTTGATATCTGGAGGAGTAAATGCCCTGCCCCTCTATTATTTTTCTTTTACAAGGTATTTTAAAATTTTTATTATGAAAATTTTTAAGCCTGAAGAAAAAACAGTACAGTAAACTTCCATGCCCAGCACGAGATTCAAAAACTATCAAGAGTTGCTACATTTGTTTCACCTATCCCTTTCAATTCTTGTTTTTACTTCAACTGAAGTATTTTAAAGCAAATTCCATACATTTTGTCATTACAGCCCTGAGTATTTCAGAGTGAATTCCTTAAAATAAAAATGACATTTTCATACGTAATCACAAATGCCATAATAACATCTAAATGAAACTAACAACTTCATTTCTTGGTCATTTCTATTCCACAAACAAATGTCTCCAATAGTTTCAAAACTTCTTTTTACAATTGATTTGTTTGAATAAGTCCAAACTAATTCAATACATCACATGTGGTTGTTATATCTCTTAAATCTCTTGGTTGAGGGCAGATCCCCCTCCTTTTCCTTTCCTTCCTTCTTCCCCTCCTTCCTTCCTTCTTTCTTTCATACCACTGATACACTGAAGAAGCCTAATCACTCTGACATCTTGTTTTCTCATTTAACTTATTCCACGTTCTCCCATCTTTCTTATTACGAAAAGTTAGCTCTGGAGGCTTGATTGGATTCAGGTTCAACTTTGTTGGCAAGAACACTTTATGTTCATGTGCTGGTTACTTTATATGTCAACTTGGCTAGGCCACAGTACCCAGATATTTGAGCAAACATTTATTCTAGATGTTTCTGTAAAGGTATTTTAAAGGTGAAATTAACATTAACATTAGTAGACTCTGAGTAAAGCAGATGACCCTCCATAATGTGGGTGGGCCTCATCCAATCAGCTAAAGGCCTTAACAGGAAAAGACTGACCTCCCGCGAGGAAAGAGGGAATTCTGCCAGCAGACTGCCTTTGGACTTAAACTAAAACATCAACTCTTCCCTGGGTTTCCAGCCTGCTGGCCTACCCTGAAGATTTTGGACTTGCCAGTCTCAATCACATGAGCCAGTTTCTTAAAATCAATCTCTCTCTCTTTATTGGTTATGTTTCTTTGGAGAACCCTGTCCATATAGGTCAGTACTATGTACTTCCTTCTGCATGACATCTGGAGACTCACAGTATCTGGTTGCCCTACTTTAGTTGCGCTGACTGATGCATAGATTCAGTTGATGACAGCCTGATTTTTCCATTTTAGTTCCCCACCAAAATTTCACCTAATGCAGAGGCTCTCAAAGTGTGGTCCTCAGACCAGCAACATCAGCATCACTTGGAAACATGTTAGAAATGCATATTCTTGGCCATACCTTAAACATTCTAAATCAGAGATTCTGGAGGTGAAGCCCAACAATCTGTATTTTAACAAGTTCCTTGGGAGACTTTGATGCACACTAAAATTTTCAGAACTGATGCTGTAATGGTCTCATCCATTGATGAACGCTGCCTGAATCAATGATCTCATTAGAGGCTGCAAAATAGCGATTTTAATTCTATCATTCATTCTACATTGTTAGTTGGAATATTTCTATAAAGAATATCTTTTCCTCATAAACTGGTGCTATCTGGCTATTTCGCATTACAGTCAGTATAGGGAAGGCAAAATAAATTCCTAATTCTTTCCTTTTACTTGTAATTATTTTTCATAATTAGTTAGTGCTCTACTTATTTCCAGTAGTGTTCAATAACTATTTATCTATTTTTTTTCTTTTTTTACTCTAGGTTTGTCTTAAATATCATGAGCTCATAGATTTTTAAATATATATTCCGTGTTTCCATAAATTGGACTTATTGCTTTTTGATGCTTAAATTGTGCCACATTTACTCAATGGGAAACTCTTCATGATGGCTCCTGTATCTTTCTGACAAGACTCATTAGTTTTTGATAACTTCTTCACTTCCTGGCACAATGAAATGTGACCAGCTTATCTTGTATATTTCCTGTGTCAGACATAAATCCTCCAACCTTCTAAGAATCACCTAAAAAGGCCATAATCTAAATATGCCGAATAGTCTTTTTTTTAATAAATTTATTTTATTTATTTATTGTTTTTGGCTGCATTGGGTCTTCGTTGCTGCGCATGGGCTTTTCTCTGTGGAAAGTGGGGGCTACTCTTCGTTGTGGTGCACGGGCTTCTCATTGCGGTGGCTTCTCTTGTTGCGGAGCACGGGCTCTAGGCACGTGGGCTTCAGTAGTTGTGGCTCGTGGGCTCTAGAGCGCAGGCTCAGTAGTTGTGGCGCACGGGCTTAGTTGCTCCACGGCATGTGGGATCTTCCTGGACCAGGGCTCGAACCCGTGTCCCCTGCATTGGTAGGCAGATTCTTAACCACTGCGCCACCAGGGAAGCCCCACCAAATAGTCTTATACTTGCACATTTTCCCTTCTAAATCAGCTTTTCAGATTAAATCAAAGTCTCTTAAACATTGTTAAGATTGCAATAAATTCATGGTTACTCTGGGAAGAAATGAAATGTTTATTTTATTGAAACTTCCTATCTAGGAATATGGAACTATCTCCTTTGCTCTTCCTTTTAATGCCTTTCAGCAATGTATAGTAGTTTTCTTTTAGAGGCACTAACATTTCTAAGGTGTACTCCTATGTGCTTTATGGATTTCTCCCATGATTTATGGTCTATTATCTCACCTTATTCTAAACCCTCTAATCACTCTAAGAGCTTTTCAGTTAAATTCCTTAGATTTAACTATTAGAGAATCAAATTGTTTTAAAAATGATAGTTGGTTTTCTTTTCAATACTTATATACAATTTGTTTTACATATGTCATTAGCAAAGACCTCTTGTACAATATTTAATAATGATGGCATTAGACCAGTCTACTGTGTTTTATTTCAGATTTTTATGAGAATGATTCTTTCTCACTCTACTGTTAACATGAGATGCTTGATACAGGTTTCTTAAAATATGCATTATAAAGTTAAGGAAGTTTACCTTTATTCCTAACTTGCTAGATTTATTGCATAAATGGATGCAAAGCTTTTCTAGTACCTGTTGAGCTGATTATATCATTTATTCTCTTTTAATCTATTAATGTAAGAAATTATATCAATATATCTCTAGAAAGTGTGCAGTCCTTCACTCCTAGAATAAACCCCATTTAGATTTTCAAATGTATTAGTAAGAATAATGCATAGTATCCTCTTTAACATTTTACAATTCCCTTATTTTCTTGTTCCCTTTACATGCTCTTGAGTGGAATGATGAATTCATTATTTCTAAACATTCTTGTATTCTAATAAATGAATTTAAGAATATTTATTTTCTTCTTAAGACCGTACTGGCAATATCCTAAAAGTACATGATGTACAGTGCTCTCTACCAGTCATTTCCAAATAGTCTATCATTTCATTGCTTGCTTTTTTTCTTTAACTTGCATTTCTAGTACAATCTTCTAAAATTTCCAAGTTGATAGATTTTGTTTGTCCTTTAGATTTTTATTTTATCTTATTGCACTGAGGTTAAGGAACATAGCTTGGATGGTTTCTACTTTGAGGAATTTATTAAGATTTTTTTTTTGCCATGTAGCCAATCCCTGATTTTTTCCCATGGGTTTTTGATCATCCTTTGTCTGTGCTTTCTCTTTAGCTACCTCGTCTCCATTTACTGATCCTCAGCTCATGGAGCTATCCCATTTAAATCCAGAAGTCTCCCATCACCTTCCATATAAAAATGATGATAACATTTATGACTAAATCTACCAGATTGTGGACTAAAGCTAATGTCTCCTTTTTACTTTCTGCCTTTCATCCTTCAAGAAATCTACTTCACCTCTGTGAAGCCCCCCACTACATCAAGTATGGCAAGTAAATTATGTGGCCACTGTTTTGGTATGCAGATCATGCAGAGTGCTACATGTGAATCATCACACTCCATTGGATTTTGGGGGTGTTTCCAGTGCTCTTAACTGAAATGAACATATAAAAATCTGTGAGCTTGTAATACGTAAAACAAAGACACAGTGAAAAAGAAAAAAATAAATACCTGTTAAACACCACTGGAAATAATTAGAGTACCAACTAATTATTGTACACACACACACACACACACGCATGCACAGACTAACACACAATTCAGTCCATGCAATTTTTGTCCTGTCAAAGCTAAAGATGTTGTATTGTTCTATCAAGAATATCGTATCACTGCATAAACATGTATAAGTTAAGAAGATGAGAGAGCTTTGCATTGGCAAGAATGGAAAATCTCTGCTGCAAAAGAATCAAAGCATATTGTACTTCAGAACTGCAAGGTGCTATAGCCAAATCCTTTGAATTATATTGACAGGCTATCCTCAGAAGAGATAATTTGAATAATGATCCTTCATTAAGTAGGTTCCCAGAAATAAAGCTTATTTTCAACTTCTTGACTCTTTAATCCTTACATTCTACAGATTGTAAGCAATTAAAAGCCCTTAGGGCAATTGAAATTGTGTATGAAAAACCTCCATGGTATTTTTTATACACTAATATCTTCCTTATCCTCCCTTCACCAAACCTTTATCCTCTAGGTGAACAGAAAAGCCAAATTCTCTTATTTTTATTTTTTCTTTTATTTTTCATCTACTTTCTCTCTCTAAAATTGTGCCTATTCTGGACATTTCGTATAAATGGAATCATACACTATGCCAGACTTGCCTCTGGTTTCTTTCATTTAGGATAATGTTTTCAAGGTTCATTCATGATGTAGCATGTATCAGAACTTCATTCATTTTTATTGAATGGATATACCACGTTTTATTTATCCATTCATTGGTTAATGAAAATTTTTTTCCTATTGTTTGGTTACAATGAATAATGCTGCTATGAATATTTGTGTTGAAGATTTTGCATGAATGTGTTTTCTCATGGGTATATACCTAGGAGCAGAATTGCTGAGAAATTCTGAGGAGCTGCTAAACTCTTTTCCAAAGCAGCCACATCATTTTACATTTCCATCAGCAATATATGAAGGTTCCAATTTTTCTATATTTTTGCCAAAACTTGTTTTGCCTATTTGATTACAGCCATTCTAGTAGGTATGAAGTGGTACCTCACATGCTTTTGATTTGCATTTCCCTAAAGACTGATGATGTTGAGCATATTTTCATGTGCTTATTGGTCATTTATGTAACCCCTCTGGAGAAATTTCTAGTCAAATTTTTTGCCCGTTTTTAATTTGGTTTCCCCACTTCTTTTTAAGCTTTTTAACTTCAATGGAGACTAATTCCATATGTTCTTTATTCTTGTTCACTGATGCGTGCTTTTTAGGAATACTGTTGTTAGATGCTGTTCAAGTTATGAATTTTAAAAACCCACATAAACATTCATTTGAAAAATTTCTCTTTGGGTTGACAAGTACTAATGATCATGTTCTAAACTGATTATCATCTGTATCATATTTAAATCCAAATCTGATTTAAGTGCCCATGATGATAATAAGTGTGGAATTTTAATATATTTAAGGATAATTACTTAGTGAACATTTATTGCCATATGGTGCACAAGGCACTGAAGATGATAATAATCAGAAGAAAAGTTAAAACATGTAAGAAGTTGACAGTAGTATCTCATATAATCTTTACCAATAGTCCTATAATATTACTATTATATTTGCATATTAGATAACCATGACCCTTTTACTCACAGGGTATCATTTACTTTAAAACCAATAAACATGGGCTTCCCTGGTGGCGCAGTGGTTGAGAGTCCGCCTGCCGATGCAGGGGACGTGGGTTCGTGCCCCAGTCTGGGAGGATCCCACATGCCGCAGAGCGGCTGGGCCCGTGAGCCATGGCCGCTGAGCCTGCGCGTCCGGAGCCTGTGCTCCGCAACGGGAGAGGCCACAACAGTGAGAGGCCCGCATACCGCAAAAAAAAAAAAAAAAAGAAAAAGAAAAAAAGAAACCAATAAACATGTTGTTACAAACATAGTGTTAGTGAAGGGAGCAGCTGGTAGGAAGAGCTTCCAAACCTGGTGTTTCAGGTAAGACTTCCTGGAGGATACATATACCCAGTCATAAAAGATGAATAGAAGTTGGCCAGGCAAGTCAAAAGAGGATGGAGGTGCATATGAATAGCACAGGTTGTAAGACTAATAGGTATAAAGGGGCACTGGAAGTAAAACAGGATATTATAAACATTGGAAGAAATGAAAGAAGTTCCATACGTCCATATTCTAGAGTTGGGTAGGGTACGGAGTGGAATAGGGGGCCATGTGGCTGGAGAAATAAGCAGAAGGCAAATCAGTTTCCTAAAGCATGTAGGAGGATTTATCCTTGTGCTATTGAAGGGTATTATACAGAGGAATGGCATGATCCAGTTTAGGCTTTAGAATTTACTAGCGTTGCATGATGGAAGAGAATGAATGAGAAGGGACAAGACTAGAGGCAAGGAAACCAATTAGGAAACTATTCCAGTGATGCAGGTGGGCAAGTATGGTGATCTGAACTAGAAAACAGTAAGAGAGGCAGATATTTAGTGAAAGGTAATATCACAGAACTTGCCAATTTATTATTCATTCATTCATTCAACTGATACGTATTGTGTTTACTAGTTGTCAGGCTCTGTTCTAGGCAGTGGGAGTAAAGCGTAAAGAAGTAAATTGTACCTGCAAAGTGAAAAAATAAAACACATCCCAGAAAAGAGGAGACTTTAGGGGATTAAGTATTTAAAGGATGACATTAAAATGTATAATTAGGATTATTTTGCAGTCTTTAGTGGGCAAACTTAAATGATTTAGAGAATTGAGATAACTATTAGGGTTTAAACCCTGCAAGACTTTGTTTTAGTGATTGTATGACTACTGTTATAAGTGCATAAATATTTGAATTTTTAAAAAAATTTATTTCAAAATTTATACGGTGGCCATGATGTCAAATAAGAGATTTTAGTATTTTTTCCTTACCTATTAGTCACGGTAAGGTAAAGACACCCAGCATCTTTATGCTATAATATTTATTTTATAAAAAAAACTCTAGGTCTTTAAATTGAGATAAAGCTACAATCACTCCTTCTACAGCAAGATAGTAAACATTTATATATTTATACCAAGACATATTTTTATGCAACTTAACTTTTACTGTAGTATTAATGTGTCAAGTTTCTTCAATTTGCACTGCAATACTTGAAAAAGTTGTCCTTAAGCAAAGTTTCTTTTTTTATGGCAATTTCAGATCTAAAGATAAGAGGATCCTTACCCATTGATTAGTACCTGCTTCAGAAACAGATCAGTTATGGAGTAAAGAAACTCCATAAGAGTTAGTTTATTCAGTACACAGGGTTTGATTCATCATCTTTACTACTAAAGCATTAAGGAAGAGATGCCTTTTATCCCCCTAAATAAAAGGGAAAAGTCAAACTCAAAGTGTAAAGAAAATTATTTTATAGCTTTTGCTGACTAAGAACCATAGCTACTTAACCATCTCAGAAGAATTCCAATTTATAAGTTGTAAAATATCATCACATAATACAATAAATGCAAGGAGATGATTTAACTTAAATTTCAGGAGTGTAGAAAGGGATCGAGTCAGGGAAGAGGCCCACAAAGGGTTTTCAGGTTTATGGTATTTCTTTAATTCTTCAGTGGGATGGTTGGTATAATAAACAGAGTTCTTTCTAGAGAAAAAGAATCAACAGGATGAAGATTATCTCTATCTCTATGTCTATCAATAGAGAAAGAGCACTGGCTCACACAATTATGGAGGCTAACAAGTCCCAGGGTCAGCAAGCAGCAAACTGGGGAGCCAGTGATTTAGTTCTAATCCCAGTCTAAAGGCAGAAGTAGACCAATGTCCCGGCTCAAACGCAGTCAGGCAGACTGTCCTCCCTTGCCCTGCCTTTTTGTTCTAATCAGGCTTATGAGGGACTAGATGGGGTCCACCAACCCTGGGGAGAGCAACTGGCTTTACTTAGTCTATTGATTCAAATTTTAACCTCATCCAGAAACAACCTCACTGACACACCCAGAATAATGTTTAACCAAATATATGGGCACCCGTGGCCCATTCAAACTGACATATAAAATTAACCATCATGGTTGGTTATACTGGTATTCACTGGTGTTCAGAATTATCTCTTTGAACTATACATATATATGTGTGTGTATCCTCTTTATACATTTAATAAAAAAAGCTGAACTCAAAGATATTACTGTAACAAGTGACATTAGAACTTGTGTTATCAAATGTAGTAAAAGAATAAACACCTAAAATCGGGTTTTGAATAAATAAATGGAGAAGAGATAAATCTCAAAACCACCAATGTCATGAAAAACAAGGAACGTCTGAGAAACTGAGGCAGACCAGAGGAAACTGGAAGAAACGTTAACAACTAAATGCAATGCGATACTCCGGATTGGGTCCTGGAGCAGAAACAGGGCATTAATGGGAAAACACTGCTAAGTTCAAATCCTTGACCAATGTTGATTTCTTAGTTTTGATAAATGTACCATGACAATGTAAGGTGATAACATTGGAGGAAAGTAAATCTGAGTGAGGTGAACTTTCTGTACTGTCTTTGCAACTTTTCTGTAATTCTGTAACTATTCAAAAAATAAAAAGTTTAGTTAAAAATCTATCATGCTTGACTACTGATTCACTTGCTAGGGTGGTATCATCTAAGGAGGCCAGTCTGATTTCAAAGTGGGAAAGATGCATTTGTGCTTGTCTCACTTGTTCTGCATGTTAAGTATTCCAGGAGACCAAAAATAGATTTCAGTCATTAGCGATAGCAAACCAAGACCTCTGCTCAGCACTAAATGTTTTGAAAGCATAAAACCAGCAAGAGTGGAGATTTACACATGAGATAATACTGAGGTTGCTGTTAAGCTTGAAGGACAAGATGAATCTATCTGGCTGGATATATAAACATTACACATTTGTTCTCGGGGAAAAGGTAGTATATGAAGGCTATAGAATTAAACAAATATTTTTCATTAAAATTTTCAAAACAATCGTTATTAACAACATGTCATAAGGTCTAGTGTGTCTTTTAACTTTGGAATTACCCAAACATTTTAACCTTCAAATTGAGATCCATTTATGAAGGCTTAAGTTGCCAAGCTAAGTATATCGTGAACAAGTAGTTACAGAGTGACTACTATATGTCTGGCACTGAGCTAATTGTTATACATATTTTTGAAGAACTGTAACATATTGTCCCTGTTCTTTAGTATTATTAATATTGTTGGATACATAAGATAAATGCATGTCAATACATTCATTTTAGCAAACTTGTGTCTTGCTCTGTTGTTGCTTTTCATGCCCTGATTCCACAGGAGGTAATTTTTTACAGGTCATTTTCAAAAATATACATGATTTTTTTTTTTGAGCGTTCAAAACTCACACGGTGTAAGGTCTCATGTGGGGGCAACATAACATGTAACCAAATGAATTCAACTTAGACCTTTACCGATATGAACGTCAAAGTGTAAAGGCTGGAGCAGAACAATTTCAAACTATCCAACTTGAGTTTCAGAATGGTTATGTCTAGTCACTGTGAGGAAAGATGCTTCTGGATAGAGTGATCCATACCAGATCTTTATTGTTTCCTCATGTCCATCATTCCTAAATAATCTGATTGTGGGTAACATTGTGAAACAAGGGGTAGTATTTGTTTTAATTTTGTTTTTTTCAGCATCACAGGATTACTATGTGGGGAAAATTTTTTTTCTCTTTTTTTTTTTTTTTTTTAAACAGAGGACCAACTGCTTGTTCTCATTGAGAATTCTCCACACAGCTCTACATTATCACGTTCTCAGGATTAACAAGTTATAATGATCAGAACCTCAAAAAACTCCTGGGGAAAATAAAAATAGAATGAGACCCAGAGTTAGCTAGAAATTTTTCATTTTCTAGAAATCAAAATGCTGAAATTGCTTCATAACATGAAAAAAAAATGAATTCAGAGTTTGACTCAAATCCCAATTCTTGTATTAAAGTATATGTAGGAAAAGAGGTACTTGGTATATTTGTGTGTAGACTTCTTCTTGAAGTCAACACTGGTAACAGTATATAGATGTCTTAAAAATTCTTAGAAGTGGAGGTACAAATACATTCTGGTATAGTATTGCTCTTTTCAAATACATCTTTCTATTTTATTCCTCCATACTGGCAAAATGAATAGTCTATTGCCGTTTAAGACTTAAAACAGCTGCATTTCTAATTTTGGCAGATTACGAGGGATTTTTATATGGGTGGCATGTTAAAAGCAAATAAACGACATGCCAACCAGCAAAATGAGAGTGCTGGGCAGATGGTAGCACGGCTGAGTTACTGAATTGAAGTGCTATGTGCTACCAATCATGGAACATCAAAAAGGGATATTTGGCAGCTTTTCAAGTCAAGCCCAATCCTTTACCTCAAGCAAAAATAATTCAAGTCCACGAAGTCTTCAGATAGCCATTCAGTAGCCATTCTCCAACTGGCCTTTGTCAACACAGGCAGGCTTCAATGACTTTATTTCACGGATTTTGATGGTACATACAATTCTACCTTTCCTTCCTTCCTTTCCTCCTCTGGGCTCTCGTGTGTGTGCATGCGCGTGTGTGTGTGTGTGTGTGTGTGTGTGTGTGTGTGTTGAGAGACAGAAAGAGAGATGGGGGGAGGGGGGAGGAAGGAATATGGAAACAAAGTATATATTACGATTTCTCCTACTACTAAGGGGATTATCTTGGAAGAAGTCAAGAAGCATTTCAGTATGTCCTGTCATCATAGTGAAAAATAATCCATGTAAGATCATGAGACAATCTTGATCAATATTAATCTTCATTGATCAATCTTGTTTAATACATTTTAAAAATTGCATTCAGAATGCTACTATGTAAATTTCCTGCAAACCCAGAGACATGATTTTCCAGAGAACAAACAGCTGGGCACTGTTTGGCCTTCAAAAGCAGGTTTTTCTCTGATTCAAGGCACCTTATGAAGTATGAGGCTAAGGTTATATAACTTTTTAAATAAAGATTTTAGAATTTACGTACTTAACTGAATGTCTTTTCTAACTTGCACAAGATCCATTGTTAACCCCTGATATTTTATTATATTTTGTATGTTTTTGTAAACCATTATAAATATACCTTGGAAAAATGTGAGATAAAACAAAGAAATGAACCCATTCATATACTGTACAAATAGTCTATATACTATACCATCATGCTGCATTATCCTTCCTGCCCTATTTCTTTTCTACTATCTACTTTCCCTGTCTCCTTCCTTTCTAGGATGATTTTACAAGATCTGGATGTCTTACATAATGTGTTAGATACTTTACATTATTATCATAGTCAAGCCTTAGTCTGAAGGCACCCAAACACAAAACAGCTTTCCCAACGCCACACAGCTAATAAATGGGCTGCTGGGAATTGGACTCAGGCAGTTTCGCTCCAGAATCTGTGCTTTTAACTACTAGGGTATTCTGTGTAGCACACAGTGAAATGAGATAAAGAAATCAAGAAGCCCTGGGGAAAGTGAATATCATGCCAAATACAAAGGATTAGTATAGTGAAAGCAATGTAATACTGACTTGCACCATTATTAAAGGTGGCCCATGAATTCAGATTTGAGAGGTCAAGGCCAAAGCAAGAAGGAAAATTAAATGTCCTAAGAGTAATATTATTCATAAAATAGAGCTGTTTTGGGTACTAAAGTCTGAGGAATTTATCCAATAAGAAAGGGTGATATAGTAGATGATATAGTAGACAAGGACTCCCATGAGATTTCAGTAATAAATATGCTACCAAAATTTTCAGTTGTGTTATTTATAACATCTCTCAGTATGTCATACCAAAAACATTTCAGTTAAAAGCATTTTTGAAGTGTGCGTGTGTGTGTGTGTGTGTAAAGAATGTATTCCAGAGTTTTAGGAGTAAAATTTCATTTATCTAGCTGTTCTGTCCAATAGAATTCTTTTGATGGTCAAAATGTTCTGTATCAATATGGCAGCTATTAGCCAATGTGCCTATTAAACACTTGAAATGCAGTCATGTGACTAAGGAGTTAAATTTTAATTTTACGTTAATTCTAGTTAATTGAAATTTAAATTGCCACACATAGTGGCTACCACACCGGACAGGGAACAGCCAGAGGCATGGTTGGACTGCATAGCCCTCAACCTATTCTCACAAATACAATTTCATATTTTCACAATAGATGGACAAAATAAAAACCCAAACACTTTTATTTTCTAGTTTGAGTCTACAGCACAAGAATTTCATGTTATTTAACTCGGCAGAAAACTAACCATTTGTTCAAAGTTTCTGACTTGAAAAAAATCTGTATTACCTCTGTATAGAATTGAGACAAGGCAATACCTATTTATATGATACTATTATTGCTTAAAATATTTTTTATATTATGGTCAGATTCTGTAACTCATCTATTTCAGTATCTCTGATGTGTCAAAATCTTCATTTTTGAGTTGGAGTGTGATTTTTAGAAATAAGCTCCAAATAATTCTGAGTCAAATCTGATAAATAAGATACATTAATGACATTTTTTTGTGTGCTTTATAAACCAATTATAAAGACAAAATTAATGTAAAAAGGCAAAAAGAACAAGAACATCTTACTATGTTTCCTAGAAGGATTCTGAATATGCAAGTCCTCTGAGCTCTTGTTGTATCATTAAGATGCTAACATTGTAAGATTTATATATGTGAGACATTGAGTGTCCACCCTAAGAAGAATTATAAGGAATTTGGGGTTATACAGAGACCGGAACATAAAGAGAAAAATCCCCCTCTGTGTGGTTTTCATTACCCATGTGTTCTTTTCCTGTTTATCTGGATGACTTACAGTACTGTCCTCAATTACAGAAGTAGTAGACTAAAAGAGAAGAGACGGAAAAAGTATGATTTCTGGCTATTCACTTGTCAGATGGTTAAGAACTAGACCTTAGGCTAATTCTGAGAGAGCAGAGGGGCTTGATATGTCCTTCTCTGAAAACCACAGTACGTACACGGACAGAGATCTCTATAGAGATTTAGACTCCAGTTTGGAGCGGGTGACGCAGCTTCTCCTATAGATCTTTTGCCAGCTGACCCTTAGGCACTGACAGCTGTTCTACTGGACGGACAAAGCTACAGAGCTCCAATGTGAGGAGGGAAAAGAAGAGGGGGAGCGGCCGGAAAGGTTAGCCAGCATCTCAGAATATCACTCCTTACTCCTTCCAAATGCTGAAATAGAAAGGTCAGAGCCCGAGGCCAGCTCCATGGTCACCTCTCTGAGCTGTAATGCCAGATAGGAAACCCTGAGGCTCCAGATGAAGAAATGATGGCAAGTTGATGAAGGAAAGTGAGATTACTATTGAGGGGGAGCGCATCAAAAAGAAGTGATTATTAAACATGTTTTAGAAAGAAAGCAAGGATATTTGAAAGAAAAGAACAATGGGTGGGAAAGCTAACTCAAGCAAGAATGAATGGACGGACTTCGGTGGCAGATGAGGTCACTTGGTCACGGTGATGAGCACAATCAAGGAGTTGTAAGAATTAAGATAGGAAAACAATTGGTATTTTATGAATTAGGTCTCATTGTACATGAGAAATGTTGTCAAAGACATTGCAATGTTTTGAAAGCAAACTAAATTTCTAAAAATAAATAATTCCCAAAAAATAGTTTGTTTGTTTTTTTTCCAAAAAATAGTTTTTAAGGATATGTAGAAGATAGCAAAAAAAAACAGAAAAAAAAAGGATTAGTCAGATGATAATAATATTAATCCTACTAACAGATTAGGCCAAGGAGAGTCAACAGTAAGCACTGAAATTCAATTCCTACAAAAGAACAGCAATTTTCAACATCATATACAGAGCACCTATTTAACTGTTCATTTGTTGGTTTGTTCATTTTGTTTACCTAAGTATTCATTCATTCACTGAGCCAACAGATATCGATTACATGTCATATGTTAGGTCCTGAGGATTCAATACCAAAATAAACGGTTCCTGTTTCAAGTAAAGTGTAGTCCAGTGGGGTGGAGGTGGGGCATGAAAGTTGAGAACTTCACATTTGCCAGGCATCTTGTGAAAGGCGTTCTATTTATTCTCATGAAATCTATAACCCAACCCTATCTTGGAGATACTGTTATTGCTATTTGACAGGTGATAGATAAAGACTGGGGAATGAGGTGACTTGCGATACACTATATAAGAAACAAATGGCAGCTCTGCGGTTTAAACTGAAGTCTTTTATTAGAAGTCCACTATTTATCAAATTGAAGTTACGAGGATATATGCCACAAAAGAAATGTGCACATTTCTGAATGAATATATGTAAAGCAGTTAGAACAGTGCCTAACACATCATAAATGCTATATGTCCTTATATCACTATCAGTAATGTTATCATTTTTTTTTCTTAAAGAACAACATGGGGAAGAAAAATTAGTTATTCAAAATTATGTTAATCCTGGAGTTTGGGATTAATATATACACTTTACTATATATAAAATAGATAACCAACAAGGACCTACTATATAGCACAGGGAACTATACTCAATATTTCATAATAACCTAAAAGGGAAAAGAATCTGAAAAAAATAAATATATATGTATGTATAACTGAATCACTTTGCTGTACACCTGAAGGTAACATAACATTGAAAATCAACTGTACTTCAATAAAAAAATTAAGAGAAATACAATGTAGCAGAATGCAACATGTGCATAAAATTTTCAAATGAAATAAGATTCTTCAAAGAACTTTTTTCCTTTAGGGCTTGTCTTATGCCCCATGTGACCTGGGAAGAATGTCTTCACTTTGCCTTGACACTTAAGGATAGTTAAGTTTAAAAAAAAAAAAGACAGAGAAGCAATGCACTATTGTACTATATCTCCTTGGAGAATACACTCAACAAAAGGACAAATAATCGAGAAAACTATCAAAGTAAGGAGGGAGGGCTCCAAGGCCCCTTTTCCTACTTGTGATCATGGAGGTCACAAGTAGGACATGGGAAATCTATGGAAACATTCCAACAGTCTGCTCTTTGCATTCACTTTTTAATGAAAATGGTTTAGAGTGGCACAATGAGACCAAAACCAGATTTATCTGAAAGATGAGAATGTAAAGAGAATTAATATTACTAATAAATGGAAATACTAAAGACACAGTTAACATAAACCATATTTAGAAGAAAAGAGTAATGACCTAATCTCACATTTAAGTTTTCCACTGTTAAAAAACCACCTGCACAGATAATTGCAACTAAAGGTGGATAGGAATTGGGACCACTCAGCCTGGCAGATTTAGATGTCTAAGAACAACTACAAAGAAATACAATTATCCAAGCAGTATTACGGCTGGGGAGGTGCTTTCCATGATTAAATCTGCCTTCTTAAAGGCAAACAAACTTATGTCTACATAACGTACTCTTGGAGAAATAATAATGCAGTGATCTAATACATCACTCTCGAGGTTTCTCCCTTCCATCCATATTTCAGAGGGGGAAAATAACAGTGCTAGGCAATGTACTATATCTGAGAGAAATGGATATAACTGGCATAGCACCATATAAATCAATAATTTACACTTTCTATAAAATAAGGGAGGACTACCTGGAATTCTGTTACCATATATTTTTTCTGGCTTATAGTTTAGACAATGAATCTTACTAATAGAAAAACATGGGCATAAGAATACTTTAAATATAGTGACCCTAAGGCACTATTTCAATTTTGATCAGAGCTGTGAAATTACATGATGGGATCCTATTTAAACAAGGACATGGTTACTTTATTATTTCATATTTTGTATCATAACTCTACAGAGAAGAGCCTCCAGAGTTTTCCTAATCTGATCACAATTTGTATGTTTATGAAATATTTTTTATGAGGAAGAGGGAAATAATGGTTGTGTGATAAAAATCATGTCAATGGAACTTGTAGCTAGCTCATTGCTGGTTTTGTTGTTACAAATACCATCAATGTTTCTTCGAAATATAAACTGTCTTACTATAGTAGGAATTCTTTGAACAGGTTCTCAAGAATTCCTGTTTACCGGTACAAGTTCAAAGGGCTAACTTGAAGCGGTGTGAAGAATTCAGTCACTGAGATTCAAGCTCTGGTTAGTACTACCCCTACTCACTGTAGGATGTGGGCAAGTTAAAATTTATATTCCATAGCTTTTTTTCTTTTTTTTTTTTTTTTTTTTTGCGGTATGCGGGCCTCTCACCGTTGTGGCCTCTCCCGTTGCAGAGCACAGGCTCCAGACCCGCAGGCTCAGCGGCCATGGCTCACGGGCCCAGCCGCTCCGCGGCATGTGGGATCTTCACGGACCAGGGCACGAACCCCTGTCCCCTGCATCGGCAGGCGGACTCTCAAACCACTGTGCCACCAGGGAAGCCCTCCATAGCTTTTAAGATACCTGATTTCACTACCTCATGGCGTCATTGCAAAGGAAACATTACTTATGTAAACTGCTTCAAAAGCCTGTGCCACTATGTAAACAATGATTTATTGCTTCTTAACTCCTGCTTTTCCATGGTTTAAACATTGCCCTCTGTGAGAAAGAAGTGGCCTGTATAAAGATAATGGATATATCATCTCACATCACTTGTCTATGGGCTTGACCTAGAGGAGTATTTCCAGTGTGAACTGCTGACCCAAAACTCCCCAGATAGAGGGGAAAAAAAAGTATTTCGTGATACAATGAATTTGGGAAGTGATATTGGAGAATTATGTTTCCTATTAGCATGCGCCAGCGTTCTGAAGAGTCCTGCAGTAAATAATTCTTTCAACATTGCTTAACACAACATTTCTCAAAGTTATCTCAAAGTTATCAAAGACCAGGATTCCCTTTTGTGGTATGTTTAACCACCATGAACATCATGGGAAAGGCCACTTAGAGTGTGAGGAGAGCAATCAAAACAGCTAACATCTATTGTGCAGCTGCTATGCACAGAAATTCTCTGAAGTGCTTTACGTGCATTAATTTATTTTAATTTTTATAATAACCATACAATGTAGGTGCTATTGTTGTCCCCATTTTATAGATGAGGAAACTGGATCGCTGAATAATTTAATGTCTTAGCAAAGATGTAAGTGGTGAAGCACAGAAAAAGGATATGAACCCAGATGATCTGGCCCTGGAAACTACTCAATCCTTATGCATACCACTTTACTTGCAGGCTGAAGAAAACATGGAATCCATGTATTATTATCACTGTATGATACTTTCATCCAGTATAAGCTCCTTTTTAGATTAAAAAATAAACAAAACCCATGAATCCCAGAGGTTATGCAACTTATACAAAAGCACGAAGGAAATCAATGGTACTATATATCCTGATTATATATGATCAGTTATTCAGCCCTTCGGGGCAGTACCCAAACCACTTGGCAAACATGTTGAAGACTGTATAAGGGCAACACTTGGGATGAAGGAAAGGAAATGAGATCACGCTTAGGTAGCTGTAGCCCTCCTTGGAGTCGCCTTCATGTTCTCATCTCCTTCATCAACTATATACAAATGGTTATTAGATCTCCTTAATTTTACCTCTAAAATATCTCTTGATCTCTGTACCTCATTTCCAACTCTTCTGTCACTGCCTGAGAATAGATCCATACCCTTCTGCCTGGGCTACAGTACTAGCTTTCTAAGGAGGCTCCCATCTCTAGATAGTGGGGAACAAATAACCACATGGGGAAACAGCATTCTGCAAGTTATAAATAATACAGCATAATCTACTGTAAAAGATGACAAAAATTTCCCAGGAAAAAATGTGGGTTTTTACTATTAATAAAAGAAGGAAAGATCTAACACTTAGCTCTAAGACTTTAAAACCATGATTTTATTTGAGAAATTCTTGTAGTCCTTGTCTATTTAATCACCTACAAGATTGATACATACACACATATAGACAATTATTAGAGCTCAACTCCAAACAAAACAAAGCAAAAAATGGTTGAGTCATATGAATTCAGTCCTGTTATTAATATGCTTTGCTACGGATGAATTACCATGCTTCAACAGAGATCCATCATGCAGAAGACTTCAGATAAATTCCATGAACTTTATTTACAGTTCAGTACCATACACTTGAACTTGACATTGGCTTTAGGAAAAGAAATTTCCATTTGCAGTGTTTTCCTACTTCATAACAATAGTAACAATGCTAACCCTTTGGTCAACAGACAAAGAAAGTTTGCCAGCCATGGGAGTATATATGGTGGGAAAGTTCCAAGGAGTTGTTTTTTTTTTCCCTCCATAACCCAACCCATCCACCCATGAGCAACCTTTTCCTGGCTTACTGGTTCTAAAAGCATTAGCTCAACCATGCCATGTTTTCCGAAAAAAAAAAAAGCGGGGATTGGCGGGGGAAGCCAGCGAATTAGCCAGGAGCAGTCTAGTTAGTACTAACATGATGAAAGGTCTCAGCAGAAAATGACATAAGCAAGAGAAAATTCTTGATGCTGTCTGAAGAGACAAGAGTGTTTAACATTCCTGAAAATTAATATTTTCCACATTTTCTCACCTTTTATTACTGTACTATTCCAGAAAATGTTCCTTTTGGTGGAACACTGGTTAAACATGAAAAGACTCAGATTATGTGTATGTCAAACTACAGAATAAAATTGAATTTTTCTTTCTTAAACATCTTTATTGGAGTATAATTGCTTTACAATGGTACGTTAGATTCTGTTTTATAACAAAGTGAATCAGCTATATACATATACATATATCCCCAAATCTCCTCCCTCTTGTGTCTCCCTCCCACCCTCCCTTATCCCCACCTCTCTAGGTGGGCACAAAGCACCGAGCTGATCTCCCCGGGCTGTGCGGCTGCTTCCCACTAGCTATCTAATTTACATTTGGTGGTATATATTAGTCCATGTCACCCTCTCACTTCGTCCCAGCTTACCCTTCTCCCTCCCTGTGTCCTCAAGTCCATTCTCTACATCTGCGTCTTTATTCCTGTCCTGCCCCTAGGTTCTTCAAAAATATATATATATATATTTTTTACATTCCATATATATGTGTTAGCCTACGGTATTTGTTTTTCTCTTTCTGACTTACTTCACTCACTATGACAGATTCTAGGTCCATCCACTTCACTACAAATAACTCAATTTTGTTTCTTTTCATGGCTGAGTAATATTCCATTGTATATGTGTGCCACATCTTCTTTATCCATTCATCTATTGATGGACACTTAGGTTGCTTCCATGTCTTGGCTATTGTAAATAGAGCTGCAATGAACATTGTGGGAAATGACTCTTGTTGAATTATGGTTTTCTCAGGGTATATGCCCAGTAGTGGGATTGCTGGGTCCTATGGTAGTTCTATTTTTATTTTTATTTTATTTTATTTTATTTTTTTGCGGTACATGGGCCTCTCACTGTTGTGGCCTCTCCCGTTGCGGAGTACAGGCTCCAGATGTGCAGGCTCAGTGGCCATGGCTCATGGACCCAGCCGCTCCACGGCATATGGGGTCTTCCCGGACTGGGGCACAAACCCGTGTCCCCTGCATTGGCAGGTGGACTCTCAACCACTGTGCCACCACAGAAGCCCTATTTTTATTTTTTAAAAGAACCTCCATATTGTTCTCCATAGTGGCTGTATCAATTTACATTCCCACCAGCAGTGCAAGAGGGTTTCCTCTTCTCTATACCCTCTCCAGCATTTATTGTTTGTACATTTTATGAAGATGGCCATTCTGACTGGTGTGAGGTGATACCTCATTGTAGTTTTGAATAGCGTTTCTCTGATGATTAGTGATGTTGAGCATCCTTTCATGTGTTTGTTGGCAATCTGTATATCTTCTTTGGAGAAATGTCTATTTAGGTCTTCTGCCCAGTTTTGGATTGGGTTGTTTGTTTTTTTGATATTGAGCTGCATGAGCTGCTTGTAAATTTTGGAGATTAATCCTTTGTCAGATGCTTCATTTGCAAATATTTTCTCCCATTCTGAGGGTTGTCTTTTCATCTTGTTTATGGTTTCCTTTGCTGTACAAAAGCATTTAAGTTTCATTAGGTCCCATTTGTTTATTTTTGTGTTTATTTCTCTTCCTCTAGGAGGTGGGTCAAAAAGGATCTTGCTATGATTTATGTCATAGAGTGTTCTGCCTATGTTTTCCTCTAAGGGTTTGATAGTGTCTGGCCTTACATTCAGGTCTTTAATCCATTTTGAGTTTCTTTTGTGTATGGTATTAAGGAGTGTTCTAATTTCATTCTTTTACATGTACCTGTCCAGTTTTCCCAGCACCACTTATTGAAGAGGCTGTCTTTTCTCCATTGTATATTCTTGCCTTTGTTATCAAAGATAAGGTGACCATAGGTGTGTGGGTTTATCTCTGGGCTTTCTATACTGTTCCATTCATCTATATTTCTGTTTTTGTGCCAGTACCATACTGTCCTGATTATTGTGGCTTTGTAGTATAGTCTGAAGTCCAGGAGCCTGATTCCTCCAGCTCCATTTTTCTTTCTCAGTATTGCTTTGGCTATTTGGGGTCTTTTGTGTTTCCATACAACTGTGCAAATTTTTGTTCTAGTTCTGTGAAAACTGCCATTGGTAGTTTGATAGGGATTGCATTGAATCTGTAGATTGCTTTGGGTAGAACAGTCATTTTCACAATGTTGATTCTTCCAATCCAAGAACATGGTATATCTCTCCATCTGCTTGTATCATCTTTAATTTCTTTCATTAGTGTCTTATAGTTTTTGTATACAGGTCTTTTGTCTCGGTAGGTAGGTTTTTTGTAGGTATTTTATTCTTTTCGTTGCAATAGTAAATGAGAGTGTTTCCTTAATTTCTCTTTCAGATTTTTCATCATTAGTGTATAGGAATGCAAGAGATTTCTGTGCATTAATTTTGTATCCTGCTACTTTACCAAATTTACTGATTAGCTCTAGTAGTTTTCTGGCAGCGTCTTTAGGATTCTCTGTGTATAGTATCATGTCGTCTGCAAACAGTGACAGCTTTACTTCTTCTTTTCCGATTTGGATTCATTTCTTTTTCTTCTCTGATTGCTGTGGCTAAAACTTCCAAAACTATGTCGAATAATGGTGGTGAGAGTGGCCAACCTTGTCTTGTTCCTGATCTTAGTGGAAATTTTTTCCCTTTTTCACCACTGAGAACAAAGTTGCCTGTGGGTTTGTCATATATGGCCTTATTATGTTGAAGTAAGTTCCCTCTATGCCTGCTTTCTGGAGGGTTTTTACCATAAATGGGTGTTGAATTTTGTCAAAAGCTTTTTCTGCATCTATTGAGATGATCATACGGTTTTTCTCCTTCAATTTGTTAATATTATGTATCAAATTCTTGATTTGCATATATTGAAGAATCCTTGCATTCCTGGGGTAAACCCCACTTGATCATGGTATATGATCCTTTTTATATGCTGTTGGATTCTGTCGGCCAGTATTTTGTGGAGGATTTTTGCATCTATGTTCATCAGTGATATTGGCCTGTAGTTTTCTTTCTTTCTGACATCTTTGTCCGGTTTTGGTATCAGGGTGATGGTGGCCTCATAGAATGAGTTTGGGAGTGTTCCTCCCTCTCTGCTGTATTTTGGAAGAGTTTGAGAAGGATAGGTGTTAGCTCTTCTCTAAATGTTTGATAGAATTCACCTTTGAAGCTATCTGGTCCTGGGTTTTGCTTGTTGGAAGATTTTTAATCACCGTCTCAATTTCAGTGCTTGTGATTCGTCTGTTTATATTTTCTATTTCTTCCTGGTTCAGTCTCAGAAGGTTGTGCTTTTCTAAGAATGGGTCCATATCTTCCAGGTTGTCCATTTTATTGGCATACAGTTGCTTGTAATAATCTCTCATGATCCTTTGTATTTCTGCAGTATCAGCTGTTACTTCTCCTTTTTCTTTTCTAATTCTATTGATTTCAGTCTTGTCCCTTTTTTTCTTGATGAGTCTGGCTAAGGGTTTATCAATTTTGTTTATCTTCTCAAAGAAGCAGCTTTTAGTTTTATTGATCTTTGCTAGCATTTCCTTCATTTGTTTTTCATTTATTTCTGATCTGATCTTTATGATTTCTTTACTTTGCTAACTTTGGGGCTTGTTTCTTCTTCTTTCTCTAATTGCTTTAGCTGTAAGGTTAGGTTGTTCATTTGAGATGTTTCTTGTTTCTTGAGGTAGGACTGTATTGCTCTAAACTTCCCTCTTAGAACTGCTTTTGCTGCATCCCATAAGTTTTGGGTCATCATGTTTTCATTGGCATTTGTTTCTAAGTGTATTTTGATTTCCTCTTTGATTTCTTCAGTGATCTCTTGGTTATTAAGTAGTGTATTGTTTAGCCTCTATGTATTTGTATTTTTTACAGATTTTTTCCTGTAGTTGATATCTAGTCTCATTGCATTGTGGTCGGAAAAGATACTTGATTTCAATTTTCTTAAATTTACCAAGGCTTGATTTGTGAGCCAAGATATGATCTACCCTGGAGAATGTTCCATGAGCACTTGAGAAGAAAGTGTATTGTGTTGTTCAGGGATGGAACAATCTATAAATATCAATTAAGTCCATCTTGTTTAATGTATCAGTTAAAGCTTGTGTTTCCTTATTTAGTTTTATTTTGGATGATCTGTCCACTGTTGAAAGTGGGGTGTTAAAGTCCCCTACTATGATTGTGTTACTGTTGATTTCCCCATTTATGGCTGTTAGCGTTTGCCTTATATATTGAGGTGCTCCTACGTTGGGTGCATAAATATTTAAAAATGTTATATCTTCTTCTTGGATCGATCCCTTGATCATTCTGTAGTGTCTTTCTTTGTCTCTTGTAATAGTCTTTATTTTAAAGTCGTTTTTGTCTGATATGAGAATTGCTACTCCAGCTTTCTTCTGATTTCCATTTGCATGGAATATCTTTTTCCATCCCCTCACTTTCAGTCTGTATGTGTCCCTAGGTCTGAAGTGGGTCTATTGTAGACAGCATATATACAGGTCTTGTTTCTGTATCCATTCAGCCAATCTATGTCTTTGGGTTGGAGCATTTAATCCATTTACATTTAAGGTGATTATCGATATGTATGTTCCTATTACCATTTTCTTAATTGTTTTGGGTTTGTTATTGTAGGTCTTTTCCTTCTCTTGTGTTTCCTGCCTAGAGAAGTTCCTTTAGCATTTGTTGTAAAGCTGCTTTTGGTGGTGCTGAGCTTTTGCTTGTCTGTAAGGGTTTTAATTTCTCCATCGAATCTGAGTGAGATCCTTGCTGGGTAGAGTAATCTTGGTTGTAGGTTTTCCCCTTTCATCACTTTAAATATGTTCTGCCACTCCCTTCTGGCTTCCAGAGTTTCTGCTGAAAGATCAGCTGTTAACCTTATGGGGATTCTGTTGTATGTTACTTGTTGTTTTTCCCTTGCTGCTTTTAATATTTTTTCTTTGTATTTAATTTTTGATAGTTTGATTAATATGTGTCTTGGCGTGTTTCTCTTTGGATTTATCCCGTATGGGACTCTCTGCACTTCCTGGACTTGATTACCTATTTCCTTTCCCATATTAGGGAAGTTTTCAGCTATAATCTCTTCAAATTTTTTCTCGGTCCCTTTCTTTCGCTTCTTCTTCTGGGACCCATATAATTTGAATGTTGGTGTGTTTAATATTGTCCGAGAGGTCTCTGAGACTGTCCTCAATTCTTTTCATTCTTTTTCCTTTATACTGCTCTGCAGTAGTAATTTCCACTATTTTATCTTTCAGGTCACTTATCCGTTCTTCTGCCTCAGTTATTCTGCTATTGATTCCTATTGATGCTTGTTTGCTCTTTAGTTCTTCTAGGTCCTTGTTAAACATTTCTTTTATTTTCTCCATTCTATTTCCAAGATTTTGGATCATCTTTAGTAGCATTACTCTGATTTGTTTTTCAGGTAGACTGCCTATTTCCTCTTCATTTGTTTGTTCTCGTGGGTTTTTACCTTGCTCTTTCATCTGCTGTGTGTTTCTCTGTCTTCTCATTTTGCTTAACTTACTGTGTTTGGGGTCTCCTTTTCGCAGGCTGCAGGTTCGCAGTTCCCATTTTTTTTGGTGTCTGCCCCCAGTGGGTAAGGTTGGTTCAGTGGGTTGTGTAGGCTTCCTGGTGGAGGGGACTGGTGTCTGTCTTCTGGAAGATGAGGCTGGATCTTGTCTTTCTGGTGGGCAGGATGGCGTCTGGCGATGTGTTTTGGTGTGTCTGTGGCCTTATTATGATTTTAGGCAGCCTCTCTGCTAATGGGTGGGGTTGTGTTCCTGTCTTACTAGTTTTTTTGCCATACGGTGTCAAGCACTGTAACTTGCTGGTCATTGAGTGGAGCTGGGTCTTACCAGCTGGAGATCTCTGGGAGAGCTTGTGCCGTTTAATATTACGTGAAGCCGGGAGGTCTTTGGTGGACCAGTGTCCTGAACTCAGCTCTCCCACCTCAGAGGCACAGGTCTGACACCCGCCCAGAGCACCAACACCCTGTCAGCCACACAGTTGTCCGGGCACCGTGTGAGAATCTGGGGATCGGGACAGAGTTGCGTGGGTTAGTGTGGGGTCGCCACTTGCCCGCTCCCAGAGGAGGCTGGACCAGACACCGCTGGTTTCCGCAAAAGCACCTCTCTCATGTGCAGCTTCCTGAGAATGTGAGCGCTCCTCCAATGAGAGCAAGAGGTTATGAGGCACCTGCTGTGTTCTCCAATTTAATTTTTAATGAGGAAAAACAGAAAATATGGAGAAATGAATTTTAACAGTAAAATATTTATAGTCTGTAGGAGGAAAATTTCCAGAGCATGTTTATGTTCTGGAACTGGTCAAAAGGCCACAGAGCGGATGTTCAGTGTCTTGCTCCTCTACCCCGCTTATCCACTGCATTTTGAATGAAGCTGATCCTTAACCACACCTCCAGGAAATGGCACATTTCTCTGGCCAATCATAGCATCCATTCTCTTCAGGGACTGGTTCAGGAACGAGTATGTTTATGAGCTCCTTTGCACGATGTCCTGAAGTGTCTTAGTAGCTATCATTTGTCTTGCCTCACATTATAATACGATACAATCCTGCCCATATCACAGGCACTAATTTCTTGTCAGGGCTGGGTAAATGCACACCAAGGAGACTTGAATTTCAGTTTAGTTTTGAGTCTATATCTAAAAACAATATTTTTACAACAAATCAGTATTTTTACAAAATTTTGTATACATGATAACTTCTAATGTGATAGCCAATAGTCACTTAAGCAACCCACATATGTTTACTCAGAACCTCATGTCTATGGTAACAAAAGGATGGGGGGAGAAGAAGATTGAGAAACAACAGTAAAGCCAAGTGAAAGACATATCTGCCTTGAGCCATGTTGGCAAGGGACCGTGCGTCTAGCAGTCATGTGTGGCTCAGGAACAGGAATGGCAAAAATGGATGTTAAAGTAATTCAGATTACAGACAGGTATAGCAGGGCCTGCTAAGGTATAAGAGAATACCCAAGTAGTCGAGAGTGCATCAAAGTGATGTAAGACATGAATATAGTGGGCCATGTGCTGTGGGCAAAGAAGAAAGGGAAAAATATAGTCCAAAAATGGTAGGGAGTTAGTGATTAAAAGCTAAAGTGAAAAAGACAGGGAATGGGTGTGTGCATTTGGTGGCGATTGACAAGATGGAGGAGGGGTGCCGCTCAAGTGAAGATCTCAGAGCGGGGGCCACACCTTACTGGTGAGGTCAGGTCTGTGGTTACACTGAAGCTGACTGACAACAACCAGCAAAGGTAAGCGCTGTGAGGGGGAAACAGGGTTGTAATATGGAGGACTGGGAGGTTTTAAGGAAAAATTTTTTTTTTTTTTTTTGCGGTACGCAGGCCTCTCACCACCGCGGCCTCTCCCGTTGCGGAGCAAAGGCTCTGGACGCGCAAGCTCAGCGGCCATGGCTCACGGGCCCAGCCGCTCCGCGGCATGTGGGATCTTCCCAGACCGGGGCACGAACCCGCATCCCGCGCATCGGCAGGCGGACTCCCAACCACTGCGCCACCAGGGAAGCCCCAGGAAAAACATTTTTACCGTGTATTGAGAAAATCACAATGCTGAGTGTTAGAGTGGTAGGAGAATACCAAAGAAGTTACAGGTGAATGCTGGAGATCTAAACATAATTGAATGTGTGTGTGTATATATATGAATAATTTAAGGTGAAGTGCAACTATGTGGAGTGTGAAAAGGGTTCAAAGGTTCAAGCTTCAAAATTGGAATCAGGCTGTTATAAAATGGCTCCTTTTAATTAGCAACCAGATAGCTACTGACAGAGTAGGAGAGGCTTTCCTGAGCCAGGTGCTGCGACAGCAGGTGAGGAAAAGGGCTGCCCTTAAATGCCCCCTCAGCACTGTGGCCAGGGACAAAGGAGAGGCAGGACACAGAACATAAAGGGTGGATGGCAAAAGAAGTGGAGTGTAGGCACAATGAGGTTCTCGGCTTGCAAAGATGGAGAGGAAAAGCAGAACGCTGATCCTTGTGCCCAGGGGCCCTCCAGAGGGCTGCATCGCGTCAACGTGGGGTAGAGCAGGTCTGGCTCATGGAGGGCGTGGGAATAACATGCAAACGGGCAGCACCTCTTCCCCACCTCAAGAACACTCACACACAGCTTGCATTCGATCTGTCTGGTACTACTCTGAAGGGCTTGATAACAAAAGTAAAATGAAAAGAAAAATAAATAATTTCAAAATGCAATCGTGAAAATATTCATATATTTCTGGACACGGCCACAGGGAAAAGACTCATAAAGCAAATTCTTTGCGAAGCCGCCTTGCTATGAGTCTAATATGAATCATGGTGAGAATAGATCTGGTGTATGATGTCCTTGAATAATTTATTTCAGGCAGCCCCTAGTGTTCAGAAACAGGAAACTTAAAGAACAACATGTCTAGGCACTAGTTTTGTGTGGCCAGGCTCGGTGAGCCAATGTCAAAAGAGCCAGAGAAAAGTAAAAAGGAGAACTCAAAGCAAGTGATTTCTACCCCCACCCCCCAAATTTAAAAAATGAAAACTTTTCCTTTTTTGGTTTGTTTAGCAACTGGCAAACTTATAAACAACAGGAAAATTGTTACTTTTATCTAGCTAAACCAAGTTGTTTTATAGGATCTATCTACCCAATGAAAGTGGGGCAATCCCAGGACCTGTTACAATGATAGATCAATACAGACAACATGAATTGGACTGAATCAAAACAAAGACCAAGTGAATTATAATCAGTGCATCCAAGTACTAGGCTCTGGAACTTGAGGAAATGAAGCCTAGAATCATTTTTAAAGCGAATGAATTTCCTTTAGTCAAAGGGATAGCAAGCAAAGAAGGGAGAAAGAGCAATGTAATCTGTGTTTCTCAATAATGACTCAATTTTAACAAAAATAAACAATAAAAATCTGTACCTCTTCAGAATATTGCACTGATCATTGTTGTTAGGATCCCTGCTACAGGTGTTCTCTGGCATTTTTTTAAAAAGTTAAATTTTTTTCTGTATCGACAGGCACAGTCTGATTACTAACTTCTAAATCCTAAACAAGAAATATAAATCTGGGCAGAGGGAAACGCAGCCATTTCTCAGGGAGTGAGTTAGATAAAGTCACACAGCATAGCCTGACCTGCTGTAACTCCTGAGCTCTGGTTTCCAACATGGTCTTGGCTAGTAGTTAATGGATTTCTGACTCGTCTAAAGCAATCGTTCCCTAGCCCTTGGCTTCCAGACACTCAGTACATTTGGGGCCCTGACATCTGTCTTAGCTTCACTATTGGTGAGTTTGTTTTTGTTGGCTTTTACTGCTCTTCCAGATGATCTGAGGTAATGCATGAAGGTATTCATGTGTGTTGTTGGAAGCCTGGGGAGAGCGTGAAGTTGGGAGAAGCGACTGGGACAGGACTGGCTAGGGAAACAGCCAATTCAAGGGAAACCTTTTGCTTTTTTCAAAATAATTTTGAAAGTTCATATAGACAGAGCCCTAAAATTTCCTCATGGGGCCGGGTTTGATGTACGCTTTCTATGATGCCTTAAAAACATATGGCCAAGAATTCTCCAGATACAAATTATTTATCTATGGATAGAGGGAAAAAGTATACTACCTGACAAGACAACTTCAATAAGATCGCCTTCCTGGATATCGCTAGCCGTTTTCACCAGCTGAAGGATGTTTTCAGAGGTAGGGTCGTGGCGGAAAAGCAGGATCTTATCATACATTCCATAGAAACCACATTCAGGGAACTGTAAATACAAATACCACAACAGGGTAAATGTCAAAATCTTCCTAAATTTAATCAAAACCAAATAAACAAATGTCAGGGCACCAACACAAGCTAATTAGAAAAGTTCAAAATATCTAGAACATCAAAAAATAAAAATGAATGGCCAAATTGATATTGACATGACTCCAAAGCAGGAGGAAAGAAATCACATATCATAAGGGCAATAATGACAAAATGATCTTCTAATTAGAGAGCAAGAAAACAAGAGAATCTGAGATAAGATTCAAAGAAAGTCCTGGCAGTAAGGCAGTTAAGAAATACAACAGGTGGTAAGAACTGTGCATTTTCACATGATTTATAGCAATTCAATTACATTAAAATGGGAGTTTGTTACAATTCCATTACAAATATTGTTGCAATTTATTTGCAAAAAAAAAAACAACGGTCAGTCCATTTTGGCATATTCAAAAATAAGAGATGACTCAATAAATCTAAACATGTTCTGTGTGTGGGCAGAGGTGTTATCTAGATTCTTTGATTCAGGAAAGCACCAGAGGAGACAACCCAACCCTCCCTTTTGTTGCTGCCCATACATTGCATTTAGTTTTCATGCAATCTAGGTTAAATAGACAAGTACAATAGCTAGAAGTCAATTCATTTTAAGTATACATAGCTTATATTCTCCTCACAGGGATAAATCCAAGAGTTTATTACTCAAGACTATCTCCCAATAGCAGGCATATAATGAAAGCTAAATGAATGATATTTTCTAATGAGGAACCTAAAAAATTCTGATATTAACAATAACTATTAGAATATCAACAATTAATATTATTCCTTTCATTTCCTCTCTTCCTTCTAATGCAAGAAAGTACTCTAAATTCAAACCATAGTCCTGGTTGTTGAATTCCATCTTAAAAGTAGAATTATTTGATCAAAGGGTAGGAACATCCTTAAGAATCTTAAAGCCAACTTCAAACTTATCACAAACCACAATCTCAGGAACAGTGTAAGCAAAGATCCGTCTGTATTAGCATTGAATATTTTTATTAAAACAAACAACCTAGGCTAGTAGGTATGTGAAAAGGGCTCTTTTCTTGTATATGATATTTTCACATAATTAGCAATTGTTATTGCTTTTATAAATTGATATTTGCCATGTGTGGAAAAAGGTCATAAGTCAAGGAGAGAAAATTGTCTTGTTCCTGAAACTTGTGATATTTCTGACACGTATGTTAATAAAGGTTGACTTTTAAGGAGCTACTGACATGAAGAAATGTCCAGCATATGAGATCTTCTGAAGATAAATACAATATATGATGCATTCGTCCTTATTTTTCTTATTAATAAAACTAGGGGCTACAATCATGTAAGACATTTTGTGTGAATTAAAAATAAGTATATACAAAACATCCTCTTGCTCTTAAGAGTCTGTTGACAACCAGGCTTAAAACTACTTCTGCATATCACTTAGTAAAGTTGGCTTCTGTAAAATAAAATGCAACAGCTGAAATGATGTCACTGCTTCCACTGCGCTAATTAAAACAAAAATAATAGTTCCTTTTTTTTTGTAATTTCTCCAATAATAATATTAGAGTGCAAGGAAAGGGAGAAACTAAAATACCATTTTCTAAACTACAGCAACAAATAGTTCATGTACTATTTTAAAAATCAACCTCATTTGATGTGTAATTTACAATAAATAAAATGGATATAAGTCTATGAGTTTTGACTCTTGCCCCGGCACACGTGAAATCAAAATCACAACCAAGCCATGAAACATTTTCATCAACCCCCCAAGTTTTATTGTACCCCCTGCAGTTGATGCTACCCACAATCTTGACTCAACACAGTTTTATTTTGTCAGCAAAGGTTAGCCAGCTATAGAATTTCATACAAATGAAATCATACAACATGTACTATGTACTCTTTTTTTGGCTGGCTTCTTTTGCTCATTATGTTTTTGAGACTCATTTACACATAAGGTATTTGAGATTCACCTGTTTTTATTATGTTATTACCATTTCATTATGTGGATCTAGGATAACTGCTTATCTGTGCACCCACAGATGGACATTTGTATTTTTCCCCCAATTTGTGGCTATTACAAATAATAAATCTATGAACATTTATGTATGAGTGTTTCGATGGGTACGTGGTTTTCATTTCTTATGAGTAAATATCTAGGAAAAGAATTTCTGGGGCGTATAAATATATGTTTGAGTATATAACTATCTTAACGTCAATAACACATTATACTTATTACTGGAGCTTTATACTAAGCATGAATTCAGTTAGTGTAAGCTCTCCATCTTTTTCCTTTTCAAGATTGCTTTGGATATTATAGGTCTTCTGAATTTCCATACACATTTTAGAATCACTTTGTCAATTTCTACAAAATAAATCTGCTGTGATTTTTCAATGATACTATATTGAAACATAGATCAACTTGGGTAGATCTCTATTTTAACAATGTGGAGACTTCTATTTTGTTATGAACAAGATGGCATATCGCCCTATTTATTAGTTTCCTTTAAATTGCTCTCAAAAATGTTTTGTAGTTTTCAGTGTACATGTCTTAGATATATTTGCTAGATTTATCTCTAAGTTTTTATATTTTTATGCTATTATAAATGGCTGATTAAAGTATAATAAACATACAGTAAAATTTGCCCTTTTTAGTGTGCAGTTCTGAAAGTTTTGAAAGATGTATACCATAACCACATGCTGTATATGTAGTATACACAACACAGCCAAGATACAAAACAGCTCCAGTCCCTATAGTTTGGTCTTTTCAAGAATGTGATATAAATGGTATCATACGGTACATACATAACTTTGAATCTGACTTTACTTAGTGCAGTGAAGCTGATATTTGTCCATGCTGTTGCATATATCATTGATCTACTCCTTTTCACTGCTGAGGATTGCTCCATTGTGGGTATGGATGGACCACAGTGTATCTATTCCTCAATCAGTGGAGGGGCATTTAAGTTAGTTCCAGTTTTTGACTACTACAAATAAAGGTGCTATAAATGTTCACTTAGAGGTTTTTGCCTGAACATAGTAAGTTTTTATTTTTCTGGGGCATATGGAAGTATCTGGATAACCTCATAAGGAACTGCCAAACCGTTTTCAAAGTGGCTATACAATTTTGCATTCTCACCAGCAACGCATGAGAGTTCCTGTTGCTCTGCATCTTTGACAGCACTTGGCTATGTTGGGTTGTTAAATTTTAGACATTCTAATAGGTGTATAATGGTATCTCATAGTCTTAATTTACTTTTCCCTAGTGACTAATGATATTGAGCATCATTTCTTGTACTTATTTAACACATACACACACACAGACCCACCTGCTCAATTCATTTGCCCATTTTAAAAGTTGAGTTATTTTCTTATTGTGGAGTTCTGATAGCTCTTTATATATTCTAGATAAAAGCTGTTCACCAAATACGTGTTTCACAGATATTTTCTTCCAGTCTGTGGCTTGTCTTTTCATCCCCTTAACATTATTTTCTTAAGTTTTTAATTTCTATGAAACCCAATTTATCAAAATTTCTTCATGGGTCATGGTTTTGGTTTAATATTTAATAAATATTTGTATAACCTAAGGTAACAGGTTTTTTCTTATGTTTTATTCCACAAATTTTATTGTTTGGGGTTTTACATTTGGGTCTATGATCCACTCTGAGGTAATTTTTTAATAAACAAATATGGATTGAGGTTCATTTTCTGCATATTCTGGAAGATGTGTATAAAATTGGTATAAATTCTTCCTTAAATGGTTGGTAGAATTCTCTAGCAAAGCCATCTGAGCCTGGAATTATCTTTTTTTTGGAAGGATTAAAATTATATATTCAATTTTCTTAATACATATATCACTACTTAGATTTCAATTTCCTCCAAGTGAGCTTTGGCATTTTGAATCTTTCAAGGAACCAATTCATTTCATCCAAGTTGCTGAATTTACAGGCAAAAAGTTTTTTCATATTATTCCTTTGTCACCCTTTAATGTCTGTAGTGATGTCTATTATTTTCTTATATTTGTAATTTGTGTCCTCTCTCTTTTTTGCTTGATTAGTCTGGCCATTGGTCTATATATCTGTTTTTATGTCATACTGTTTGATTACTATAATATATTTTGAAATCAGGAAGTGTCCTTCCTCCAGCTTTATTTTTCTTGCTCATAATTGCTTGGGCTATTTGGGGGTCTTTTGTGATTCCATATGAATTTAGGATTGTTTTTTCTACTTCTGTAAAAAATGCCTTGGGATTTTGATAGGGATTGCATTGAATCTGTAGGTTGCTTGGGGTAGTATGGACATTTTAACAATATTAATTCTCCCAATACATGATCATGTGATGTTTTCTATTTATCTGTCTTTGCTTAAATTTCTTTCAGAGATCTTTTAGTGTACAAGTCTTTCACCTCATATTTTCATGTAACCATGAAAGTTCTTTTCTGCTAAGTCCATCACCTCTACCATTTCTGAACTGTTTCTATTAGCTCTTTTAATCCTGGTTATGGGTCACATTTTCCTGCTTTTTTATACCTGTGTTTTTTAAATTAGATGCCAGATTTTATGAATTAATGTGAGCAGTTGTACGTTGTTGTCTTCCTTTAAAGAACACTGATATTTGTTTTGGCAAAACATTAAGGTACTTGCAGACTGGCTTTATCTTTTCAAGGCTTACTTTTAAGCTTTGTTATGGCAGCTCTAGAATAATAGTTGTTCTAAGGATAATTTAGTCCCACTACTAATGCATGACTCTTTATCTCTATAGAACACTTCAAATGTTCAGTGAAATCTCTTCTATTTGTCTGGTAGGAACTCGACCATCTCTCAGCCCTATATGGGCTCTGAAAAGTTTTCATTTCAGAGCTTCCCAACAGTTGCTCTTTATTCTGCCTTATAGATTTTTACCCTATGGACTTGTATTCAGTCTAATATTCAAGTGGACCCTTAACCAGATTTCTGGAGCTCTTCCTTTGTATAAGTCCTACCTTTCCAGTATTCTTCCCCTAAAAATTCTGTTGACTTGGGCACCTTGAGCTCTATTACCTGTCTCCTCTATGCAGCCACAGAACTAGGCTCTTCTTGGGTTCTCTCTCCCTGCACTAAACCTCAGATGACTGTAATACCTACCTTGTTTGTTTCCTTTTCTCAAGGGTCACCCTGCATTGCCTGTTGGCCAGTGTCCATAACAGGCATTTTATGTATTTTGTATTATTTTCTATTTGTTTGGGGCAGGTGAGCATGTCCCATACCAGATATTCCTTGTGAATGAAAGCCAAAGTCTCATGTGCTTTTTAAATATAGAATACCGATCTTTTCTACCCAAACTTCTGACTACTTAATTCTATGCAAATAGCATTTGCAAGAAAAGTAAATTAAAGAAAAATAAAACATCCATAGTTAGTAAGAGTACATTTTTAATATTACATTGAAATAAATGCAAAGTATATTTAATGAAATAAGAATTACAAATTAATAATTATCATATAACTCTCAAAACATAGTTTGACCTATCCTGAGTTAAACTTTAACTGTTAAAGGATTGTCCCTGATTGGAATACAAATGTTCTTCAAAATATAATACACTAATTAATGCACAGGTCCTCTTACCATATTCTTTCAAAAACCATGGGTAGCTGATTCTGACTCAAGAGAGAAGAGAAAATTCAAGAGATTCAGTACTTGAGCTGCAGTGAATAGAAAATAAAAGCTGGAAAGGAAGAGATGAAACAGCAATTGTTTCCCCAAAGAAGAGCTAAACTTTACCGCATCGTCTAACAAATACCTTGTCAATGAGCCTGTGTGGTGGCAGAATAGGTGGGAATACTGAAGAGGGGCTTAGGAGACAAGGATTCTGCTGGCTCATCACAATGTCAGCGCAGCCTGGCCTTTATGCACATGTCCCTTGGACATCTGTATATACCATTCCCTTGTGGTCCTGTATTGCTGACATGTGGACATCACACTCTGTGTCGTGCTTCTTTGTAAGACCATGGGTATAGTGTAATCAAAGATTTGGTATTCAAGTAAGGCTTGAATGCCTCACATCCCAATTATGTTTCTTTCTAAGGGTGACTCAGAAAACATTTGGAAAAATCAGAATAAGTAGAATACCACCAATATATGCCACACATTAAAGCTATTATTTTAAAAGGCTAAATTGAAAAAATGAAGTTAGTGTTATAAATGTTCTTGAAGGTTGTTTGTCCAATATATAAATGACTGAGGTGTGGATAGCCACTCTCCCACATTCCTTCCTACTGGGTCACAGACATGGCTTTTCTCTCTTCATTAACAAGACATTCAGGAACAGGTTGTAGAGCCTTGTGAAGCAGGGCACAGGGGTGAACATGGAGATGTAGCCTCTCAGGACAGCTGTCATGGCAGCAGAAGTTAAGGGTTCGATTTTTTTTAAGATTGTACCTTTTTTTTTTATTGACCAGAATAAAATATATGCATATTTGTCTTTCCCTGTTAAGAGAAAACCTTTTCTTTTATGTAATGTAACATTCTGCTTGAATGGAAACTATATACAATAAGACTTTCAAAAATTATATTTAAAAATGATGCCTGGAAGGTGAAAAGTGTAAAGGAACAGTGCCTGACAACTGGGAAGAGAACATATTGGGGAAAACACTCATGGAACAACATTCCCTAATTTGGTCATAATCGTCTGTTTTTATGTGAAGGTGTGTGAGCTTTGGAATCTGAAAACCCTCATTAAACTAAACAGGCTTTCAGAAAGGCTCGGAGGCTTGTAAACTCAGCTGGAGCTTATTACAAGATCAGTTCTGTGTTTCTCAGAGGCTTTGTGGTTGTGAGCCCAAACATATGAGATAAGTGATTTCAAGCTCTCTCCAAGTTCGACTCTAACAAACCTGGCCACTGTGAAAATACGGCCAACAATCCTGGCACTGGTCCTTAGCTCTTTAATTCTACCCTATGCTGGAAATCTCTGTACTGCTGTGTGTATCATTTGGCATTTTTTGACCACAGAGCACAATTTACTGTTACATTTCACTATATAAATTCTTGGCTGGCCAGACAATGTGATCCAGAGTAGAATAAATATATGTTTCAATGAGTAGCTGAAATGTGACCTGGCCAAAGAGAACTCTAGGGAACAAAGGGTGCTCCTCCACAGTTGAGGCCAATCACAAAGGGCGAGGAACAAGCAATATCAGAAATAAATTAAGCCATGACTCAGTCAAGCAGAAAAAGAAAGAGAAATGGCCTGATTAGGAAATGAAAATACACTGCAGTTTAGTTTTGCTAAAAGGTGACGAAAGTCCTGAAATTAAGTTTTTCTGCTCAATAAGAGAACACATCAGGCAGGTGGATACAGCACTCTTCTCATCAAAGATGATTCCCAAGTCATTTTCCAAGGACTCTCCTGTTTATAACAAGTAGTGCCATGACTGGTCACCCTTAATGAGCAAAGAAATTAAAAAGGTGCTACCGCTTCCTAGCTTGACCAAAATTCTCCCTTTGTTGCTGGAGTACAGGACAACATGGACACCTTGTAAGCGACTATTTTAACGAGAATTCCTAAACCACTGGGTGAAAATGTCTCTGGATTCCCCTTGGAGGAGTTGCACCTGAGTGATCTCTGGATTCCCTTGGAGGAGTTGCACCTGAGTGATGTGGCCATTGAGCTGTAAAAAGCAGGAAAGGGCAGGCACTTAAAGATGGTTCTGAAAGCAGTAGATCCTTAAGATCAGTTGGATCCTTCCAAGGGGTCTCATGGGCGAGAACTAAGACACGAGTCATAAACTTGTATTATTAACTTTGCCTAGGAAATTAAACCTATCCCCTTTTTTAACAAAGCATCTAATAACAGATTGAAAATTTAAGTGTATAAAAATTTAAGTAAATGAAAAAACAACACAGTGAATAAACATTGGGTGAGTGTCATGTACACAGCACTACAGCTATAATGACAAAAAAAAATCATGAGATTGTTCAAGCCCACTAAAAGCATGAACACTAAATTTTCACTTAGAAACACAAGTTATAATGTGTCAACGAAAGCATAAAAGATAAAGTGAATAATCTGTATTATTTGCAGGCATAGTTCTGAAATGTGTTCAAATTTGGGCACAGGATCTTTTATTTGGTGATTTCATATCCTCAAAAGGAGGCACTTGAAAAGAATTCCACACTATGACCACATAGCTATGTGACTAGTGTCTGAATGTAATCTTAGGAAACAGAAACCAGAAAAAAATTTTTAGACCTTTCTTTTTTCTTCCCCTCCCTCCCTCCCTCCTCCACCCAATGCCACCCAAGCTAGGCAGAAAATGAATAGCGCTGAATCAAAATAACTAAGAACTACTATTAAAGGTAGCACTTTACTATCTTTCCTAGTGGCAATCTATTTTCCTAGAGATCCCTGGTTGAATCATTCATCTCTCAGTCTGAAAGATGTGATTCATATAAATAAATCTGCAATACCTACTTTCATGAAATAGTTTTTAAAAGCCTATGAAAAATTTCAGTTTCTGAAATAAAGACTAAATGATAATTACAGTGTTGACTTTAAGAAGATTCATTATACATTTCCCAGCCATGAAAAACGGCACTGTTGTCCACTGCAGAGCATCATTCTCCATTTCACTTTGCTATTTTCCGGGCCATGGGCATACTGCCCAAATGCAGATCACCCTGGCAAACAATCACAATCCTTGCCTTGCTTCCTCTGTCGTTCCTTCTTTCACATGAGCACCTGCAATCATATGACTCTCCATTCCACAAACCCAATGCTGCCTTTGAAAAGGTATGCCTAACACCAGGGGTCTATCAACTTCAGAAATCTTCAAGGTCCAAACCTAGAAACAAGTCACTCTAGTTAGTCCTCCTTTCCCCCCTCCACCGCCAAAAACTTCCATTTCTCATTCAAGGCAGAACCTTAATTTATTCCACTCTTGCCTTCCTACAGGCAAATCTAGAATCTGACACACGGATTTTCTTCTGCTTAGACCTCCTTTTTTAGCCCTTCTCCTTTCCGTTAAATTCAAAATCCCCTTGTTTAAACAATCATTTTCATTCATAATTTTAAATTTGGACCTTAGCCTTGCCCTCTATATGTTTTACAGTAAAAAAGTAAAAGGAATAAGATATCTGAGAAAAGAAAGAATATACTTTATCTAAAAGAGGTCTGCTTGAAATCTTCTGGAATTAAAGTTTAGATTAAAGGTGAAATGGTAGATTTTGATTATGAGATCTGAAAGTCAGATATACTACAAGACATAGAACATGCATAAAACCTGAACTTGCAATACCGTTGGAGAATAAAGCTAGACTATAAATTCTTCTTCCTTGGGCATATACTGATGTTCTGTATCAGATATTGCTAAAGAAGTCTGTCTAATAAATTATATGCTTATCTTTAAGGCAGCAGATGTGACTAAGTGTGATGCTTAATTGTTGGCAGAGACTTTTATTCTATTTCAATTTGAATAATATGTCACCTATTAAAAAGACAAAAGCAATAAGAAATGACTTAATACATCATTAACTCTAATGCTGCAACGTCTGCGTATAGACTTCCTAGAAGTATTTTAAATCATTATTTTGTTGTATATAATTTTTAAGTTTTAGAATAAAGGTTCACATCAAGCAATTATAGGTGGTAATAATTAATGAGAGCCTCACCATTGTTGTGTAAAAACATATTATCCTGCATTATAGCTTGACAGATTACTAGTCACTGATAGCTATTAGAAATCTTAGTAGGCACTGTGAAATTATTCACACAACAGTAATTAGGTGTGTGGATGTGCAGCTTGAAAATGGAAAAAAATGTACTTCACACTCTTTGTCTCACTCTGAATAAAACTGTCATTATAGCATACTGTAGATTTTTTACATTGCATAATAAGGTTACATGTTTGCTCATTAATGAACTAACGATAATTGATGCATGTACTGGATAAAATGAAGACTGTGACAGCAACTAAAAAGGTTTTACCAAAAATTAAGAATCATTAACTTTGGAAAAGAAAAACTGCTGCATTATGTATCTTGTAATTTAGAGATAAGAAGACTGATGCCCAGAACATATTACCAAGGTGGCAATGCTAGGTAATGCCAGAACAAGGTGAGTGGCCTAGTCTCTTAAAACATACTCCTTGATCTTTCCTCTCAGTTCTGCTTCTCTTAGAAAGAAAATACAGGAAGAGTAGCCAAATGTCCAGCAAACAGTGACTCAGAATTGCAAATTCTGAGCACTTTTCTTGGCCAGAAAGTACAGACCCAGGCCTCCAGATTTTGGATTCTGAACAAACCAAGGTAAAATGGCTTAATGAGCTTTGTAGCAGCTATTCCCTGGCAATCTCCAGTTCTTACTAGACAGACAAGTTATTAAAAGGGTAGTGACAGTGAGGTAGCTCATTGAAGGCTGGCTGACAGTAGAATGGCAGCTTACAGCAGCAGAAAAACTGGCTGAGGTCATTAAGACAAGGGGCTGTTAGCCTTATGCATCCCACCCTCAAAGGAGTATTGCATTACATGGAACTGCAACTAATATTTACAGAATTATTGACCTTTTAGATAAAAAGAAACATATACATAGCATTGAATAATACATTTGAAAAGATTTCCATTAAATTATCTAAAATAAAATTGAAAAATAAAATGTACTCTTATTTGTTAAGTTTGTACATCTGAATACCACCTTCATTGATGATGATAAAGAAAGGCTAACTCTATTAGGGTACACAATTTGGGTTTGTATTTCAGATGCAGGAAGTATAATTTTCCATTATATTAAAACTAAATTTTAACATTAAACATACATAGGCCAATGACTAGGAAATGCTGATTTAATAGCACACATTTGCAACAAAGTATATATGTAATCCTTAAAGATGGTACTAACTTCAAATAATTATCGGACTCCATAAACAGTTTACCAATTTATGAAAGTCAGTTTAAAAAAAATCAATCTTCAGCAAAATAACTAAATAAATAAGTAAACCATCTCCTTTTTAACTGTTTACTGTCATGTTATAAAATGTTTAATTTTACTAAATTTTATTCTAGGTAATTTTCATTAAAAAGAATAATGGGATAGATCTAAGTACGTGTAAAAATCAGGGATTATAACAACACTGGAGATAGATGCGGAAGAGAGGAGAACTTCCTGGATCATAAATACAGAACCTCAGGTCATAAATACAGAAATAGACATTTCCTAAGAGTTTGGAGGTAAAATACTTTTCTTACCAAAGCTATCTGAATGATATGCCTTAGAGGAAAAAGGAATGAGTATAGACACTGGCTTTCCAAATGAAATTGAAAAGCTGATGTCATGAATCCAACACTCATGACGAGAGCTTGCCTGGATCACCACAGCACACAGAATACACATAACACCTCTCACAAGAGGTAGGTACAGATATTGGGCACACCACAAGGGCTCATGGTTCTTCATTCACTCAGGAATGAAGGAGACACTTAGGCACTGTGTCCCTAGCTAGAGATATGATGATAAGTCAAACCACAGATGGTCCCCATTGTCATGAGATAAGTCAGGGGAGGCTGTATAAGCAGGAGAACACAAGTAGGGGAGACAGACATGAGGCAATATAGCACTAATGAGAGTGTAACGGCACAGTGAGATCAATGTTATAAAGAAATGGAGCGCCATTCTAAGATAGCATATAATCAAGGACTATGACAAAGGACTAGACAGGGAATTAGGAAAGACTCCCCTGAAGAGATAACATTTTAGCTCAGATCCAATGCTCAAACTCAGTAACTTCAGATGGAGGGTGGCAGGAGGCTGGAGTTCCCAGCAGAGCAAGCATCTGTGCAGAAATCTTACATGTTCTTTATTATCCTTAAAAATAATGGCTCTAAGTCTCCTTTGATTAAGGGTAGAAAAAAGTATTGCTGCCATCACCCCTTCAGATCCCATAGTCATACGCACTGGGTCCAAAGCCTGCGGCAGGAGCTGCTTTGTAGCTCTGATACCACATGAAACCCAACAAAACACGCATTCATTTAAGAATCCCCTGGACTTAGACCTAGACCTGAGTTCAATGACTAAATTAATATCTCTCAAAGCGTATGTATTTACTCCATGAGAAGCTCTATGAAGCTCTATGACAATAAGGTTTGAAATAAATTTGGAAAATGTGTCATACGCTATGCCCTTCTTGAAAACCCACCATGCACATTATCATAATTAATGTTTACAAAGAAACTTGTGTCCAAATCATATTTCTATATTTGACACCTATATGTGTATATATGTGATATACATCATCCATGTATATGAATACATATATATATTCAATACATACACACATATACTTGTTTAGTTGTTTATTGATTGATTGCCTCCCAGGACCACTGTAGAGATTAAATGAACATATGTAAAGTATTTCTAATAGGGCCAGACCCACGGTAAACGCTTGATAAGTGTCTGTTGTCGTTATTATAGATAATAATTACAACATTTAGTTATAAGTAAGTTAGCTATAATAAAAGCAAGATTTTCCAGCCACTTTGTTCTTCATCAAAAACTCCAGAGGAGGGACAACTCAGCTGCATACGTCAGGCATGCTCAGTGTTCTGCTATTTCTGCTTGGCTCCTTGTAGCTCCAATACAGCTCATGTAATTTCTAATTGACTCTAGCCACATCCTGGAACTCAAAAGGCTAGGTAGGCTAAGACCTTCTTCACTCCCAGTTTTGTGAACTTTCTGATACATATATTCATTATATGTAAGATATGTTTCTTCAAAACTAACCTATTTTTGGTGAAAATAAATTAACTGATTTTTAAACAGCTCCCTTCCTTGGATTTATTTATACTGTAATGTTAATTTATACTGTTAATTTATACTGTTAATGTTAATTCCAAGTACTGTACTAGAACCAAGCAAGGGCCATAGATTTGGATGTTGGCATCCATACTGCGGAATTCCATTGTCTGATTGTGCTGTTAATGATCCTTTGGTTCCATGGATAAAAATCTCATTTCCTTAAAACCAAATCCCCAAGGAGCTGGTGTATTTTTTTTTTCTTCTTTGTACTGATAAGCAGGCAGTGCATCTGATTTATAGGATCAAAATTAAAACATTCTCTCATTTACTTTGATGTTCCCCAAGATAGGAAAGAATTTTTTCTCCCCTTGTAAAATGCTATACAGCTTCTGGAAAGAATGCTATAGCTTTTCTAAGAGTCAGGAGTGGCCAAAGATAATAAAACCACCTGCCACCCCACCAGAAGTAACAATAAATTAGCCTTTCAATTAATTTCTAAGTGGCCAGATGTCCTCAGCTGAGTTCTTTGTCAAGAAAAGGTTTTGACCCCAGCTACAAAGACCTGTCTAAGCTTATATTAAAAAGATACCTGCAAAGGCTCTTACAAATATCTGTGATGCCTTGGACCTTGATTCAAGTTATTGGGTCATAGAGAAATGTATTATATTTCCAGCAAAACTGACCAACCTTCTGATACTGTCGCTCATAAAGGCAGATATAGATAACTTGCAAAGACTAAATCTGAAAACTGGTGAGAGAGAGCAAGTACACTGGATCCCAAGTGAGGTGGAAGTAAAGGATGAAACATTGAGGGGAAAAAAACAACAACTATAGATGTTTGTGTTCTTTGATTTAGAGTAGATAGTACAGATGAATATAAAGGTGAAACCCTATACTATGACTTAACATTAAGTAGGTTAGTTTCTTTCATTTTTCATACATATCAAAGGTCACCTATAAATACATATGTATGCTAATATAAAATAACTTGTATTTTCAAGAAGAAAAACAATGATAGCTAGGCTGCCAATAGCTATACTAATACCTCGTGACATAAGTTATTCCAGTACAAGTTTATATTTTTATTTTATTGGGTGCCTGGAGACACAGTTGTAAACAATAGACAAATAGTCCCCACCTTCATGAAAATCTAAGATATCCTCTCTATTTTCTCTGCCTAAAATTCATGACTTTATCTTAGTTACCACAGACAATCCCCCAAAAGCTAACTTCTTGCCATTCTTCATCCTGTTCCCTTGGTATTTTATGATCTAATTTGCTTATACTAATCACAGCACAGTGAAGATGGTAGTCAGTGTGGAACATGTTTTAAGTGAGACATTTTGAGATAAGTTTCTATTTGCCTTTAAGAGGGCAGAGTAAAATCCTCTTGAAAGGAATCTAGTTTACAGTGTGAAATCTGAGAAATCTGGGTGATCTGAATAGCCCAGCAACTGCAAGTTATCAAAATTCTCTAAAGTATTCTCAAAGCAACTGGGAGTTTATAAGAGTGCAGCCCGTGATGACGTCATTTCATCTAGATCCAGTCACTGCACTAATTCATATTCCTTTTCACTGCATATAAAAATTAAAACAAACATTTGAATACGGTATTTTAAAGTTCACTATATATATGTGTGCCATAGTGATTATATTAGCACTGAAAACAAACTGTAATTTCCTGAACACAGAGAATCAAGAAAATGAGAATCAAAAGAAATTTGATATCTCACTTCAAATTCATAGAAAAGGAAATTCATTAGTTGAGACTGGAACATGGTAAGAATCAGAACACCATGCTTTATGAAACTTCAAACTCAACAATCAGATTCAGATTGCCAGCAAAACACTCAAGATGTATTGCACTCCAAAGTCCATCCCATTTCCCTCATCCCATTTAGAGAAATTCTCCTCACAAGAAGTACTGGTGCTCAATGCATACACTCCCACTTGAAGTGACTGCAGGCAAGCTGTCTGCCCAGCCTCTACTCTCAAGCCAATCTCTTAAGACTGTCAATGACCTTCACATTGCCAGATTCCATGGGTGACTTTCAGTCCTCATAGGCAACATCTCAGCAGAACTTGACTCAGTGATTCATTTCCTCCTCCTTCAAAACACCTTCTTCCCTTGATTCTGCAATAGTGCATTCTCTTGCTTTTACTCCTACCTGATAAGCTATAACTTTTCAGTCATGTTTACCAAAACTTTCTCTTCTTTCCAACCTCTTAGATGCTACAGTGTTCGGGGCTCATTCTTCAGGAAGTTTATTTTCTCTATTTATAATCACTCTCCTAGAGGACCTCATCCAGTCTTCTGGCTTTAATGATGATAGACATTTGTATCATCATACTCTGAGTCTGGTGATACAAACGTCCATCTCTGTTAATGAGCTTTCCCCCGAAACACAGACCGATCAATCTAACAACACTCAACATCTCTGCGTAGATATATCTATGAGGTCTTCACGTTCACCTGTTCACAGTGGAACTCCTGATGTCCTCCCTGCTGCTCACACCTGAAGGAATGGCACCAACATTCAGTTGCTGGGTCAAAAACCTTAGAAACATCTTTAAGTTTCCTCTTTCTCTCTCACTTCATGTGTGATCCATCAACAAATTCTGTTAGCTCTACAAAAAAGTACAATATACTCCAAATTTAAAAATTTTCACCATCTCCACTGCCATGTCCCTAGTCCGAGCCACATCTCTCATCCAAAACCCAATAACTGCTCAAGCTACCTGCTTCTACTCTTGATCCCATGGTCTATTCTACACACAGGATTTGGAGTCATCCTTTTAAAACAAGTATCAGATCAAAGCCCTCTGATGGCTTGTCTTCATACCTAAAACCATCACCACAGTGGTAACCAGAGCCCACAGTGCTCTTACCCCAGCTATTACCTCTCTGCTCTCATGTTCTACTGCTCTTCCTCTACCCTGGCCCCATTACTGTTCTTCAAATAAATCATAAAAAATTCTTCCTCTGGGCTTGTGCACCTGCTCTTCTCCTCCTGCTTGAAATACTCCTTTTCCTGAGGTTCACATGGCTAATTCCTTCATGTTGCTCAAGCGTCCCCTCCTCAGTGAAGCTTTCCCTGACCACCCTAAGTAAAATGACAGCTCCTCTAACTGATTTCTTTTATCCTGCCTCCTTTTGCTTCCGAGAAGTCATCACTATCTGAAGTTATATAATGTATCTATCTTCATTTTTAAAAATTAGTATCTGTTTCCCAACTAGAATATACGTTCCATTAGAGCAGGGACTTTTTCCATCTTATTCGCTATTATAACTTAAGAGCCTAGAATAGTGTCTGGTACATAGTATGTGCTCAGTATGAAGTACTGAATGCATGAATAAATTTATAAGTCACAACAAAGCGAGCTATTTCACCTCACAAAAGTATTAGAGGAATTTAACTACTGTTTCATTTTCCTTTAACATTACCAACCTATCAATACTGAAAACCAATTCATGACTTCTCGATGGAGGTTATAAAATATGTTCGGAGACATTTTAAAAAGTGGTGTCTAAAAAAAAAAAAAAAGTGGTATCTAGCGATCCACGGATTTAAAGTGATGATCTCTCTTCATGTTCTAATTTCACAATTAAAACATGTCAATGGCCTATATTTACTGGGACAGTCTGTTCCCCTTTGACTCTTAAAATAAAAGCAGTCTTTATTTTTAGAAATCAGGATTTCCTTTCCCTGCAGAGGTTACAGCCCAGACACATTCGAACACTCAAATGTTTACAATGACTTTGGCAGACTGCTCACACTGGAGAAGCATGTTTCCCCAATATAGAAACTCCAGGCATCCGGGGCCTAATTCTCAGTTTTTGTGCCACTATGGGTATTTCCTCAGTTGACTTATCAGAGAATCTTGTCCTTATCACCTCTATAAAACTTTAGATTAAGCAAGGAAAACTAAATATGCTGATTCGCAAAATCAATAGAAAACTACACGATCTTGGCTCAGTTCACCTCTCTCTCTTGTCAACTACTACTCTCCACTCTCCCCTCTGTCACTCTTCTCGGGGCGTTTCAACTACCAGGCACACTGACTCATGGTCTTCATTCTTGCTGTTCCCTTTGCCTGAAACACTCTTCCACATAACAGTCCACTGGCACACACCATCGGGTACTGGTATATGCCCAAATATGTTTATGTTATAATCTCATCACGTGCACGTATCGTATCTCTCTGATCACTAAAATGTGACCTCATCTGAGCACAAACCATGTGTTTGGTTTACTGCTCTATCCCAGGATCCAGGACAAGGCCAGGCTCAGAGCAGATAGTCAATAAACAATTGTTGAATGAATGCTCCATAAACAGCACATCTTCACGCTAGTTCCCCTCATTATTCATTGAGAAAATTTTCATTTATTTCAAAACTATTAAGAATAGGCTATTTTGACATCTACTTTAGAATATAATTTTCTTTCTTAGTTATGAAATGACACACTTTATTGATCTGGAGAACATTACTGAAATGTAAACAAATACTACTCACAGCTAACAATTATTAATATATTTCATTAATTTGTGAATTGACATGACTTTGTCTAGGATTTTGTTTCACTGCTTCTCTGGAACAATTTCTTCACTCCATTCTGTAAGTTCCTACAGCCAGTATACTTTATATAATTTCAATGTAAGTAGCTTCAAAGAATTACACTTTAAAATTCTTCCTAAACATATATGCCAAAACCACTCCAAATACTTAATGTAACAAATATGTCTATGGGCACTGTGTAATCTGGCTACAGAATTACTATTGAAATATTTCCCAATAGAAATCAGAATATTCTGATTCTATTAATAATTAGAGTAACAGTTATAATTTACTGAACACATATAATGTACTATGATTATGGATTTCAAAATATTGGGGAAAAATAAATTGAAATCTCTACAACCAACCAAAATACATACTAAAGGAATTAAATATAAGATAAGTAGTTAAATAAATAAATCAGAAAGAAATATGGGTATATTTATTTGATTAGGAAATACCTTTCTAATCATTTAAGCTAAGAAGCCTTCTGGTTCAAGATGGCAGATGAAGCAGAAACATTAATGTTTCATTTCGAAAAATTCTACTGAAAGGACAGTATTGTATAAAGAGAATTTAATCCATGTCACCACTGAACATGGGAGTGGCAAGAACCATCAATGAACCAAACTTTTGACAAATATCAAGGAGATGGAAATCTGATGCAAACAGATCTCATACAGGCCCTCACCTGTCCTGTGCATATATTTACATGGAGACTGACTACTGTTTCCCTCAGGGTAACCTTCCAAGGAGCAAGGATCTCATCTGCATCATTCACTGCTATATCCTCAGCACCTACAACAGGCCAGGTTAATAATAGGTGCTCAATATATATTTGTCTATTGAGTGAATTAATAGCCATTAATAGAAAATTAAATAAACTGAGTCACTTTAATGTACCACTATGCCACCTTTAAAATCCAAGGCCAATCATATACGAAGTTCTCAATAAATACGTTCTGAATGAACGAACAAACGAATGGACAGTGGGAAATGAAATATTTAATTTTTTTTTTTTTAAGAGGGAGGACACAACTTTTCCAGGGACGCAAAGCGAGTACATGATAGCCTGGAGATTTATATCCAGACTTGTCTACTCCCAACAGTCATATTATTTTATTTTTTATTGGGGTATAGTTGTTTTACAATGTTGTGTTAGTTTCTACTGTACAGCAAAGTGGAGTTCCCTGTGCTACACAGCAGGTTCTTATTAGTTATCTATTTTATACATATTAGTGTATATATTTCAGTCCCAATCTCCCAATTCATCCCACCCCCCACCTGAAATATTTAATGTTGTGAGAAATTTGTCTTGATGCTCCCGTAAGTGCAAAGGAAGATTATAAAATAATATAGACAATGGCGCCCTTATTTTGTTAAAACTAAATGCAGTCATAGAAAAAGGATTTGAAGAGAATCAAAAAACATTAACTGTAGATATATCTAGGAATGGGATTGTGAAAGATTTTTTTTTCATTTTTCAAACTTTCCACTACATATGTGTAATCCCTTTATAATTGAGGGGGAAAAAGCTACTGTACAGCAGAAGGACTTGGTTCTGCTGTTTTCCTAAAATTACTTTGCTTACTATCTCTTCTCCCACTCTCTAGCCAGCCAGCTCATACCACATTATGTGCCAGACTGTAGCCCCATTCTTCAAATACACAGGAAAGGAGGAGAGAAAGATGGAGGGGTGGCAAGCAGGCAGTTACAGAGACAGGCAAGAACCAGCTATGGGTTGTGATCCGCCTTCCAGGATACAATTTTACAGCCTATTCAGGTTGGAACATACAACAGATACGTCTGTATGTGTGTACATGTGTCCATGTTGGGATGGTATATAGGGGTCGCTCCTCCAGGGACGCATTTCCTACCAACAGATTTGGGGTGCTTCCTCCACCACAGTACAGTTCCCAGCACCAAGATGGAACCATGGGGTTATGAACACATCTGAGGTCAGGAAGGACAGGTCAGGCCCACTTAGCTCAATTACTTAATGGTCATTACTGACCCATGCTTGGTGTCATCTTCCTTACCTATGTGCAAATAAATCATGTGGCTGTCTGTAAAGTTGTCAAACAGGGCCTGGCATGTAGTAAAGTGTAATAAATAATCGACATTATTATAATTATTATTTTTTAAATAAATTTATTTATTTATTTTTGGCTGTGTTGGGTCTTTGTTGCTGCGTGTGGAGTTTCTCTAGTTGTGGCGAGCAGGGGCTACTCTGTTGCGGTGCGCGGGCTTCTCATTGTGGTGGCTTCTCTTTGTTGTGGAGCATGTGCTCTAGGCACGTGGGCTTCAGTAGTTGTGGCTCGCAGGCTCTAGAGCGCAGGCTTAGTAACTGTGGCGCACGAGCTTAGTTGCTCCGCGGCATGTCGGATCGTCCCAGACCAGGGCTCGAACCCGTGTCCCCTGCACTGGCAGGCGGATTCTTAACCACTGCACCACTAGGGAAGTCCCTATAATTACTTACTAATAAATAAGACAAGGAGGGCTTCCCTGGTGGCTCAGTGGTTGAGAGTCCGCCTGCCGATGCAGGGCACACGGGTTCGTGCCCCGGTCCGGGAAGATCCCACATGCCGCAGAGCGGCTAGGCCCGTGAGCCACGGTCGCTAAGCCTGCGCGTCCGGAGCCTGTGCTCCGCAACGGGAGAAGCCACAACAGTGAGAGGCCTGCGTACCGCAAATAAATAAATAAATAAATAAGACAAGGAGACAATATAAAAACAGCAACTGAAAGATGAAACCCTATACCTCTAAACCCTTATTTAATCACAAATATTTATTTTCCTCCTGCATGTGCAAGATTGATTTAGAGAAAATTTAATTAGTTGCTGGCAGAATTCGTTGGTATGTATACCATACATACATGAAAAATTACAGAGCAAAAGATATTAGAAAAATGTATTCCAGATCACAATAAAAGAGGTATCACGAGGCACAGTCTGAGGAACTGCCAAAGGAATTATTACCTCGTCTTTGCACTATGGAATAAGGTTCACTGCATCACAGTTCATTATAAGTCTCCCTCAGAGGTGTGATCAATATTCTAACAAATGTGAACCAAGGGACACCCAGTAAGAGAATCAGTTCATTCTAGCAAAGCAAATTTGTGAAAAATCATCTATGGATTTTAACATTTATTTAGCTTACCATAACTTCAAATCATACATTTTTGTGTCAGGAGAGTATGTGATGTAGCAGAGAAGTTACTTCTAGTTAGTCAGAAAAGTGTATCTTCCCATTCAAAAGATCTGTCCCCCATAATGGAGAATATGTCCTATGATGGCGGTGTCACTACATTTTGTCATTCTATATCCATCCCTCTCTTGGAGAAATAGCATTTCACTTTTTGGTAGAGGAAATTACTATCACATCTTTGGTCCATCAGATGTACAAAAAAAGGAGCAGTTCATTTCCTCCTCTGGTAAAGGGGTGATGACATGACCCAAGCTATGCAAACTAAACTCTGCTGTTCCTCTAATCCTTGAACTGAGTCATACAAGTGCATGAGAGGGGACACTGACTTGACTCTTAATTATAGTATCCTAGGCTATTAATGGGTCCTGCTCAGTCACAGTTGCCTATCCCTCAGAGCTATTCCCATCCTTCTTGGAGAAAGCCTGAAAATTGGTATGCCAGCCACCCAAAGCTAGGGGAGGTCATGTGATCTAATTCTGGCCAATGACACATAGGGGCAGTCTACTGGCTGCTTCTGGGAACACTTTTTCCTTCCTAATGAAAGGATGGGTCATGCAAATTAAGCTCTCTCACTGCCCTGACCTCTCAGATACCTTCTGCCTTTATTCAAAGTTTTATAAGGCCATGATGTCTAGAATGTGGGCAGCTATCTTATGACAAAGAGGATAAAGCCAAGAGAATCACAGAGATACCATCCCTCAACCTGATACTGTGGAGCAGTAGAAGAGACCCTGGAAATGCCTACCTACAAACTCCACGCTAAATACATTTACATGTCCCTATAGTTTAACATCGTTCTGTGGGTTTTCTGTGATGCAGCTGAATGCATCTATGATGGAATGAATACATAAAATGACTGGCAATTATTTCCTTCCCTGTATCCATGTCCATTCAGTTACCCTGTAATTTTTAGTGCCTTCACTCTGACTCTGAGATTGGCCGTGTGACTTTCTTTGGCCAACATGATCTAAGCAAACGTGATTCAAGCTCTGGAGACTAGAGTCTGTCCTCTCTTGCTACCTTTGAAACCTGCCACCTGCCACTGCCAGGTGAAGAGCACATACATGCGTGCATGCGTGCACACACACACACACACACACACACAGGAAATTTTCTTCCAGTATTCAAAACCGCTATTCAACTCAGCAAAGAACTCATTCATGTCACTGATGAGCATGTGTTCTGACCTCCACCTTTGTTGTTTCATTTTCATCTTCATGTTCATATAAAAAAATTATAAACCAACAGTCATGTCAGAACTATACTTATTCATAATTTGCAACCATAGGTTGCATCCACAGGATGCAAGAGTTTAGGGGGAAAAAAGACAAAGTTATTCTGTGAGATATAACTGGCTATTTGGAATTTATAATAAAGGATATTGTACATTTTATTATTATTTGTAAATTATACGCTACACCTTTTATATCATTAAAATTTATAATACTTTTTTTTCAGAGAGTTGGGTGTTAAACATTTACCAGCACACTACTGAGTATGGGATAACATGCCACCTTGTCCCCTGAACTCCCAAAGGCTGAGACAGAAAAGAGATTCTTCCATTTCTACATCATAAAGAAAGATAATAAATTATTTTCCCCAAGAGAAAGCTGCTCAGCTCTATAGGAAAAGGATGACATAATCAGTGAAAGTAGGTTTCTACTTCCTTATACACCTGCAGGGAAAGCTAGAATAATGGTGGGAGGTAGGGTGGGGAGGTGGATTTCCAAATACAAGGACTTTTTATTTGCATTCCTCCCCAGAAGTGAGAAATCAATTCTTAAAATTTATTATTATATCCATGCTCTTTGAACTGTTTTCATCAATTAGAAATAGGAATCAGGTAACAATTTCTCATGTGGGCCTCATTTTTGAGGATCCATGAGGGCATCACCAACTTAACATAAGGTCAAAGGCCGAAAAATGAGATTAGTTGATACAGTGATTAAATTTAATTTTTTCATTTCTGTGAAATCATCAAAGAACAACCTACGGTACCAAAAATTAAAACGTAAAAAGGAGTATATTTAGAAATGAACTTTTCTGATTTCCTGAGTTTTTTCATAACATTTACTTTCTATTGCTAAAATATGTGCATGAAAATAAGATCAAGGAACCTAGTAGTTTATTCCCTCCTACCATTTTCCTCCCCAAGTCATATTAGGAAAACAGTGTGGGAGGTGTGCAGGATAGATCTACAGGCTGAGGAAAAACAATCTCTTAGTAGAAAGAAATGGGGACAGAGGCTGTATGACTGTTTGGAACAGGAAAAAGTGTAGAAAGAGAAATAACAGTCATTTTTTAATACAGAGAGAAAGGAAAAAAGTGGAAAAAAGCAAGTTGATGTGGTGGAAAAAAAATTGTGACAGGACACAGCCAAGGAATGTGAATGATGGTACAGAAAAAACTAGGAGGCATATAAAAGAAAAAGGAAGAGCAAAAGAAGCCAGAAAGAAAGCATCACAATGAAACCAATTTTATCAGAGTTAGGGAGAAACTTCTGTGTGTGACATGATTAGTTTCTGGCTTACTGTGCCATGATATTTCAGAATCCATTCTGCAAATGCTTGCCAAACCTTCTCCTTAAATTTAAGTAGCTAGCCATTTTCTCCACATTTGGGGGGGGGCCCAGGTCTTTGGGTGGCTGATTTGATAATGACTATAAATGAAGTCAGTGCTCTGTGCCTTAGGTTGGTGTTCACACAGTCTTCTCTCATACTCTGCCTATTAGAGTCTACTTTTGATGTCCTGATCTCTTGAACATTCTTGAGACAGACACTTGGCTTTTTTTGGCCAGACAAGATTCATTCTTCAATTTTACAATATCTATGCTTCTTGCTTCCCTTGGGATATATCTTTTTTTCTGCTTCTCTTTTATACCCACAACTTACTTCCTTTTTCTCTCCACCCCAGGGAAAGCCATCATAATGTGTTTCATGGGTATCTTTAGTTTGTATGTATATGCATATATTTTGATTTGCAAAAACAGTGTTACGCAAAGTAATCATTTTATTTCTTTTTTGCTTTTGAGATGTATCTATGTTGCCATATGCACATCAAATTCACAATTTCTACTTGCTGCATAATGTTCCTTGATGACCACTATAATCTACTTATGCACTTTTCTAGTGATGACACCCATATTTCTACCAACTTGCTTTCTCCACAAACAATGCTGCAATGGATATCCTGATACAGGCCTCCTCATATACCAGTGAAAGAAGATTTGGGGGGACATATGGACCCAAAAATGCTGTTACAATATTTGTATAGTTTAATTTCACTAATAGTGCCAGATTGCTCTCTAGGATGGTTGTACCGTCACACATTTTCACCAGCAGTGCCTGAGGCTTCCTAACTATACAAATCCTCAACACCTGGCATTATCCAACTTTAATGTTTTTTCACTTTAACAGGTGAAAGATGACATTTCGTAATTTGTTTAATTTGCATTTATCTAATTACAAAATAATTTGAGGTTGCGAGCATTAGGGGTTTCTTCCTCTATAAATTAGCTGTTCATATTCTTTGCCTATTTTTCTATTGGTGCTGCTTTCTTTCTCTAGTTGATTTTTTGAAACTCCTTGTATTCTATATATTGGTCCCTTGTTGGGTTTTAGATATTCCAAATATCTTCACCCATTTAGCTACATGCTTATTAATGTTGTCCATGGTATCCTTTGATGAGCAGAAATCCTACAACTGATTATATAAAATTCATCAGTTTTTCATTTTATGATTTTGCTTTTTGAAATTCTGAAGATGGCCTTCTTCCCTCTCTCCATTACAAGATAGTCTCCTAAATTTTTTTCAATTCAATTTACAATTTTACCTTTCATACTTAGGTCTTTCACCTATTTGGAAGAGGTACGTCTTTGTATATGGTATTAAGAAGGCATGAGGTTTCCTTTTTTTCATATTGCTGAACCAATTTTCCCAACATCATCTACTGATCAATCCATCTGTTCCCTATTGATTTGTGGTGCGATGCTTTGTCATATATAAAATTTGTCCATATATACCAGTTTATTTCTGTGCTCTTCATTCAATCTATTCAGACTACTTGTCTATTCTTATACCAATAAAACTTTCTAAAAATTTTCCTATGACTTTGTATTATATCTTGATATTTGATGGTCAAATCTCTCTGCTTTCCTCTTCTTAAGGTTAATTCAATTGCTTCTGGAATTCTATTCTCCATAAATATTTTAAATCAAATTAGTATTTTTTAATCCAATTGAAATTGAGATCAAGGTTAATTTAGGCAGATTTGACATGTTTATAATATCAAATTATATCATCCCAAGAGTATGGACTATCTCTTTTTATACACAACACCTATTATGCTTTCTATTTTAACATTCCCCATGGAAGTCTTGTATAAACTCAATTGTTAATTCCTAGGTATTTAACACTTTGTATTGCTCTTTTTCCATTGTAATTTCTAGTTTATTATTCCTGGTATAGAGCAATAGTATTGATTTACGAAAGCTGATCTTGCATACAGGACCCTGGTTAACTCTTTTAATAATTCTAATAGTTTCCCTGTTAATTCTTTGGGTTTTTTCTTTTAAGATAGATGGTCATCTCATCCGCAAATAATGAGTCTTATCTCTCTCATTCCAATCCCCTTCCACTTCTTTTTTTAAGTGTTGTCCTTTACTCGTTAACTTTTTCATGTTCCAAAATATGTAATTTTTTGTAAATTTTTCCAAGAAATATAATAATTTGTAAATTTTTCCATGAAATATAATCATTTCTGTAGTTTTTTGTACATAAAATTTATCAAATTAAGAATATACCCTTCTAATCCTTTATTCCCAAGATACATTTTTCATAAAGAGGTATTGAACCTTATCAAATGCTCTCTTGGGATCGATAAACATGGTCACTTGATTTTATTTCTCCTTTGATCTAATAGTATGTTGACTTACTCTGACATATTTTTAAATATCAAATATCAAGCTCTACTTGATCATGACGCATTATTTATAATACACCATAGGATCTGCTTAGCTGAAGTTTTCCTTTGTGTGGACCATGGTATCTATAGTCATACGAGAAACAGGCCTATAGTAATCTTTTCTTTATTGTGCTCATTGGGCTTTAGAGTTAAGATTATACTAGCCTCATTAAATGAGCTGGACAGCTTTTTCTCATTTTCAATTTTCTGGAGCAACTCTCAAGAATAGGAATTAGAGTTTTTTAAAAGTTGGGTGCAATTAACTTATAAAGCCATCCGATCCTGGGTTATGTGTTTGTAATAGTTACCTGATTAATTCCAATCCCTTACTGCATCTTGTGCCAATTTGAGCATTTTATATCTTTTAAGAAATGGACTCATTTCATCTAAGTTTACAAATCAGACATTTTTCTTTGGAGAAGTGACCCTTCTCCAGCTCTAGAGTCAGGCCATATATTTTAACCCTACCAATTAGGAAATCAGTTACCTTTGCCATAATGAATGGTCTAGGGATTAGCTGTATTACCTTAATTGGCCCAGACAGAAAACCCAGAATTTTTTTGTGAAGAATGATAAACAAAGCTCTTCATTGCTTGGCTTAGTAGCATAAGAATATGAGGTATGGAATCATAAAGGGAGACGCTGGATTTTAGAGGCTCACTGTGTAGCTGGACCCAAATCTGAGCCAACAAAGCCAAGAAATAAGCCCTTGTGAGACTGAATCCTGGTCAGCATAGTTTGGTGTGCCAAGAGTTCCTCAAGAAGATGTTTCTCAACTAGTTTCTGACTTTTGCAATCACACGATTCCTAAAAATTTGGTCTTAATACCTTGGCCTGTAAACTTGGATCCTCCTTGGTTCTTGATGGATTACTGACCTCCTGCCCCTGAAAATGTTCCCTGAGGGAAACTGTTGACTCCTGGCCTTTGCCTTGATATCCTGAGCCCACAGTTTCTGCTTGCTCTCGGGTGTGCGGAACGGAGCTCTCTGAAGCAGTAGTCTTGATCTCACTTTCAGAACCTGGCTATCTTTTGACTCTGAACAACCAAGCTTTTTCTTTAGCTCTCCACCCAATCACCATAGCCCCACACTGCCCAGGTCACGGTGTCAGAGGTTTGCAGATAAAATAGAGATTTACCAATTTTCACACACATTTATCACTCAGTTTCCTTAGGTAGTCCCCAATTGTGACTTTACAGTTTCATAAACTTAATGAGAAAGAAGGAAAACATATATTTATATATAGTCATATCTATATCTATAGTGGTTATACATATTTATTTCTTCCTCTAGTAAGTTCTGGCACTCTCAATACTTCCATTGAGTTTCCAGAACATATGATATCATTTCAAAGACATATGACAGAGAAACAATGTTTAGATTTCTAAAAGTGACACAAACGGAATTTTAACTGTAACAAACTGTTGTACCAAGCTATGTTTAAAAACTTTACATTTAGAAACAATGACACATGCTGCCAAAGTCTGCTTGAAGTGTTCTTTCTCTGTGATGTGTATAAAGACTTTCTATGTTCTTAAATCAAAATTTACTCAGTAATAAAGGTATATCCAAGATTTTGATGATTTTGGGGGGAAGTAGGATTTGAAAATATGCACATGGTAGCTCATCTCTTACCAATCAAGCTTTCAAGAATAAAAGCAACATACAACAAACAAACAAACTAACTAACTAAAACCCTCAAATACTAAGAGCATAGACAGTTCTTTGGAATATTACTTTAAAATCAAGCAAGATAAAACTTCCACCAAAACTGTCCAATGTTTGTCCTTTAGTCTGTCGTTGATGGAAATAGGATCAGTGTGGATACTGAATACTCATTTCAGGAACTACACCATTGGTTCCTCCTTCACGGCAGACTGAAGTCTCTACCACATAATCAAAAAGTCTGAGGTCCTGCAAACAAAGCTCTGCGAGCCTGAGCAGTGGCAAAACCACAGCAGTAGCCCCAGACTTCGGAGATGGGGTATTTCAGAAACTACCTGAGAGGCTCAGGACTCATCATCAGGGACTACCCTTTGAGTTAGCTGTTCATGAATTTTATGAAAAGGGCAGAGTGGCTAGAGACCAATTTCAATGCCTCTTTTAACTTGAATGCTCTCTGGTAGAACAGATTATTTGACTTTGAAGTCCCTTTGTCTTAGTCTATTCAGGCTGGGTGATTTAAAAACAATACAAATTTACTTCACACAATTCTAAGGGCCAGAAGTTCGAAATCAGGGTGCCAGCATGATCAGGGGGGTGATGGCTCTCTTCTAGGTCATCGACTTCTCACATTTTCCCCACATGATGGAAAAGGCTAGGGATCTCTGTGAGGTCTCTTCTGTAAGAGCACTAATCCCACTCATGAGGGCTCCACCCTTATGACTTAAGCAAAGGCCCCACACCTCCCAATACCATCACATTGGGCATTAGGATTTCAGCATATGAGTTTTGGAGGGACACAAACATTCAGACCAATAGCACCTTTATCACATATAAACCTCATGTTTTAAATTTTAGATTTGTCTAAGTAGTTAAAAGACTAAAAATAATTATAACTCAGAGTTTAAAACTATATAAAAATAATAATAATTATAAGACGGGCTAAATGAATCTATTGTACATGAGTCTTAATAAAGATCACCAGAGTTAACATGTCATATTGCTAGTAAACTGCAACAGCTCCATACCCTGAACAGCTGAATAACTGACGTCTGTTAACTGTTTCACCATTCTTAGGTTCTAACACAGTACCTGGGCATCACACGAAACTCTAAGGATTCTGGGATGAAAGATATTTCCTGCTTTCAAGAAGCTCACAGTCTAATGAAAGAGCTGGAGAACCAAGCAGTATGTACACAGTGATAAAGCTAAATGCAGGGATGGACGGTACCTGGCCCACCTGAAGGCTACATGGCAGAAGTGTCTTCTCAGCTGAGTTTCGAAGTATGAGGCGTCACTGGGCAAAGAGAGAGGAGCATGTGAAAATACACAGCACTCCTTGAGAATGACTAATAGCTGAATACGGCTGTAACAAATCATACTTCAGGAAAATGGCAGGAAAGGTAGACAGGGAAAAGTCCTTGATTTTTTTTTTAAGTCCTTAATTGTTACAAGAACTTTTTGTTTTATTATGGGTGCAAAAAAGTTTGATTTATTTTTTTCAATAGAAATGTGATCATAGATGAGGCATTCCACGGACTGGAGTAAAGGGAATGAGGGCGGGAGTGGCTGAGATCCAAACGGGAAGTACTGAGAACCATCCAAGGGCAGGGCAGTGAGGACACAGTGAAGGGAAGCAGCTCTGATCGGGAGGGTGTAGTGTGTACAGGGACATTTTTCACATCTGAGTGCTGACCCACTAGATAGTTCATGTTGATAGTCTCCAAAACTGGGAATACCGGAGGAAGAGCGAAGTTAGGGGAGAAGATGAAGAACTGCTCTTGGGAGTACAAAATGCCAGGATGCAAGCTTTGCTTCCTGGGTGTGCCTCTCTTTCTGATTGCACTGCTCAGAAGCTAGTAATTTTCTGCCAAAATTATAGTTTCCTATGGGGTAAATAAAAATCTCTTCTTACCAAGAGAGGGGGATAAAAGCATGGAAAGGAGAAAGAGAAAAAAGAAGATACTTCAATGAGCAGAGTGAACATATGGAAGATGAAGAGGGAAGTGATACCCACAGAAAGTGGAAAGAGAATAATTAGCACCAGCGAGAGTGAACCAAGCCTTTGCAGCTGTGCAGACCTGACTTCAAGGTGGTTACCAGTGAGACCAGCAAACCACTACAGTAAAACTGCCAGAGAGCGCTGACAGTTCAGCAGGAGGCCATAGGCCTCAGATAACTTTTGTTAACAGAAGCCTGTTCTCTCTCTGAGGGAGCCAAGGCAAGAAAGGGTCAGCGGGACTTACCGAACTCCTTTTTTCCACCGATGCGGACAGTTAGCAAATATATAACTGGAGAAGTTTAACTGCCATATCAGGACTTATATTTGCAAAGAGACAATTCCTCAATTGAGCTTTAGAGCACAGGAGGTCAATTCCATCAAGGTTGTGGGTGTAGTCTATACTTTATTTTTCGTTTTTGACCAATATTTAAAAACTGGGAGGTTTCACATCATTTCTTTTCAAAAATTAGAAATCTGGCCACATTGACATTCCAAGTTGGGACTGAGAGAAGCCTCCCTCTTCAGATAAAGAACTTGCTAATTTTGGAACCTCAATCTATCACTCTCAAGAAAAGAATCCTCCCGTCACACAATCATTTCCCATACTGTAACCATATTCATTTGATATTAGCACATTCTCTTCCAGTAGAAAGAAATTTTTAAATACAAGAGCTCCTATACCTACAAACCCTCAACTTATAAACTTTCATATATGAGAATAAAGCTGCACTCCAGAGCAAAAGTATCAACATTTTACAGATGGTGTTCATTAATATTAGGTGGTCTTTTGGTCTTCACCACCACAGGGTTCTCTAGTATAAGGAGACTGTTGTAACTGTGCTGGGTTTTCTGGGCTCCATGAAGAGTAGTTATTGGGACTATGCAAGGGCACATGGAATTCACCTGAAAGAGCATGTGAATCATCTGGTGTGTGAAAAGCACAGGGCCCTTATAACGAACCCTACTTAGTTTAAAAATAGCTATCTTTCTATTATTATGAAGGCAAGCTCAAGCATTAAACAGGTCACATTGCTAAAATGCGTTACGCATCTTCACACTTCAGGTAACTTTAAACACTGGCCTAACACTAATTTAAAAATATAAACATTCCAGAAGCCACTACAGACTAGGAAGCAACTGCATTCCTAGCCCTCTGCATTTTGGCAGCAGTTTGAAGGTCGCACAATTTAGTGATACTCAGAATAAGCACAAAAGGGAGGGCTTCTATGAAAATGTACAACATTGTACTTTGATGCAAGAAATATGAGAGCCCACCAAGCACATAGGAAACGTAAGGGCCACAGCGGCACAGCGGCAGAAGTTGGTACTGTCTGCAGTCAGGCACCAACCTCATGTAGGTGAAAAGCTGCTACATCGTGGCAAATTCACTAAGTGAAAACTCTTAAAGAGGCACTCATGCAGAAAAGTTTCGTACGTATATTTTCTTTACGACTAAGACACTGCATATTAGTCACTGGCAAAATATTTTGTTTATAAAAAATAACTTGAACTTTTTCAAATTCAGGTTTATGGTCAAAAGTTAAAATAATCTGGCCAATCAGACCCTTGACTAAACACATGGAAAGGCTGTAGAAATACAGACCTCCCCAATGTTATTCAATAAGAGACTATTGTGTCCAGTTAATGGGCAAGAACCATTGTTTACTATTTTCATATGATGGCAGTTTTCAATAGCTCTCTAATTTTCCTTTTAATAGGCAGCATTCCGTTCAGCCAACCAAAAATTCCCTCTTTCCTCATATTGGAGAAATTGTTCTGTGTTCTAGTTTGCAGAGTCTCTGAGTTGCCAATAAGAGACCACACAGAGCTCACTCCTGCCTGCAACAGTGGTGCATTACAACAGCTTCTGGATTTCAAATTCACTATAAAGTGCCACTTAGGTCTCATCACCATCTGGAATTTTCTCACCTTTAGCAAACACCAAACATGTTAGTTAACATGCATATTAGTGAATTATTTCTTGATTACTACCTTGTAGCTCCATTCTACCAGCCTTATGATGCAGTCATTCCACTTTGTTCTTCAGTCTTTCTAGATCCTTTGTAACACATATATCTACCCTAATAATAGGTAGCTTGTATTTATATTAGCTACATAGTAAAAGTTTATCCCAACAAAGCTTGTTCAGAATTGGTGGTCCTAGGCATACCTTTGTTGGCTAGATTTCCTAATGTTTCACTTTTAATTAGCATTGTTTAACCCCTTATTTTAAGTAACAGGTATTGAAATATTTCTAACATGGAAAACATGCTTCCTTCCCTCCAAAGGATATTTTGTTAAACATAACTTAAATTTTGAACATTAGCTTGAAGTCATCATAATCAACATCAATAATTACTGGAAGCAACACAATGGAGCATCAAAATCAAAAGTCCTGGGCTCGGGACTTCCCTGGTGGCACAGTGGTGAAAAATCCGCCTGCCAATGCAGGGGACACGGGTTTGATCCCTGGTCCAGGAAGATCTCACGTGCTGTGGAACAACTAAGCCCGTGTGACACAACTACTGAGCCTGTGCTCTAGAGCCTGCGAGCCACAACTACTGAGCCCACGTGCCACAACTACTGAAGCCCGCCCGCCAAGAGCCCGTGCTCCGCGACAAGAGAAGCCACCGCAACAAGAAGCCCGCGCACTGCAAAGAGTAGCCCCCGCTCGCCGCAACCAGAGAAAGCCCGAGGGCAGCAATGAAAACCCAACGCAGCCATAAACAAACAAACAAACAAATAAATAAATAAATTTTAAATAAATAAAGTCCTGGGCTCATTGTTCGAATTCATCAGGTTACTTGGGATTGTCTGACCCCTGGCCTGTTTATGCACAAAATGGCAATAAGAACACATTTCTCTTACGGTTGTCAGGATGACTGAGTTAGATAATTAAGAGCACTCAAAAAACACAAGTCCACATCATTCCTCTAGAAGGCTGGAGCGCTCTCAGAATCTGCTGAGACAGGTGAAACTTCTGCCTCTAGTCTCACAGCTCCAGACCACGGCACATTCAGAGTTCTCAGGCTTGATTTGATCGTTACTGTCTATTTGCCTGTGCTATAGGCTGATGCTATCACTGCCATCATTATGTTAGCCAGTGGTCTATCAAGTAAAAAGGGGGTACAGGATACAACAAATAAAAGGAACCTTCCCGTATAAAACAGAAAAGAGTTCTCCTCTTTCCTCCTGTAAGCAGAGAAATGGGTTCCCCTAAGTAAAGAGCTTCCTGAAGAGAAATGGAGGAAGAAGAGGTGCTACAAACTGATTTACACCAACTGGGCCTATCACAACTGTCTAGTTCTTTTGATAAACACATGTGTATCCTGGGATAATCAGCAAAACCTGTTTGCAATGAAAATAAGTCTTAGATGGAACTTGGCCGCCAGTTCAAATGAGCATTAGCAAACAGGCATAAACACCACCATGCTACCTGTTGCTGTAGACTCTTGAACTCCCCTCTTAACTTTTTAGGCACTCCAACCACCGCTCTGCGTGAAAGATTCACCATTCCCAGAGGATCAGCTAACCTTCTAGTCAAACAAGGAGGCAGAATGCTCCTGAGTGGACTCACTGGAATTCTCAGTTCAGAGGCTTTATTCTGCGGGTGTTAGCTGCTCCACTCGCAAGATTCTTACACACCCTTCATGCAAAGGATGGAGGTACCTATATAACTCCTAACGAACCACGCTCATCTCACTATCGGAGAATTACTTCTAACATCCATTAATTAATTAATTAACTTTGTGGTTCATATTTATAGAGCAATATTTGAAGTGTTTTTAGTGACCACTTTAGATGGCAGACTCCCCCTAAGATTCCTCTTGTATAAACAACCATGTCTACATGGAAAGCAAACTTGAGCACACACATATATTACTGACTGTACTGAAGTATTTCAGAAGTAAATTATGATTAGTAACAGGAAGAATGGAGCCATTTGATTATTGTTAAGTCAGTGTCCTGGTGGCAGAAGGATCATAGAATAAAAGGCAGAAGCTTCAAAGCCAGGAAGCTTCTGGAGCCTTGGGTGGTGCTCCAGAAGCTTCCACAGATGTTCAAGGTACTGATGATTTGGTCTGCGCCTCATGGGAGAAACCATAGAAAAAACAACGGACTGGGAACCAAGTACCTAAAAGCCTGCTTTACCCTGTTATTCTTCCTGCTGAAGAATACGTAGAGTAGAGAACTGACTGCAACAGCTCTTGCTCTAGTTAGGATAAGCTGTCTGTTGGATTTTGGCTCACACTGGACCCCAAAGCAATCCAGGCAACCTAAATTACCCCTCCCCTTCCTATAAATTGTTGATTTTAATCTGCTCTAATTGTATAAATTAGGATAGCCTGTATTGTTTCTTTCTAGGTAGGTAACAGATTGATTTTGTTTCACAATGATACTTCAATCATTTTACAGAATAGAATCACCCAGGAAGACTTTCAAGATTAGACCTGTCTTATGCCACAGACATGAATTGCTGTGGTGGGACCCAAGCATGTGTATTTTGGGGGTTAAAAAAGAAGTCGCTATTTGGTTCGGATGTACACCCTTGATAAAGAACCACTAAAGAGGTGCCAGTTTGCAGTAATGACGAACTAGGTTTTCAAACCAATCTCCCTCCACTGGCAAAAAAAATGCTAGGTAGTTTTATCATTTAATAAATCACTTCAAAAGCATCAAAGAGCTAACAAGATAATAAGGAATTATCAGATCAATACCGAAAGGAAAACAAGAACCCAGAGAGATAAGCTAGCATGGGACAACACCTTTCTTTGAGTGCAAATTTCACAGTTCCTACAGATCTGAATTTTCTCTTAACGGGCTCACTAGTAGGTGTTTGAAATCAAAATCCCAAGTTGACACAGGATGGGGAATCTAATAGGAGATCACTCTGGCAGGAGCAGATATAGATTCCTTTCGGAATCCCAACTTAAATTCAGGGCACAGGTGAAAGAGAATGGATTTGCAGCCCTGATTGGCATTATGAGGGTCAGCCAAAGAAACTCAAGCCCTGAACTTAGTTGGTGCTAGACTCAAAGTGCCTCCAGGTGCCTGGTAGAAGCAAATACAGATTCCCTCTGGGAGAAGGTATATTCATTCCGGTACACAAGTAAATGTGACTATATTCAAGTAAAATACTTCTGTTCATCAAAAGACATCATAAAGAAAGAGAAAAGACAAGCCACCTAATGGGAGAAAAAACTGTAATACATGTAACAGACAAAGGACTAATGTCTAGGATAGAGATAGTCCTATATAAGATTTATATAGATACTTCACAAAAGGGGAAATCCAAATGGTGAATAAATACATGAAAAGGTGCTCAACCTCATTAATAATCAGGGAAATGCAAAATAAAGCCACAATTAAAGACACTACACACCCTCCTGATTGCTTGGTTCTGAAGCCAGGGAATGGGACATGTTTTGGAGAATTGAGAGACAGTAACTCTCATACCCTTCTGATAGGAATATAAATTGGGGGGGGGGGAAAGCACTTTGGAAAGCATTTGGCTTTTTCTAGTAAAACTGAAGAAACACACATGCTATAGAAATTCCACTCCAAGGTATACATCCTACAGAAACTCATGCACAGGGAACATCAAGAGTCACACACAATAATGTTCTTAGCAGCACTGTTCTTAATAGCCCAAACTGGAAACAACCCAAAAGTCCACCAACAGTAGAATGGATAAATAAAATGTGGTATACACAATAGAGTATTATACAGCAATGAGAATAAGTAAACTGCAATTATACACAATAACATACATCATTACAGTAAATGAAAAACAGCAAGCCACTAAAATTCCTATAGTATGATTACACTTACATAAAAGTCAAAAACAGGTAAGATCAGATAATACTCTTTAGATATGCACACATCGTGGTAAAATTCTTTTTTTTCTTTTTTTGTGGTACGCGGGCCTCTCACTGTTGTGGCGTCTCCCGTCGCGGAGCACAGGCTCCGGACGCATGGGCTCAGCGGCCATGGCTCACGGGCCCAGCCGCTCCGCGGCATGTGGGACCCTCCCGGACCGGGGCACGAACCCGTGTCCCCTGCATCGGCAGGCGGACTCTCAACCACTGCACCACCAGGGAAGCCCCTATAGTAAAATTCTAAAGAAAAAGTTAAAGAATGGGGGAGTTGGAGAGGTTATAAGCGGGGTGGGACACACAGGAGAGCAGGCAATGTTCTTTTCCTTGAGCTGGTGACAACTGCATGGATTTGTGTTTATGGTAATTATTTAAACCATAATTTCAGCTTCATGGACTCTCCTGGTCACATGTTATGTTTCATAATAACAATATTTAAAAAGAAGAGGAACAAGGAGTAATAGGAAGAGGGAAGAAGAGATGGAAGAAGGGGCTTCCCTGGTGGCACAGTGGTTGAGAGTCCGCCTGCCGATGCAGGGGACACGGGTTCGCGCCCCGGTCCGGGAAGATCCCACATGCCGCGGAGTGGCTGGGCCCGTGAACCATGGCTGCTGAGCCTGCGCGTCCGGAGCCTGTGCTCCGCAACGGGAGAGGCCACAACAGTGAGAGGCCCGCGTACTGCAAAAAAATAAATAAATAAAATAAAATAAAATTAAATTAACTAATCAATCCCTGTCTTGAGGGAGAAATTCTACTTAAGGTTAGGAATCTGTTCCTTCTCCCAAATGAAACCATGTTTTATTTAAAACGCACTCTCCGAAAAGGAATGGTTTGTATTTCATGTCATGTTTAAGTTTTTAAAAGTTACTTGTACTTAATCTTATATTATTCCTAATAACAGTGCCCAACCCTTACCCCTAAATCCTGATTTTCATGTTATCAGACTCTCCTGAATCTTTTCTGTCCCTGAAACAGAAAACTTGCCCAAATTTCCTGTTTCTCTTGAGCAACCTATTCAGTTTCTTCAGCTCCGAGAAAACAGTCTCCCCAAACCCAGGCAATAATGCCACCTATTTCATCTCTTTTGAACGCTTACCCAGCTTGAAAACCTTCAGCAGTAGTGAACCCAAACTCCAATGGGACAGATCCATAATCTGAGTAGTAGTAAGGATGTTCTAATTATTTCTTGTAGGCCGTACCAGCTGGCCCTTGTACATTTTTTTTTTTTTTTCGGTACGCGGGCCTCTCACTGTTGTGGCCTCTCCCGTTGCGGAGCACAGGCTCCAGACGCGCAGGCTCAGCAGCCATGGCGCACGGGCCCAGCCACTCCGCGGCATGTGGGATCTTCCCGGACCGGGGCACAAACCCGTGTCCCCTGCATCGGCAGGCGGACTCTCAACCACTGTGCCACCAGGGAAGCCCCCTTGTACATTTTTGAGCCATGTAAAATATCTCCAATCTCTCAACCTCATGTAGGTCTTGTAGGTATATATAGATATAGATATAGATATATAGATAATATAGATATATAGATATATATAGAGAGAGAGGATTCTATTTTCTTATTTCCAGGTTAAACATATTCTATTTCTTCAGCTGTTTTTCAAAGAGTATGGTTTCAAGATCCATTACTGGACTGAACTCAATTTTGTCAATGTTCTTTCCAAAATAAAGTGCTCAAACTCAACATGGTACTTTGTGCTTACACCACATTACTATTAATGCAGCCTGGAATAAACCCTGTTTTTGTTAGTGCTATTACACTGTTACGTGAAAATCAGCAAACCTTCAGAATCTCACTCTCTCCTCTCTCTCTCTCTCTCTCTCTCTCTCTGTCACACACACACACACACAATTATATTTTGTATAAGTGATCAATTTCAATAGTTATGTTTACTTTTATACTTATATATAATAAATATCACCCTATTAATTATAAACCAACTTTCAAGTCGCTTGACATATTTATCTTTTATTCTTTTAACCAAGAGGTAAATTAGTTAGCATTCGATGAGTACTTACTGTCTGTAACAAAGAAAATTGTTATTTTAAAGATAAGGGAATAGAGGTACAAAACCTCAAAAGTAACTTGCCTTGGAATCAGTGTTCATGCCTCATCTGACTCCTAAGTCTGTGCTCTACCTCCCTGCCCTTTACTACTCATCCCACGACTTTAGATAAACACAGAATTGACAAGTAGGCCTTCTAGTCTTTACCCAAGTCACTGATAACCTCTGAACGGGGCAAAACCAAGGAAGAAACCTTGCAACACACTAGAAACCTCCCATACGAAGACACACTGACCCATTCAACAACAGTCCTTGATGGATTAACGTCACAACTAAGAACTACGTTAACCATTTCCAGGAAGTCCACACTTTTCCATCTACTTCCTAAGACTATCAAAAGAAATTTTGTAAAAACTATCCAGACTCACCACATACACAAAATTCCCTGTACCCCCAATCAAATAACTGTCTGAAAAGAGATATCAAGTGTTGAAAGATAAAGATATTTAAGTAAAAATCCATTGAAACAGGGCAATGACAAGCAAGAGGTGGTTAGGACATCTCCACTGACAGGAGCTAGGGGCAAGATTATTACAAGGAAGACCTAGAACAAACTTACTCGATTGACTATAAGCTGTTGCCTTATTTGGGAAAGCCTTTTTGGCTGTTTTTGATTGGTTGTCCTTAGGTTTTGATTTCTTAACCTTGAGGTATTACAGGCTTAGGTTTGGGTTTGCTTACATAGGCTACTAAGGCACTAGAACTGCCTCAGTCTAATGGACCCCTTGTCTAATTAATTTAACACAAGTTGGTATGGCATGATTTCCTCTTAGATTCTGGAAGCTGTACCATCTCCTATTAATCACTGCTAGTTTTCTAAGTGCTCACAGTTTCATAACCTGTTTTGAAATTTTCCTATAATTTGAGATTAAAATAACTAATTGGTAATTTATCAATATAAATTTTTCTATTACCCCTTCTGGAAAATTATCTTTAATCTCTTAGGACTCTTCAATTCCTTGAATCTGTAAAGATGACTAAGTGATTTTCCAAGATCCCTAAGTGGTAAATCTGGACTCAAGACAAAACTCCTTCATTATCTAAGGGTTCACGCACTGTTTCCACATCTTTTAAGGCATCAAATTCCTGTTAGCTAGCTTCGTTCTACCTCTAGAATTTGAAGATCTTTCTCCTTGATTTAAAAAAAAAAATCCAAGTAAAACAATTATTAAGTACCTCTGCTTTCTTGTTATCATCTAGGAACACCATACAACAGTCTTCAAACAGTCTACCTCTTCCATGATCTCATTATGAAACTAGTTTCAAATGCCTTCTCTTTTGGCAGGATGTTGTATATTTGAGGTTATGCTGTATATTTTAGATTATGCTATGCCTCAAACTTCTGAAACCAGTTTTAAAAGATACTCTCCCTCTGTTATAACCATCCTTGGTTACATACATCTCAGGGCCAACATGATATGCACTGTCCTGAATCTGGGAGACCAAGTCACTTGTAATCCCTGACCTGTACATTTCCTTCTGCCTCCCCACACCCCAAAATGCTGAACCTGGGCCCAATGTTAGCCGATAAGAAGGAAACTAAAAGCATTACAGTAACTTGTACAAATACCAGGAAATAACAGAAGCATCAACAGATAAGAGTCTTGGGGGGGCGGGGAAGACAGAAATGCAGGTCATAGGAGCTCCACACATCACCAGAGGGAGAAAACCAAAGCACCACAGGTCTATCATGCAGGGACACACCCAGAGAGAGACTCTATATGGCACTCTTTTCTCTCCTATTTTTTTAATATGGAATATCTAAGCTCTGCAAGAATTTATGTAAAAGTTTCTTGAGGAGGAGTCCATGCCAATATTTTCCTTTATGTGGAAAAAAGCAGCAGTTTGCTATCTCAACCCCCAACCCACTGGTATATTAAGGAAACTAACAAAGAAACAATATACTATATACACATACATACATATAAATGTACAGGAAAATAGTGATATAGACTGTTATACAGGAAATTTATCTATATGAATATAAACAAAAATTCATATTAATAATTATTAAATACTATGTGTATTATAGAAAATAACTCTCAATAAATGATATATATTATGTATTATGTTACATATTATAAATCATATTTCATACATTATAGCTTACATATTATATATTTCATATTAATTTATGTGTTTGAGTATACATTTTTCTTCTATTTATCATCTGAAATGTTCCTGACACCTACTTAATACCAATCCTGTCTCTACTGACATTTCACAATTGCCCACAGGTTGCAAAGCTCTGCCTAAGATAGAATGTTATGTGATTATGCACATTTGATCAACAAACAAATTAAAGTACTCTTCCATGCCTTCAAAGATTACAGGATTTAGCTTCTCAGAAATCTTAGCTTCTTTCCCCTTTTCTGCAAATACAGTGCCCATTTCTCTTTGTTAGCCCTTGCATGTTCACCTCCACAGTTCTCAGCTCTCTACATTTCCTTAGGAAGTACAACTGATAACAAGAATTTTCTTCATAAGATTTTATTCTAGAGAAATCTTAATGACTGCATTCTTTATCTTCACTTGATAGTGTCTCCCTGTTTGGGCTCATTTTTTTGTTTTAACATATTCAATTTTTTTTGGTGCTCAGTGCCTTAAGATTTCTTAAATGTTAAAATGTACTTTATAAAATCTTAAGATTTTTTAGGACTGCTTAAAATAGTTTTACAATAAGGGTTGGAAAACCAATGAAGATACTTTTTGCTAAATCCTTCTGCCAACGCTTTCAGATAATCCTTTCAGAAATAATTAGCTTTAAAAAAGAGAGAACTCTTTGAGTTGTAAAGACAACCCAAGAGAGCTATATAGGTATATACAATGCATTTCTAGGTGACACATAAATCACCATCAGATCTATTTTTCTGATGAGCAGTTGCACTCATCACAGCCATTTGTGCTGTTTGTTACTTCCTTTTAAAAATATAAATATAGGGCTTCCCTGGTGGCACAGTGGTTGAGAGTGCACCTGCTGATGCAGGGGACACGAGTTTATGCCCCGGTCTGGGAAGATCCCACATGCTGCGGAGCGGCTGGGCCCGTGAGCCATAGCCACTAAGCCTGCGCGTCCAGAGCCTGTGCTCCGCAGCGGGAGAGGCCACAACAGTGAGAGGCCTGCGTACAGCAAAAAAAAAAAAAAAAAAAGATAGATATATATATAAATATATACTGTTATATAATTCAATCACATTTTATGTTATTTCTATAGAGAGAAACATAACAACTTACTCAAAGTTTTCATTAGTTTTGACCATTGCTTGTTAAAATTGATTATTCCTATTTTGAGAGAACTAAATTGATAAGGGACCACAAGCTAGACATGAGACTATGAGATGGACCCACATAACCAGGAAACTATTCCAAAATGACTAATTCAGGACTATGCGTTTAATGAAAACCAACCATTATGACCAGTTAGCCACTGTGGCCCCAACCCCCAGGGCCTCATACTTCAAGCCTGAAAGACACAAACTAATACACATTCATAAGAAACAGTAGAGCACTGAAGTGTTAAGTTTTATGTACCATAAATATTAGATCAGGGAAAGGAAGGATCAGTTGGCTGGAGTATATGGAAAACGCTTCCTAGAAAAGGTGAAATATGAACAGTCCTAAAAAATGCTATGTGAATAAGCTCATGGGAGAAGCAGTCACAAAACCAAAAACCTTCTCTATTTGCATTGGAAGTAGGATTGAGCGTGAAAACGACAAAGGAAGGGTAGTTATTGTGGCACGTGCTGGAGAGAATGGGCTGTGTACGACCAGAGAGGATGGACATTGTGGAAGGGCAGCTGGAATAAGGTCACGATGAGCCTAAAGTGTTTGGCTAGAGTTGGAATTTTTTTTAAGTTCACTGTTTATGTTGTATATTCAGGGATTTGAGTTTACAGGAACACTTCTATAACATAATCATAGAACACACTCTTACTAAATAACTTGACAGAGGAAAAAAGAGCAGTCAGCATATTCTCTCTGAAAAGCATTGAAACGGAGACAATTGTATCATTTGTGAATATTCTTGGAAAATGCACTGAGGTATCTCATATATATGAAATATATCTACTATGCATTCTTTATGCCCTTATATTCCTTGAATACCTAAAAACATTTGCTTTTGTAAGACATTGTATCGTGATGCTCAGTTCCACTGAAGACCGAAAAACTACTCGCTTTGAGAAGGTTCTGGACAATGGAGAAGAGAAGTTATCAAAGAAACTCTAAAGTACCAGTGAACATTTCTGACCACTATCGATGCTTCTCTGTGTCTTAGTGAAACATTCTGCTCTCAAGAGCACTTGCACTAATATGTTCTGATCTGATTCACAAATGAATTCTGGGTCATTTGCTTTATCTTAAAGACTATTTTACTTTTGCGATTTCTCCTGAGTTTTGAGTGTTACTAACAACAACAGAAAAGTCCTGAGGCAAAATATAAAATTTGATTTTATATTAGGTAAATTATACAGTTTCGGGGAATTATAACTATGAATCTTTCCTTTGAAAAATTTTAATATTTAAATTATCTTCTGCTGTATTTGGTTTGGGAACTCTTCACTGTTTATTTAATAGTAAGGAGGAAAACCGGTTAGAAGCATCATCTAAGTATGTTGCATCTAGCAATACATATCATAAAAGTCATATTTGCTAATGATGTATGCTTGGCTGAGAGAGCATCTTATGACAAAAAGAAAGATGGGGCTTCCCTGGTGGCACAGTGGTTGAGAGTCCGCCTGCCGATGCAGGGGACACGGGTTCGTGCCCCTGTCCGAGAAGGTCCCACATGCCGCGGAGTGGCTGGGCCCGTGCGCCATGGCTGCTGAGCCTGCGCGTCCGGAGCCTGTGCTCCGCAACGGGAGAGACCACAACAGTGAGAGGCCCGCGTACCACAAAAAAAAAAAAGAGAAAGAAAGATGTATATTGTGGATACAGTCTAATTATTATTTACTTTGCCAGTTGTAACAGAAGATTTGTAATTTATTCAACAACATGCTGATCATATGCCATAAATACCACTAGGTCTTTACTTCTGCTTTTTGAACAAAAAAGCTGATGCCTCTCAGTGATGAAGATATTCATCAACTGACTGAGTTTAACAGTCCCTGGAACTAGCCAGTCCCAGGGGATTTTTCTGATTTAACCTATTTATAACATCCCAATTTCCCAATCTCTATTCTTGTTTTCAATGTCATAGCTCATATTTCTGTTCAGTTGTTTCACTTGTTTAAAACTAAAATTATCCCCAGACTAAACATCTTTATACAGAACTTGGAATCACTGTATCACAGGGTCTTTACTGCAATTCTATAAAAGTTATGTTATGATGATATTTTATTCATTCACTCACTCAACAAATAGTATTAAACTTTAAGTATGTACAAGGTGCTGTAAACAAGACATATCTAGTTCCATATTCTAGAGGGGATAAACATATTAATCAACTAATTATGTAATCCATTATATGACTGCAATGGTCACAAGTGTTAAACAGCTGTACAGGATGCTATGAGACCATATAAAATAAAGTTCTGACTTTGAGGAAGAGGGATGGGAGAAAAGGCTTTCAGGGAAGTCTTCTCTGAGGGTTACTGTGAAAATTAAATGCGTGAAAAGCATATGGCCTGGGGCCCAGAACATAGCAGCCACTCAGTGAAGTGATGGTGATAATGATGATGATATGACACAATTAAAATCATTCAGCTCAATATCTTCCTAGTCCTCCAGACCAGGCATGTTTAGAATATATTATGAATAGAACCAGATGTGCTAAGAACAACTGTATGTTGTCTATTGCTTCAGGAATAACGACAAAGGGCCTTAGAGCTTGTAGCTGTCCATTTCATTATCTTTACCATTACTTTATCGTAGACTCTGCTCATCAGAGCCTTAACAGTGTGTGCCTCCCTAGATTCTAGCTCTCCTCTTCTAAAATGTTATTTGAGATCCAAATGGGAGTTGCCATGCTACTCAGGAAAGAGAAGAGCTAGGGCTGAGGTCAGGCAGCTCCAATCATATTAGGCCCCTCATTCCTCCAGTTTGCATGAAGCCATTGAGAAACTTAGCATCCTTGACCTGTTCAGTTCCGCCCTTCTGTATCTCTCCACATTCCTCAGTCACGTAGCTCCTCTTCAAACTGGGCCATTTCAGTGAGATCGGCCTCAGCCCCAGAACCTGCCAGTATAAGCATTCACATGTGTGGACAACCAGATGACTAAAACAGGGTGACAGTGGCTTCAATGAACACACACACAGAAATAAATAAAAGCCAGTGTATACAACAATCCTTAAGTATACACAGCAATCTTCTCACGGGAAGGGAAACTAGTGTTTAACCATTTTCTTCCTTGTAGTAGAAGTGAAACTGATTTTCCCCCACCTCATCATTTTATCATTTCAGTTTAATGTCATGCATTGTGAGATTGCCATTTCCTAGGCAACATAGTAGGTGCTTTCATATACATTACCTTTTTAAATTTTTTAACAGCTTAACTAAGGCGTAATTGACATAATAAACTATACTTATTGAAAGTGCACCATTTGATAAGTTTTGACATGTGAATACATCACTGAAATCACCACCAAAATCAAGATAACAAATATATGCTTTATCCCAAAGGAACTGCTACAGACTGTTTGTGTCGCCCTCCAGTTCATACATTGAAGCCCTAATCCCCAATGTGATGGTATGAGATAAGAACTATGGGACATAATTAGGCTATAAGGATGAAGTCCTCATGAATGGGGTTAGTGACGTTATAAGAAGAGACACAAAAGAGATGATCTCACCCCACCATGTGAGGACACAGCAAGAAAGTACTGTGTGCAAGCCACAACCTGACCATGCTGGCACCATAATCTCAAACTTCCCAGCCTCCCGAACTGTGAGAAATAAATTTCTATTGTTTAAGCCACTCAATCTATCATATCGTGCTACAGAAGCCCAGACAGACTAAGATAGGAACATATGCATCACGTCTCATGCTTCTTTGCAATCCCTCCCTTGGTTCCTCCCTACCCTCTGATTCCAGGCAACCACTGATCTACAATTTGGCACTACAGATTAGACTGCATGCTTTCTGAGATTTTCTATAAATAGAATCATTTGTTACGTACTTTTTTATGTATGGGGCGTCTTTCACTTAGCATAATTATTTTGAGATTCATCCATATTGTACCATATATCAATACTCCATTCCTTTTCATTGTCAAGTATGATTCCATTGTGTGGATATACCATAGTTTGCGTATACATTCACCTACTGAAATGGACATCTGGGTTATTTTCAGTCTAAGGCTACTGCAAACAAAGTTATTATAGGTATTTGTATATAATTCTTGGTATGGACATACCATACCAAGGTATAGTAGATTTCTCTTGGGTGAGTACCCAGGAATGGAATAGCTGGAATATATGACTTTTTAAGGAACTGCCCAACTGTTTTCCAAAATGACTGTACCATTTTATATTCCCCACCAGCAGTGTATGAGTTCCACTTCCTTTATATCCTTACTGACACTGAGTATGGTAAATCATTTTACTTTTAGCCATTCTATAGTTATACCTTCTTTAATTCTCATTCTATGAAAAAGATATATAATCTCCACATCATAGATCAGAACAATGAAGCTCTGCTCATGTTTTCCTCCCAATGAGATAAATTACAAAAAGTCCCTTCAGAGTTCACAAAATTGTGTTCTAATATACAAATTTTAAACTTAAAAAATGTCAAAATTCTTATGCCATTTGATATTATAATTGAACTTTCATAATGCAGATTTACATCACAGTAAAATTAGCAGGCAAATGAGTTTTAATCCCAAACACAGACTAGAATATGAAATATTATAAAAAAACGAAATATCTTCTACAGAGTCAGAAGGTCCAAATTTTGTACTGTAATCCTACAGAGTGGGGCGGGATGACAGACCTTCTTAGTACAGTTATCAAATATTAGTAATATTTCAAATGTTTCACATATCAATTTATTTCTGTTATTTGATAAATAACATTTATCAAATGTTATTATGAGTGATTTCCTTGTAGAAAAAAATTTTATTCAATATTTAAAGTTTCCAAGGCCAATACTTGGCACAATTGGAGCTTGTGAAACTGCAACCAGGAGGCTGAAATTTGATGACCGTGATAACTAAGTCAAAAAAAACAAAAAAATGGGAGGAAATAATTTGCCATCTCAGTAACAGCAGCAGTCAGGAAAATTGCTAAAATGTCATAAGTGCCAGAACATGACATTGTTGAAGAACTCAGGCAAAAAGAAAAAGGTTATTATCTGTATGGAAATTGCTACCAACTCCCAAATACCAGGACACAGCAATACCTGCAAACAAAGCAATGACATGATGGAAAACAGACAGGAAAAATTATTCGAATTCACTTAGCAAGGTTTTAGTAAAATAGCCAATGTTAAAGTGCTATTATATAGCACTTTATATATATAGTGCTTTATATATAAAGTGCTAAATAATAAGCTTAATTCAATAAAATAGACCTGGAAGGATGATGTTATTCACACCAGTTCAATTTGAAGACATTGCTTTAAAAAGCCAAACATTCCTCTAACATTCACTGGATCAAAAGTGACCTAATCACAAAATAAAATATATTCAAAAATAAAAGAGAATATAATGGCAATATAGAGACAGCTATGAATCAGATTCCTTTTTAACTTCACAGAAGCATCACAAAAAAATGACAATCTGCAGATTATTAGCGCTGCCAAAACTGGATAAAGCTCTTGTGGTTAAAATAAAAGCAAAATATGCATAAATATACAAGGGTAACGAAAGATTATTTTTTGCTTGTAGGAGCACTGTAATTTTATTTAAATGGTAGGTGTTTCTGCAGAAGAGAAAATGGAATTGCACTTAAAAAAATATCAAATTCTATACCTCATGTACAGTAGTCATCTTTAAAATGCCGGCAAGAAAAAAATATCCACAGGAAAAATAAAAGAAGCAGACTATTTTAAAATCGTCCAAACTACAATAACCAAAGAAAACACTTCGTCTGTTCACTTTATTTCCCTGTTTCAGGGAAATTTGAGATAGGCTCTCCTTAAAGAAAACAAAAGCCACTACCAAGAATTGATTTGTTCTAAGATACTTGCGTACTTAAATCCCCCATTCTGTAAAGAATATCATAGCTACCTGTTCAATGTGTGTTCTCTGGGAAGGTGGGAGGGTAAAAACACTATTTTGTTTGAACAATTAAGTTTCTTACACTTAAATTGGTACCATGTTTAAAATAATCATGTCCATGAACAGTGGGTATTTCCGATAAAAATAGGAAGAAAGAAGTACAAGTTTGGTCTTTTGGGTTGTTTTTGGTTGGGGGCCAGGGGGTTTCATTTGTTGTCAGTTTCTCAAGCTTTGAAAAATGGACCTGGTCTCCAGCACTCTTCTGTGTAACTCTACTGAAGTGGTGGGTTTTAGGTCATCCACAGTTGCTGTCTAACCACAGAAAAGGAGATGTAGAATTTAATTAGGTCTTTTTCTTAAACACATAATATTATTTTTATTCCATGTACAGGTGTATTTTGCATTAATGGGAATGCTAAAGAGAGAGACAGGAAATAAGCAAGCTAGAGGAGTACCTTCTCTCAACACAGCAATTCATGGGCCATGCTGTGAATTTACTAACATCAGATTTTTACTGTGGCCATTTTAAGTCAAGCTTACTAGCATTTTGCGGATTTCTGCTGTGCAAAGGTGATTAAGCTCGTTTTGTTGCCACAAAATGCAGACATATTAACAGATATTTTAGTTTCAAATCTAACTTGTAATTTAAGGTTAACGTGCTGATTTTTAAAAAGGTGGCTCAGAATTTCAAAAAATTATTTCAGATTATTTTCAAGTTTTAATTTTATTCATACAAAACAAGGGCCATGATTTATATTATATATTACAATATATGGTAGAGTATATTTTAGTATATAAAATTATCATATTTCTTTTTAACGTATGAATATGCAACAACTATTATAACCAGAAGCTTAAATTAATGAAGTAAACAAAGCTAAATTACATTATATAACATCTACAAATTATTAGGGTTGGGTTTTTTTTTCCTTAGCCTTTTCCTTTCACTACCCTTCCACATACAGACCCTTAGAAGTTTATAATCATTGTGTAGATAAAATGCTGCATACTGATATATTTATTTCATATATGGCTGTTCATCAATTTATACTACATCTTTATAATAAATATAAAAGATTTATACACACTGCTGTATTTAAAATAGATAACCAACAAAAACCTATTGCATAGCACAGGGAACTCTGCTCAATATTCTATAATAACCTAAACGAGAAATGGACTTGAAAAAGAACAGAATCATATATATGTATAACTGAATCACATTGCTGTACAACTGAAACTAACACAACATTGTTAATCAACTATACTCCAATATAAAAAAAATTTTTTTTAATTTACTGAAATAAAACCACTTTAAATATAAAAAAATTTAGATACTTCCCTCCTCCCCCCTCTCTCTCTCTGCCACTGTATTTAATTTGGCGGTTATTTTCTTGAGTAAAAGTCTTAGAATTAGAAGCTAAATGGTAGAGTCAAAGGTATGATCACAGTTGTAACCCTCCCGATATACTGATAAATTCTTCCAATTTATAATACTAGCAGCAATATGTGAGTTCACATATATCCCTACAAATTCACCTAAAGTGGATTTATAATTTTTAGTTATTTAATAATTTAATAGACAGTAGTACACACCCCACACTTATTTTAATTTACATTTCTGTAATATTACTAAGATACTTTTCAACTTTGATATTTGTGTTTTCATTTATACGAAAATTTATTTTCATTCTTTGAACACCTATCTTTCCTTTGAATCTCACAATTTACATTAATTCTCCAAAATGACATCAATATCAATTTCTTAGTTATCAACTCTATCAATACTTCATCATACTATTAAATTTATTGAAATATTAAATATAGAGCCAGAAAATTTCACTCCCAAACCATTTTGCTTTTGTCAATTTTTGTATTTCTTCTATTTTTACATTTTTAAATATAACACATATTTACGTACATATATGTAATTATTTTAATCTGTTTTGTACATTACATATGTCTTCCTGTTTTTGAATCACATGAGGTATAGGGAAAATTTATCTACTTCTATATTCTTACCTCAGTTTTACAACATTGTGCATTAAATAACTCACGTTCTCACTATCTTCTCACCTAATTTTCATCTAACAAATTCCAACAAACATTTCCGAAATCTTCAGTTTAACCTTGTCTTTCCTTCAGCAGAATTAGTACTTGTGTGACTTAGATAATGAGTAAACATTTTGGTGACTAAGGTTGAAATGAAGTAATATGGAATTGCTTTCAAATCAGAGTTATTTTCTAGTGAGAAATTATTGCAAAATTGACCAAGAAGTTAAGAATGATAAATATAATAACTTGGAATACTCCCAAACTCTAGGTGTTAAAATAATCATTTAAAACATGTGACACAAAATGTTCTAGGATGCTCATCATTATTACTTTGGACATTTTTAAGCCTGAAAATACAAGATGTATGCTGTGGACTGCATATCTCAACTTGGTTGAAACAGTGAGTTAATTTTTTACTGGTAGGTAAGCAAAAAGTACAATGTTTATAAAGGGAGGCAAGCAAAACAAATAATTTACTAAGATCATTTTAAATGTGTTAGTTGGCCATATTAGTATATATGTTTCTTCCTTAATTATAAATGCTATATTATTCTTTTATTTATTGATATATAAATAACGGTGCTATGCATATTTGTAACACTCTCCTAAACAAGCAAATGATTCTCTGGCTAAATGATATCTCTCAATAGGATTACATGGTATATTATGTTGGTATGAATTAGTTTGTTAGGTAAATAAATTTAAACATGAAATAGCAATCAACAAGTATGCATAAAAATCATTTAAACGTGTATGATGTTGTCCTGAATTGAGTGATTCTAGTTTGTCTATCTGAAGTTAAATTTCCCAACTCCTGAATACGGAAATTAGAATGAATGTTTAATTATAATGATATCAATGTTTTAAATTTTTGTTCTTTACTTATCATCTTATAGATGGCTTTTTCTTTTGGTGGAAGATGCAAAACTGGTCTATTTAAATTTTAGGGTGTAGAACCAGAGATTCCTATAATTTCTGAAATAGAAAAACTGAATGTTTGGGAAAGACTTCTGGGTTAATGACATGAATTTGGCAGTCATCAGCCTATAAATGATATTTAATGTCATGAGACTGAATGAAGTACCCAACAATAAGTGCAAATAAAGAGAAGAGGACTAAGTACTGAGCCTTCAGGCACTCCAATGTGAAGATGTACAGCAAAAGAAGGGGAAAGAAAAAGTGAGTCACGGGCATCTGGGAAAATGCACTGTCTCTGCTGCTCTGGGATAGATCAAGTAAGATGACCAAAACACTGACCAATTCAAGTGACTGTGAGGTCACTATTGAACCTGATCAGATTTCTGGTGGAGTGGTGGGGACATAAATCTGATTGAAGTACATTTAAAAGACAATTAAAGGAGAAGTAGAGACAAAAAGTATAGACTTGTGAGTTTCATTGCCAAGGGAAACAAAGAATGGCTAGTGGGGCAAGAAAGATGAAAAGGCAAGAGGGTTTTGTTTGTTTTTAAGACAATGGAAAATTTACAACAATTATAAAGTCCCCAGACAACATAGTTTCTTAATCCAATTTAAAGCTCTAAATGAGGAAGGGCATTAAGAAATGATGACCTGGGCTAACTGTAGGAAAATATTTTTGTCTAGAAAACTTTCAACCCTCAATTAGGCCAGCCCTATTCTCAAAGTAGTTAAAATTTACCAGGATTCTAACTACATATCAAAAGCAACAGTCAAGTGCTCTTTTCCCTTTCATAAATGATACTGGGGTAATGGGAAATCTGCTGAGGGACACTATTCCCAGAACAGGTAAAAAAGCAAAGCTGTATTAGGTGGTCTTTTAGGGAGAATATTAGCATGCCTTGTAAACAAACTATATGTAAGTGATAAATTAAAATCTCTTTGGTGTTGATTGGTCAAATAATAAGCTTAATTCAATAAAATAGACCTGGAAGGATGATGTTATTCACACCAGTTCAATTTGATGTTTAAAATGTGTTCTGGAAGGAATGGTTTAAATGTCTGTCTGAAGTATCAGAATTGTACTGTTAGAATATATAAAATATGTAACTATGATCTGATGCTGCTCTAGCCACACCCTTACATCAACTTGTCACCAAGTAACAAGGTTTCTCAGAACATCTAAAACCTTTATGAAAGAGGCTTCTTTGCACTGAACTGTAATGGATAATTAATTCAAACTACACATGGGGGCCTCAATTAATTGGTGGAAATCCTGTGTTCCACTGAGCCCAGGAAATCTCAAGGCACATCCACCACTGCAGAAACACACATCACTGGACGAGCAGCCACTCACCTCAGCTTTCCTGTTCTTCTTCCCCAATCTGCCCAGGGACTATGATCTAAATGGGGGACCATAAAACAGATGGATTTTGCAACTGCACTACCATTAACTTTGCTTTTTTTCTTTTTTTGCCAAAACAGACTTTTGAGATAATCACTAGTTAATACCCAAATCCAGGTGACATACAGAAATGAAACCTCACACTAAAATTTAAGCTGAACCCAACTGATGCATACCAGTAATAGAGACATTCAATCAGGTACAACTGTAACTACAGAACTAAATATCATCCAAATTTCACCGCATATTAATACTTAAGGCATTCCAGAAACCATCACGAAGATGTATGCACACTTAAATACAAAGGATTATCATCAGATTATTTCCAAGTTGTTATGAAAATGTCAACAAAAATTTTAACAATTAAAATGGACAAATATCAGCTTTCCTCTTCTGGAAAATTTTATGTCTTTGAAGACGTGTCTGAGATGAAATTTTGCCCCTATAATTTTTTTTTCTTTGAGAATTGCACTTTTCTGACAGCAATATGCAGTTCCACACAGATCCACCCACTTCCCACTGCTTTTCAGACTTATGTAGCAGAAGCACCACCAAAATACACATACATATTCATAAGATGTCTGAAGCATTAATTCCACACATGGCAATGTATACTTGCATCTGTGGTTGGAGCTTCTAATTTGCAAAAGCAAATATAATGTGTCTAAAAATCTTGATGAGCGAGCCTTTCAAATTCAAGCCCAGAACATTAGGGATCCACGTATACATAATTTCAAGCAGCAATAGACTTAAGTTTTCTGACTACCTAATATAATTCCCTCCAAGTCAGAGTGTCACTATATGAATATGATTATTGCCAATGCTAATTTCTCTAATTTACTTCTTATATGTATTTCAGGTTATAAATATTCATAACCAAAGTCCTCTGGTAGTGTCCCCTTCCACTAGTCTAAACTAAATTCTACTTGCTGTAACATAAATCTATTTTCTCCCATTCTAATTTATGAAATGGCTGAGGAAAGTGGTTTGCAATGTCTTTTCAAAATAAAGAAATAACAACCTAACCTTTCTTTCACTTCAGTGTACAATGGTCTAGCGGTTGAAACACAGACAATAAAATACTCAAATCATCTTCCATATCACTGATTCTTCATTTTTTTTCTTTTCTTCTTTTTTTGATAATAATCTCACCAGTATTTGAGCCTATCTACTTCTTCTGCCCTGAGTTCTACTTTTGCTTTAGTAGCTATAAATGAGCAGATCTCCCATTTACTCCTCTTTCTTGGGTGGGCACGGGGGCTACGTACCTTCATGATGTGGCAGCTGCTTAAGCCAAGAAAAGCCCTGGTTTGCTAACTCAGGACTTTTTTTTTTTTTTTTTGACGTGGACCATTTTTTTAAAGTCTTCATTGAATTTGTTACAATACTGCTCCTGTTTTATGTTTTGGTTTTTTGGCCACAAGGCATGTGGGATCATAGCTCCCTGACCAGGGATCCAGGGATCTAACCCGCACCCCCTACATTGGAAGGTGAAGTCTTAACCACTGGACCACCAAGGAAGTCCCTCAGGACTTTTAAGCACAGAAATTTGTACATAAGTGCTTGAAAAATAAAGAATTATAGGACTGGTATCAATCTAAAAGCACATAAACAATTTGCAAGTATCAAAGTTGTAGACTTGCTAATTTCTTGGCAAATTTCAATATGACGAAAATCACTAAAAGGTGAAAACCTAAATTAAACAAGCAATTGTCTTAACATGGTTAAACATGCGACATTTTAATGAATTAACTTTGTAAATCTTAGGGAAAGAAAACAAATTGCTTCTCCTCTAATATTTTGGAAAAGATGACAAATTACTTTGCTCAGGTATTGTTTACTTTTGCTGATTTTATTAATCATGCCAATGGTTCAAAACAGACACCTGAAATTGCTAGGGTTTCTGAGGAAAGCCTATTGCTATATTTGGAGTTTTGTTATTTATAGCACTTATTTCCTTCTCCTAAAAGGTTGCGATAGCAAGGATTAAAAATGTTTATTAAAGAATCTTGCAAATGAACATAAAATGTTTAGAGGCCCAACAACTTTCTTTCACAGCACTGTACTCTCTTACAGAGTGGCTTTGCAGGAGGCCATTTAACTACAAATATATGGATCTTCCAGAAAGCCCCGAACTATTTGCAGTAGATCCTCATTATTTGTAGATTCTGTATTTGTGAATTCACTTATTGGCTAATATGTATTTGTAACCCCCAAACCAATACTCAACAGTGCTTTCAGGGTCATGCACAGACATTTCAGGGTCATTTACAGAGTGGCAAAAGTTCTGAGTCACCCAACATGCACATCCCAGGCTGAGGCTCTGCCTTCTTGTTTCACCTCTCATACTGTAAACAAGTATACTTTTTTCTCCGTCTATTTAGTGCCACTTTTTTTTTTTTTTTTTTTTTTGCTTCTTTTGATGATTTCACTGTTTAAAATGGCCCCTGAGAATGGTGCTGAAGTGCTGTCCGGTGTGCCTGAGTGTAAGAAGGTTGTAATGGGCCTTACGGAGAAATATGTGAGTCAGATTAGCTTCATTCAGGGCATGAGTTAAGGCTTCTGGTGGCCAATGAGTATACTAAACAAGGTGTCTTTAAACAAAAACACACATAAACAAGATTACATATTGATTTGTTGACAAAAATGTGGTCAGAGGCTCAAAGAAACCAATCTTGTATATTTCCCTTATGAACAATGGTTTGATATTTACTAATTCAGTGTTCAAAATAACTTTGTAGAGCATAAGTACCATCGACTGTGTTATTTCTAATTAATTTGGCTATGGTATACCATCCCAAGGAGAGGCCGTGTGGGGAGAAAAGCAGAACATTCACATTTCTTTAACACTTTGTTCCTAGATATTGTCCATTTCTATTTAACAAAAATCCGTTCTTTACATTTGGGGATTTATTAAGAGTGTTATCTCCAATCTACAGCAAACAAGCAAACAAAAAACTTTACTTCTATGGATTGACCATGGTGATTTTGGGTCTAACAACGTTACTTTTCTTATACAATCCAAATTCCTAAAATCACTACTCTTTTTCCTTTTCAGTATCTTCTGATTTGGAAAAAACATGTTTCAGGAAAATATTTGACATGCTCTACCTTAAAAATCCCAAAAGTAAAATTTTGAACACTACAAAACCTATATATGGATAGATGCCAACATCAAATAGAAGGGAAAAAAAAAAACGGAGTTTGTTCTTGTTGCTGGATTTCCTTGAAAGAAAAAGCCTTTAGCAATATTATAAATCTTTCCCTAGATGGCTATCACATGAGTAGATTGTTTCAGCCCACTATTTCAGTCATTTTGGGAAACAATCCAATCCTTCATATCCCTTTCCTTCTCTCTCCACACTTGCTCCCTACCCGATAAGGCCACTGGCACCAATCCTCCTTATTAAAAAAATTACTATATGCCATATGAATTTTAAATTTAAAACACTGTTTTAACTTGGGAACTTAAGATAATGCAATAAACATTTTTGTGTAATACTTTTGCCTACTTGTCAGAACCTGTATGAGCTTAGCAGCTAATCAATCTTTATTTCCAGAGAAACAGAATCCAACAGTGTTATGTGTGTGTACGTATATATTCTGTGTGTGTGTATTACGCGATTGTCTAGGCTGGCAAGTCCAAAATTATCGGTCAGACAGGAAAGCTGGAAAACTCAGGCAGGAGTCAGTGCAGCAGTCTTGAGGCAAAATTTCTTCTCAGTATTTGCTCTTAAGGCCTTCAACAGATTGGATGAGGCCCACCCAGATCATTACTTAAAGTCAACTGACTGTGGATGTAAACCACAACTACAAAATACCTTCACAGTAACACTCATATTAATGTTTAACCAACAACTGGACACCACAGCCAAATGACGTTGACACATATAACTAACAATCACAGTACCCTACCCCATAAAGTTGCCTCCAATGAACACTAATAAGCAATAGGGAAAAAGAACAAACTGAGGCAAGAGTCCTGGGCTTAAATCCCAGCTGTCTCACTAACTGTGTATTTTTAAGTAAGTCACTTTTCTTCCCTGAACCTCAGTATGCTTATTAAAGAACAAAGGAAAAATGAAAGGGAGGGAGGGAGGAAAGAAGGAAGGAAGGAAAAAATTAATGTATAAGTAAATGAAGAAATAAATGTCAAAGTTCACTTCTGGAAGAACCCAAAGTTACAGTACTTGAGACTACAGGAAAAAAAATGAGAATAAAAAACAGTCCCCAATAAAGACGCAGACCTACTAGAGAATGGACTTGAGAACACGGGGAGGTGGAAGGGTAAGCTGGGACGAAGTGAGAGAGTGGCATGGACATATATACACTACCAAATGTAAAATAGATAGCTAGTGGGAAGCAGTTGCATAGCACAGGGAGATCAGCTCGGTGCTTTGTGACCACCTAGAGGGGTGGGATAGGGAGGGTGGGAGGGAGGGAGACGCAAGAGGGAAGAGATATGGGAACATATGTATATGTATAACTGATTCACTTTGTTATAAAGCAGAAACTAACACACCATTGTAAAGCAATTATACTCCAATAAAAACGTTAAAAAAAAGTGAAAAACAAAACAAAAACAAAAAACAGTCCCCGCTTTCCAACAATTTAGACCTGACAAGTGGTAAAGAAGTCCAGCTTGCAAATACTAACATTTATAAACATAATACAAACATATTAAGAAAGCAATACAGAAGTAAATGCATCTAATGCATAAAGAATTCTGGTGTAAGACAAACAAGAGGCACATTCTGAGACTATGAAGGGTCAAAAACCAAGCACAATATATGAGATCAGCCATCCAAAGACACCATAGTAGAGGGATCTAATTGTGGTTTTGTAAACCTGGATTACCTTACAAATTAATTGATAAGGATAGAGTGTTGCAAAATTTAAAACAAGGTAACAAAGCAACATCTTTAGAATGACACTATTGGAATGGAAAATGTAAAGGAGAACTGTAATTCAGTCAGTTGGAGTGACAGATAAGAGATTAGAACCTGAAGATCCATCAATGTTTATATCAAATTATCCAAGGAAAAGAACCTTATCAGGTGACCCAATAAGGCAATGAGGTTTTCGCATAACCTAGATGGAATATCCCTCAAGACTAATCAATTCCTTATGTTTCAATTCTGAGCCAATTTAGCAACTTTCCAGTTACTAACGCTGCTTCATAGGCCTCTTGCTATGGCGAGGCAATGCCCTAGAAAGGCATATCAATCACTGTGAATTGATAAATAGGCATTCTGGTTCATAAAGATATTTTTTGTGAGTTTTATTAGATGGCGTTTGTCTTTGAGGAGCTATAGAAACTCTGGCTGGAAGGAAAAAATAAAATTTCTGGAGCTTAAAATCTGAGAACCAGAAACTGTACCTCAGTGAACCAGTCATGTGATAGGCCAGCTTGACAGGCCATGCCTGACAGGCCCTTCTGTACTCCTACCCAGCAGTGGTCTCTGAGTCATTCCTGTATGTTGAAGCCTGAAAGGACCCAGAGGATTCAGAAAAAAAGATGGAGGATAAGTATTTTAATGAGCAGAAATTTTGAGTAGACCATTCTTGATGGAGAGAAAAACATAGCTAAGGTTCCAAGATGGGGAAACACAATGTATGTACTGATTAGAATCAATAATCCAATTTATTCTAATTCAATCTTAGGAAGATTGAAAAAGAAGATTGTACAGGTAGACTGGGTATTTGGAGCACTTTAAATGACCAAACTGGATAATGATTTTTATTTTATTGGCAATAGGAAGCCACCAAGTTTTGATTTTTCTTTTGAGCTGGTCAATATCAAAATTGTAAGTACAATAGCATAATTAATTTGTTAAGAGCACAGTAGATGTCTTTGAGGAGAGAGGGACTGGTAAACATGAAGTTTACGACAACAGTCTACATAGGAGATAATAATAATCCAAGCTGGAAAGATGGTTGTTGGAATAAAAAATAGAAGATGTAAAGGTGAGACCCTAAGGCAAGGATAATCACTGGGATTCACTGAGCATCTGACTGAATGTGAAAGATTAGGGGCCTAGAAATGTTGATATGGACTCCAAGGTTACGAGTAGGAGTATAATAGTGCCACTAAGAGAAATACACATGCCAGGGAAAAAAGCACACATAGGATAGCAGGAAAGACAAATAGGTTGGGTTTAGACAATGTAAATTTGGCCTTAAATAGTAAACCCACTTACAGATGCTAACCAGTGATATTAAGAGATTCAAACCATTAACACGTAAAAATGATGTTTGCAATGTACAGAACAGCATACCAATAAATTTTTTTTAAAAGAGCAAATGTGAACATATATACACATATTAAGGAGAAGAAAGGAACATTAAAATATATCAATTAATCCTGGAAGTTTTCATGAGAGAAAGGTGCTTTGAGCTATATTTTCAAACATCTATAATACAAAGATAGGATCAAAATAAGGGGATTGCCTTTTCAGTGGTGACACAACATGGTAAAAAGCTGACACTAAATATTTATTAAATAATTGTACTTAATATTATGTATAGTTGGGGACTTTTCTCAATGAAAATAAAGGTAGCATATATTTACACAATGATACAGATCTCTTAATTTTAAAACAAGCTGAATCACCATTTTTACACAGATCTTTTTCTTTCATTTTTATACCTATACTTTGCAAGTTTAATAATTTAATAAAGCACATAATGAATGCCTATGAATATATAATATATAAAATATTGTTAATAAATATACTGCTTCCTCTGTTTCCCTTCAATTAAAAATATTAGCAAGTTATTAATGGATAACTTCATTATAAATCATGGGCAAACTGACTCAAGTTTTTAAGGACTATACATTTAAATGGTAGAACTATCATTTTTTTATTTCACAATTTGAACAATCTATAAAATAATATTTCAATTATTTAAAGTTATTGTTTGTTTATGACTGAGAGAGCTCACAGTTCTAAGTTGAAAACACAGGTACATAAACAATTACAGTATGACACACGTAATGGATATTTTTATGTGTCATCCTGGCTAGGCTATAGTACCCAATTATTTAATCAAACACTAAATATAAATGTTGCTATAAAGGTATTTTGTAGATGTGATTAGTATCTACAGTCCATTAACGTTAAGTAGGGAGATTACCCTCAATAATCTGGATGGACTTCATCCAGAGTCAAAAAGCCCAAGAGCAAAACAGAGGTTTCCCTGAGGAAGACGAGGTTCTGCCCCGTAACTGTAATATCAGTTCCTGCTGACAGGCTGCCCTGTGGATTTCAGACTTGCCAACTCCTACAGTCACATAAGCTAACCCTTTGAAATAAACTTCTTTATACACACACACCTTACTGATCTGTTTCTCTAGAGTATCCTGACTAATACAACATGATAAATGCCATGGCAGAAGTATGAGCACACAAGGTGAACAACCTGTGAGGTTAGGGAAGGTTCCACTGAGGTGATATCATTGGTTGAGTCTTTTGAAGCTATGGCACCAGGCAGAGAAGGGAGCAAGGTTAGGGGCTGTAGTATAATCCAGGTGCACATAGGGAATGGTCAGAAGCTCTGCCTTGGGAATTTCCCTGGCAGTTCTGTGGTTAGGATTCTGTGCTCTCACTGCTGAGGGTCCGGGTTCAATCCCTGGTCGGGGAACTAAGATCCCACAAGCCACACGGTGTGACCAAAAAAAAAAAAAAAAAAAGAGAGAGCGTGTGCCTAAGAGAGAGTGCCTGACTCAACGGTAAGTAAGTTAGCTCTTATTACAAACCAAAAGAAATAAAATCAAAATCCTTTCTGTATAATCAGCTCACAATATGGTTGAACCAGAAGCTCTGTCTTGATGAGTCGTGCTCTGCCCGGGGGTGATGGAAGACACAGGGGAATTTTAAGTGAGAGAGAGGCATGATGTGAATTATATTTTAGAAAGACTGCTTTTGTGAGGCAAAGTGTAGGAGACAGGTGACACCAGTCTTACATTTCTGCTCTCTCTTTACAGTAAATGTTATAAAAACTCGAGTAAATCGTTTTCTATTAATACTCATGGTTGCAATTATAAAGAACACATGGTAGCTGAGGAAGCTGAATGAGTTAATACACTCCAGTCAGTGGTATATAAGTCAAAATCCAATCTAGCGAGGGGAGGACCTTGAAGATGGCGGAAGAGTAAGACGCGGAGATCCCCTTCCTCCCCACGGATACACCAGAAATACATCTACACGTGGAACAACTCCTACAGAACACCTACTGAAGGCTGGCAGAAGACCTCAGACCTCCCAAAAGGCAAGAAACTCCCCACGTACCTGGGTAGGGCAAAAGAAAAAAAGAAAAAACAGAGACAAAAGAATAAGGACGGCACCTGCACCAGTGGGAGGGAGCTGTGAAGGAGGAAAAGTTTCCACACACTAGGAAGCCCCTCCGCGGGCGGAGACTGCGGGAGGCGGAGGGGGTAGCTTCGGGACCGCGGAGTAGTGCACAGCGACGGGTGCGGAGGGCAAAGCGGGGCGATTCCCGCACAGAGGATCGGTGCCGACCGGCACTCACCAGCCCGAGAGGCTTGTCTGCTCGCCCGCCAGGGCGGGCGGGGCTGCGAGCTGAGGCTCGGGTTTCGGTTTTGGACGGAGCGCAGGGAGAGGACTGGGGTTGGCGGCTTGAACATAGCCTGAAGGGGTTAGTGCACGACTAGCCGGGAGGGAGTTCGGGGAACAGCCTGCACCTGCCGAAGAGGCAAGAGACTTTTTCTTCCCCTCTTTGTTTCCTGGTGCGCGAGGAGAGGGGTTTAAGAGCGCTGCTTAAAGGAACTCCAGAGACGGGCGCCAGCCGCGGCTAAAAGCGTGAACCCCAGAGATGGGCGCGAGCCGCGGCTAAAAGCGCGGACCCCAGAGACGGGCGCGAGCCGCGGCTAAAAGCTCGGACCCCAGAGACGGGCGGGAGACGCTAAGGCTGCTGCTGCCGCCACCAAGGGGCCTGTGTGCGAGCACAGGTCACTCTCCACACCCCTCTTCCGCGGAGCCTGTGCAGCCCGCCACTGCCAGGTTCCCGGGATCCAGGGACAACTTCCCCGGGAGAACGCACGGCGGGCCTCAGGCTGGTGCAACGTCACGCCGGCCTCTGCCGCAACGTCACGCCGCCTCTGCCGCCGCAGGCCCGCCCCGCACGCAGTGCCCCTCCTTCCCACCCCCACCCCCGGCCTGAGTGAGCCGGAGCCCCCGAATCAGCGGCTCCTTTAACCCCGTCCTGTCTGAGCAAAAAACAGACGCCCTCCAGCGACCTACACGCAGAGGCAGGGCCAAATCCAAAGCTGAGCTCCTGGGAGCTGTGAGAACAAAGAAGAGAAAGGGAAATCTCTCCCAGCAGCCTCAGAAGCAGCGGATTAAAGCTCCACAATCAACTTGATATACCCTGCATCTGTGGAATACCTGAATAGACAAGGAATGATCCCAAATTGAAGAGGTGGAATTTAGGAGCGAGATCTATGATTTTTTTCCCTTTTCCTCTTTTTGTGAATGTGTACGTGTATGCTTCTGTGTGAGATCTTGTCTGTATACTCTTGCTTCCACCATTTGTCCTAGGGCTCTATCCGTCCATGGTTTTTTTTAAAAAATTTTTTTCTTAATTAATTTTAATTGTAATAACTTTATTATACTTTACCTTCGTTCTTTCTTTCCTTCCTTCCTTCCCTCCTTTAGACAACGAATCACCCCAAATTGAGGAGGTGGTCTCTGAGAGCAACATTTATGATTTTTCCCCCTTTACCTCTTTTTGTGAAGGTGTATGTGTATGCTTCTGTGTAAGATTTTCTCTGTATAGCTTTGCTTCCAACATTTGTCCTAAGGTTCTATCCGTCCCTTTTTTTTTCTAAATATTTTTTAATTCAATAACTATATTATATTTTATTTTTACTGTATCTTCTTTCTTTCTGTCTTTTTTCCTTCTTTCCCTCCTTCCTTCCTTCCTACATCCCTCCCTCCCTCCCTCCTTTCTTTCTTTCCTTCTTTGCTTCTTTCTTCCTTCCTTCCTTTCCTCCTTTCCTTCTTTCTTTCCTCATACTTCTACTAATTCTCTCTACTTTTTCTCCCTTTTATTCTGAGCCGTGTGGATGAAAGGCTCTTGGTGCTCCAGCCAGGAGTCAGGGCTCTGCCTCTGAGGTAGGAGAGCCAACTTCAGGACACTGGTCAACAAGAGACCTCCCAGCTCCGCATAATATTAAATGGCGGAAATCTCCCAGAGACCTCCATCTTAACACCAGCACCCAGCTTCACTCAACGACCAGCAAGCCACAGTGCTGGACAACCTATGCCAAACAACTAGCAAAACAGGAACACAACCCCACCCATTAGCAGAGAGGCTGCCTAAAATCATAATAAGGCCACAGACACCCCAAAACACACCACCAGACGTGAACCTGCCCACTAAAGAGACAAGATCCAGCCTCATCCACCACAACACAGGCACTAGTCCCCTCCACCAGGAAGCCTACACAACCCACTGAAACAACCTTAGCCACTGGACACAGACATCAAAAACAACGGGAACTACGAACGTGCAGCCTGCAAAAAGGAGACCCCAAACACAGTAAGATAAGCAAAATGAGAAGATAGAAAAACACACAGCAGATGAAGGAGCAAGATAAAAATGCACCAGACCTAACAAATGAAGAGGAAATAGGCAGTCTACCTGAAAAAGAATTCAGAATAATGATAGTAAGGATGATCCGAAATCTTGGAAGTAGAATGGACAAAATGCAAGAAACAGTTAACAAGGACCTAGAAGAAAGAAAGATGAAACAAGGAACGATGAACAATGCAATAAATGAAGTTAAAAGTACTCTAGAAGGGATTAATAGCAGAATAACTGAGGCAGAAGAACGGATAAGTGACCTGGAAGATAAAATAGTGGAAATAACTACTGCAGAGCAGAATAAAGAAAAAAGAATGAAAAGAACTGAGGACAGTCTCAGAGACCTCTGGGACAACATTAAATGCACCAACATTCGAATTATAGGGTTTCCAGAAGAAGAAGAGAAAAAGAAAGGGACTGAGAAAATATTTGAAGAGATTATAGTTGAAAACTTCCCTAATATAGGAAAGGAAATAGTTAATCAAGTCCAGGAAGCACAGAGAGTCCCATACAGGATAAATACAAGGAGAAATACGCCAAGACACATATTAATCAAACTGTCAAAAAATTAAATACAAAGAAAGCATATTAAAAGCAGCAAGGGAAAAACAACAAATAACACACAAGGGAATCCCCATAAGGTTAACAGCTGATCTCTCAGCAGAGACCCTACAAGCCAGAAGGGAGTGGCAGGACATATTGAAAGTGATGAAGGAGAAAAACCTACAACCAAGACGACTCTACCCAGCAAGGATCTCATTCAGATTTGATGGACAAATTAAAACCTTTACAGACAAGCAAAAGCTGAGAGAGTTCAGCACCACCAAACCAGCTTTACAACAAATGCTAAAGGAACTTCTCTAGACAAGAAACACAAGAGAAGGAAAAGACCTATAATAACGAACCCAAAACAATATAGAAAATGGGAATAGGAACATACATATCGATAATTACCTTAAATGTAAATGGACTAAATGCTCCCACCAAAAGACACAGATTGGCTGAATGGATACAAAAACAAGACCCTTATATATGCTGTCTACAAGAGACCCACTTCAGACCTAGAGACACATACAGACTGAAAGTAAGGGGATGGAAAAAGACATTCCATGCAAATGGAAACCAAAAGAAAGCTGGAGTAGCAATTCTCATATCAGACAAAATAGACTTTAAAATAAGGACTATTAAAAGAGACAAAGAAGGACACTACATAATGATCAAGGGATCGATCCAAGAAGAAGATATAACAATTGTAAATATTTATGCACCCAACATAGGAGCACCTCAATACATAAGGCAAATACTAACAGCCATAAAAGGGGAGATTGACAGTAACACATTCATAGTAGGGGACTTTAACACCCCACTTTCACCCATGGACAGATCATCCAAAATGAAAATAAATAAGGAAACACAAGCTTTAAATGATACATTAAACAAGATGGACTTAATTGAAATTTATAGGACACTCCATCCAAAAACAACAGAATACACATTTTTCTCAAGTGCTCATGGAACATTCTCCAGGATAGATCATATCTTGGGTCACAAATCAAGCCTTGGTAAATTTAAGAAAATTGAAATTGTATCAAGTATCTTTTCTGACCACAACGCCATGAGACTAGATATCAATTACAGGAAAAGATCTGTAAAAAATACAAACACATGGAGGCTAAACAATACACTACTTAATAATGAAGTGATCACTTAAGAAATCAAAGAGGAAATAAAAAAATACCTAGAAACAAATGACAATGGAGACACAACGACCCAAAACCTATGGGATGCAGCAAAAGCAGTTCTAAGGGGGAAGTTTATAGCAATACAAGCCCACCTTAAGAAGCAGGAAACATCTCGAATAAACAACCTAACCTTGCACCTCAAGCAATTAGAGAAAGAAGAACAAAAAAACCCCAAAGCTAGCAGAAGGAAAGAAATCATAAAAATCAGATCAGAAATAAATGAAAAAGAAATGAAGGAAACGATAGCAAAGATCAATAAAACTAAAAGCTGGTTCTTTGAGAAGATAAACAAAATAGATAAACCACTAGCCAGACTCATCAAGAAAAAAAGGGAGAAGACTCAAATCAATAGAATTAGAAATGAAAAAGGAGAAGTAACAACTGACACTGCAGAAATAAAAAAAATCAAGAGAGATTACTACAAGCAACTCTATGCCAATAAAATGGACAATCTGGAAGAAATGGACAAATTCTTAGAAATGCACAACCTGCCAAGACTGAATCAGGAAGAAATAGAAAATATGAACAGACCAATCACAAGCAATGAAATTGAAACTGTGATTAAAAATCTTCCAACAAACAAAAGCCCAGGACCAGATGGCTTCACAGGTGAATTCTATCAAATGTTTAGAGAAGAGCTAACACCTATCCTTCTCGAACTCTTCCAAAATATAGCAGAGGGAGGAACACTCCCAAATTCCTTCTACGAGGCCACCATCACCTTGATACCAAAACCAGACAAGGATGTCACAAAGAAAGAAAACTACAGGCCAATATCACTGATGAACATAGATGCAAAAATCCTCAACAAAATACTAGCAAACGGAATCCAACAGCACATTAAAAGGATCATACACCATGATCAAGTGGGGTTTATTCCAGGAATGCAAGGATTCTTCAATATACGCAAATCTATCAATGTGATAAACCATATTAACAAATTGAAGGAGAAAAACCATAGGATCATCTCAATAGATGCAGAGAAAGCTTTTGACAAAATTCAACACCAATTTATGATAAAAACCCTGCAGAAAGTAGGCATAGAGGGAACTTTCCTCAACATAATAAAGGCCATATATGACAAGCCCACAGCAAACATCATCCTCAATGGTGAAAAACTGAAAGCATTTCCACTAAGATCAGGAACAAGACAAGGTTGCCCACTCTCACCACTCTTATTCAACATAGTTTTGGAAGTTTTAGCCACAGCAATCAGAGAAGAAAAGGAAATAAAAGGAATCCAAATCGGAAAAGAAGAAGTAAAGCTGTCACTCTTTGCAGATGACATGATACTATACATAGAGAATCCTAAAGATGCTACCAGAGAACTACTAGAGCTAATCAATGAATTTGGTAAAGTAGCAGGATACAAAATTAATGCACAGAAATCTCTGGCATTCCTATATACTAATGATGAAAAATGTGAAAGTGAAATCAAGAAAACACTCCCATTTTACCATTGCAACAAAAAGAATAAAATATCTAGGAATAAACCTACCTAAGGAGACAAAAGACCTGTATGCAGAAAATTATAAGACACTGATGAAAGAAATTAAAGATGATACAAATAGATGGAGAGATATACCATGTTCTTGGATGGGAAGAATCAACATTGTGAAAATGACTCTACTACCCAAAGCAATCTACAGATTCAATGCAATCCCTATCAAACTACCACTGGCATTTTTCACAGAGCTAAAACAAAAGATTTCACAATTTGTATGGAAACACAAAAGAACCCGAATAGCCAAAGCAATCTTGAGAATGAAAAAAGGAGCTGGAGGAATCAGGCTCCCTGACTTCAGACTATACTACAAAGCTACAGTAATCAAGACAGTATGGTACTGGCACAAAAACAGAAAGATAGATCAATGGAACAGGATAGAAAGCCCAGAGATAAACCCACGCACATATGGACACCTTATCTTTGACAAAGGTGGCAGGAATGTACAGTGGAGAAAGGACAGCCTCTTCAATAAATGGTGCTGGGAAAACTGGACAGGTACATGTAAAAGTATGAGATTAGATCACTCCCTAACACCATACACAAAAATAAGCTCAAAATGGATTAAAGACCTAAATGTAAGGCCAGAAACTATCAAACTCTTAGAGGAAAACATAGGCAGAACACTCTATGACATAAATCACAGCAAGATCCTTTCTGACCCACCTCCTAGAGTAATGGAAATAAAAACAAAAATAAACAAATGGGACCTAATGAAACTTCAAAGCTTTTGCACAGCAAAGGAAACCATAATCAAGACCAAAAGACAACCCTCAGAATGGGAGAAAATATTTGCAAATGAAGCAACTGACAAAGGATTAATCTCCAAAATTTACAAGCAGCTCATGCAGCTCAATAACTAAAAAAACAAACAGCCCAATCCAAAAATGGTCAGAAGACCTAAATAGACATTTCTCCAAAGAAGATATACAGAATGCCAACAAACACATGAAAGAATGCTCAACATCATTAATCATTAGAGAAATGCAAATCAAAAGTACAATGAGATATCATCTCACACCAGTCAGAATGGCCATCATCAAAAAATCTAGAAACAATAAATGCTGGAGAGGGTGTGGAGAAAAGGGAACACTCCTGCACTGCTGGTGGGAATGTGAATTGGTTCAGCCACTATGGGGAACAGTATGGAGGTTCCTTAAAAAACTACAAATAGAATTACCATATGACCCAGCAATCCCATTACTGGGCATATACCCTGAGAAAACCAAAATTCAAAAAGAGTCATGTACCAAAATGTTCATTGCAGCTCTATTTACAATAGCCCGGAGATGGAAACAACCTAAGCGCCCATCATCGGATGAATGGATAAAGAAGATGTGGCACATATATACAATGGAATATTACTCAGCCTTAAAAAGAAATGAAATTGAGCTATTTGTAATGAGATGGATAGACCTAGAGTCTGTCATACAGAGAGAAGTAAGTCAGAAAGAAAAAGACAAATACCGTATGCTAACACATATATATGGAATTTAAGGAAAAAAAAATGTCATGAAGAACCTAGGGGTAAGACAGGAATAAAGACGCAGACCTACTGGAGAACGGACTTGAGGATATGGGGAGGGGGAAGGGTGAGCTTTGACAGGGCGAGAGAGAGTCATGGACTTATACACACTAACAACGTAGTAAGGTAGATAGCTAGGGGGAAGCAGCCGCAAGGCACAGGGATATTAGCTCGGTGCTTTGTGACAGCCTGGAGGGGTGGGATAGGGAGAGTGGGAGGGAGGGAGACGCAAGAGGGAAGACATATGGGAACATATGTATATGTATAACTGATTCACTTTGTTATAAAGCAGAAACTAACACACCATTGTAAAGCAATTATACCCCAATAAAGATGTTTTTAAAAAAAAAAAAAAAATCCAGTCTAGCAAGCTGAGTCTTTACTCTTCACAACCACAGCAAGCTGGAGATTTTCCAAATGTTCCACCCACCCATAGACAGGAATATGTAAAGGGCGAGGCAACAATCTAACAACACTACTCTACATGGTTTACAAGACTAAACTGTTCAAAAGCAGTTTTCCAGCTAACAATCTAGCACTTTTGGTCCTTTCCTGACAGCTGACAGAGATACCAAGAACCGTAATACTAGCCTGACCCTCCTGTATGCTGTCCACCCCTTACACGTGTCCAAAGTCTCCCCATTCCAGAACCTTTTTTCAACAAAGCACTAACCTGAAAACATCAAGAGCACTAGACGCTCTCAGCAAGTACCAAACCAGTAGTAGAAGCCGCCCAAATGTGCTTCTTTGTGCTACCATCCCCACATATAACCCCGACTAAGAAAATACATTCTAATTTTTAAAACAGAGTTACCACAGCAACAAACTGAACAGTTAAAAAGCAATGAACTTAATCAATGCAAGTCATTGTTGGAAAGATTATCCCTTAAGACAAATCTCTCACTGCTAAGATTATTGCTATTTATCTGAAGTGTTTTCTGAAAAGGTAAGAATGACTGGCTGAGGGCTTCAGATCAATGAGGTGGGTTTTTTTTTCTTTCAATGAGCTAAGGCTCCCAGTAGACCTAAGCTACACTTTTAATCATGACATTAATCGATAACAATTACACCCAAGAGAATGTCAGCATAGGTCTTCCAGGAAATCTCATAGGGCTTAAACTGCTATACTTGTAGAGGTAGTCAATATTATGTGTTGTAAAATAGAATTCAGGTTGATTTCTTCCTATTTCCCTCGAGCAGAATTTTGGTGCTGCAGGGGCAGAAATGTTAGCCTGGTGCATCTCAACCATTAAGGTGCTTAAGAATCACCTGGGGATCTTGTTAAAACACAGATTCTGAGTCGGTTGGTCTGGGTGGGGCCTGAGATCTGCATTTTTAGAAGCTCCCAGGTGATGTCAGTAGACCATCCCTGAAGTAGCAAGATGACAGAATACATTACTGACTGGTCAGGAGAAAGAGCGAAAGACAGCACATCGGCAGAGGGATGCTTACAAAAGAAGGACTTGACTGCAAGAGATTCTACTTCTAGATTTTCTACCCCAAACTGCCCTCCGTGGAAAATCACTGAAAAAAATGGCAATACTAAACTTACCTCGAAGAGCAGCATTTTCCAAATGGATCCCAAGGAGCCCTAATTATCTGGGATATTAATAGGTGTTGTCAGAAAAATAAGATGCTAATAGGAGACTCAATGGTCATGTAACTGAGGTAAACAAATTGCTAACATGTGTTAAACACTTACTATATGTCAGGCATTGCTCTAAATACTTAATATGGAATAATTCATTTAATCTTCACAGCAACTCTATGAGGTAGGAACTATATTATTATCCCCATTTTTCAGATGTGGGAAAAAAGAAGCAAGGAGAGGTTAAGTAACTTGCCTAAAGTCACAACACTGGTGAGTAGTAGGGCCAGGATGCAACTCCTGGCAGGCTGCCTCCAGAGCAGAGACTGATCTCTGGAACACAGGCACATTTCAGTGTTGATGGGAAGTGTGAATCACTGCAAGGTGACAGAGTACTTTTAAGTTGCCAGTGAAGGGGAATAGGGGATGGAGAGGAAAGAGGAAAACTGAGAAGTTAGGGTAAGACAGGAAATAAGAACAAGCTGGAGAAGCGAAAATTTAGAAAGTGGAAGTAATATTTGGAGAAAAATAGATTTAGGAGAGTGCTGTGTTAATGGAAGTATCATCCAACCAGACACAGATGCACTGAATGAAGACCAATCTGCTTGGCAAATAAACGCCCCAGAGAGGAAAGCAAGTCAAGTGGTAGATCTCACCAACTACAGGAGGACAGGAACAGTTTACTTCCACCAAATATACAAAAAAGCGCTTAAAGACAACAGTCATGATTATCCTTACACAAATTACCTAAGTTATAGATTATCTGGGCCCCCTGCTAGGTCTCTTTCTTCTTCCTACAGGATTGTTTGGACATTTTGCTTCTAATCAGCAACTTTGTGAAAGTAGGGAGAAGAGAAGACGATTAAGTCAGGGTTTTGGGGTTTATTTGTTTTTGCTTTTTTTGTTCTTATTTGGGGGTCTAGCAATAGGTTTGGACCAGGGAGACGAGCATGTGAAACTAATGATGAAAATACGTTCTTATTAAGCCTAGAATTCAATGCACCCTCTTTGCCTGGGCTTCATGTTGCTGGAGGAAGAAATGGGCTGAGTGTACCCAGCCTGAAGTATATAGTCTGAATCAGAAAACAGCTAGCACATTATGCACAGTAGACTTCAGGTCAGGCAGAACTATAAACAAAGCAGTTGTTTGCTTAGATGAGAACTGGAAAACAGTTCAGATTGTTCAGACAAGCATTAAAACAAAAACTGACCTCAGAAACTTTTGACATTCACTGATCCCTGATGCAATATATATGCAGAGATACGGAAAACTCTAGCACTAGCTTAAGGAAAAGAAAACCTTAACTGGAGACAAGGAACTGCCTTCTAGCATCCCGAAAGGATCTGATATGTAAATGTATTTACAGGTACCAAAATGAAGGTACTTTTTTCAAATAAAACAAGAGAGGGCCTTTGGTCTCCAAGATAGAAATGTGTCCTCAGAGCTGTACTTATTCTTCATCATCACCTCGCCCCCAGGAGCACTGCTGCCTGATATTTACAAGGCACCTCTATTTGTAGGGCTCTAAGGTGAAGCAATCTAATTTTGTTATGCTAGTACTTCAACCCACATTTACAAACTTTTCAAATATTTTAATTTTATCTGAATGTTTTTCATCAGCATGTTCCTTTTTTTTTTTTTTTAATAAGAATCCTTCATTGTTCCAAGACACAAATCATATCCCTTTGAATTCCAGACGGAAACATTTTAGGCCTATTTATGATTGTATTTCAATAGACATGTATACACATGTAAAGCAGTTTCAGTGTTATTTAAAAATACACTTCAATAGGTCTCACTGTGTTGATATTAGCAAGGCACTCAAGAAAACACTCCCAGGTGGCAAGCACCTGCTCCGGCTTTGAAACACCAACCTCAAAACCTATAGTCAAGCACCGAAATGGGGAAGAGCAACAAACTATATATTTCAGCACCTAGCAGTTTTGGCAGCTCATTTGGAACTGGTTATTGCCAGCTGGGCATTTTGCCATTTCCTTGAGGCAAAATTAAAGTGGAAGATGTAAGGGTTTTATTGTAATTTTCCACCACATATTTATATCATTATGGGTTTTGTGCTGCTCCAGTCCCCACACAGTCTCACTGAATATCTTCTTATTATGTCAACGAAATTTGAAGCAAATATAGGATGATGCAGTGGAAACAAGTGGGCAATGTGTACAGTACATGATTGCTGAAGTTAACACTGTGCCTATCAGAATGGGCTCCAGAATTTGCAGGGCCCCATGCAAGATGAAAATGTGAGGTTCCCTGTTCAAAATGCAGAGTAAAAGTTCTAGTAAAGGTACTAAAGTATCAAGGTTTCCCTTTTTCCTGCAGTTCCTCTCTCAACCTGCCATGGTGTTGTTTATTTGCTACTCAATGTTTCAATCCTTCCGGCACAGGGATACCTGCAGGGTGAGTGCAGATCTGGGTACCACCCCACGTGTGCTCCCACAGTGCACACTAACAACCCACCCACTAGGTACCGAGCTCCCCTCCTTCCAGCCGCAGACCAGCGCTCTGCACACCAACCGGGGAGCTTAAGTCAAGTCAGGCATCTCCCAACCCACAAACCCTCCCCCGCTCCCCGGGAGCACTGCAATCTCTACGCAAGGAGGTGCCTGGATTGGGTACCTGGACTGTGGTGGGTGAGAGGTTCGCCCTACTGAGGTACTGCTGTGACACTCCAGGATGTGGATGGCCGCATCAGTGTCCTGTCCTGAGACATCCTAGGCTCTTGCTCCAGACTCTGAGCCTCCCCTGCCAGGGGCTGAAGGCAGCAGCAGTTGTGGGGAAGAAGCAGGGAGGAAGAGGCCAGGTCCTTGGGATCCTAGGAGTTGGGGAAATGAGCAGTGGAGAGCAGAAGAGAACCCATCCCAAGGAGGCGGTCTCATCGTGTTGATGTTAGCAAGGCACTTAAGAAAATGCTTGCTAATGATATTAGCAAGGCACGCACCTGCTCCAGCTTTGAAACACCAAAGCTTCCACCAAAACTAAAGCTCCCAGTTCCGGGCCAGCCTCCGTTATCCTATCAGACTTCACTTATAAAACACAAATTCAAACATAAAACTAAGGACTTCAAGTCAGGAAAGCCAGAGCACTGAACTCCAACTGAGTGCTCTGGTCACAGGTCCGTGAAGCCAGCCCTGATTCATATAAAAACCCAAGGCCTGTGCTTACTTCTGCAGTATACACACTTAGATTGAACAACAGAGACACATAGGATGACATTCAAATTCATTATGTGCTCCCTATTTTTATTTTATAGAACTAAATACAAACACACACACGTACACACACACACACAAATAAGTATAAACTGGGAAAATCTGAGTAAACCTGGGTAAAGGTGGATTGTATCAATGTAAGTATCCTAGCTGTGATACTACACTACAGTTTTGCAAAATGTTACCACTGGGAGAAACCATGTCAACTGTACAACTGTATTATTTCTTACAGCTGAATATTTTAATTATCTCAAATTTGAAAAAAGGTCCAAGGCCTATTAAATGGACAAAATACAGCATACAGGAGATCATTACCAAAACTACCTCTACCTGGATATATTCAGAACATTAAATTGTATATAATTTGACTTGACATGATGTAAAAGAGCGATCCTTGAAATAACTAGCTCAAACACAAATCTGCAATCAGCACGTTAACCACCCAGCGTACTATCAGGAGGAATGTGTTCAGCTCTACTTCTTGTTGAAACTTCTCTTATCTACTTGAGATAAAATGAAAACACACCATCAAGAAACTACAGAAATACACTGGAAACTGAAGTGGTCTACACAAAAGCATACCTTTATTCACAAAAGAGGGAGAAGTGTGTATGGAAGAGCACAAAATCAACTTTAAAATGTTCTTGCATCCGAAGAGTTGGCCAGTGTACCATTTACAACTGAAAGGACATATTTGATGCTGGTACAGTGACTTAATTTTTATATACAAATATAAAACATCTTCCCTGTCAGATGCTGAGACATCACAAATATAATGGGGAAACTCTGAATTCTCCAGGCTGAGTTCCCAAGGAACTGAGCCAGGTGAGAATTCCATGTTGCCTTTTAGGACTGTGTATGGGAGCAAATACCCAAAGGGGATGGATCTCGTCACAGTCCGAGGGGAAGGGGAAGGCCACTTCTATAGGGCCTCAGGAACAGAAACTGCCCAAAGGGCACCTAATTCTACCCTGACTTCCATAAATAAGGTAAAAGAAGAGATGCTCTGAACACCACCGAGCCCAGCACACTGGAAATACTCACCAGAGTTTAACAATTTATATCAACCATAGCAGCCTGTTCCCACTCTGACCTCTCAAGTGCTCAGCACCAACTCCATATAAATTATGCATCCAATTACGATTTCTTGCTCCACCAGACAGTGCTCATAGCCAAGATAAGCTCACCTTTGGTTCAAGCCAGAACTTCGCAGAGACCTGAAGAACTGATTAAGCAATGAAAGAAGTTTGAGATTCAAATTCATATTGCCACTGCTAACTCTGCACCTCTGGGTAAACCACTGGGCTGTTCATTAGTGAAATGGAATTTGAATTTCAAAGACAGATGAATATTCATTCACTTTGGCTAATTACATACCAAGGCATTCAAAAAATATTTGTTGAATGAAAGACTGAATTAATGAATGGATCTGCACAGACATCTCTCCAACCTGGCTTTTTTTCTCTTTCCTAGCTAAATTCCCTTTCAGCTGCATTTTGGAGTTAACATATCAAAGTAGAGGGGGAGGAACCACAAATAAAACAGCACTTTGCTCACGACCTCACTTGACGGTATAGTGCGGGCTCAGCTACGTAATTAATCACTGTCAGCGCCAGTCGGACGTGGATCAACAACTCCGTCAGGCTTTGCCAGGTGTGGCAAATTACCGCGCCTTCGTCTAGCCAAGCTTTGAGCATGGGAGTCTAACAAAAAGCATTTAAGAACCTCCCCAGGCAGAGAGGAGCGCTGGCTGACTATCACTGTCTCCTTCTCGTGGTGCCCTAGTTTGTGCTGGCAGTCTCCAGGTTCTGTGGATTGCTGTGCTTCTGACTGTGCCAGGGAACTAAGGAACTGGGCTTCTCCCTGGCCCATCTCCGGCCTTCAGGTTTGGCACCGCTCACCTCTCACGTCTGCCTGTGCCTGCACACCTGACTTCCATACACTTCCTCAAAGGTATATTCAGACCCTCCCCACCTGGCGTAGGCGCAGATTCCAGGCTGGCTGCGCGCCCGTCTCAGTGATTCCCTGCTGCCTGCAGGGCTGGCACTGACACAAATGCAGCTCTGTATCTACACGCCACAAAAACCCTGCCTCTGCTCTACTCTACCATTGATTCCTCAGCACTTGAAATGAAGGAATTTTATTTCATGAAATTTAATTAACTACATGCAAAAGTTTTAATGACTAACCAAAACATAGGTAAGAGCCAACTTGAATTGTGTCACTATATAAACAGTGTAAAGGAGGGCTCAATATTTAAATAAATACCAGTCCAAAAGAAGATGACAAAATGTGTGGTTTAACATAGATAAACAATGCAAAGTGTTTTGTGTTGATTCTTAGAAACTAGTTTTCTAAAGCGTCCCATGGAAATCATTTGCTGCTCCAACTTCCCTGCTCTTCTTCCTAGCTCTATTTCAGAGGTTCCTCACTGCCTTTAAAGTTAAAGAGCTACTTTTAAAAGTGCATCAAATCACCTTTCAATCATCAAAGAAAAATTACCAGTTGACTGAACACTTCTATACCATTAAATAATTAATCACGACATGGCAAAACTACCATTATAAATATCTAAATTATTTAAGATAAATCAATCATACGGTAATTAGCTATTTCTAATCCACTAGTACATCATAATTGACATGAATGCCATAGAGAGTCTCATGATTTATACCCTCCTCCCAGCATATTCTCACCTCTCCATTCCAGAAATTCAGTTTCAAAATGTCCCTAGAGAGAAATTGTTGAGCGCAAGATGTTAAACACAACAATGAGAAGAAAATTCAAGCACAGAATACAAGCCTTTGGCACAAACTGAGGTATGAAAATGAACACACAAAATGTGGTGAAATTTACTGGTAACAATCTAATCATTAATCCAAGCGGTACTTAATTAGAGAGCCTGGAACGATTTACAGAACTCTGCAATGGAACATTCGATAAGAACTCAGCCTGATACATTTTGTAGTATCCGCCTCCCTGGAGAGTGGGACATGCCTACTCATCACGGGGTGCTTCCCAGACCATAAACAATGTATGTTCTTTACAAGTCTTTAAGTGGACTCACAGTCCACTGAATACTTCCAGCTGTGCTTCTCACAGTTGGAATAGCACAAATTCAGACTCCATTTTTATTTCCAGATAAACTACAGAAATTATAATAGCTTTTATGTCTACCAGTTTAAATGTGGTGCCAGTTTTCTACATATTAATAATACTCACTTCTCCATTAACTTAAAAAAGTAATTCTACCCTCAGTGGAGGTGTAAGCAAAGGGAACACTTGAACGAATGAAACATAGCCATGTCAGTAATTAATCAATACTCCTCTTAGAAGCTTTTTATCAGCATTTACAGAAATCAGCAGGGAGAGAAAGCCACGCTCCCTGAGCTACCACCACTGCCTAACAAAAGAACTAACCATGTGCCACAAACTCAGGAATGACAACAGAACCACCGTGGTAGGGAGTTGATTTTCATTCTTTTTTAAAAATATGTTTTATTGTTAGTTAAATCTATTGCTATGAAGCTTATATAGTAACATAATTAATAGAAAAATTATTACCCACAAACACAACATTTAAATAACCTGGAAAGTTATTTGCTTTTTAAGTTCTCATTATTCACTGCCCAACATATGAACTTCTTTTAATTAACTACTGTCCTTAATTTCTAGGCGATTTCTTTTTCTAACAGTAAATATATATCCTCAGCCACGTCATTAATAATCTTCAGAAGTTTACATTTACTTTGACTTTGTCCTGGGTGAAGATGTTGGTCTAGGCTTCTTTAGCTTTGCTGACGGTGTTAAATTTCAATGGAGTGTAAAAGCTGTTGTTATGGACTGAATGTTTGTGTCCCCCACAAAAATTCATATGTTCAAACTCTAAATCCCCAATGTGATGGTATTAGGAGACAGGGCCTTTGGAAGGTAATTAGGTCATGAGGGTGGTGCCCTCATGATGGGATAGCGCCCTTACATGAAGAGACACAAGAGAGCTTGTTCTTCCTTACTCTCTCCTTGCAACTAAGGACACAGCAAAGCGATGGCCATCTGCAAACCAGGAAACGGGCTCTCACCAGACACCAGATATGCTGGCACTTTGATCATGGACTGCCCAGTCTCCAGAACTGTGAGAAACAACTGTTTGCTGTTTCAGCCACCCAGTCTGTGGTAATTTGGCAACCAGAACTAAGACAGTTGTCATCAGGATATTATGTCCTCAGTAAAGTAAATAACCTATTCCATGTAACCCTGTGATTACTAAAAATGGTTTCCACACATTGAAATGCTTCCACATTCCTGGAAGTCCAAGAGATCATGCTTTCTCTGTTGCTACCTTCAGTGTAAAATAAATATAAACTACTGGTGATCTACTAGGTTTCAAAGATGACTCATTTTAACTACATTTAGATAAAAGAGACATATTAAGGCCTGAAGGTTTATAACTATTTTTTCTAAATGCACATTTATATACTCTACTTTCACACTAGCTGGGTTTTTGTTTTTATTTTGTTTGAAGAATGAGGTTATATCTCCTAGGATCATCTTTAAAAACGTGTTTTCTTTCAAGTTTACATACCTAACATCTGTGAAATTTTAAACTAAATGTTCTTCACAAGAACACACAGTGGGGCTCCTTCTAAATCAAAATGAAGACACACATGACTAAGTAGAAGCCCATGGGTGAATAAACAATAGTTAACCTTTTAATAATGCTTTCTCTCAACCAAAGCACAGGGATGAATGGCACATTGACACATTTCAACTTTTAAAAAGGTTAAATTTCAAAAATGACCTGCAGTTCTTCAGTTAAGGGCCCCCCCTACTTCTCTGAGGAGGACTCTCTGAGGAGCTGTGCATTCTGTTTTCCACTAAGTCATACCATGAAGAAAAAGAATGAGTGTAGTAAAATTGGGGGAGGAGGAAACACTGTTTTTATTTAACAAACACATACCATTCACTATAGTCTAGGCACTATTTTTAAGTATTTTACAAATATTAACTCAATAAATCTTCATAACAACTTTATGAGTCGGTACTGTTATATAATACCCATTTTACAGATGAGAATGTAGAGGAACAGAGAGATGCAGTAACTTGTGCAAGACCACTTGGCTAGTAAACTGCATGGGCCAATATCTGAACCCAAGCAGTAAGACTTCAGAGGCCGTGCTCTTAATAACTGCCTTCTCCTGGCCACTGCTTCCCTTATTCTTCTCATAAACTCCACCAAAAAATCCAATAAGAAACCAAGACAATATCTTTATTACAGAAGAAAATGAAAGTGTATAGAGCTTTGGAGTTTTTTTCCCTTTCAGTTAAAGGCAACATAACTATTTTTCACTAAAAGTAAGAAATAAAAAAAAAAAATTGACTTACAAACACAAATGACAAAAAACAGCAGGGAAGGAAAAGCTATTTTCAGGTTTCTAGGAGGTTATCATAAACAATGAAGAAAGAAAAACAAATTAAAGTTTTTTAAAAAATGGCATTTGACAGTATCCTTTCTACCTTGCTGCCTATGACAATTTGACGGCACTGTATATAGTGGCTGTGCAGAGCACCCAGGGTGTGAAAATGAAAGATGACCATGCTTACAAAGAAAAGAGAAGCATATTGTAAGCAAATGTAAATGCACAGTAAGGGCTGAATGTTGTGGAAATAAGCCCAGGATGCTTTTCAATTCATGAGTTTAGCTGAGATGGCAGAACAGATGACAAACAACAACAAACAGAAATATCAAACTACACAATTCTCTCCAATAGTGGGGATGAGTATCCAGAGCTGCTTATTTAACTCGATGCTAATTTACTTTCTTGTTTAAACATTCTAAATATTTGTTACCTATGAAATATTCATGTATTGTTTTAATACCTTGAGGGTTTTATTCTACAAGGAATTAATTTACAAGTACCTGTAGTAAAAATAGCACACCTTCCTCAAAATAACAGCAAAAGCTTTTATTTAAAGACTTAATTAATCAACATATGGAACTGGAGGTGAATTCAATCTTCTTGACATTTAAAATTTCAAACATTGAATAGTTCACTTGAACTAAACACTTCATTTTATTTTAAAATAAAACAAAAATTTTACCTGTCCTTCAATACAATTATTTTTGTTCCATTTTACTAATGAAAACCCAATAGAAGGCATTGTATTTTTTTCTTGCAGTACCATAAGGAGCCTATTTAAACACCAAAAATTGGTTTATTCAATCTGCTTCTTTTGGGTATAAATATTTTTTGAAAGATCTGTTTTATTTCTGTGTGAAGTTTCACAAATATTATCAAGTTACTCAAAGAAAATTAAGTAATAAACAGTTTTAATGTAGTAATTACTTGTATTAGATGTGGTAATAACTTATTAGCTCAAATCCAAATCATTGTTAGTTTAAGAAAAAAAAATGATTAAGCAAAATCTACAGAGACATATCAAACCTCCAAAGAAGGAATGTTCTACTAAAAAAAAGAGGGTGAGGTATACTGTATTCTTCAAAAGTCAATGTCGTAGCAGACAAAGAAAGGTTGTGGAAATGTCCACATTAAAGGAGGTAGACATAGTCACCAAACACAATCCCTGACCCTAGGCTGGATCCTGTACTAGAGGGGAAAATACTCTAAAGGAAGTTATTGACTCAGTTGATAAAATTGTAATCTGAAAGATAGATTACAGTATTTTCTTAGTGATAATTTATTGAAATTGATAATTATACGCTGATTGTATAAAAGAATACCCTATTCTTAGGAAATACACCCTGCAGTAAATGGATGGAAAGACCCATCTCCTGAAGATGTCTGTAACATCCTCAGATGGTTCAGGAGAAAAAAAAAAAGCATGAGAATGAGGAAGAGGTAAATGGGATAAAATGTTTAGGTGAATCTGGGTAACGGTAGAGGAGTGTTCTTTGTATTATTTTTATTGTTTGCAAATTTTATGTGAAACTGAAATTATTTCCAAATAAAAAGTTAAAAAAAAAAAAAAAAGCAACAATGAAGAACTATTGACCTGAACCAGAAGTATGAATTAAATCCCACAGATTGAGCTCACTCTTTACAAGACACAGAAGGGGAGTCCTTGAAGCCTGCCCTCAAGGTATTGATTTTATGTCATGGACTATCACAGACATTCAGGTCTCAAAAGACCTTGGTGTATATGGAGTGCCAGTTATTTCTGACACTAAGGTCTCACCAAAAAGGTAATCCTGGATACACTCAAGTTCCTCAGCCACTATAAGCTCACAGTCTCCATAATGAGAAAGCGAGGCTCATCTACCTTAATCTAATGGTTGCAGGATCACAAAGCCACCCCTCATGTGCCCTGGAAATAAGGCTCACCCACACCACCAATCCAGAGGCTACATCTTATGGCTACAACTCTAGTGGTTTACTTAGTGCCTACTCTGTGCAGGCACTGGGCTATGTGCTGGGAAGAGAAAGATGAATAAGCTTTGGCACTAATCTTAAGGAACTCACAACGTAAGGAGAAAAAGACCTAATTCCATAATTACAGTAGAATATATGAAATACTGATGTAATAAAGGTACATATCAAGTATTCTGAGAAGGACTAAGCACATACGTGAGACTTGGCTTCATTCATTTATTCGAACATTTACTTTGTGTCAGGGAAAGGGACCTTAAAGACGGGTTACAACCTCCAGCTGACAAAGAAGTGAGACAGGAATTTCAGGTAAAATCAAGTAATAACATGAGACAATGGCACAGAGGCATGAAAGCGGAAGCTGCTTTCAGAGATTAGGAAGGGAATCACCATGGCTGGGAGCATAGCATCTCCTGTGAGTCTGGTTAGCAGAGGAGGTAAAATCAGTCTGCGCCAAATCCCAAGTGGCCTTGTAGAGCATGCTAAGGAGCTGCCAGCTAATCTTCTTGCAGACGGAACGGCAGAATATTTTCAGCAGGAAATTTCAAGTGATTAAATTTTTATTTTAGAAAGACAATTTTGGTTGAAATGTTAGCATACATTATCAAAAAAGGATGGAGTCAGGAAGAACGGTTCATGTGTAAATTGCATGAGCCTTCAAGAGTTGTGACCAGAGCTTGTACTGAGACAACATCCAGGAAAGAGACATTGAAGGAAGCAGAATGAGTAGGGCTCAGCAACCAAATGATTGTGGGCGATGAGATATGACAGGGATGAGAGTGAAGCTTAAACTTTGGGAGTCATTAACAGTGACTGAGTCTGAAATTCCAGTGTAGTATGCTTCGAGACGTTCAATATAGAATTTAGGATTATGGAAAGTGCACTGAAGTTCAGGAGAGAACTTAGGGTAAATGTAAAGATGCTAGGATCATACTGACGATGATTAAATACAAGATAGCTTTCTTGTATTCTTTAAGGAAGATGGTGTAGATTGAGACGATAAGGATAGATATTTAAAGATGATCAGGGAAAAAAAAAACAAGCGAAGAGAAGGAAAAAGAATGAGAGGAGAGAATTCTATGGTAACTGGTACTACATGGTACTTATACATGAGTTAGACATCCAGTCAGCACAGTTCTACCAACATTCAACACACAATCACTGAGGGCTATTAGACACCTGATGCTTTGCTACCTGATTATTACACTATCCCAATTCCCTACTATATCTGAATAAGATAGTCACTTTCAAGTTTGGATACAGTGCAAGTTAAATTCTTGTTCTATTCACTCTCTCTTTACACACTGAACTACAAAATTAAACAAAAGGCTTTATATTAAAAGGGACTATAATCATGGACGCACTAGAGCCTTTGTAGCCATTCAGGGCTATAAAGATAAAGAGGTTCACAAACTTATTCTTCAACACATTCACCCTTCTTTTTAACATTATTTATGGGGAAAATATTATAATAAACCATGGTTAAAATAGTGCAAACTTCTGATTTCATCATAGTAATACCGGGTGATTCTGGGTTAAACAACAAGCATCCTCCACAGGGAATGCCTGCAGATGCGCATGTGAGAGCACATGTGTGTGCACACATCCACACACAACCTCCTCACTCACAAAGACTTCATAGTCAGAGTGATCTTTTACACGCTCTGCCCTCATCACACACAGTGACCAACAGTCTGGTGCAATCACCTATCCTCTCACAGAAACAGTGATACCTGTAATTAGTAACCCAGCATAGCAACCAGGTTTTACAACTAGCTCCCTGAGCCAGTTTGGTCTCTGTAAAATTTTTTTCTTTGTAAATTTCATAATTAATGTACTGCTTGGATCTGCAACGTTCTTAGCCTCCCAGGTCACTACAGAAAGCAATCTGTTTTTCTTGTACAATCATTTGAATAAATAATACCCAGTCATCTGACTACAGGTATTCATTACACATGAGCTATAGAAAATAATCAGTCACAGATCAAGTTTAGAAGCGTCAAAACAAGTGACATAGGTAGGGATTTATACAGAAGCCTTCCAGGAGTTTCTTTTGTCCAGATATGATCTGAATTTTATCCCATGTGCATTACACAAACTTCTTTTACATTTTGTGAATATTTTCTTGGGTGAATATTTACTTATGCTTTCTAAATCAGCAAATAAAAGCTCAGATCCAAAATGGCTTTGCCATTGGTCTAGCATGTTAATAGAGCAATAATTATTTTAGTGCTTCAATCTGGACAGTGAAAAAGATGACCTTATGATGAACCTCCTGTAAGAGAAACAGTATTGTTTATAAATAAAATCTCATGCTGAGATCCTTAGCTTCCAAAGGAAGAAAGCAATCACTATGTTTGCAGACAGTTAATGTTCTGCCCTTTACTTTAGGTACATAATATCCAGATTTTCATCAACATTTTTTAAAATGTTGCTCTAAGTACAGAATCCTGGGTTTTGTTCATGCATATCTGGAAACTATTCTGTTTAGGGAATATCCCACAAGGAACTAGGATGCAAAAAGGACGTTCTTTACTGAGTCTTGCTACTAAGAAAATACTCCCACAGTTCGTGGTTCAGTACTACCACATTCTTAAAGGTTATTCTGACTAAGGAAGAGCTGGATATTTCTGTGAAGAATCAAGATACCAAAAAAGTTTTTTTCCAAGTAAATTTTAAAGTTATGCCAACAGTAAATTACACAAAAGACTAATTCAAAACAGGAAACAGTACAGTCATGTTTGAAAGTCACATTTGAATTCAAACAGACCTAAATTCCCAGGTTTACAGGCTGCATGACCTTAGACAAGTTATTTGACTTTGCTGACAATACAGATGGAAATAATTGAATATGTGAATAAACTAAGCCTAGCATTTGGTATCCTCTAGGCACTCACTAAATATTACCTTCCTTCTTGACTCTCCATTTTGATAATGTAAATAACAACACTGTTAGGGAATTCCATAATTTTTCATTATACATATGTGTGGTTTGCATTTCAATGATTACTTGTCAGCCTGTAAAAAAAGAGTATCACAGGGGCTTCCCTGGTGGCGCAGTGGTTGAGAGTCTGCCTGCCGATGCAGGGGACACGGGTTCGTGCCCCGGTCTGGAAAGATCCCACATGCTGCAGAGCGGCTGGGCCCGTGAGCCATGGCCACTGAGCCTCCATGTCCAGAGCCTGTGCTCCACAACGGGAGAGGCCACAACAGTGAGAGGCCCGCGTACTACAAAAAAACCCCAAAAGAGTATCACAAATATTCCTCTGTGATACATGGGAAGTAACTCTCACAAGTGGATTCATAAGCGATGTTTAATGTTAGTTACTTCCATAGCCTATGTACTCACAGAATAATACAAAAGGAAAACTATTCAAATGCACACATATTAAAGTATATATGTGATTAATAAATGTAAAAAAAAAGGCTTGTAATTTTAAAATACCTGGGCTCCTAGTCCTATCAGATACAATGATACAAATGACAAAAATCATTCATTGAATACCACATCATCACCTCCTTTGTACTACCTAGTAAACTGGATCAAATGTAAAACGCTATTTAGTGGGGCACTGTCTCCATTGCATAACCTCAGAGCTGACATAAAAAGGAAGAAGGTCAAGACCACTTTTGTAAAGCTCTTAAGTAATAGGTCAGAGGACAGAAACATAAGGATGAGACCATTATAAGTTTCTGATGGAAGAGGAAAAAAAGGTTTTGAGTCTTTGGCTCTGAGTTGTAACCATTCCAAAATATATCACATTAATAAACATTTTTCCATCTTAATGATGAATAGCCACCTGCTGAAGTCAAAGAAACAGAAGCCCACTCCTAATTGGAAACAGCAAGACTGTGCGTGTCTTCCGTTGTGTATTTTGGCTCTCCAAATGTTCCATTTGAGAACTCTGAGGGTAAGCCATAGAAACCCCCCAGTACTCCATAAGCTGACACATTCTCAGACACACTGCACGCTTTCAGTTTAATCAGAAGACACATAGTTGGAAAGCACTGCTTGAGGTCCATGCATTTTTTAATCAGTTTGTGTGAATTTTAAGTGAGTTATCAGCTATGGTCAGGGCACAGCAATTCTGTATTTGGAAAGTTCTTAAATGGAAGTAATGCGATCCGAATGTTCTAATGTTCCTTTATTCATTTTAGAGAAACAGCCTCTGTCACACTTGCTACCTTCTGCCAAAGGCTACAGGGATCAAACTTAGTGGTAGCAGACTAAGCTAAATAATGTTTTGTCCAAGTTTCCAAAACAAGCTTTCACAATTTTCCACTTACGAAAATTAAAGTAGGGACTATATCTTAGCATTCTGAACAACCAAAATGATGTCATAAATAAACTTGATTCTCCCACCCCTGCCTTTCAAAACCACCATTTTCTTAAGTGGCAGCAGCACTTGGTGGCCTCTTCCTTTCCCTGCTGCATGAGATCCATCAATAGGAATGCAATTTAGGGTCAACATCATTTTCTGTTCAGGGCCCTGTACCAATAATCGGGCACAATGTTAGTGTGTCTCCAATTACAACTGATGTATCAAAAGACCCGTCAAAATATTACTTGAAAAACAACTTGACTGACATCAACAGAATGTATTCATATGCAAGAAATGTATTCACCATAGTGATGAAATTGTACCAGGAACTCTGTTAAGTACATTCTTTAACTGGTTGCCATTCTAGGTGACTTGGAGATAGTTTATATAATTGGCCATATGAAATCCCTATGTAGATAATTGAGGATGTGTCTTGTTCAGGTTTGTTTTTAATTAAGAGAGACTTGTGGTTACAAATATCCCAGCATTTGTCAGTAATGATGACAACAAAGTATTTAGTCCAACTGGACATAAACTCAGTATTTATCCACTTGTCAGACATACTGAAAAAGCCAGAGAATTAATCACCTCAACAGGGGATCCTATGGGAGGACTGGAACATCCATGTTTTAAAATTTCATTGAATATGAGAATTTTCCAAAGAGAGATAATGCTTTTGGTTCTGAAATCTAGTGGGTCTCCAGTTTTCCTTAGTGAGGAATTCAAAAGATAAGTGTTCTTGCCTGGGTTGCAGAAGAGATAGTTTCCCAGATGTGTCAGGAAATGTAATAGGTGCTTCCTGATGAAGTAAGAATAAAGACTTAACAGAGTCCAAAGGGGAAAATAATGTATAAAAAGATTGTTTCCTTATAATGTCATGATTGCAGAGGTATGTGTAGAAAGCAAAGAGGTATGCGAGGCAGATATGAGGTCTGAAAAAGTGATACTGGAACTGACACTTGACAGACAATAAGTAGCAGCAGTTGGTCAGGCTAAGAGCCATATTTTTGAATATGTGTGTGTGTGCATGTATGATTTGTATATATGTGCGTCTGTGAGAAGTCACTGCCCTGAGGCAGGGAAAATTCATTCTAGTAAAAGTAGCACAAATTTCAACGGGATAGAGAATGAGAAGTAGATATTTTCCAGATCATCAAGACTTTTATAGCAAGCTTATACCACGGTATGGACCTAATTTCCAAAGGGACAGTATGTAAAGAGTTTAAAAGGAATAATGACATGGCTTCATTTACATTTTAGCCGTATTACATCAAATGGGGTTTTAAAGATTGGACTGTTGATCAGCTGTAACTTTCTGAAAAGGACCACCAATATTTTGTCAACACTCCCCCATCAAGAAGTGGGGTCTGCAACCTTTTCCCTGAAATCCAGACAGGCTTGTTATTGCTTCAACCAACAGAGTGCAGTGTAAATAATGACATGTAACTTCCTAAGCTTGTTCTTAAGAGACAAAGGACCTTTGACTCTCTTAGAATTCTCCCTCTTGAGCATCTCAGTTCTTAGGCTTAGAAGCCTAAACCACACGGCATGGGCATAGACCGTCTTCAATCATCTTGCCAGGGAGCCAGACATAATACTAAAGAAGCCTCCAAATGCTTCTAGCCCCCAGCCATTCAATTTTTCCTAGCTGAAACCCCAGACATTGTGGAATAGAGACAAAAAACTCCCTGTGCCCTTTCTTAATCTTGACCTATAGAATCTATTAAAATAATAATAATAAAAAACTTGTTTAATGTCACTAAATTTGGGGATGATTATTACACAGCAATAGATAACTTGAATAAGGTCCATCCTTAAAAGAAATAAGATCCATTACATGATTTTTTAGGTAGTTCACTATCAGATCTTGAAAGTAAAATCCAAAATACACTGCCTTATACAAACTTAATAGGGAAGAGTGTCACAGTATGCTTTTACTTTTCACTTTTTTTTAACTTATACACTTTATTTTTTTAGATCAGTTTTAGGTTCACAGCAGAATTGAGGAAGGTACAGAGAGATCTCCCACATACCCCCTGACCCTCATATGCACAGTCTCCTCCATTACCAACATCCCCACCAGAGCGGTACACTTGTTACAACTGATGAACCTACACTGACACATCATCATCACCCAAAGTCCACAGCCTGCCTTCGGACACATTCTTGGTGTTGTGCATTCTACGGGTTACAAGTATACTTATGTATAATGACAGGTGTCCATCATTCTAGTATCATTGTCACTCTCTTTTTTAAAAACTTTTTTATTATGTACTTTTTAAACCTAAGTATTTAGTTATCTCTAATCTGGAGAAGAAAAATGGTTTGTTTGTTTGTTTCTAGCTACTCTTGATATAACAAGAAACCTTCTTTTACAGAATTACCCTTAGGCATGAAACCCATCATATTTCTCCCCTAACACAGAAACCTCACATTTAAGAAAAATAGAACCTCAAGTTCAGAAACCTTCCCCGCTTGAATCCTAGCATTATGCATACTTTGAAACAGATGTTGTTCTAGTCACGTGTACTCTTTTTATTTCACTAAGTTCATATTTACTGCTAAAATATTTCTTTTAAACTTGCGTTTGCATATCAGGGAAAATAAACAAAACAGAAAAATGAAAGACAACTGATTCACTTATTTCCTTGAGGCTGACAGATTTCATAGAAAGTGCTTTTGTAATAAAGAAATATTAATGAAGTAGCAATGTTTTGTGCAGACATTTGCTCCTCTGTCTACTTCATTTATAAATACATTTTAATGAGGTAATAGAGACTACACAGCTCTGCAAGTGTTCCTTTTTCTAACATTTGTTCTGAATTCAAAGATTAGAAACAGCTAATCTGCTGCATTTTGGGGGCTGGTTTATGAATACAGCATTTAAAGCACATTGTTCGAGCATCTGGAAAGCTAACAGCTCATAAATAGCCCATCCTCCCAAACATATGATTAGACAATAAGGGTAATCTGAAATTTGTTTAAAATCAGTAGCCATAAAGTAGATACAGTGTACTACAAATTGTCCCTCCCCCCTCCCTACCCTCCATCCCAGCATGTGTATTGAAACATGCCTTAATGGGCCTTCATTTGCCAAGAAGACATTCAGAGCGGAGTTTGTCTTTGTACAATTAAATTACGCACATTGTCAAATCTTCTCATTTAAGAAATCTATATTTTACTGAATCATATCTAAGAATTAAGTCAGGTCTGCCCTGGAGGTACTCCATGTCCATTCTCCTGTTAGATGATTAAATGCTAATCCTCAATTTTTTTCTCAAGAGATTATTTTCATTCTTACTCAAGCTTGTATATATTTAACCATAACAATCAGCAGACTTAATAAAAGACATTGTTCAAGTAGACAGTCAACCTTCTAATCAACACACAGAGAAAAATCACATATAACACAATGTTTAAATTTTTTCCTTATTTCATATACATATTTTTTCCTGTCTAGATTAAAAACTACGATCTAACCAACATTTAGAAAAAGTATGACCAGCTTACAGAGTGTAAGACATTAGTCCCTGGGAGTCATATATACCAAGTTTATAGTAATATCCTGGAAAAACTTGTTATCTAAAAGAAGTCTCTAAAGAGGAAAATATTCTTTATGATTGAAGTATCCCAGAGTCAGTCTGTTTCATAAACTTAAAGTCATGGCTGTAGGAGCTAACATTTATTGAGTTCAGTCTTACTCAAGTGTGTATATATGTAAGCATACCTGCTAGGCATAGAGATAAGCACTCTACATGGATTATTTATATACTCTTCAAAGCAATCCTATTAAGTAGGTACTACTATTAGTTCCCGTTTTACAGATGAGGAAACCAAGACAAACTAAGTTTACAAAACAGACCTGGTGTTGCACAGCTACAAAGCTCATGAAAATTTCAAGTTTAGAAGAAACATTTAAAATTGACTTGCTTTGTAGGTAAGGGAACTGAAGCCAGATGGTTTAAGGTCACAAATATATTAGTAGCAGAACACGATCTAACCCTGTTCTTCTCAATCCCAGCCTAATAGTCAATAAAATGTTTTTTATTTCACATTCTGTATAGGGGTTTTTAATTTTTTAGTCCCTTTTGTTCTCCTTATTTGTATTCATCTCTTCCTAAATATGCTGTGTATTCTTCTAGCCCATGCTTTAATCATTCAATGATTATTCAATAATCACTTGTTATAGGTGTTCATAACTGACACACAGAATTATTTTTTATTTAGGTACATATTGTGTACTATAAGTATGTCGCTTTGTCATTCAAAACTATGCCTGGGGGGATTTGTCCATGTAATATACGTATGTATGTCCAAGTCATTTTTAATTTCTAGTTATATCCATCCTATGAATATACTGTATTATTATTTGTTTCTGTTTTTCATCATAACAAACAATGCTATATAAACATATCTGTACATGTCTCTTTGGGCTTATTTGCAGAAGTTTCTGGCTCAATGTACATGTATATTTTCAGCTTCACTAGATATGACCAAATACTTTTCCAAAGTGGTTGTACGAATTCACACTTTCACCCACTACACAGTTATCCCTGCTGGACCCCCCCCATCAAATTTTCTCTAATGCATATTGTCCAAACTTTCAAACTTTGTTAGAAGATATGAGGTGGTATTCTCATTCTTATTTTATGCATTTCCCTGAGTACTAGTTCATTACTATTACTTGTTTAGATTTCCTCTTCTTTAATTCATTTATCAGTCACCCATTCCTCGCCTGGCTTGTTTGTGCTCTTACTGACTTGAAAATTTTTTCTATTTGTCTGTTATGTATGTTGTTTTTTCCCAGACAGAGTTGGCTTTTAGCTTTGTTCACAGTATTCTTTATTATACAGGGACTTTAATTTTGAGATAGTAAAGCTTGTCTATTTTTTCCCTTTCACTAGCACAATAAATTCAAATTCATATGAATGTATATATTTTTCTTCCAAGATTTTTGGAAATGGCCCCCTTATTCGTAACTCTCTCAAAGAAAATTAAGAGAAGAATAAGAACTGGACTAATTCCTTCTTTGCATTGAGCAAAATGCTCCTCAAAGTGACTATTTACATCCTTGGTTATTACCAATAAAATTCAGAATTCATCACTTCATTTTCACTGGAATTATCTTTTTATTTTGTATTTTATTTGAAGTAAAAATATTAAAATATTTATAATTTTTGTTAAGATAACATTATCCATCATAACAAGGACCACAGTAACTTATATGATTATATATTTTATCAACTGACCCATCTGTGGTATTTTATTTTATCCCGTTTGTACCTGTACATTTTGCATATGCTTCCTTCTTTATTTAGAGTTAGTTTTTCTTATTACTGAGGTAACTTACATTTTTAAGCTTTCAGAGAAGCTGGAAATACAAATTGCATGTACAACTGAAAAATATTATGTAAGGAAAGAGATTATAAGGACAAAATATATTTTCCCTATAATTCATTATCTGTAAAATTTTAAAATATATCTCAAAAATATGGAAGTTAGAAACAATCCATTTTTGAAAGGTGGGACTTAATGAACACTTTCACTAGCCTAGATTATTCTTTTGGAAATCATCTGGATGAATTAATAGTATCTTAAACAGTTCTATATATCAAACATCCTGCCATTAGTTATGTAACTATGGTAAGTCACTAAACCTCATTTTCCTTTTATGTAAAATAATGCATTAGGCAAAATTATCTACAAAATTCTATTCCTTTATAAGTCTGTTAAACTACACGCGCACACACACACACACACACACACACACACACACACACACAGATTCTCAAGGTCCTCAACAGCAGCTGGGAAACTAAAATTTCCTTTTGACATTTGGTTGCCCAAAATGGGATGGGCAACTTCCTTTCTTCAATATATCTACTGAAATAAAAACCATTACTCACAACCCAAAGGCAGTGTGCCTCAGAGGAAACGGATTCTGATGATGTCAGATATTTATTGTTGCTTCCAGAGCAGAAAGAATTGAACAGTCTTTCCTTCCCCATAAAGTAGGAAACACTTCAGTATAAGAATATGTATAAGATAGGATTCTACTTTACAATTGACCACATTTATCCATTTTCTGCATTCTCTCTGAAAGAACTTTAGTTGATTTATCTTCCTACACATTGAAATTGCTATTTGTTGAATTCAACCAATTTCAATTTCGTATATAAAAAGCAATCCCTTTTACACCTCCATTTTCTATCCATCAGACCCATTACTGGATAGTTGTGAGTTTGAAAAAAAGAAAATGAAAAACTCTCAAGAGAGTAGCTATTCAAACCTCTCAAGGCAAAATACAGAGCAAGGAATATAGCTCTTTTCTGAAAGAGCATGTCCTTCTCCAGCTTCCCGATGGAGATCCTCCCTACAGATTTTGTACTGCAACAGACCTATTCTTCCTTTAAAAAGTAATTATATGGGTTTTAATATTAAATTGTATAGGTTCCTAAAATTTTAATTTGTTTTAAACCACACGAATATTTTCAAGCAGGGTTTCTCAGTAAAAAAAAAAAAAAATGTTAATAAGTTTCGTCAAAATGGCTCTAACAGAGACAGAAGCCGTCAGCTGTTCACTGTTCTGGCTGGGGAAACTCATAAATCCAAGTTGTGATTTGGGCAAAATATAGCTGTGCCATTTATCTAGTTTGTGTTGACATACTATTGTCTCACTTTTCTTGTTTTGTTTGAAACACAGGCCTGATTTTTTAAGTGATCTTTTTTTTCTCTCTAAAATGATTCTTCTTGTTTTATTCATCCAGTGCAAACATCACTGGTGTTACAATAAGATACTTCTTTTTCTTTAACATTAGTCCTCATACATAACTAAGTTCCAGGTTTAGCTTGCCCTAAATCTTAGAACAAAGCAAATTAACCAAAGCATATTCTTAATTATGTAATGCCTGGTCTTCCAGTTTATAGATAATTTACATATAATTAATTTTTCTCCCAATGCTATTGTTTTCTATTTAACTAAATATTAGTGGCATATTTATTTGAAAAGCAATAACAGTAAGTTATAATCATATAGCAGTCATTATGTGTTAGGCACTTTACTAAGCATTTTACAAGGATTATCTCATTAATGCTCCTACATCCTAAGAAGTGAATATTATCCCCACTGTAGGAAGGAGGAAACTGACTCATATCTGTTAAGTAATTAGCCAAAGGTCATACAGCTAAAGATGGTGGAGCCAAGAGTCACAGTCAGGCCGTGGACTCCAGCGTCAATGCTTTTTTTTTTACTTAATTCATTTATTTTATTTTTGGCTGTGTTGGGTCTTCATTGCTGTGCGTGGGCTTTCTCTAGATGCGGCGAGCGGGAGCTACTCTTCGTTGGGGTGTGCAGGCTTCTCATTGCAGTGGCTTCTCTTGTTGCAGAGCACGGGCTCTAGGTGCACGGACTTCAGTAGTTGTGGCTCGCAGGCTCAGTAGTTGTGGCTCGCGGGCTCTAGAGAGTAGGCTCAGTAGTTGTAGTGCACAGGCTTAGTTGCTCTGCAGCATGTGGGATCTTCCCGGACCAGGGCTCGAATCCGTGTCCCCTGCATTGGCAGGAGGATTCTTAACCACTGTGCCACCAGGGAAGCCCGTCAATGTTTTTAAATGCTATGAATTACTACCTTCTAGTCCATAATGCTGTATAGAGACCTACTTTTTTTTCTGAAACTTATCCTTTTCCATTTGTGACTTTACAATCTGATTAATATTAACACAAAAAAATACAAACAAATGTAGGAACACCAACTAAAAGTACATTTAATTAAAAATGTATTCACGCTGTGAATGCTGTTCCAATGCAAAAATAATAAATTTATTTTGTAGAACTACTGGAGCCGTTAAAAATGAAAAGATCAAAACTTCATTGCTTTTACTTAGCAACTTCATTGTGCTAATGAACGCTAATAACCTTTTCCAGCTCATATTTTATTTCCTGCCTTTACTGGCTTGAATAATTGAAAACTGGATGATGGGTTCAGCTTTTGCCTTTTTAACTGGGTGAAAAATCTTATAATTACGTAGTACAGTTTACCTCAACAGGCATAACAGAGTAGATTTAAGGAAACTGGTTGTTATTTTAGACCAACTTTGATTAAAAATCTGCTGGTTATTGTTCAAAGGCTCTTTTTCGGAGACTTCCCTGGTGGCACAGTGGTTGGGAGTCCGCCTGCCAATACAGGGGACATGGGTTCGTGCCCTGGTCTGGGAAGATCCCACATGCCGTGAAGCAACTAAGCCCATGCGCCACAACTACTGAGCCTGCGCTCTAGAGGCTGTGAGCCACGACCACTGAGCCCAGGAGCCATGACTACTGAGCCCGCGTGCCACAACTACTGAAGCACTGAAGCCTGCGCACCTAGAGCTGGTGCTCCACAACAAGAGAAGCCACAACTAGAGAAAGCCCACGTGCAGCAAAGAAGACCCAACGCAGCCAAAAAGAAAAAAAAAGACTCCTTTTCTCAATCTGCACTGACTGATCAGACTCTGAATGTTTGTCACCTCTGCGCTTGCTTTTTGGAGAAATTATCTGAAAATCCAGGCATAATCAATATTATATTCTTCCTAAGGTCCAGGACCCCTTTTAATACTTCATGCCATCATAAAACCCAATAAAATATTCTAAAAATAAAAAGGTATAATAACTGTCACTTAAAAGGTATGAACTAAGTACCATGGGAGATCAGAAGAGAGGACTCTCCAGAGGAGAAAGTCAAGACAGGCTTCATTGAGAAGGTGATAATTATGCCAAGTTTTCACTAGAGCGTGGCTAAATTCAGACTGGAAGGAAAAGCGTATTTCAAACAAAAAGGAGTGTGCTTGGAAACATCAAGCACATTTAGCCAGCTGGAAGATAAAGGTGTTTGGAAAGTAAACTGGAGCTGAATTGAGGGGGTGGGAGTGGAGCTGAGCCTGGACTGTCACACTGAGGTTTTGGTACTCTATTTGGTAAATCTTTTTTTTTTTTTTTAACATCTTTATTGGAGTATAATTGCTCTACAATGGTGTGTTAGTTTCTGCTTTATAACAAAGTGAATCAGCTATACAAATACATATATCCCCATATACCCTCCCTCTTGTGTCTCCCTCCTACCCTCCCTATCCCACCCCTCTAAGTGGTCACAAAGCACCAAGCTGATCTCCCGGTGCTATGCGGCTGCTTCCCACTAGCTATCTATTTTACATTTGGTAGTGTATATATGTCCATGCCTCTCTCTCACTTTGTCCCAGCTTACCCTTCCCACTCCCCGTGTCCTCAAGTCCATTTGGTAAATCTTGAGGAGTCACCGAGGATTTTGAACCATTCAGTCTTAAGTCAGAGCAGTGAACTAGGAAAATTTAATATGGTAACCAAGAGTAAAATGGAACCCATGGATGTTTACTATATAGCTAGGAGCTAAGAAACGTGCTCACTGCTCTTGAGGGCCTTGAAGAACTATAAAGGGATGTTATAGACATACAGCTCATGTGCTTGTAACCCTGGGTGTTAGAACAATGTCTTAAAAGGTCACCAGGCCACACTAATGAAGGTGAAGAGCAGCAGCTGGTGTCGGCAGGCAGTCAGAACTGCAGAGAGGAACTGCTGAGAAATCACATAACCAGGACTCAGCCCTTGGGAGCAAAAGTTTGCCAACACCTCCTCATCCTCAGTCAGAGGCAGCAAGGAAGGCAGCCTCCCTGGAGAGAGCTTGGAGAGGAAGACCAGTGTCATCAGAGGATTCACTTTCAAGTAAGGGAGGCAAGTGGGAATAATGAGGGCCAGGTGGGGTGAGGGGTGGAACAAGCACTCCTCAGGACCAATGAAAAGGCCACTAGGTGGGACGGCCAGATGTGAGTGAGCTAGACAGGGTTAGGATTAAGTTTAGTAGGAAGTAAGTTAGAGGAAGAAATGGCAGGCCACATGGTTCCACAAAGTATCTGTAAAAATCATAATAAAGTCACAGGCACAGACCTATCACCAGGATGGTTAGCTGAACCCCTGGCTGTGAGTGTAGTCAAAATGATTCCATCTAGCTCCTTGCACAGTAAAAGATCTTTGGCTGGATTTAGACTTTAAATGGCCCTAAGAACTGAAAAAAAGGATCATGCACCTCCACACCATGAGTAATTCCAATAAACACAATGACTATAAAAGAAGGGAAAGGAAGGCAACTAAGTACCCTTTTTTCTCATGATGACTGAAGTGTTCCTTTTGTAAACGATTCAAAATTCAATTATTTCCAAAAGCAACATAAAAATAAAAACAAACAAACAAAACCATCTATTTTTAGGTCTCCTTGTTTTGTTGCAGCCTGAAGTACATGACTGTCTGCCTTTCAAAAATGGAATTTGGTTCATGATGCATAAACCACTGCACTTTCAATCAACTGTTTTCTAATAAATATTAGCCATTAGTGCTAAGGATGTTTATTCAGCTTTCTTATGTGTATTTAGAGAAGCTTAATATTTAACACTGTAAAAGTAGAGTGGTAATCAAATTCATTTGTATGAACCCTTGAGTAACTAAAACCTACTTTCAAGAAAGACAAATTATGATGAAATGTAGTAGCATAAAAGATTTATATCCAATGGGCACTTATAATCTATGGCTTTGTCAGGTATAAATTTAATACAAGGCCTACATTTTGTACCTAAAGCTTATATAAGTAAAATCAAATGTAAAGTATTATCATTAATTACAGTAATAGTGTAATAGTAATTGATGTGCATAATAACTAAAACATTGATTCTCAATCATTAAAAAGATTCATTTAGGTTTGCTAAAAGTACTTATTGTGACACACACACACACACACACACACACATATATATGTACAAAAAACTATATACCTATATTTTAGAAAATTTTGATAGAACTTCCAGCATTGCAATAAAAGGCTCTACTAATTTGGGGAATGCCAGATTTACTTTATCAGCACACCTATTTTTCAAACATTCTCATTAGTCAATGTTGTACTCCATGAGAAAATACTGTTCTCCCTGGCTGCTGACTTTTGGAAGCTATATGGAGTTCTCAGCAGAGCACAAAACTCCCTATTTGCATTCACATGCTAGTTTTCACAGGCGAAGATCTAAGGATGCTTAATGAAGTGAAATGGACTCTGAGGGTCTTCTGATTTTATAATTCTAACAGGTTCCATCGGTGGTGAATTTTCTAGGTCCGTAAGTCTAGGAAAATGTCTCTTTTGCCCTCCCACATAAAGTTCATGTACATGGGTATAGGCTTCTAAATCACTTATCATTTTTTAAATTAGAAATATGTAAAACAAATAAAAACTGCAGAGTAGCATAAAATAAACATTAATGGAACCACCATCCCTATTTGTCCATTTTTAACATTGTGCCATATCTGCTTCAGACCTTTTGTTTATTAAGAAATAAAAGTTACAGACAGAATTGAGGCCTCCTATATAAAACTATCAAGAAATTACTTAGAAGTATAAAATCTCCTAAAAATACTCCTCAGATATATGAAGTTTTTAAGTTATTTATTATTGGTTTTTAATTAATTGCACAGTGATCAAAATGTCTGTATTATAGCAACATTTGGTGCTTACTGAGTTGGCTTGACGCCACAGTACATGGTCCACTTTGTAAATACTGTATGATTGAAAATATGGTTTATTTTCTAATTATTGGGTTCAGGATTCTAATATATACATTAGATCAAGTTTGCTAATTTGTTGTCAAGGTCTTCTACGTCCTTATTAATTTCTCATTTTTAGTTGTTTGATCCATTGGCTCTCAATGTGTGATCCCCAGTCCACCAGCATCAGTTACCTGGGATTGTTGGAAATGCAAATGCTCAGGTCACCCCAGACCTACTGAACCAGAAACTCTGGGGATAGGGAGTGAGGCCCAGAATTCTGTTTTAACAAGTCTTGCAAGTGATCCTGGTCTATGATAAAGCAGAAGAAACAGTGGCTTGATCTACATATTTCTGAGCCAAAATGGTGTAGTATTTGCATATAACCTATACACGTCCTCCCATATACTTTAAATCATCTCCACATTATTTATAATACCTAATACAATGTAAATGATATGTATATAGTTGTAAATACAAATGTAAATGCTAAGATTTGCTGTTTGGGACTTTCTCAAAATTTTCTTTCCCAAATATTTTCAATTCACGATTGGTTGAATCCAAAGATGTGGAACCCACAGATACAGAAGGTCGACTATATGTTTAATATGCAACAATTCCCATTGTGGATTTGTTATATTTTCCTTGTAAATATGTTTGCTTTTCTTTAGATATTTAAAGGCTGTGTTATTTGGGTGTATATAATATCCAAATTATTCTACTGTCCTTGCAAACTGTTCCTTTAACACATAATAAGATAATCCTTTTCTGTATACTAACTGTCCATCTTTGACCCACATTATCCTCCAAAACTAAACCAAACTGACATGTCCACAGGATTGTGAGCATACCAGGCATGAATACAATCTCTCCTTTGAGCCTTATTTTCTGAAAGACTCTTGGAAACATGGACTGGGCACAGGGTTGGATATTGGGGTAGGGGGATGACTGGCCAACTCAAAGCTTTGAGAAAAAGATCATAAAAAGATCATAAAAAGTCCAAAGGTGAAAACAGACAAGAAAATTCAGACAGATTGTCCCACTATGCAACTTATAGAAAGGGCCAGTCAGAGAAAGAGGTGTTATGAACTGAATTGTCCCTGCCCCCTGCCAAAATGCCAAAATTCGTATGTTTAAGTCCTAATGCCTAGTACAGAATGTGACTATATTTGGAGACAAGGCCTTTAAAGATGCAACTAAAGAAAAAAGAGATCATATGGGTGATCCCTAATTCAGTATGACTGGTGTCCTTATTGGAAAAGGAGATTAGGACACTGAAGCACAGAGGAAAGACCATGTGAAGACATAAAGAGAAGATGCTCATCTACAAGCCAAGGAGAGGGGTCCTCAGAAGATTATCAACCTTGCCGACACCTTGATCTTGCACTTCTAGCCTCCAGAATCCTGAAAAATAGATTTCTGTTGTTTAAGCCACCCAGTCTATGGTACTTTGTTACGGCATCCTTAAAAAACTAATACAGAAGACAAGTGCAGGATGGAAACTAAAGGCTCCATACCAAAACAGCAGCAGATATTGACCAAGGATAGGATATGGAGCCTGAAAAATAACCTCTGGAGCCTGGAAAAGTTATAGATGCTTTTTACAGAGTCTCTAAATCCACAAATAAAGAGAACATTGTAAACTGCTCCTCAAACATGTTTATTCATTCAACACATCTTAAATATACTAATATCACTATTGTTCAACAGATACTTATTGAGCACCTACTATGTGCCAGTCACTGTTCTCTGGACTTGGGATACTGCAGTAAACAAAAAGATTAACATTTCTGCCTTCACGGAAACATCCACTCTGGTGGGAAGTAACAGACAATGAACAACAGAGCTATTAAATAAATAAGTGAATCATATAGTTGTTGGAAATGATAAATGTTATAGAGAAAACAGAGTAAGGGGGATTAAGAATGATGGGTAAGTGTTGTTTATAATTTAAATACAGCTCCAGCATAGGTTTCATTGCGAAGATGAAAGTTGAGCAAAGACTTGAAGGTAGTAGATAAGTATTGGCCTTGGGTTCGGTACTGTATTAAGCAATATACAGGGATTATCTAATTTATCCTCAAGATACTTAGACTGGAAAACTATATTATACCTATTTTACAGATAAAGAAACTCAAACTTAGGGAAGCATGGAGCTATTGCTTGGAGGGACCGGGATAAGTGTACAAACCAAATATTCAGTGAGTAACCAAACCCAGCTCCAGACCTTCCTAAAGTGCAAATGAGGGAAGCATGGAAGAAAATAAGTAATTATAGTAGGAATGCCAAGTGCTAAACTAGAGGCAAGTACGAGGGATTATAGGGAGAATGAAGGTGCAGCAAATCTAGGGCATCTTTTTCAAAGGGAAGATCCCTTGGAGAAGTGAAAGTGAATTTCATGTGCTGTGTTTAAATAGGGTTTTCGACACAACATATACTCAGTAAGTTAAAATGCAAATCAAAATATTCCTAAGAGAGATAAAAAGATTGCTATATAGTAAAAGAAAATAATTAGCCAAAGATAATGGACCAATTAAACAAACTATAGTATATAGACATGTTAAGTAGATATTAAAATGTCTAAAATAATTTTAATGATATGAGAAAGTGCAGATATGATATTGAGACAAAAACGATATAAATACACTATCAACAGTTTTGCCTCAGCTCTGTATTAGTTTGTGTGCGTGGTATGTGCATGTGTGTGTTTCAGATACATAGACACAGGGAAAGACTGGAAGAAGGGAAGCATTTTTTCCCCAGTATAGCAGGATAACAGATGATCACGTGCAAAGAACAATAGTTTAAACAAAAGTTTTTTTTCTCAGACATTTAAAGAAAAGTCTGGAGGTTGGCAGCCCAGAGCTGGTATGAAGGTTTCACGAAGTTATCAATGACCCAGGCTCCTTCTAGTTTATCATTCTGCCATCCTTACAGTATGACCCTCATCCTCAAGGTCCAGTGAGGCTGTGGAGCATTATCCATCAGGTATCTATACTAGTCAGCAAGGCGGAGGAAAAGGGGAAGAGGATGGGTACCCTCCTGCTGTTAAGATGATTTCTCATCAAGACCACAAAACACTCCTACCCAAACATAGATACCCATCTGTAGCACAGCAAGGATATACCAACTTTACATGGGTGGCAGAATGCCAATCTGTTTTTGTTGCTATTTTTCCTAACTAAGAAAGAGGGGAGAAGAGATTAAGAAAGTACCTTGTAGTCTCTGTCATAAGACTCTTCTATATTCTCTAAATTCTGTACAGTGCATGGGTAATATTTACAATTTTGAAAACAAAAGGTTTTCTTGCTTATGATACTCAAAGTTATTAAGTGATACCAAAACATAAGTGCTCTGTAAAGAAAGGGCTTAAATTTAAAGAGAAAAAAACTAAATTTTTGACAGGTTAACTTAATGTCTACTTATCATAAATATTAGGGAACTATACTATCTTAGATACAACATCTAGGCATGTTTAGTGTATTTTTTGTCTATAAGCATACTACCAAAATAATTATTCCAAGAAAGGCTTATTAGGTAATAAAACATACTTTTAAGAGAGCTGCAAAATTACATACTTTCTAATGAGTTCAACATTTGGAAAATCTTTAGGTAAACTCTGAACACAAGACAATATGATCAAGATCAATGTAGAATTCCCAAAATAAGAGTAAATTTAAGACAGCATATGATTTTGACAGTAAATGACTTAGAAAATAAGTCACATTTTGTATAGCAGCATATTTTGCTAAATTGATAAAAATCACTATCTACATGGCAATTCTAGTATGACTTATACTGTATAGAACAATGGAAATAATGTCTAAGAGACATTCGTTAATGTCTGTAGAATAATAAAGAAGAATTAGCAAAAACCTCTGCCCAGTTGAGGAAAAAAAGACTTCCCAACAACAAACTATGCACCTACTGTTATTAAATATTTGAGAAGGACCAGAAGTATGTTGTTTACCCCACCAACCACAGGGCCAATATATTGCTTAAAATTTATGAGACGTTGATGAATTAATTTAATATCAGCTCAGGATGTTACAATTACCATATTAAATATATGTATCAATTATAAGATGCAACTTGATTTCAAATAATAAAACATGAAAAAAAATCTTAAAATTAAGGAAATACACTATCAGTGTTTTGTACCTAACCAAGAAAGTTGTGTATCTTTCAACATCTAACAGGTGACAGTTGCGGGTAGTATTTATTCATTCATTATCAAACTAAAATCAAAACTTATTGATGTCAGGCATTCTTTTAAGCCCTGGGGATACAGGTATAAACAAGACAAATCTCTGGCTTATGAGCTTACATGTTACTGTGGGAGACAATTAACAACTAAATATAAAGTATAATTGCAGGTGGCAATAAGTGCTACAAGGAAAAATAAAACTGGTAAGGAAAAAAAGCAAGCATTAGGGGAAGGAAGGGTATTTAGAATTTGGGCAAGGCGAGTCTCTCCAGGGAGATGACACTTAGGCAAAGCTCGGAATTAAAGGAAGAAGGGTGCCACATGAATATCCAAGGGAAGCACAGCCCAGACAGAAGGCTCAGTGAGTACAAAAGCCCTGAGGCATACATGCTTAGACAGGAAGTAGAGCGACTGGGAGGAAAGAGGACGGAAGACACAGGAGATGAGTCAGAAGGGCAGCCAGAGGCCAGATCAGGCAGGGCCCCGTGGACCATGTTAAGGGTGTTTGGGTATTACTCAGTGTGCAAGCGGAACCCACTAGGAAGGTTTACAGTAGAGCAGAGGCATGATAGGACACGTTAGAAGGATCGTTCTGGTGGCTGGGAAGAAAAGAGACTACAGACAGACAAGGGCACAAGCAGAGAAACCAGCGAGTGACAGACTGGCAGTTGAGAGGGGCAGCGGCAGAGACAAGGAGGTGGTAGAAATGAGGAGTCAGGTTGGAATACAGGGCAGAGCTGACAGCACTCGCTGGTGGACTGGATACGGGATTAAAGTGAAAGAGAAGAGTCAAGCGTGACACCAGTGTGTCAACCCAAGCAACTGGATGAACATTGGTGTCATTTCCTAAGATCAGGAATACACTGGCAGAAACAGGTAGGAAAGAGAACTCAAGAGTTCGGTTTGGATACATGAAGTTGAGATGCCTAACAGGCATTCGGGAAGAGCTGCTAACTGTACTGTTGGATATACAGGTCTGGAGCTCAGAGCAAAGGCGGAGGCAAAAGTTAAAATTGGGCATCATCACTACACAGATAATATTTAATCAAGTAGACAAGACTTAATACCATCAGACTAGATGAAATAACCAGGAATAAATTGTAGATAAAGAGAAGGCCAACAGCTGAGCCCTGCAGGATCTCAACATTTGGAGTTTGGTAAGAGAAAGTGAATCCAGCAAAGGAGGCTGGAAGAGAATCACCACTGCTGTAGGAAGAAAATCAGGAGAGTGCAGTATAATGGATACCTGGTGAGAGTGTGTCTTAAGAAAGATGAGAACAACTACAACTATATCAAACGCTACTGCCAGCATGAAAAAGATGTGACCAACTCTACACTTGGTGACCTTGAAAATAGAGTAGTTTGGATTTTTTTTTTTTTTTTTTGGTTACAACTAATAGAAAGTAATCTGAGCAAGCCCAAACAAAACGTTTTATTTATTTTATATTATTCATTAGACAGACACAAACGTCTCTCTTGCAGCCAAGGCAGGAATGGAGTTGAACGTCATGATGGAGAAAGGTGGCCATCCCATAACTCCCAAGTTTCAACATGCTCTATAGTTCCAGCTGCACATAAAGACCAACTGTAGGACCAATAGCCAAATCCCCAGAAAATATAATCTAATTTGCCCAGCTTGGATCAAGTGTCCATCCCTGCAGTTTCTGTGACTCCTACAGGGCAGTGGGGACGTGTCTAACATCACTGGCTTCCTCCAGGACCTGATCAAATAGGAATCTGTTGGGCAAATCCTAACTGTAACCAAAGCCTGCCAGCATTCCTGACCACTGTTCCAAGAGCTGTGCTGAGGACAGTACATATACTATCCCAGTAATCACGATGGTCAGTTAAGGTAATCTATTGATGAGAAAACCAAGACTCATAAATGCTAAATAACTCATTACACAGCTGATTAAGTGGCAAAGCTAAGATTTTCAGAATCTCATGCGAACTTACCCAAGCTAATTTGGCCATGCACAATACAAAGCTCTTTTTGACTGTTACTACCAATAGTTACAAATAAATGAAAGGTCTGGATTTTTGTTTCTGGACATCACAAACAGGTATGAAAAGCAAGTCTTAGAATAAATGGTGACCCACTTAGAACACTAATTAGCTAGAAGGGACAAAAAAGCAAGCAAACAAAAATACTGTTCTTTAAACCTGTTTATAAGCTCAGTGAAGTCTCAGGTTTCTATTCTTTTAGGGATTCTGATCATACATTCCATGCAACAATCTATAGAGAGGATTCTGTTATCCTTACGCAGGTATTAAGCAACTACAATCCCCTGATTATCAGCTGGCCAGTTTGGGATTCATGTTTCAATTGCCATTTGTGAAAGCCACACTAGATTCCTATGCCATGTTCTTGCAGGGGTAGGATGTGTGTCTAAGATATTGCAGCCAATCCATGAATCCTGAATACCACTTTTTATGTAAAAAAAAAAAAAAAAAAAAAAAACCTCATTCTAGCATCCATTATGCTAACTAACAAGCTGTGAATTTCACCAGTAAAAATCCACTTTGGACACTCACTGGCTTACTAGTGTGAAAATTAATAAAAGGAAAGAGAAAAACCATATGATCACCTCAATAGATGCAGAGAAAGCTTTTGACAAAATTCAACACCCATTTATGGTAAAAATCCTGCAGAAAGTAGGCATAGAGAGAACTTGCCTCAACATAATAAAGGCCATATATGACAAACCCACAGCCAATATCATCCACAATGGTGAAAAACTGAAACCATTTCCACTAAGATCAGGAACAAGACAAGTGCCCACTCTCACCACTCTTATTCCACATAGTTTTGGAAGTTTTAGCCACAGCAATCAGAGAAGAAAAGGAAATAAAAGGGATCCAAATTGGAGAAGAAGAAGTAAAGCTGTCACTGTTTGCAGATGACATGATACTATACATAGAGAATCCTAAAGATGCTACCAGAAAACTACTAGAGATAATCAATGAATTTGGTAAAGTAGCAGGATACAAAATTAATACACAGAAATCTCTGGCATTCCTATACACTAATGATGAAAAATCTGAAAGTGAAATTAAGAAAACACTCCCATTTACCATTGCAGCAAAACAAATAAAATATCTAGGAATAAACCTACCTAAGGAAACAAAAGACCTGTATGCAGAAAATTATAAGACACTGATGAAAGAAATTAAAGATAATACAAACAGATGGAGAGATATACCATGTTCTTGAATTGGAAGAATCAACATGGTGAAAATGGCTATTCTACCCAAAGCAATCTACAGATTCAATACAATCCCTATCAAACTACCACTGGCATTTTTCACAGAACTAGAACAAAACAATTCACAATTTGTATGGAAACACAAAAGACCCCGAATAGCCAAAGCAATCTTGAGAAAGAAAAAAGGAGCTGGAGGAATCAGGCTCCCGGACTTCAGACTATACTACAAAGCCACAGTAATCAAGACAGTATGGTACTGGCACAAAAACAGAAATATAGATCAACGGAAAAGGATAGAAAGCTCAGAGATAAACCCATACACATATGGTCACCTATCTTTGATAAAGGAAGCAAGAATACATAGTGGAGAAAAGACAGCCTCTTCAATAAGTGGTGCTGGGAAAACTGGACAGCTACATGTAAAAGAATGAAATTAGAACACTTCCTAACACCATACACAAAAATAAACTCAAAATGGATTAAAGACCTAAATGTAAGGCCAGACACTATAAAACTCTTAGAGGAAAACATAGGCAGAACACTCTATGACATAAATCACAGCAAGATCCTTTTTGACCCACCTCCTAGAGAAATGGAAATAAAAACAAAAATAAACAAATGGGACCTAATGAAACTTCAAAGCTTTTGCACAGCAAAGGAAACCATAAACAAGATGAAAAGACAACCCTCAGAATGGGAGAAAATATTTGCAAATGAAGCAACTGACAAAGGGTTAATCTCCAAAATTTACAAGCAGCTCATGCAGCTCAATATCAAAAAAACAAACAACCCAATCCACAAATGAGCAGAAGACCTAAATAGACATTTCTCCAAAGAAGATATACAGATTGCCAACAAACACATGAAAGAATGCTCAACATCATTAATCATTAGAGAAATGCAAATCAAAACTACAATGAGATATCATCTCACACCAGTCAGAATTGCCATCATCAAAAAATCTACAAACAATAAATGCTGGAGAGGGTGTGGAGAAAAGGCAACCCTCATGCACTGTTGGTGGGAATGTAAATTGATACAGCCGCTATGGAGAACAATATGGAGGTTCCTTAACAAACTAAAAATAGAACTACCATAGGACCCTGCAATCCCACTAGTGGGCATACTCCCTGAGAAAACCATAACTCAAAAAAAGAGTTATGTACCACAGTGTTCACTGTAGCACTATTTACAATAGTCAGGGCATGGAAGCAACCTAAGTGTCCATCGACAGATGAATGTATAAAGATGTGGCACATATATACAATGGAATATTACTCAGCCATAAAAAGAAACGAAATTGTGTTATTTGTAGTGAGATGGATGGACCTAGAGTCTGTCATACAGAGTGAAGTAAGTCAGAAAGAGAAAAACAAATACCATATGCTAACACATATATATGGAATCTAAAAAACAAAAACAAAAAATGGTCATGAAGAACCTAGGGGCAAGACGGGAATAAAGACGCAGACCTACTAGAGAACAGACGTGAGGATACGGGAAGGGGGAAGGGTAAGCTGGGACAAAGTGAGAGAGCGCATGGACATATATACACTACCAAATGTAAAATACATAGCTGGTGGGAAGCAGCTGCGTGGCACAGGGAGATCAGCTTGGTGCTTTGTGACCACCTAGAGGGGTGGGATAGGGAGGGTGGGAGGGAGGGAGACGCAAGAGGGAAGAGATGTGGGGATATATGTATATGTATAAGTGATTCACTTTGTTATAAAGCAGAAACTGACACACCATCGTAAAGCAATTATACTCCAATAAAAATGTTAAAAAAAAATTAATAAAAGGACACTTCAACTAAAATTGGAGTTGGGAAGGTCTATAGAGGGAGCTCTCATGCCCTACCACGCTTCATCAATGACCCCAAGCAGGAAGATATGAATTACCCCCCAAAAGAAGTTACTTTACTGACCCCCAACAAAAAGAGATGTACCTTACACTCCCAAACAGTAAGTGAAACTAGTTTACTACCCCAGCAGGAGGAAGGAAGACTTCCTCCTTGCCCAGCAAAATGCCTACCCAATGGAAAAATGCCGCGGTTCAGCCAATGAGAAGCTGTCCTCATCTGAAATTTTATTTTCCTCCAACGAACTTTCATCTTTCCCTTACTGATGACTTCCTTTCCTTGTCCCACCCTCCTTACTATAAAAGCCTTCCATGTTGTGTAACTCCAGAGAGTATCTGTTTGCCAGATGAGATGCGCCCAATTCATGAATCTCTTAATAAAGCCAATTAGATCTTCAAATGTACTCAACTGAATTTTGTTTTTTAACGCTAGCAAAACTTCTCCTGTTGACTAGAAATTAAGACATGGGATAATATGCACCTCCTCAGTTCAGCCTTTTAATTAAATCCTTAGCTCTTGGTTTTGTGCATTCCTAGGGCACAGACCACCCTAGGATACAGCTTAAACTAGCACCAACATAATATAACACTGTCATAATGAAGTGCTTTTTAAGTCCAGACCCTTCTACCACATCTCAACACAATCTGAGTTCTACAGCTGGGATTTGTTTTGCTCTTGTTTTCCTATTTCGTGATGCATTTTTAACCATTCGGTCTTACCTTCTTCATTCCTAGCATGGACCCTATTTTACTTCTGCCTTGGATTACAGAATAGGTGACCCAAATGACAGCCTTAAAGGCCATGTTAATAATTGCTTTAATTTATTAGTGAGAAAACTAAGACCGAGAAAATAAAGGAACTTATCAAGTTACATTTCTAGTCAGTGGTACAGATGGGACCATATATAGGCCATCTAGATTTCTGCTCTTCCCACTGTGCTCAGCTGCCTTCACTGGTGATGAAGTTTCTGACGCAAAAGTACACTTGTGGAAGGACCATCTTGGACATCAGAGAATACGTCATAAACTGTATGCAGACCCATCATAATGGAATTATTCTATTCCCTCAGCTTTGGGCTCCATTAAAAACATGTACATCTGGATGAAGAGTGACACAGTATAAAGAATGCTGCATCCAATACCTCACATCACAGAGGGAATAAAGGGCAGTTGAAATTGGCCAATTGGAAAAAAGCTGGAAACCAAAAAGCAGCTGCCGGCCTACAGTCAAAGACAAATCCTTTTGCCAAGTCTACAAGAATACATTTTTCATTTGATCCAAGCAGATAACTTTACATTACAAATATAGAAACTCAGGCACCACTGCTCATCCCCCAAACCCCTCAAAAACAAGCAAACAAAAAATTAATTCAGCCAGTTGTTGAAATACCTGAATAACTGGTAGTACAACCACAACCAAAAATCTGTCAGGTGCCCTAAGCAGAACAACAAAGACATTAAAACCGCAGATTTCTCATTAGGTGTTTTGGCGAAAAAAAAGTAAACAATCAGCCAAAGTGTCCCCATGGAGCAAGAAATACAAATAACTAACGGGTGTGAATAATAGATAAAACTTAATCTAAAATCTGCAGCAGGAGGTCCTGTCAATAGTGAGCATGAGAAGGACCGACAGGGTTGTTAGCTCAATACACTAATCACTGTTCCATGTTCCCATTTTAATACTCAAAAGAGGGAATGAGCAAGCTCAGGACAGAGTCCAAGCACAGGTGGCCCCAGTGAGCTGACACAAGACAAAGCAGTCAAACAGAACTCAAGGTGCCAGGCTTTCCTTTCCACAGCCTAGTTCATCCGCCTCCATATACAGGACACGAAAAGCAGCTTATTGATCCTGAGTTAAGAGTGCATGTCTGGGCTTCCCTGGTGGCGCAGTGGTTGAGAGTCCGCCTGCCGATGCAGAGGACGCGTGTTCGTGCCCCGGTCCGGGAAGATCCCACATGCCGCGGAGCGGCTGGTCCCGTGAGCCATGGCCGCTGAGCCTGCGCATCCGGAGCCTGCGCTCCGCAACGGGAGAGGCCACAAGAGTGAGAGGCCCGCGTACCGCAAAAAAAAAAAAAAAAAAAAAAAAAAGAGTGCATGTCTAACAAGGGAGTAGTTTCTCTGGAATCATCCGTCGCTTCTTTCTGGGATAACGGGGACAAGGAGACTTGAGGATCAACTCTACTACTACCTGTGTTACCTTGGGCAGATTACTCAACCTCTCAGCCTTCTTTATTTGTAAATGGTTTTATTACACATTCTGCACAACTGTGGTAAAGACTGAATGAAATCATGAATGCATGTGAAATATCTAGTATATTAGACAGTCAGGAAACATAGTCTCTAAGATAATCATTGACGTCACTGCTACCGGCTCCCCTCCCACGTGCAGTAATAGGCGAGACTACTTACCTGGTAGAACCAACTCTCCCCACTGCCCCCCACCCCTGACTTACAAATGTCCAATTTATTTATTTATTATTTATTTATTTGGCCGCATGGCATGTGGGATCTTAGTTCCCTGGCCAGGGATCAAACCCGTGCCCCCTGCAGTGAAAGTGTGGAGTCCTAACCACTGGACTGCCAGGGAATTCCCTGTCCAATTTAATAAAAGGCAGGAAATAAAAATGCCTTCTGTCCCCACTGTCTCTCTTCCCTGGCTGTCATGGGAGCCATCAGAGAAGAAAACTCCAGTCTTTTCACAGGAGGAAGAGAAAAAGGTGAAAAGCAAGGCTCCACACCTTACCTCACAGTGGATGGAAAGGAAGTGTTGGCCTTCAAAAACCCCATGTGGCCCCCGGCCCACAGTAGTTCCTCTACGTTCCCTGAGTGTTTTCACGTAGGTCTGCTAGGCAGCTTAAACCCCCAGCAATTAGTGATTCAAGTATCCTCAGAAAAACACAGATTCCTGTGTTCAGTTTAGGGTTACGCTCACATTATGCCTCATCTATACACTTATGAGAAGTAGTTCAATCGAACTGCTCTCCTCATAGGGAACGTGAGGGGGAACCAAAAATAAAGAAAATGCTGGAATGCCACAGAGTGCTTTCTAAGAACAGAGCAGCCTGAGTGCAGCTGAAAAGGGGCAGCGTGGGAAACAAGGAAAGTCTAGGGTGTTGAAAGTCTGGTAGGAGCAATGAAAATCAAAACTAGCCAATTTAAAAATGTGCCCACAAGGTGGCCACCAGGTATCCAGGGAAGAGGACGAAGTCCTCTCCTCCTTTTCCCTCCTCTGACTTGGTTTCTTCCTTCTCCCAAGAACTGGAATGAAGTCTTCCATCATTAGTACCACAGTGAAGCTTTAACAGGGGTTAAAGGGGATTTTCGTGAGCCAGCTAATAATCTTAACTTCATTTGTTTAACTTTTTTTCGTATAGGAAAATGAGTTCTAAGTTCCACAGAACTCACTCACATGACTCCCTGAAAAGAATAACCTATTATTTTCTTGTTTAAGACAGATAATTTATTTCATTAAACTAACAGATGAGCAGATGTATGGATGACCGAATAATTGAAGGGAAAGCCTTCATGACAAGCCAGCGCCATGAGCAGCCTGATCAATCTCCCTCTCTCCCCTGATCTCGGTTTGGTTTTCTACTAAACACATATCATTATCTGACCTTTTAATACGTATTTATTTGTTTGTCAATTCATTGCCTGTCTTCTCTACTAGAACATGAACTCCATGAGGGTACATACTGTTTTCTGGTTTGCTGAAGTCCTCGCCTAAAACAACCTCTGGCAACTGTAAATGCTCAGTAAATATTGATACTTGCTGAATACGTGGATGGCTGATCTGAAAAGGCAATGTCTTCATAAGACACTTTGAGATTGAACACTAAGCCTTGAAGAGCAGTACTCTGGGCCCCTCCCTCACTCAGTCTCCACTTCTTGTTTCACACAAGTACCTGACTACTGTCTGGATTTGTGATGATTTCCTTTTAAATAATGCCCCACGGATGACTTTGAAGCACTGGAGATCACTTGTCATGATATGAGTGATTGTCCTTGGCACCACTGCTCCCCCAGATTTTTTTTTAATGGCAAGCCTTCAAAGAGACATTGCACCTGCACCAAAAGTAGATATTCCACATATATAATGAGACTCTCTGTTATTTTTTCAGTGCCATAAACTCTTCCTCCTCTCTCTGAAAAGACCTCTGAAACCAAATCACATATACAGAAATGTAAGATCTTCCCATTTCTTTTTCTGTAGAAAAAATAAATACTGATATTTAGAAAAATGAGAGGAGGGGACACAATCACCTATTTCACATTTAGCGTCTCAAAATAACTTCCAGTAGAACCATCTGCTTCTAATATTAGAGAAGTCTCCTCTATCCAAATAATGGTACAATACCATTTATTTCTAATTAGTTATTATTCTTTTGGTTTCAAAAAGCCATGACTATTAAACCAATGTCAAATCTGTATTTCCAGACCAATGTATTCATTGCTTATACTGATTGTTATAAAATAGTAAATCATTTCCCCACTTGGACAGACTCTCACATGAAGTGTTTGATAATTTTCAAAATAAAGCAGGCTATCAATAGACAAAGCCCAGCTGCTTTGTGAATCATATTTATAAGTCTGGCAGTAATGACTTCTTTATATTCGGTCACCCAGCTTCCTCATGTAGATAAGTGGGTGAAATAAGCTTCACTTTATAACCTTGATCTCATTATAAGAATTCAAAGATGGAAAGGGGAATTTAGTAACTAATTAATTACTAATAATCATAAAGGTACATCACTTGGTAGTAAACATTCAAGGCCTAGAAAGAGATCTGTAATTCTTCAGTTCGAGACTATGCTTAGGAAATAACATAATTTTAAAAAATAATTAATCTAACATACTTAGTCTAAGATATTTCTTTAAAACAATGTATAACTAATATATTTCATAAACTGGATGAATAAAGGGTTCTTGTGGGTTTTTAGGACATTTTCTGAATTCTATGTAATTCAGTCCTAGTTAAATCAACTCTTCATTCCTAGAAACTTAAGTGCAAGACGGGAGGGGCAAGAAGTGGTTTTGGAAAATAAGCACTTCACTCAAAATATACATGAATAGGATATATATCATGTCTACAATCTCCAAAATAAGTACACTTCTCATTCCTGAAAAAAATCATAAGACAAGCAACTTTGTTTTTGACATAACCAGCTGTATTACATTGAAGGTTTGGAAGAGCAAAGGTCTATCATAGAAAAAATGTGGCTACACTTTTCTAGAAGAATGAAATCCAAACTAAATTACATAGGCAATGTATAGCTCAGAAGGGGACATGAAGATACTCTTCTTAACATAAGGCAAGATAGATGATAATAGCATTCTGAATAGTGGAAACTGCATGGCAGAAGTCAAACCAGATGTCTCAGACTTGCTGCAACCAAGTCAAGGAACTTGGAGGTTTCAGGGGAGTTCAAACTTAAGTGTATTCAGCTCATATCTCATCTGAGATGTTGTTGCCCAAAGGTGGCACAGAGAGATACTTTTACAGTTATAACTCTTAGAAATAAGACCATGTTTTAGCTATTGCTTACTGATGTCACTCTACAATTTGCATGCATTACAAATGCCTTTTTCATTTAGTAGTCATACTTAACATGTGTTTAACTATTTGCAATTTAGAAAGTACTTTTATAAATATTACCTCCTATCCTCTGAAGTAGGTGTTTTTATTCTCTGTAAATAAGGCAACTGAGGCTTAAATAATTTAAATGTCATTTTTGAGGTCACTTGATAAAACTTGGACTCAAATTTAGTTTGACTCCAGGGCCAATAAACTTTCTACCAAATCAACTTCCCAGCTTTTCCCAGATCTTTATCTCACCCAATTATATGTTAATTCTGTAATCAGACAGGTTACATTTTCCACATTCACTAAAAAAAAAACAGACCAGTCTAATTTCAAGCCTACATGAAACAGGCCCTCCCTTCCATCATTTACTTTTCAATACAGTAATAGTACACTAAACAAGCCAAATTAAACTCATTTTTCAGCCAGAATAAATGACAGAAGTAGTCCAAATAAACTATAACTAGCACCACCTAAACCAACTATAACTTTTACCGAGTGATAGCGGTGGGGGAAAAAATGGCAGGGGGGAAGGGAGTTCCCAGTTTCATTGGTGCCACTTCTCATGAAGTAAGTTGGTTTTAGCTTGTTTATTTCTACTAAGAGGTGCCCTGACTCACAAGCTGTATCCTGATGCATCATTTCTAGAAGTTTTTATACCATATATAATCCTATCCTACTTGTTCAACAAGAGTTTTCTTCTTTGTTAGCTTCATAGGGCAAAATCAACTTTGGCTTTGAAGAGATCAACATCTTACTAGCTGGATTAAGCTGCCACTCTCCACTGAGAATTTGGTTGAAGAACAGTAGCACACGTTCAAGGGTTTCCTTTCACTGACCTCTCAAGTGGGAAAAACACACATATTGAGTGAAGTTAGCAGAAGAGTCCATTTAGGAACCAAAACTCAAAGAGTTTATTTCCTACTCTGGACATTTACGTAGGTCCCCCTAGTATCTTTTCAATATTGTTCTTTTTGTGTTTAAATCCCTAAATTGAGTAAAATTTCTATTCATATTGCCTTACAGTAGACTAAGGTAAAAACAAGATATCAGACATGAAAGTATTCTGAAAACAGCTGAATTAAAAACAAAGTGTTATCAACTGAATGCTTCACCTGTATGAAGAAAATGCACCAATCCCCTGGAGCTGAAAAGAAGCCGTCTTATTTTTCCATTCTGTCACTGTCGGTTGTTCATTTGGGAACCATAACAGAAGCTGTTATACTTTTGTTCTTACATGATAATGTGCACACAATTTATTTTTCATTCCATTAATTGTCTCTGTCCAACTTTTAAATTTTGTTTTATTTTTAATTCATTGAGCCCAAGTGTCATGCTGCATGATGTTTATTGGGAATACCAGTGAATAAAAAAATAACGGGGAAAGACAGTCATTAAATAAATACATTTACTACTGCAATAGCTGCCATGGAGGGACAGGTACCTAGTGCTATGAGAAAGTAGAAGAGGCGCACCTGACCTAGTCTAAGAGGATGAGAAAGGTTTCCATGAGGAAATAATATTTAAACATACAGATGATTCTTCTCCAGTTTTTGCTGCCAAGTATAAGATCCATGGTTTCTATTCATTAGTGTTCTTGAAATGCTCGTCTTTCTACCTTCCAATCCTAAATTGATACTACTGAAATAATTTTCATTTTTTTGAAATCTTCAATTCATATTTTTACTCTTTTCCAAATCCCTCACGCTACTTCCTTTAAAACAAAAAACAAAAGATTTTAGACTTCAGGACCCAATGTGGCTTTTATTTTTTTTAATTAATTTTTATTGGAGTATAGTTGCTTTACCATGTCGTGTTAGTTTCTACTGTACAGAAAAATGAATCAGATGTACATATATCGCCTCCCTTTTGGATTTCCTTCCCATTCAGTTCACCACAGTGCAGTAAGTAGAGTTCCCTGTGCTATACAGTATGTTCTCATTAGTTATATATTTTATACATAGTATCAATAATGTGTATGTGTCAATCCCAATTTCCCAATTCCTCCCACCACTCCCCTTTCCCCCTTGGTATCCATACATTCGTTCTCTACATCTGTGTCTCACTTTCTGCTTTGCAAATATGATCATCTATAACATTTTTCCAGATTCCACATACATGCGTTAATATACTATATTTTTCTCTTTCTGACTTAATTCAACTCTGTATGACAGTCTCTATCTAGGTCCATCCACGTCCCTACCAATGACCCAATTTTGTTCCGTTTTGTGGCTGAGTAATACTCCATTGTATATGTGTACCACATCTGCTTTATCCATTCCTCTGTTGATGGACATTTAGATTGTTTCCATGTCCTGGCTATTGTAAATAGTGCTGCTATGAACATTAGGGTGCATGTATCTTTTTGAATTATGGTTTTCTCTGCATATATGCCCAGTAGTGGAACTGCTGGATCATACAGTAGTTCTATTTTTAGTTTTTTAAGGGAACTCCATAGCGTTTTCCATACTGGCTGTATGAATTTACATTCCCACCAACAGTGCATGAGGATTCCCTTTTCTCCACACCCTCTCCAGCATTTATTGTTTGTAGATTTTTGATGATGGCCATTCTGATCGGCATGAGGTGATACCTCATTATCGATCTGATTTGCATTTCTCTAATAATTAGTGATGTTGAGCATCTTTTCATGTGTTTGTTGGCCATCTGTATGTCTTCTTTGGAGAAATGTCTACTTAGGTCTTCTGCTCATTTTTTGATTGGGTTGTTTTTTTGATATTGAACTGCATGACCTATTTGTATATTTTGGAGATTAATGCTTTGCAGTTGCTTTGTTTCCAAATATTTTCTCCCATTCTGAAGGTGTCTTTTTGTCTTGTTTATGGTTTCCTTTGCTGTGTAAAAGCTTTTAAGTTTCATTAGGTCCCATTTGTTTATTTTTGTTTTTATTTTCATTATTCTATGAGGTGGGACAAAAAAGATCTTGCTGTGATTAATGTCAAAGAGTGTTCTGCCTATGTTTTCCCCTAAGAGTTTTATAGTGTCTGGCCTAACATTCAGGTCTTTAATCCATTTTGAGTTCCTTTTTGTGTATGGTGTTAGGAAGTGTTCTAATTGCATTCTTTTACATGTAGCTGTCCAGTTTTCCCAGCACCACTTATTGAAGAGGCTGTCTTTTCTCCATTGTATATTCTTGCCTCCTCTGTCATAGATTAGTTGACCATCAGTGCATAGGTTTACCTCTGGGCTTTCTATCCTTTTCCGTTGATCTATATTTCTGTTTTTGTGCCAGTACCATATTGTCTTGATTACTGTAGCTTTGTAGTATAGTCTGAAGTCAGGAAGCCTGATTCCTCCAGCTCTGTTTTTCTTTCTCAAGATTGCTTTGGCTATTCGGGGTCTTTTGTATTTCCACACAAATTGTGCAATTTTTTGTTCTAGTTTTCTGAGAAATGCCACTGGTATTTTGATATGGATTGCATTGAATCTGTAGATTGCTTTGGGTAGTTTAGTCTTTTTCACAATATTGATTCTTCCAATCCAAGAACACAGTATATCTCTCCATTTGTTAGTGTTGTCTTTAATTTCTTTCATCAGTGTCTTACAGTTTTCTGAATACAGGTCTTTTGTCTCCTTAGGTAGGTTTATTCCTAGGTATTTTTTTTTGTTGTTGCAATTATAAATGAGATTATTCCTTCTCTTTCTGATCTTTCATTGTTAGTGCATAGGATTGCAAAAGATTTCTGTGTTAATTTTGTATCCTGTGATTTTATTAAATTCACTGATTAGCTCTAGTAGTCTTCTGGTAGCATCTTTAGAATTTTCTATGTATAGTATCATGTCATCTGCAAACAGTAACAGTTTTACTTCTTCTTTGCCAACTTGGATTCCTTTTATTTCTTTTTCTTCTCTGACTGCCATGGATAGGACTTCCAAAACCATGTTAAATAAGAGTGGCGAAAGTGGACACCCTTGCCTTGTTCCTGATCTTAAAGGAAATGCTTTCAGATTTTCAGCATTGAGAATAATGTTTGCTGTGGGTTTGTCATTTATGGCCTTTATTATGTTGAGGTAGGTTCCCTCTATGCCCACTTTCTGGAGAGTTTTTATCATAAATGGGTGTTAAATTCTGTCAAAAGCTTTTTCTGTATCTACTGAGATGATTATATGGATTTATTCTTCAATTTGTTAATATGGTGTATCACATTGATTGATTTGTTTATACTGAAGAACCCTTGCATCGCTGGGATAAATCCCACTTGACCATGGTGTATGATCCTGTTAATGTGTTGTTGGATTCGGTTTGCTAGTATTTTGTTGAGGATTTTTGCATCTATGTTCATCAGTGATATTGGCCTGTAATTTTCTTTTTTTGTGATATCTTTGTCTGGTTTTGGTATCAGGGTGATGATGGCCTTGTAGAATGAGTTTGAAAGTGCTCCACCCTCTGCAATTTTTTGGAAGCGTTTGAGAAGGATAGGTGTTAGCTCTTCTCTAAATGTTTGATAGATTTCACCTGTTAAGTCATCTGTTCCGGACTTTTGTTTGTTGGAAGATTTTTAATCACAGTTTCAATTTCATTGCTTGTGATTGGTCTGTTGATATTTTCTATTTCTTCCTGGTTCAGTCTTGGAAAGTTGTACTTTTCTAAGCATTTGTCCATTTCTTCCAGGTTGTCCACTTTATTGGCATACAGTCGCCTGTAGTAGTCTCTTATGATCCTTTGTATTTCTACAGTGTCAGTTGTAACTTCTGTTTCATTTCTAATTTTATTGATTTCAGTCCTCTCCCTTTTTTTCTTGATGAATCTAGCTAAAGGTTTATCAATTCTGTTTATCTTCTCAAAAAACCAGCTTTTAGTTTTATTGATCTTTGCTATTGCTGTCTTCGTTTATATTTCATTTATTTCTGCTCTGAGCTTCATGATTTCTTTCCTTCTACTAACTTTGGGTTTTGTTTTTTCTTTCTCTAGTTGCTTTAGGTATAAGGTTAGGTTGTTTATTTGAGATGTTTCTTGTTTCCTGAGGTAGGATTGTATTGCGATAAACTTCCCTCTTAGAGCTGCTTTTGCTGCATCCCCTAGGTTTTGGATCATCATGTTTTCATTGTCATTTGTTTCTAGGTATTTTTTGATTTCCTCTTGATTTACTAAGTGATCTTTTGGTTATTTAGTAGTGAACTGTTTAGCCTCCATGTGTTTGTATTTTTTTACAGTTTTTTTTTCCTGTAACTGATTTCTAATCTCGTAGCATTGTGGTCGGAAAAGATGCTTGATATGATTTCAATTTTCTTAAATTTATCGAGGCTTGATTTGTGACCCAAGGTGTCATCTATCCTGGAGAATGTTCCATGAGCACTTGAGAAAAAAGTTATTCTGCCACTTTTGGGTGGCATGTCCTATAAATATCAATTAAGTCTATTTGGTGTATTGTGTCATTTAAAGCTTGCGTTTATTTATTTTCTGTCTGGATGATCTGTCCATTGGTGTAAGTGGCGTGTTAAATTCCCCCACTATTACTGTGTTACTGTCAATTTCCCCTTTTATTGCTGATGGCAGTTGCCTTATGCATTGAGGTGTTCCTATGTTGGGTGCATAAGTATTTACAATTGTTGTATCTTCTTCTTGGATTGATTCCTTGATTATTATATATTATATTGTGTCCTTCCTTGTCTCTTGTAATAGTCTTTAATTTAAGGTCTATCTTGTCTGATATGAGCATTGCTACTCCAGCTTTCTTTTGATTTGCATTTGCATGGAATATCTTTTTCCATCCCTTCACTGTCAGTCTGTTTGTGTCCCTAGATCTGAAGTGGGTTTCTTGTAGACAGCATATACACAGGTCCTGTTTTGGCATCCAATCAGCTAGACTGTGTCTTTTGGTTAGAGCATTTAATCCATTCACATTTAAGGTATTTATCAATATGTATGTTCCTGTTACCATTTTCTTAATTGTTTTGGGTTTGTTTTTGTAGGTCCTTTTCTTCTCTTGTGTTTCCTGCTTAGAGAAGTTCCTTTAGCCTTTGTTGTAGAGCTGGATTGGTGGTTCTGAATTCTCTTAGCTTTTGCTTGTCTGTAAAGCTTTTGATTTCTCCACTGAATCTGAATGAGATCCTTACTGGGTAGAGTAATCTTGGTTGTCGGCTTTTCCTTTTCATCATTTAAAATATATCCTGCCACTCCTTTCTGGCCTGCAGAGTTTCTGCTGAAAAATCAACTGATAACCTTATGGGGATTCCCCCGTATGTTATTTGTTGCTTTTCCCTTGATGCTTTTAATATTTTTTCTTTGTATTTAATTTTTAATAGTTTGATTAATATGTGTCTCAGCATGTTTCTCCTTGGGTTTATCCTGTATGGGACTCTGTGCTTCCTGGACTTGATTGACTATTTCCCTTCCCAAGTTAGGGAAGTTTTCAAATATAACGCTTCAAATATTTTCTCAGGCCCTTTCTCTTTCTCTTCTTCTTCTGGGGCCCCATCACTCGAATGTTGGTGCATTTAATGTTGACCCAGAGGTCTCTGAGACTGTCCTCATTTCTTTTCATTCTTTTTGCTTTATTCTGCTCCCCGGCAGTTATATCCACCATTCTATATTCCAGCTCACTTATTGGTTCTTCTGCCTCTGTTATTCTGCTATTGATTCCGTCTAGTGTATTCTTCTTTTCAGTTATTGTGTTGTTCATCACTGACTGTTTGTTCTTTAGCTCCTCTAGGTCCTTGTTAAACATTTCTTGTATCTTCTTGATCCGTGCCTCTATTCTATTTCCAAAATCTTGGATCATCTTTACTATCATTCCTCTGAATTCTTTTTCAGGTAGATTGCCTATTGCCTCTTCATTTATTTGCTCTTGTGGGATTTTACCTTGCCCCTTCATCTGCAACATATTTCTCTGTCATCTCATTTTGTCTAACCTGCTGTGTTTATGGTCTCCTTTCCACTGGCTGCAGGGTCGTAGTTTCTCTTTCTTCTGTTGTCTGCCCCCTGGTGAGTGAGGTTGGTCCAAGGGCTTGTGTAGACTTCCTGGTGGGAGGGACTGGTGCCTGCGCTCTGGTCGGTGAAGCTGAGTCTTTTCCCTCTGAAGGGCAGGGCTGAGTCAGGTGGTGTGTTTTGGGGTGTCTGTGAGCTTAGTATGACTTTAAGCAGACTGTCTGCAATGAGTGGGGCTGTGTTCCTTTCTTGCTGGTTGTTTAGTGTGAGGTGTGCAGCACAGGAGTTTGCAGGCAGTCGTGTGGGGCCGGGTCTTGGTGTTGATATGAATACCTCTGGAAGCACACACACCAATTAATATTCCCTGGGCCTGGGAATTCTCCAGCGGTCTAGCATCCTGGACTCAGCACTCCCACCCCAGAGGCCCAGGCCCATCCCCTGGCTGGGGAACCAAGAGCCCACAAGCCACACCATGCAGCCAGAGAAAAAGAAAAGAAAAGAGGAAAGAACAGAGACAGATAAACAACACCCTGGACTAACAGCAAAAGCAACAGCAAAGAAACAGCAGCAACAACAACACACACACAAAGAGAAAAAAAAAAAAGAGAATAAACAAAGAATTAAAAAATGAGAACAGTCAATAAGGACTAAACTAACAAAAAATGAAAACTAAAGCAAAATCAGAAAGCAAACAAACAACAAGAGTAGCAAGAAAACATAAAATATACACATAAAAACCAATCAAAAAAAGAGAAAAATAAAGTAAAATCAAAAACAAGATAAAAACCTACAAAACAACAAAAAACTAAAGTAAAACTAGAAAAGTAAAAAAATAAATAAAAATACATATTAAAAAATAAGAAAATAAAAAATAATAAAAGCAACAACAGCAACAACTGAACAAAATGAAAGAAACAAAAAAAAGAATAATAGTAATAAGAATATTTTCTTGGGGCCTCCGCTGTCAGTGTCCTTGTTCCCACAGTGAGGCAGAGCTAATCCCCACCTCCCCAGGAGGCCTTCCAATACCTCCAGGTAGGTCTCTGGGCCTGCCGCGGGCACTGTGGGGCCAGCTCAGACTCTGACCTGGCCCAGTTCCTGCATGTATTTGTCCCCTAAGGCCACTGCTGCGAAGACTAGACCGTTCTCCATTGTGGGAGCACTCATTGTCTATTCAGATATTCCACAGGCGCAGGACTTACCAAGCCAATCTGGGGGATTTAACCTGTGGCTTGTGCAGCTGCACAGAAAGACTTCCATTCCCCTTCCTTGGTCGCACTGACCTTGGGGTTTAGCTTTGGTTTTGACCCCACTTCTGTGTGCCACCCTCAGGTGTTTGTTCCCTGCCCAGGTGAGAGGGAGCAAAAGCAGTGGCTGCTGGGGGAACACTTAATCACTCAGACCAGGGTGTGCGCAAATTGCCTGCAGCGTCAGGAGCCAGCAGGCGGTTGTAACCAACTGTAGTGGCTCACTCTGGTGGGAGTCCCTCCCAGTGCCCGTGGAGGCAGGAGCTGGTGTGTGGCAGTGGTAGTGGCTCCATGCTCCACGTGCCTCTCAACCGTGGTGCCTCGCTTTGAAGGCAGACCACACTTCCTCTAGGGGCATTCCCAGCCGTGCATCCCATCCCTCCCGTCCCCTCTGCTGTATCTGTGCAGCGAATAGCGTTCCTCTACTCGGATCAGTTCTCCCACCCCCACGCTTTAGCACTCAGCCCCCGCCAGCACTGGTGGATTCTCGTCCCAGGCAGGGCTGCCAGGGCTGATTCCCAAGGAGGCTTTGGGATGAGCGGCGCTCAGGCCCCAGAGCCCTCACGGGTGGAGTGGAGCCCGGCCTGAGGGGCAGGTGGGCACGGCTCAGAAGGGAACCCCTCCCATGGCCCAAAGAAACTGGTAGATGCTGGAAGGGGCTGTAATGGCGGCTTTGCCCCTTGTGCGCCACTCAACATTGACGCCTTGTTTCTATGGTGTCCCGGGATTTTTCTGCAGACTTTCCTGGTTGTGGAGCTCCTTACTCCTGTCTCTTCAGGCTGTCTTTTCACTGCCAATAGCTGTCTTCTCCCTGGGTCTACGCTCCAAACCCCACTTTCCAGCACCCAGCCCCCCTCTGCAACAGGTGACTCACAACCCAGGCTGGAAGGCGCAGAGCTGCAGTGTAGACCATGCGCACAATTCTTACTTTGTCCTGCCTTCCACAGACTGTCTGCTGCATTCTCCTTTGATCCCCTGAAGGTTCTTTTCTGTCCCAGTTGATTTCCCCACCCTGAGGGAGTTTTTCTGAGTACAGGGACCTCCCTTCACTTTCAGCTTCCCACCAGGGTTGCTGGTCCCTTTTTTTATTCCTCTTTTCTTCTTTCTTTCATCCTACCTGGTTGTGAGGGGATTTTTCTTGTTCTTTTAGGGGTCCGAAATCTTCCGCTAATGTTCAGTAGGTGCTTTATGAGAACTATTCCATTTGTAGATGTATTCTTGATGCACCTGTGAGCAGTGACAAATTCCGTGTCCTCCTATTCTGCCATCTTGACTCCTTCCCCAATGTGGCTTTTAGAACTAACTGTTGAAAGCTAAATGAGGCCTAAGGATATTCCTATCTGCTCTGGTCACAAAGTGACTTCTTATAATTCAGAGAAAAAGGAGAAACATAAGTAAGTTAATATATAGTGAAAAATCAAGCAAAATACATGGCAAAGAAAATGTGACCACCATTCTCTTGCCCTTTGTTTTCAAGGCTCTTGGGGGCATTCTTACTATTTTTCATATTTGGATAACATGTCCGTTACCCTGGAGAACTATGTCCTGAAATGCACACTTTTCCCTAACAAAAATCAGTAAAGCATACAGAGTTTTTCAGAGAATCTAAGGTAAGACGATATGATCTCAAAAAACTACAAAAGAATAACAGTACTTAGCTACTTCTAGGAAACAGGAGGGATGCAAGAACAGCCAAAATAATTTTAAGGTAAACCTAAAATCAAATGGCATAATACCGTTTTGCAGTTTAAAAAAATGCTTGGTTTTAAAATACAGATGTATGGTATCAGCTAAAGCAATGAATCTATCTCTAAAGCAAGATACTAAAGAGAATATTTATTTTATGAATTAAAAAGCAGAACCAAATGACATTAATTGGGACATTTTTATCACTACTGGGCAATGACTATATGTGAATTAAACTGGTGACATACTAATGTTCCTGCCAACGTAACTTGGTCAGAAGACACTGTTATACAACTCTACAGAAGGAATCAAAGAAAATACATGTGCAAAGTTTCACTCTGACATTCAACGAGTAGAGCCTGCACTTAAAAGTCTTCAAGGGTTCCTGAATATGGAATCTCAGTCAATTAATCCAATTCTCTTTTTTTTAAATTGTAGACTCTGACCTTAAAAAGAAGACACATTCTGTCTGATTTTGAAGTATATCCAAAGTACACCTTGAACAGCCCAAAGCTCTGAGTTCAATACCTATTCTTTCCCATAGATCCTCAGTACTGACAGCATGAAGAAAAGAAAAAATTAAGCACAGCTACTTTTTCTCTAAGAATGTTACTCCTTTTTATCAACAGCTATTGTCATTTTTGCATTTCAAAGGCTCAGAACACACATTTAAAATGTCCACTATCATACAGACAAGCCAAAGGGGGAGTATGAGTGTGGGTGTGTAGACAAATTGAGGGACAGTTTGGCACCAAAAACGAATCATTTTGAAGATGGCTTTAAGAAGAAGCAATTTAGTTTAAATACCAAGAGCCTGGAATTAAGGACAGGGAAATAAAGGAACTAGAGTAGTGGAGTTAGTCCATGTGAATAAACAGCACAGATCTACTGGATTTCTGTCTCTGAATCCTGTTTGCTGGTAGACGCTCTTGAATCCTTTCTAGGTCTGATCTTTTAGGTCACATGCTCAGATTATTTCCTCAGGTTTTCCTCAAATAGCTGTATCTTTATTGAACTGCATATTAAGGTAGTCTTTTCAGGTCTTCAACTATTTTCTGTATTTTCCTGGGACACAAGTCACATGTACAAGCACCATCTTATTAGAAAAATATACACAAAACTGCTGCCAACATATATTTATGATAATACCAATCAGTCAGGATGTACTCAGTGATAATACAAAATTAACATACAAAATGCAAGGGAGGTAGGTGCCAAAACAACTGCACACTCAATTGCATACTGAAGGTCACGTAAACATCATGAGGGTGGATGACTGTGCTTATCTTATTCCCTTTGTAATTATCTCTAGCCTCCAACACAACAGAACAGGCACTGAATAAACATTTGCTGAATAAATAAGTTTTCAAAAATGCTGCAAATGAGGAAATTAAAATGGCCACAGTTGTTTCAGTTATCTGTCTTACCATTTGCCACATCTCTCTGCTGCTTTCTGGTAATGGCAGGAAACCCCAAATTCCACTTTCCTGGCTTACTCTCCAGATTACAACAAACCTTCTACTCATTCCGTATTTATGTAACAGAATTATCCATGAACTTCCATACACCTGGTCTACAATAATAATTGTTGATAATTATGGCTTGTTAGACCTTAAATTACTTTTTAAACAGCAAAGGTTACCTTGTGCTCAATACTCTTTGAATGTATTTAGTTTTTTAAAATATCCATAACTTTGCATTACCCCCAAGTTAAAATGAACAAAAAGTACTATCATTCAACCATGTTGAATGATGATGTTTATTATACATTAATCACTGTGAAAGTTCACATGATAAGATAAAGTGATGGACAGAAAACAAGACATGGAACTTTTAAAAGTACATTGATATTATTTCAGACCAAAAAAGAAAAAGGAAAGGATTAGCCTTGACTATGGCAACTATGTCATTTAGAGGTCTAGCATGTCTCTCTCCATCAGTTTCTTACTGAAATAAAAGACAATACAAGTATTTCATATACAATGTGGTCAAATGGTTAATTTCTTAGTCAGCTATGTATTAGCACCATGTAACACTTTGGTAGCTATATACATGAGAAGAAATTCTCAATTTACTATCATCAAATGTTTTCCCTAACATGCTTCACTGAGACATGATATTACAAAGATATAGGGGAAACTATTATGCACTCTAGATGTTTATGTCTAGGTGGGACATGAACAAACTGGCAACACAAAGAGAGGTACAACTCTCTACATGCCTAGGGGAAAAACAGATGGCGCATGCTAGTGGGAGATGGGGCAGCTGGCAGCAAGAGGTAATTGGAAAGGACTTTTAAGAGTTGAGGCTTACAGGATGGACAAAATTTAGAAAGGCAAAAAGGAAAGGCAGAGAATAGGCTTAGACTGGATTTAAGGAAAAGAATGTGGCAGATGTAGGAGGTTAAAAAACAGTACCATTGGGGAATGAAGTTAAAAACAGTAAGAAAATACTGTAGTGGGCTTGAGCTTTCGATTTTGGTTTAAGGCTTATGTACCGAATGCCTAGTGAAGCCTGGTTCATGGCAGACACTCAACTCTAGCAACCCTCACTTCCTCTCCACTTGACATTGGCCTCCTACACACCTAACCTAACCCCAAAAGTTGTCCTGAGAACTGCTACACATTTAAAATCTTAAAAGCCAATCTGGCCACAATCTTCCATCTTTCTGGCTGTCTCAAACCTCCATTCCCACTACACCTTCAGTAAAACAGAAACTTTACTCCCTTCTGACATCATTCCCTACTGGGCGAGGAAGAAAATAATAAAGCAAGCAAATAAATATAAACTCAGAGCTTTGAATGTTCTATACGGAAAACAGAGTGTAACAACAGAGAGGTATGGGAAGATCTATTCACATAGTGTGGTCAGAGGAAAACTTCCTGAGGAGTGACATTTAAGATAAGACATGGGGCTTCCCTGGTGGTGCAGCGGTTGAGAGTCCGCCTGCCGATGCAGGGGACACGGGTTCGTGCCCCGGGCCGGGAAGATCCCACATGCCGCGGAGCGGCTGGTCCCGTGAACCATGGCCGCTGAGCCTGCGCGTCCGGAGCCTGTGCTCCGCAACGGGAGAGGCCACAGCAGTGAGAGGCCCGCGTACCGCAAAAAAAAAAAAGATAAGACATGAAGGAGAAGGAGCCAACCCTGGGAATAACAGAGGATAGGATGCTCCAGCCAGAGGGAACGGCACATACAAAGGCCTGTAGAAGAGAAAGATCCTGGCTTCATCTAGGATGGAACAGAAGTAAAGGAGGTCAGAGAAGGTGACGGGGGCCACATGACACAAGGCTTTGTGAGCTGTGATGAGTTTGTAACTTACGCAAACTGTAATGGGATTTCATCGAAAAGTTTGAAGCAGGAGGGTAACATGGTCAACACTGTTGGTAAAAGATGACCATGACTGTGGCATGCAGAAGCGGTGCTAGAGGCAGGATGGGCATGGGGTCACTGCAGGGAAGTTTCGGACACTCCAGCTAGTATAGAACCGGCACGTGGTAAATGTCCCAAATATAGATGACAGAATTAACGAATAAATGAGTCAACTTTAAAGCTGGGAGTGGTAGTTACCAATTAGTTTTAGAATGATTAGTCTAGCAATGCATTCTAGACTACAGAAGAATCCATGTTGGGAGAGCGTTAGTCATAGACCCTGACTATCTGGACTTCTAAAAAACATTCTACAGTTGACTATGCCTTCTGAAAATTCAGTCAAGCTTTATAGGATTTCCAAGAACAGCGTAACAGAACAGGGATCTTATTTATGCAAAAAGGATTAAATCAGTCTGTGTAAGCTGTTCCTCAAGTTTAATATGAATCTTTATTTATCTTGTGTCTGGCCAACTGTGTGTGTGTGTGTGTGTGTGTGTGTGTGTGTAATATAATGTGTTTAGAGATGCTGAAGACTGATGATTGATCAAGAAAAACCCAAGCTGAAATTGTTAAGAGCTGGGACATGAGCCAGTTTGCAATCACCATAGGAACTGCTTGAGCTGAGTTCCTTGATGTCATTCTGGTCATGAGCATTCCTCAAAGGACACCACTCTGCATAGTTTAGTTCTCTGATGCAAAAGGTGTAACTTCTGAAATCCGGCTGAATTGTTTTAAAAAGGAATTGTCAATAAAATTAAGCTCAACCTATTCACTGATTATAAGAACAATAAAAATAAACGGTGGCCCTTATGCTATATAAAAAGTCTATCAGAAACATATGGAGGTACACTTTGAGAGATCTAGCTCTGAATCTCATCTTCATTGGATTTTTTTTCATTTGCTTTTCATGGAATCATATAAAAGGGGGAAAAGGAGGTGAAAATTTCATCAGTTCCTAGTAGAAATTTTTCCTCAGAAGTAATAAAGAAAAAGATATTTTCTTGGAGTGAAGTGGAGCTTTTCAAAAACATATATTATTTTTAAAAGCAAAACAGATAGATTACTGAGCACACAGATTCACATTCTCTTGCTTTGCAAATGTCTTCATGGTACAATGAAACTCTAAGCACAGTGATACCAATTTATTATTTCTAGTTCCTATGGAAATATGCATTCAATTAAGTGAAGGCAATTGATATGGACACAAGTACAAAGCAAATACATTAGGGAGAAGTCATATAATAAATAACTCTAGTAAAATGAGCTCTGAGATATCAGAAATAATAGCCACAAAGGACCCCAAAGTCACTGTGGAATGTTCTCTTAAGTTACTAGCCACCAGTACCATTATGAAAACAAAAGCAAAAACATAATCCTACATTTTAGAATCCCACACTTGGAATTTGCCATGTGCAAATAAACATCACACATAGGAAGATTAAGGCTGAGAAAAGACTACACCAAACTCAAAGAAAGGAAAGGAGGGAGGGAGGGAGATTTATCAATACATGTGACAAACAAGGCCTTGTTCAATAAATCTCAGTATCTAAAAATGAATACCAATCTCCTAAATAAGGTCATATAAATAAGAGTACATACTTCTTTTTTTTTTTTTTTACAAACCTGTTAGTTATTCAGGACTCGTAACCTCCAGGCAGAGAATTAGATAAAACTATAAATACATAAAAAATCAATTGGCAAATATTTGTTGGCACTCTACTATGTGCTAAGCACTATGGTAAGGTCTGTAAGGAAAAAACCTGAGCTTTAATTCATTTTGACAAGAATTTATTGTGCATTTCTGTTGTGCCATGTACTAAGATAATCATCAGAGGCCATAAAATAGATGAGACATCACTCTAGCAAAACAGAAATTGTTTGCAATATAATTTATGGGCAACACATGCTACTGAACTGGCATAAGACGAAAAATGGGCCAAATGAACAGTACAGATATGTGTGCTAAGGGTTTTCGTAACAGAGAGATGATTTAGGCTTAGTCTGTCAGAGTTTTTCACAAGAGAGATGGCAATTGACTTGGGCTTGAAAAAGAATGGAGGGAGAGAAGCAGAAAAGTGAATACAGTTGACAAAAGTGATAGGGCAGGAATTTACAAGGCTTGTTTGGGCCCTGATAAGACCTGAGAGTTTAATTTTGAGGAGACTGGAAACGATGATGGAGAGTAGGCTGGGCCAGACAGAGAAATACCCTTTAATGGGTAAGGGGTCTTTGGAGTGATGACAATACTTCGGAACTAGAAAGAGGTAATGGATGCACAAAACCAAATGTTATGTTACGTGAATTTCACATTTTGTTAATGTTGATGATGATGAAAATTATTATCGTTAATTAGAAAAACACTGGAAATATCTAAACATCCAGCCATGTAGAGACCGGATGTTGAAAATCTATATGATAATGTTGGAAAGTCCATATGATTAAAAACCTGTATATTCTCTAAATACAATATTAGAGGAGAATATTTAATGACATAGATATAGGTTCATGGTGTACTGTGTAAAAAAGCAAATTACCAAACAGTTTACCGTATCAAATTTATAATAAAAGAGACTGGAATGATGTACTCCAAAATGTTAGCAGTGTCGTCTCTGGGTGTTAGGATCATGAGTGATTTAAATTTTCTTCCTTTTTCCTTATTTTTCATAGCAAACATCTATTTTTAAGATAACGTTTATTAGAAATGTTTTCATGTAAAATACAGTATTTTATCAGAATGGACTCACTGCAGATACAGAACTTAGCAAGATGATTCATGATGTTTTTCTAGATAGAGCCAGGCATAAAGTAAAAGATTTGCACACAATATGCTACTTTAAGTAGCAATTTACAACATTTGGTGGAATTAAAATGAGCTGTAGGTGAATAGCTTACTCCATAGCACATGCAAATTTTCAATGATTTTCTTTCTTTTTTAATCTCACAGTATTTACTCTCAATTCTGCCCCAGAGTGACAGCATAAAGACTAGTCTCTTTCTACATTATTTTTGTTTGTAAAATTCTATCAAATAACAGATTTCAACTGTAGCCCATGGTCTCCCTCCTTTTCTTTTGGCTTGATACTTGTTTTTCTTTGAAGGTATTACTAACCAAGAGGGCTCATCCTCTCAAAATATGAAGTTCACCATCATTGCTCACTTCCTCATTTCCTCACTCTTAACAACTTTCTCTGAATATGGTCAACTCGTGTCACTACAATCATCAATCCCAAATTATTTTAACTTTTCATTATTTCCAAGGTGGGACAAAATAAAGGCAATCAGGTAAAACCTTTAGTTCAGATTTCCTCCATATTTCATGAAATCCATCAAACAATTGCCCAGATTATATTTCACAGTAAGATGAGCAAAAGCACACCTCCCTCTTCAGCTGTAGCCCCTTTCCTCGTGCATTCATGGATGCCAAAATCAGAACCTACAGTTCGGAAGCTGTACACAGTTGCATCTTGTTTTGAGTTTTTGTTTGCAAACTGTCAGTAAGATCAGAATAAATTGCATGATATGCAGTCCAATATGTATATTCTTGAGCACATCTCAATGTATCCACCAAAAAACATTCATAGCTGCAGGTGTACAAAAAAAAAGGCAGAATTATGGCTTGATTTGCCTTGATAAGCATGGCAATTTTCTGTATACTTTTCATAAAGTGCTAATCAATTTCAGCTCAAAATAGATTGAAACACCCAACAGATTGCTGCCATAGTCCACAAATGTTTGTCACTAGTAGACTGGCAATAATGTGAATTCTGAAGAGGAAAACTGCAACTGAACTACACCTTATAAAAATCCCTTTCATTTGCCTTAATAATCCTTGAAGAAATTCTAAGAATTATTTAGAATTATTTTGAAATCATGTAAATTTGAAATTTCTGTTTTTTCTTGTTACATCTAAGTCTTGCTTGTCACATAGTAACATCCGTTAAGTATGGTTATAGGTGGATTATATTTAGAACTCAGTTTAATGATGATATTTAAGAATCAGATATCACATCCATATTGCTTAATATTCCTCTAAAATATAATTACAGACATCACATACAACTTGGAATTGGATCATCACAGACTTCTGCAATAAATTACTCTTTGTCTATATCTTTAACCAGGAGATGTAGTGCAATTTTTTGAAAATGTTTTGTCAATATTCTAGTCTTCCATTAAGGTTATTTCACAAGCACTAAGAGGTGCTAATATTCATATTAATGCACCTTTTCGAGGAGCAGTACTCTTGCCATATGAATCACTCATCTGCCCAGGATGTTTTGCCAAACACAAATGCCAAAACTTTGCTGAGGACTGTCACACACCTACAAGGGAGCCTCTGCTCAAAACTGAGCATACACTTTCCCTTTCCCTTTCGTTAAGTGTGAGACACAATCAGTAATGACATTTAGATCTGGGTATGGTATGTTCTCCATGGAAAGTAAGAAATTGAATGAGAATAGATAACATTTCAAATTTTCACACCTTCCTCTTCAAAACTACGAAAGTGATAATATAATCTGGGGGGGGGAATAAAAGTTACACAATTTGGCTTTAGAAAAAAAGAGTACTTAAAAGCTGTGACTTTAAGCAACTTCTGTGATCACCACCTGCTAAAAAGTTTTGCCGAAATCAGAGGCAGTAGAGTGTAGTAGACACAGGCTCTGCAGTCAGAAAGCTTGAGTTCTTATGTTGACTCTGCCATTAAATATGTGACCCTGAACATGACTTGTCCTCACCATGTCTCAGTTTCCTCATCTATAAAAAGGGGGTTATGAGAGTACCTAACTCAGGGTGAAGTGAGATAATTAACACCTGCAAAATTCTGAGGATTAAATGAGATAATACATGCAAAGTTCTTACCAAAACAGGTTCTCATCAATTTTTAATAAATGTTAGCTACTTTTATCAGCATCACCAGCATGAGCATCATCATTTCAAAGGGCAGTGAGTGCTCTTACCTGACTTGTCTGCCAAGTGTTTGTTTCTAGGTCTGGGTCCTCATGTATTACATAAATTAACCTATTTTCTAAAGGAGATGATAACATGTTTGGAAATTAAGCCAGTGCTGCATGAGACGGTAAAGCTCTTGGCCCAAATTACCATCTACTAATCCTGGTAAAATACGGATGAAAAAAGTATGTGAAAGATAGGAAACACACTTAGAAAGGGTGATCTTGACTCTCCTGAACAAATAGAAAAGTGTCATCTTTTGCTTATTCCAGACCTAATATAACAGTAGCTGTATTCACTGATAAACTGTTCCCGTGATGTTTTTATTCTCACTCATTAATCTAGTCTCTGGAATTTAGCTAGTTAGTCACCTCTAGTTAGCCATTAGATTTTCAGGAGCCACTGGGGAAAAAGTTTACACATTCTGACCTTGAAAATTTGATTCTGATACTGTTTCAGGAGAGGAAATTCATTTTATTTATCCAACAAAGAAACAAAAACACACTATTCAGGAAAAACTTTCTAATGTACTTACAATGGAACCACAAAAATACATTTCAAATCTTCTTAAATAACTACTACAATCAAAAGGAAAACATCTGACTGGCCTGACTCAAAAAACATTTAACAATCTCCACACCAAATACCTTCCCTTTTTTTCCTTCCCTTTGGAATATTTCTATTTGTTAGCTGCTATGGAGCAAATCAATGTACAAAAGCAGTCAAAATGGAAACACAGTCACGTGAATTCAGGCTATGAAAAACTATATATGTATTTAGATGTTGCTTCCCTGAGATCACAAAGAGTCATTTGTCAGTTTCCCCTTAGCATCTATTAGATTTTATATTTGTGTTTTTCTTCAAAATGTCAAGGCACCAGCATAAATGACTTCATGAGATAAATTATTACCTTGTTCACTTTTCCAAAGACAATTTTATATACAAGTTATAGATGAAGGCTGCAAATATTGCTTTACAAGTGAATCTGGTGTTGTTTATATTATCATCTCATAATTAGAGGCACTTTCTCAAGGACAAGGTTTTGGAATTTAGCCATGTATTATTAAGTTAAAATTAGATTTTACAAGAGGTTACCAATTGGGAAAAACAGCATTCATTGTTATATTGTATATTTTGAAGACAGCAAAGCAAGATCATGACATTTTCAAAAATACTTTATACCTAATAAATATTCAACATGCATTTGTGAACTGATGTGAGTAAATACCCTTCCCGTGCAAAAGACTTTTAAATATTTTTTTTAAAAGTGCCTGAATGGGGCTTCCCTGGTGGCGCAGTGGTAGAGAATCCGCCTGCCGATGCAGGGGACACGGGTTCGTGCCCCGGTCCGGGAAGATCCCACGTGCCGCGGAGCGGCTGGGCCCGTGAGCCATGGCCGCTGAGCCTGCGTGTCCAGAGCCTGTGCTACGCAACGGCAGAGGCCACAACAGTGAGAGGCCCGAGTACCGCAAAAAAAAAAAAAAAAAAAGTGCCTGAACACATCGTACAAGATGGCTGTTAGCCATTTTTTAATAAGTAATTTACACAAATAGGGGGGCACCCATCCCAGAAATGGGCAAGAAAAACCACTGTAAAGAGAGAGAACAGTAAAGAATATGTTCATATTAAATAATTTCATATTAATGCTATTCTTATCTTTATAAAATGTGTATTATTTTAAATTTTATAATATATGCATTTCATTAATAAAGTTATGTGGAATATGTGATCTGGAATATATGATCCAATTTGTTTTCACCAATGGTGTGTGTGCTCAAAAGAGTTTGAAGACTACACAAAAACTCTTCATTCACAGATTGAATTCATGCAGTTATTTTATATGTTATTAAGATTTATTTGCTACAGGTCTAACAGGTTTATCAAACGAGGCTGGCATGTGTATTAATATATATTTCATTGCTTGGTAGTATACATAGTAAAAGCTCCATGTATCTTGAATAATCAGACTGCTTTGTAATCACACACATTTCAACTTCAAGTTTTAGCTAATATTCATGGAGAGGAAAAATTTTTTTAAATGATGACTATAGTAAGTATATTAAGTCTTTATAGCTGTAAAGATTTTTACCCTGAGAGATGCAATGCATGTATCTTAGGCAAACTTCTGAACTTTCCAAAACTTAAGTTTTTACATGTATAACATGGAGATAATACCTCACAGATCTTTTTTTAGAGGTGGGACGGGAGGTTCACAAAAGCCAGGATGTTAGTTCATATTAACATTATTAAGGTCCAGGAGGCATATGTAAAACAGAAAGTAACAAGTGTTTGCAATAATATGCAAAAACTGGAACCCTGACACATTGCTGGTGGGAATGTAAAATATTGCAGCCACTGTAGAAAACCGTTTGGCAGTTCTTCAAAAAGTTAAACACAGAATTACCATATGACCCAGCAATTCCACTCCTAGGTAATATACCCACCCAAAAGAATGGAAAACAGGAACTCAAACAGATACTTGTACATCCGTGTTCACAGCAGTATTATACACAACAGCCAAAAGGTAGAAACAACCCAAGTGTCCATAGGTGAATGTATAAACAAATTGTGGCATATACATATAATGGGATATCATTCAACCATAAAAAGGAATGTTTTGATACATGCTACAACCTAGATGAGCCTTAAAACATTATGCGAGGTGAAATAAACCAGACACAGAAGGACAAACATTATAATGATTCCACTTATGTGAAATATCTAGAATAGGCAAATTCAAGGACAGAAAGATTATAAATTACCAGGAATTAGAGGGAGGAGGGAACAGAGAGGTACTGCTTAATGGGTACAGAATTTCTGTTTGGGGTGATGAAAAAGTCCTGGATTTAGATAGTGGTATTGGTTGGTCAACATCATGAGTGTATTTAATACCACTAAGTTGTACACTTGAAAATGATTTAAGTGGTAAATTTATGCTACGTTCATTTTACCACAATAAAACATTTTAATAAATAAATATAAAATGATACTATCACATCCTCTCCAGAATAATTCTTTCTATTCTAATCTCCTCTTTACAGTAAAAATTACTGAAAGGGTTGTCTTCACTCATGGCGCCCACTTCTGATCTAACTCCGCAACCCCTTTCAGCCTGGCCTGGGCCCCATAGGGCTCCTGAAATGCCTTCACCAAGCACACCACCCAGAACCTCACTGCCAAATCCTTCCCTGACATGCCCACTGACCACTGCCTCATACTAAAAACACCATGTTCCCTCAGTTTCTTTAAATGACACACTAGGTTCTCCTCCTTTCTCTCTGACCCACTCCTGCCCAGTTTTGCTATTTGTTTGTTTTTTGTTTTTGTTGGTTTGGTTAGGTTTGGTTGTGGGCCGTTCACCCTCTGCTAATTCTTTAATTTTTGTCCTCTGGTTCCATATTTTAGACTTCTTGAGTCCATTCCATGGACTCTCACTAGGCTTATCCATCCCCTCCCAAGGCTTCAGTGAAAATGGATGTGTTTTCCCAAAATCTCCCCTTCCTTTTATGTCCTTACCTTGGTGAAACGCTCCATCATTCACTCAGTAGTCTGAGCCATAATGTCATCCTTTGCTTTTCCCTCCCCACCCCACATGCACATAAACTCACATGCAATGTTCTTAAGTCTTGTTAAGTCCAGCTTTTGAATAGCTCTGGAATTCATTTACTCCTTTTTATGCCCACAACCAGTGCCAGTTATTGCCCTCACTGTAATGTACTTAGTAAGTGACAGCAGTGCCTCTTGTTCCATTCCAATCTCTTCTCGCCAATGCAGCCAGACTTAAATTTCTAAAGTATATATTTGGCCATACTCTTCTCCTCTACAAAACTCTTGCATGGTTCCTCCACGCCATCAGAATCATGGTAAAAGGTGACATATATCTTCATTATATAACCTCCTTTTATCTATGGCATCTCTTCTCTCCCCACCACCAAACTCAATGTTCCAAGCAGAGTAAACTCCTCTCAGTTATGAAGGCAGGTTCTCTGAGCTCTACAGGCAGATCACCAAACCTGGACTTGTGAGAGTGAAAAAGAAACCATCCAAATAGAACAACAGGCATAACAGACTATCCCAGGAAAACTGGAAGATGCTCTCTCAGCCCACAAGCCCTCTGCCCTTATTGTTCTCTCCAAGGTCGCCTCCAACCATTTCATCTAATTAACTTCCAGTTCTCATTGAACTAAGCTGTTGCTTCTTTCATAAAATTTTTCTTGAAGCCCCAGAAAAGAAACCCTGAAATCCCTAAACTTCCTACATTTTCCCACTTCACTCTTTATTTACCCCTTTCATAATCTTTATGGTACTTTATTTTAATTTTCTGTTTATTTATAAACTCTCCCCCTGCTCCACTGCAATTGCCTCTACACTCTTTGAGGACAAGACTTATTAGCATTGTATATCTGAACCCAGCTCAGTCTGACATGACAGTAAGCAGTTGATAAATATTTGAATAAACAAATGTTTTCAAATTATGAATTGATAACCATAAAAGCAAAGAATCTATTAAATACATATTTGGACATAGTGATTTCAGTATTTTAGTTAGCTTTTAATTATTCTACAAATAATAATTTACTATATCCATTGTATATTTCTATCTGATTTGTAATCATGTAATATATCATAACCCTGTAAAGGCTCAAAGACCAATCCTAGGTATCTATTCTGTAGAAACAATTACAACTAAAAATAAATAAGCTTCGGTCTAAAAGTTATATCTTTTCTGTTTCTTTGTTTTCATTGTGGTAAAATATACTTAATATAAAATTTACCATCTTAACCATTTTTAACTGTACATATCAGTAGGGTTAGGTATATTCAATTGCCAGAAATTTTTCATCATGCAAAACTGAAATCCTGTACCCATTACACAACAATTCCTCATTTCCTGTTTCCCTAGCCTCTGGCAACCACCGAATGGTTTCTGTGAATTTAACAAATCTAGATACCTCACATAAACGGGATCATGTAGTATTTGTCTTTTTGTGACTCACATATTTAAACTTCGCATAGTAGTTCATCCATTTTGTAGTACATGTCATAATTTCCCTTTTAAGGTTGAATAATATTTTACTGTATGTATATACCATGTTTTATTTATCCATTAATCCATCAATGGACACTTGCGTTGCTTCCACCTCTTGGCTTTGTGAAAAACACTACTATGAACATGGTCACAGTTTCTTTTTTTTTCTTCTTTCTTTCTTTCTTTATTTGTGGCTGTGTTGAGTCTTTGTTGACGTGTGTGGGCTTTCTTTAGTTGTGGGGAGCGGGGGCTACTCTTGGTTGTGGTGCACGGGCTTCTCATTGTGGTGGCTTCTCGTTACAGAGCACAGGCTCTAGGCACACAGGCTTCCGTGGTTGTGGTACATGGGCTCAGCAGTTGTGGCTCGCGGGCTCAGTAACTGTGCCTCGCGGGTTCTAGAGCTCAGGCTCGGTAGTTGTGGCGCACGGGCTTAATGGCTCCGCAGCATGTGGGATCTTCCCGGACCAGGGATCAAACACGTGTCCCCTGCATTGGCAGGCAGATTCTTAACCACTGCATCACTGGGGAAGTCCCACAAGTTTCTTTTAATAACAGAAAATAAACAATATCACAATCATTAAAAATAAAGAAGTAGGGCTTCCCCGGTGGCGGAGTGGTTGAGAGTCCGCCTGCCGATGCAGGGGACCTGGGTTCGTGCCCCAGTCCGGGAAGATCCCACATGCTGCGGAGCAGCTGACCCTGTGAGCCATGGCCGCTGAGCCTGCACGTCCGGAGCCTGTGCTCCGCAACGGGAGAGGCCACAACAGTGAGAGGCCCGCATACCGCAAAAATATAAATAAATAAATAAATAATAAAAAAATAAAGAAGTAAAAGTTTACAGAAAAGAGAAATATTTTACCATGTGTATACTTATTGCTTTTTTTCTATAGATATTACTTTTAGAAGAAATTTTATCTTTGTGACTCACACTTTCACTAACAGATATACGTTTAACACAATCCAAATATCATGTCTGTTCTAAAAATTAATACTCATTCACTTTAATGACAAAGTAGCTCTTTTTAGCTACATTTAGAAGGTACTTACTTTGGGAAAACACTTGTTTTCTGATTTGGGGATATATTTGATGGACACAGCATAAAATACTTTACTTCATGCATAAATATGTAAACAACTACGGGCCCTTTGGGGCTGCATCTGAGATTTGCCACCAAATTTGCAGAGTCCAGAGACTCCAAGGCTGGGAACAAAGATAAGGAGAATTAAATAAATTGAGAACACAATTCACAATTACGAAACTTCTGCAATCTGTCTTTACTCACTGCTCTCAGATGCATCATTGTCAGCATCTGACCCCGTTAGGTGGCTGATAAGAGGATTTTGAAGGCCAGCAGATTTTATTTTTAACCTCTCCATATGGTTGACCTTCTAGTTTCAATGTGAGCATCATCTGCAGAGATGATCATCAAATGGCAACTCCTACCCTAAAATGTTTTGGGTAATTTGGTCAACTCAAAAGTGATGCTCAGTTAAAGAACAACGTGTGATCTTCTTTGTACTTTAAAGTCTGTACACAAATACATTTTAAAAGGTCTGCCGCAAATACATTTTAAAAGGTCTGCAGGGCTACAGGCAAACATTTCAAAAATAATTTACTGACATTAGGATTAAAACAATTTTTTCAAACTATATGCAATGTTCTGCTTGTATAATGAATAAAAGTGTAACAGTAACTTTTGCTGGTAAGATTTTTTTATCAGCTAAGCTATTTTTTAATATGAAACAAAAAAAATTTAAAATAACTAAAACACAGAAAATAAGACTTTATAAAAAACTTTCAAATGTACACTGATGTATTAATATGTCAAGTCTAATATTAGCAATACCAATGATAAATTTAACACATTATGTTATTACATTTTTCAAAATGAAAGATACTAATTATGTTATCTGCAATTCATGGTCCACAATTTTATACCCTCTTGAACCTTGAAGATAAAGATGGCAAATATGACTTTCCATATATGAAAGTTTTATATATAAGAATAATATAACATTCTTATGGCCAAAAGGCAAATGAAAAGATGCTCAACATCGCCAATTATTAGAGAAATGTAAATCAAAACTACAATGAGGTATCACCTCACACCAGTCAGAATGCCCATCATCAAAAAATCTACAAATAATAAATGCTAGAGAGGGTGTGGAGAAAAAAGAACCCTCCTACACTGTTGGTGGGAATGTAAATTGGTAGAGCCGCTATGAAGAACAGTAGGGAGGCTAAAAAAACTATTTTTAAAAAACTAAAAATAGAGCTACCATATGATCCTGCAATTCCATTCCTGGGCATGTATCTGGAAAAAACCATAATTCGAAAAGATACACGCACCCCAGTAGTGTTCACTGCACCACTATTTACAGTAGCCAAGACATGGAAGCAACCTAAGTGTACATCGACAGATGAATGGATAAAGAAGATGTGGTATACTTATATGGTGGAATATTATTCAGCCATAAAAAAGAATGAAATAATTCCATTTGCAGCCACATGGATGGACCTAGAGATTATCACACTAAGTGAAGTAAGCCAGACAGAGAAAGATAAGTATCATATGATATCACCTATATATGGAATCTAAAAAAACTATACAAATGAACTTATGCATAAAACAGAAACAGACTCACAGACATAGAAAACAAACTTAGGGTTACCAAAGGAGAAGGGGTGGGGGATAAATTTGGAGTTTGGGATTAACATATAACACTACTATATATAAAACAGATAACCAACAAGGACCTACTGTATAGCACAGGGAACTCTACTCAATATTTTGTAATAACGTATAAGGGAAAAGAATCTGAAAAAGAATAGATATATGTATATGTAACTGAATCACTTTGCTAAAACTAACACAACATTATAAATCAACTAAACGTCAATTAAAAAATAATAGAATATTAAATTATTCATCTATCCATTTATTCAACAAACATTTAATAGACATTCATTATATCCCAAAGACAGATTCAAAGATATATCTAACAAAAAAGGAGAAGAGAAGAAATTCTCAACACATCAAGGACTTTAGTTAGGTGACAAAGACAAAAGTTAGCATATTATTAGAGCATATAAGCAGTTCACTGAGAGTGGAAGGGAAGGAGACTGGGGGTACAGGATGGAACAAGCACAGAATTCTCCCCTGAGAAGTCAAAAAAAAAAGCATCCTGCAAAGACTAGTAAATAATTCATTGGTAAATTCACCTGGGGCTGAGCCCAGGGTTTCATGGGTAAAGTGACAAGTCTCTAAGTAGAAGGAACGAGGAGGACAAAGGCACAAAGGCCAGTAAAAAATGTTTAATATATTTTTCTCTATAGGCTTTGTTATCAGTCCTGAGAAAAGAAAACGTATAATTTTATTTATTTCTGAGATGAGCTTTCAATGGGCACTGTTATTCAAAAAAGCAAAACAGTGTAATTCTTTTAACATTATGATCTCATACTTATCCACAGGGACCCCTTATTTTTTGGATGAAGCTGGATCTTCATTCATTTTCTTTTATAAATTCCCATTTACTCAAGACTTAGGAATGACACCATATACCAATTATAGGACCAAAGAGTGACTTTAGATATTTATCCAAGAGAGTTTGTAGAAATAATTATAACTTTAAAAAAAATGCCTCATTTCCTGGCAAAACCTGAATCAGAACAGCATTGAGCAGGGTTAAGGGGGAATTTCAATCAAGCCACACTTTTTTCTGATACGATGGTTGCAACATGTTTATAGAATACCTGACCTATGAGAAACTCTCTCTGATGTCCGTACAAAGCCCCTTCAGGCGACAGTGCAGTGTGGCTGCAGGAACTTTAGAAGAAGGACAAGAAAAAGGACAGGAAGAGACTTGCTCCCCACTTGGACACATTACTACACAAGGAACGCTTACAGTAAGTTCTAGCTGCTGACAAACACTGCTATTCATTAATATCCTAGAAATTAATGGAATTTTAGGGTGTACCTGACATGTTCAACAGTTCAGACTGAACTGTGCCCTGACAGTCTTTTAACAGTAGCTAGCAAAACTGAAAAGATATGAAAAGAGAACATAAAGGATTTCTATTACCTCTAAATGTAGATACATCCAGACCCAGGTAGAACATGAAAAGATTTCAGATGAAAGTCAATTGTAACTGCTTCTTACTCTCTCTCCCTCTCCCCCCCAACCAGAAGACACGAATTCATAGTTCCACTGAATTGATGGCAATGTCTTTTATGACATAATGTTATGAATGAAGAACTTATCAGTGTGTTTAAATGAACGAACTTATTTTCAAAAATCGTATTTGGGAGAGAGTTCCTGGAAGCATATGCAACCACGCCATGACAAAACTTACTCTGTGCCTAGCACCATCTGCTGACACCCTTCCAGGCAATTCTTTTAATATAATAAACCATACAAGCCAAGAAATGTAAGGTTGTCAGCAGGATGTAACCACACCCACTGTACACGTGTACCCAATGAGACAGTTTTTAACAGATTCTATAGCTATTTGCAAAAGAACAAAAGATGGACTAAGCAATTGCATTTGTTACTTTACCCGTCAGCCACATTTAATTTACAGTATAAATCATCCAGATTGGTATGTGATGGTAAAGATAAAACACGAATTGTAGTTGTTCTCCCTCCTTTGATGGTAGATGCTGTCATTTTAACATGAATGATTGACATTCGACATCAAGCAGTTTTCTGGAAAGGAACTTGTGCACCTCTCAATGGCACATCTGGTATCTGCAGATGGTGTGGATTAGCATAATTTTCCCAGCAACGATGCGCCAAAAGCATAACGCAAAATAAGACTTATGCCTGATGTCAATTGTTTGTTTCTTGCCAGTGTTAATATAAAATCTTCTAGAGACGGTTCTAATGCTTACTATCAGCTCAAACTACAGGGGAAAACTCAGGAAGCAATCCTGACTGCCCTGGGAGGGTGGATATGAATTAACTTTTATGATAGCCCACTGCCACTATTGCTCTCTCTTCATCTTGCACAAAGATGGTCAAGTCGCCCACTAGGGGTGTAACAGGTACACAACAGGGAGTTAACACAATGCATGCCCCCTATAATGCATGAAGATTTGATCTGTGTTGTACCTGTATGTGTGTGTACTTGATATATCCATACTGCAGTAGGAGCAATATTTCTTTCAAATAAGCATTAAATAAGCTATATGTTCTGTGAGGACAAGAATATGGAAAAACCGAGCACCCAATTTATAAAAGCAACAACACTAGGCTCCTTGAGAGATATAAAAGAATATAAGAGCCTTTCCTCAATGACTTTAAAATCAGGAAGAAAGAAAAGCTCAAGTTATTAATTTATGGTGTCATATGTCATAAGTGACATGAGTCCTATTCAATATGACTTGAAGCAATGTATAAATGCCTCATAAAATAACACAAGAAGGCCTATAAAAAGATGTATCAATTTTTACATGGAATAGGCTAGAAAGGCATCTCATGAAGGGAGATACCATATGCTCAAGACCTGGAATATAGGTTGTATTTTAGTAAGCAACATGTTCAAGAGAAGAAGAAAAAATACAGACCTAAATGGTTTCATTCAAGGGTAACAAGACAGCAAATCACAAGTGGCATATAAGGAAATCTGTGACATCCATATTGACCAACAGGGTTAACATAGGTGAGTAATGGGAATAAAACTCCACATAGCAATGAAATAGAAAAAAAATTAGAGGAGTGATGAAAAGAGCAGGTACACCATACAAATCAGAAATTCAGTTCCTAGGTAATGTATAATTTATTTATACAACGCTAAGTTACTTATAGCTCACCTAGTTCCAAAATTCCCAGTATTTACTGATACCTACTCAACCCTGCTTCTAAAATGATTTTAAAAGAGTTCACAAAGAAAGCATACAATGTATAAGGTGAAAATAGCTTGGTGAGTAAAGCTGGGCAAAGTCAGCCTTTTATTATACAAGTAGTGATAGTGACCTAAACCTTTGAAACATCTGTCTTCCCCTATCCCCTGAGTCGCTGTGTTCCTAATATGTGCAAACATCTCCCAAGCATTCTGAGTTCGGGTTCTCTTCAGAGTAAGATTACTATAAAATTATAAGCAGTAATCCTCTAGCCTTTGAGCTCTCAATACTATTTCTTAAACTCATTTTAATTTTAATGCAATTTAAAATGATAAATACTGGGAATTTCCTGGCGGTCCAGTGGTTAGGACTCTGCACTTCCACTGCAGGGGGCAACGGTTTGATCCCTGGTCGGGGAACTAGGATCCTGCATGCCTCACAGTGGCCAAAAAACAAAAAAATATATAAATACTGTTATCCTAATATGATCGAAATTGTGATTTTAAAGGCAATTATGTTTCAGATCTAAATTAGAAAGACTATTCCCAAACCAAAATTGTTTTAAGATTTGTAGTTACACAGTGAACTATATTCAGTATCTTGCAATAAACTATAATGGAAAAGAATCTGAAAAAGAATACATATATATGAAAACTGAATACAAATATGTATATATATATATATATATATATATATATATATAGTGTGTGTGTGTGTATATATGTATATATATATACACACACACATATATATACCAGAAACTAACACAACATTGTAAATCAACTATACTTCAATAAAAAAATTAAATTTAAAAGGATTTGTAGTTGCAATGATCTCTACCAATGCTTCTTCAAGTAATATACTAACAACTATTTTATCAGGGATAAAAAGAAGTTTCCATTTACATGAAAATATATACAAAACAACAGCTGACATCATTACTTAATAATGACACATTAGGAGTATTCTTCTAGAAATACTGTTGTTCACATTTTAAACTTTTTTTCTGAAGTTTTGCCCAATGCCATGGACATTGAAAAAAGAAATAAAAGAGTTTACGTATTAAAAATGAAATGACAGTATCATCATTTGAGTATAACAGCACATCTAAATAGAGAAGCAACCGAAAAACTACCCCATGAATGGTTATTTTCTTCTTTGCAACAAAAACAACAAAGATAGATAAAATAATTCTTTCTAACTTCCTATTAATTATTAGCTAAGTGATCATAAAACAAAATCATTCCACCTCGATTTCCTCATCTGCAAATATAAACAAAAGTATCTAATATGCATTATTATTTCCTTCAAGGAAAAAAAAGCTGTTGGGAAATCAGACAAGAAGTCAACATGTCTAAGTGGTTTTAATTATGAACAAATTCAAGTATATCATATATTTTCAAAACAGAAAAGTTTCAAAATTTAAAAACTATTCCTATGGTGGTCCAATAGTTCATTAATAAATTAAGAGAGATCTAGAATATTACTGGACAAAAGTTTGCTTTTATGGAGTTTTATAACAGCACATCAGTTTATATGTATAATATATAATGCATATGATCAAATGGTTCACTGGTTAATCAGTAGTCCAAGTATCATTTTAAAATAATATGAATCTGAAATAGAGTTACAGATGTAGAAAACTTATGGTTACCATGGGGTCAGGGCAGGGGAAGGGATAAACTGGAAGATTGGGATTGACACATACACACTACTATATATAAAATAGATAACTAATAAGGACCTACTGTATAGCACAGGGAACTCTACTCAATACTCTGTAATGGCCTATATGGGAAAACAATCTAAAAAAGAGTGGATATAGGTATGCATATAACTGATTCACTTTGTTGTACACCTGAAACTAACACAACATTGTAAATCAACTACATTCTAATAAAAATTAAATAAAATAATATGAATCTCTACATCTTTAATTTTTTTGCAAACCTAAAACTTTTCTAAAAAATAACATAAGGTATGTTTGATGAGAAAAGTAACCATTTTTGAATATAAGAAATTACTTTGTACAAATATAATTTTAAAAGATAAAAATAAATAAAATAAAACCTATAGACTGCTAAATGACAATTCCATCCTTTACAAATACTTCCTGAGCATTTAGAAAATAATGCAGTCAGTGATGCTCCTGAAAAACGGATTATCTAGCCTACTCTAAAAAACCTACAAATGTCCTTTCATGCATCCAACAAGAATTTACAGAGCATATTTTGTATGCCAGACACTCGTCTAGGCTCTGCAGATATAGAAGGAAGCAGAAAAGTATTCTTGTATGTAGAGTCCAACAGAGAAGACAGACATCACTTACAGAATCACACAGATAAATGTAAAATTACATTGTGGTAAGACAACAATGTGATGAAGCTACTTTAAAAAAAAAAAAAAAGAGATACATAGAAAAAGTAAAAAGTTTATGCTACTCTAACATAAAATGACCAAGATCATTTTACTATTAAAACTGCTCACTTTGCAGATGAAATAATACGACACAGTCATACCCACTCCCCCAAATTATCAGAAGCACAAAGTATACCTTAGACTGCAAACTGAGAATACTGCCAATAACAGCTGGCAATAGTTCAGGTATTTAGGGAATTCTAATCTGAAGAAGTCAACCACTAAGGTGCTCATAAATATACTTCAATCCTGTCCTTTCTCCTTGACTCTTCAAAAGGGAAACTTTTGGAAAAATCTTAGCCCTGAAAAATACAGGGAATCACTTAAACTAAAAACCCTTTCTTGGTAATTCTCTAACAAGGTTCTCAAATAATTTGCGTCATTTTTATTACACGTTTGAGCTTCTTAAATCCCTAAACGATTATATTATTTATATTACCATAGTAAGTTAATATTTTTGCCCATATTTTATCAAATGTAGTTCTCTCCAGACACCATTCTGTTTCTCCTAAGATAAAAAGCAAGGAGCTGCTAGTTTCTGATATGCTCAGATATTTCAGTGTTTTCTTTTTTCTCACTGTTGAGAACTTTTATTAATTCTCCCAATCTGTGTAAGTAGAAGAATAAATCTCTTAAAGGCATCATCCGAAAGCGAGAACCCCATCAAATAATCTCTCAGAGTCAATCCCTTCCCATAACTTACTAATAGTTTACTTTTGAGCAAGAGAGCTAAGCCTCTTAATTCTCAATTCTTCATTTATAAAGCAAATATGCTGGGAGGAATAACAAATGCGGCCTAGTACCTGACATAATAAATGTTACCCCAAAATAAATACATGCATATGTGTGTGTGTGTGTGTGTATGTATGTAGATACAGAAAGAAGATAGATGAGGAAACTCCTGACAATCTAAAGAATGAAGGTGAGTTTGTCAATAACCTTAGAAAATTCAGATATACTTTAAGGACTATCACAGGACTGAAACAAGCCCCTTGACTTGTCTTTTTTCTTTTAATAAAGTGGTTAAAGATAATATATTCTAAGTATCTTCCAAGGAAAGGGAATCTTCCAATACAATAATTCCTCCAAGAGAAGACACTGCCTAGATAGCATATGGATGGATAAGAGTGCAAACACTGAAACCAATTATCAAAGAAACCTGACAGCTGTTTGACATCACATACTCTGACAAAGATGTGTAATTTTTTATGAAACTGATCCACTGTTGTGATGCTTCGTGTTAGATGCTTCATATGACTGAAAATTGTATCTATCACCACAGTTACTAGTCACAGTTTCTTGTGATGAGCTTAATCTGCATTTCAGTATACCTGATACTAAATATAAGAAAATACCAAGAACAGGGACTTCCCTGGTGGAACAGTGGATAAGACTCTGCGCTCCTAATGCAGGGGACCCAGGTTTGATCCCTGGTCAGGGAACTAGATCTCACATGCATGCTGCAACCAAGAGTTCGCATGCCACAACTAAGGAGCCCGCATGCCATAACTAAGGAGCCCACGAGCCGCAACTAAGACCCAGCACAATCAAATAAATAAATAAATTTTTTTTTTTAAAGAAGAATACCAAGCACATTAACCAAATATTTAACAAGTGCCTGCTATATCCCAGGCACTGTTCTAGACACTGGGGACTTACCAAGGAAGAAACACCAATGCACAACACCTCCCATCACATATGGTCAAGGGATGCTGGCAGGATGCCCAATAGACAGCTATGTAATAAGCAGAAAGGCAAAATGAGTGGACAGAAAACTCCTTTAAAGAGGAAAAATATCATTGGTGTGGCAAAGGTACTGGCTGCTCAAAAACGGAGCGACCTTTTCGCATATAAAGCAGAGCCACCAAGGATGGCAACAGCCTCAGGCCAATTCAGCAAGCAAAAACCAAAACCCACAAGTGAACTGTCTGGTTAGATACCAGTTTGCCCTCTCCCTCCCTCCCATGCACTATTATGTTATTACAGTCTATTATCTAAAGTCATGATGTCTCTTCCCCCTCCATCTTCATATATACAAAGAAGCCTCTTTCTTCAAGGTCTTCTCCAATGCTTACCCCTTCCATGAGGTAAGCCTTCCTGATCCCTCCAAGTGAATGGGACCTTGTCCTTCTCTGTCTCTCCCAAGGCAAGGTTTCTTCCAAACTGCCTTTACTACTAGATGGTACACTTTTAGTTTTGTTTTTTTTTTAAATCTCCTTCTAGATTGTTCTGTTTGCCATATACGTGGTAAATTTCAAAGAATGTGTGTACCTTACCCCTATTTAGCCTTTACAGAAAAAAATACATTGTCTGAAAAATAGAAGGTACTTGAGAGATATCTGGGGAATTAAATTCAGAAACAGAGTTTACTATGTAGCTAGCTATTTATAAACACACACATACATATAAAATACCAAAATAATCTAATCTAAATTCATTTTTTATAAAAACTTCTAAAGGATTTCCCTATTTACCTCTTAAAATTTCTAAAATATTTTCATCAAAAGTTTTAAGGCCCATTGATGCTGACAAGTCACTTAAATCATCGTGTTGGTATTAACAATAATGACTTCACTTTGTTATAAATTAAGAATTATTTAATTTCATGAAACCACATGTCCTTTTAGTATATGGGGGATGTTACACCACACACTTCTTACAGGTCACATTCTCCAGATAATTTTTTTACACACGGCTCTTCAGCACCTTTCTTTCATCTCATCGTCCATGTCTATACATACAACCATTCTTTCTTTCATTTAAAACACACCAGTGTATTGAGTGTAACACCTTGATAAGTATATGGTAGATACTAGATAAATAATTAACTGGGCTTTCTCTTTTCATTTAAGGATTCAAATTTCCCAAATACCTTAGCCAAATTATTGAGGGAGTTTATCTGTGTATCTAGAACAAATTTCTGTGCCTTTTTCTACTAAATTTGGAATCATGTCTGGCCACCCATACCAAGAAAACAATAATAATAAATAAAAGACAAAAGAGTATTAGACATCACCTCTTTCAGGAGTTTGTTTTGCAGTTTCCACCTCACAATAAAAATCTTACACAAATTACCTTTTTTGCAGTGCCAAGAATGACTTAACGCTACAAGGTCTATTACATATACATCCTGACCTCCTGTCATATATTAACTCGTGGAAAAGGTAGAGGCTCAAAGCTGAACCATCTGCTGTGCACTGGCTTTAGTGTGCTGAACCACGGTACTTTAAAAGTGGACCTGTGAGACTGAGAGCACATCAAATGTTATACAGTGCTCAGCTGGCACTTTAAAACTGATTATTATTAGAATTGATAATAATAAATATGAATAGCCATTCATTGAAGGAGAGGTCACTAAAATTCTAGGTGGCTTTATTCATTGCTTACAAATAAGTATCTGTCAACATTTCCATCAAACACATCTATTTCTAGAATGTTACAGCCACAAAACTTATTTTGGAATAGAAGCACCATTAAAAATGTCCATCAAAGACTATTTCTTCATAAAGTTAAAAATAAGTTCCATTCAGCTCTATGAACTTGAAATGCTTAGAATACCATATGTACTTCAATAACATATCTGTTTACTTCTGAAATGGCTACTGATGCACTATCTCAGGGTACAGTTCAAACTTCTAAAAATTAACCAATGGCATAAAATTAAGTTATAATACTGAGATTAGTAGATTTTCATTTTCTAGTAGAAAATAAGTTTCATAATGACAAAAATGTAAAATATAAGATTTCAAAATATTTAACGCATGTAACAGAGTAGTTCATTATTGGCAAAAACAAATTTTATGTTTAAAGGTTATATTTTATTGAGGGTGTTATTGACCAAAGTTAATGTTTTTAAAAATAACTGGAATTTTTCAAGAACAAGAATTATCTATTACATAGCTTTATAGGTTTGTTTTTCAAATCTTATTAATGTCATTTTTTTTGTCTTCACCCACATATATGGTGCCAAAGTTTTCCCTCCCTCATTTCCATTTGTTACATATAACTGCTCTTAATTAAAGTTAGAAAAAATGTCAATAATTCCAGTCACAAAATTTATAATAAGCACATGTAATGAAAAAAATTATATACTCTTTCCATTTCAAAACTGAAAGATGGGAAATACCTGTTGACATTATTTTCTTTATCACACGATTCTTAGTGTCTTACATGTTACCACTGGGTTCATGGGTATCAATTTCAGCACAGGAAAGAATGCCACACCAAGGTTCTAGTTGGAGGTCGCCTTGTAATTCTGAATTCTAGTTCTGCTCCTAGGTCTCACCCTACACTAACACATTAAAACTTATTTGATAATTACTGAAAACTACCTGTGAAGCTATCTTCACTTTCTGAATGCAGTCACCAGGCAGTTAGTGAGTGCTCTCTATTTACCAAGTACTGCATCTGAGGCCGAGATTCAAAAGATAAACAAAAACTTTCATATCTTTGACCTCATGAAGCCTGGAATCCAGCAGAGAAAAGCAACATTATGCAAATTATGACATGAATATTTATATATAGTCATGCCACCTGCTTCAAAGGAAAAATTTAGTGAGAAATGGAAGTGTGTAACCATGGAAGGTTTCTCTGAGGAAGAGACATTAAAGCTGAGACATTCTGGATGAGTAAGGGTGAGAGAAGTGAAGGGGGAGGGAGGTCCAGTCAGAAGGGATGAGATGTATGAACCCAAGGAGGTAGGAGGGGCTTGGGGTTTTTAAGGAACTGAAAGGGAACCATTAGAGCCAGAGATGGGAAAAGAGGCAAGATGAGTGTCCTGGGTGGATTGTCAGATGGTACAGGGCCTTGCAGATTACTGTCAGTGTCATGGATTGTGGACTTCATCCTAGGTGCAAGAAGTATACCACCTTCAATGGGAAGTCAGAAGCCAAAGGAGTTCCAGTGATGTTGTCTGTGCCTTCTGAGGTACAGAGGAGGGCAGAGAAGGGACAGGGGCCTGTAGAGAATAAGCTATAGAAGATGTCACTGAATGGTTTTACACAGGGCTGTGATTTGATGAGACTTGTGTTTATACAAAAGTCTCTGTTTGCTAAGGATAGATGAGGATACTTGCAGTACAAGCAAAACTGATGATGTCTAGGACTGTGGGGATAACAGTGGAGATGTACAGAAGTAAACAGGTGAGAGATTAACATACGAAAACACAATGGACAAGACATGGTGATTATAAAGTAGAGAGGGGACAGAGAGAGGGTGGTGTTGAGAATGCCTTCTCAATTTCTGAAATAAGCAAGGGCAACACTGAATCACCCCAGACCATGTGCTGTCAAAGGAAGAACAAAGGCAATCTTTATTGTGCTTGAAACTTTATTTCTTCCCCAGGGCTTTAGTTAAATCACTCTAAAACTAAGATGTCCCATTTAATTTCTATACATATGATATTAAAATGTGTACGTTCAAATAACAGTACATATTTAAATTCAAAGCCCTGAAGAAAAACTTTGAGAAGTGGCTACCCTCTGGCTCAATACCATGTTTATAAGAGTAATCAGGTTTTTAATGCTTTCTACACGTGCACCTGCACGCACACTCACAAACATTCCCCAGCAAAACTGTTAGCCTAAACAGAGGTTTGTTTTTCCCTTCTACAAGTAATATTTGCTTAGGTGACAGGAGTGGAAGCAGACTCAATGTTTTTTCTCTCCCTGATAATCAGTAATCCATCAGGAAAATAAAAAGAGAGAACTTATTTCTCCCACCATCAGCAAAACTTTTAGATATGGTTATAAAGCTGGGAAAACATAATACGAAACAAATAAGACATGTGGCAACCAAGTAAAAGTACATAATATCACGGTTGCTAGGCCTTAGTTATATAAAATGGTCCAAAAATGCTGATGTTTCAATTTATCATGAGAATTAAACTTAAAAGTCGAGGAGGGGGCAGGAAACTCACTGGCTTCTATAACCACAACTAACACATAAATGAGTCTTCTTGTCAGAGTCTAAGAAGAAAACAACCCAATACTATCATGTTTAGAAGAAGAATGGGCAGTGGAAGGGGCTATAGATACACAATATGAGAGAAAATAATGATATTAATCAGTAATATAAGTCCGCTAAATGTTTTTCCTTTTAAAAGCAGAGAAATTGCTTTCCTTTATTTATCTGGTTATAAAAATTTGTAAATTTTCATATTTTATTAAAAATGAAATACAATAAAAACAAAAACACAATCTCATCAGCCAGAGAAAACCATTTGCCACTTCAGATGATCAGATTATCTTTCTAGACTTATATGTATATATACAAATTTTAATTGGTTCATTTTATACGTGTTTTATAAACTTTTTTCACTTAACCACATATCAGACACCTTTATGTAAATAAAAATATAGTTCTACATCCACATTTTAATGTCTGCATAATTCCTGATAATGTGGATATAACATAATTCATTTACCTAATTCCTATTGTGACATATTTCAGTTGTCGAGTGTATGTTTCCTTTCATAAACAACTATGCAATGGATATTCCTGCACATATGCTTGGATATTCCTGCACATATGACTGTGTACATGTGAGATTTTCTGCTTAAAAAAATCCAAGAAATGGAATTGCTCCATCAAAGGGCAAGAATATTTCTACATTTTTTTTTTTTTTTTGCGGTACACGGGCCTCTCACTGTTGTGGCCTCTCCCGTTGCGAAGCACAGGCTCTGGACGCACAGGCTCAGCGGCCATGGCTCACGGGCCCAGCCGCTCCGCGGCATGTGGGATCTTCCCGGACCGGGGCATGAACCCGTGTCCCCTGCATCGACAGGCAGACTCTCAACCACTGCACCACCAGGGAAGCCCTATTTCTACATATTTTAATACATATTCCGCAACTATTCTCCCAAAAGGTGATTCCAAGTTTATACTCACATCAATGACATACAAGAACAGTCACTTCCTGACATCAATTATTATTGTTTTCGTCTTTACCAATTTAAAAGGTGAAAACCAGTCTCTGAAAGATGTTTTGTGTGCATTTTTATTACAAAATTTCATAAGCTATTGGCAAGATCTTTTTTTTCTAATGACCTGTTTCTATTCTCCAAATCCACAGAAGTAGAATCACTGGAAGTGGGTCCCAGGACTGCATTTTTTTTTTTTTTTTTTGCGGTGTGCGGGCCTCTCACTGCTGTGGCCTCTCCCATTGTGGAGCACAGGCTCCGGACGCGCAGGCTCAGCGACCATGGCTCATGGGCCCAGCCGCTCCGCGGCATGTGGGATCCTCCCGGACCGGGGCACAAACCCGTGTCCCATGCATCGGCAAGCAGACCTTCAACCACTGTGCCACCAGGGAAGCCCCCAGGACTGCATTTTTAACACGCTCAGGAGATGATTCTCATGAACTCAAATCTGATAATCACTAGCCCATATGTTAAATGTTTATCGTGCTGAACAGCTTACAAAAGGTTTGGCTTACTTTTTCTCAATAGAGCTACCCAATAAGCAGGTAGAACAGGAAGATCTGGAGATACTTCCAGAAATTTTAAAAGAAAAAGACTCAGAGAGGCTTAATAACTTGTCCAATGCCCCACAGCTAACAAAAGAGAAAACTCTTCATAATATTACAAAACAAAGACAAGAAATTCTCCAATTCTCCAATTTCAGGAACCTTAAAATTGTGCATCTTAAGTTGGAGAATATTTGGTACCAAATTGTGCGACTTAGCCAACTCCCACTTAACCTTAAGGTTAAAATTCAACACATAGGGAAGCATTATGTAATGTTTTTGTGTTTCAAACTGGTATTTTTAGAAAGGAATTAAAAAGAAACACCTTAATAGAGAAGACAAGGATGAAGCATGTGTTGGGGAGGAAGGTGTGGTCCAAAACCCTCAGTAACTCTCTACACTGATGGAACCCCACAAACAGCTATAACAGATCCAATGCATGTTGAAAAAGGGAGTATTTTCTATGACCAGGTGACAAATGCCATATTAAAGCAACCTTGTGCACTGCAGTGCAATGATCTCCGATGTGGAACCATGATCCAGTGGGAGAACAAGTGTTTTGGAGCAAAAAGTCCTTTGCCATTTACTAGTTATTCTTTCTGTCACAATTTCCTAATCCGTAAAACAAAAACAATTACAATCTCACAGCATTTTTATGAAGATGGAAAGAAAATAAGTAAAGTGATCTGTATCTGGTAGGTGCCTAGTTACTCTAATTTTTTCTAAAGATATGATTAAGAATTAGAGTTGCATTTCTGAAAGACTGACTTTCTAACTTGGCAGAAACTATGATCTCATAGTATTTTGACAGCTTAACTAACTGTTCAGTGCACAATAGCTGTGGTAGAAAATCAAGCAAAACAGGACCCACCAACAAGTCTATTAAACCGTCAAAGAAAAGTTTAGTTATTGCTGAAGAGAGTGTGATGCATAGTTAGTGAAAAAAAAGACTTCTGCAATACTCAAAATATTATCTGCATATGAAGTTTAATTTGGAGGGCATTTCATGCAAAAGTAGAAAACTAATAATGCTTTCCTGTGACTTCCCTCGCGGTCCAGTGTAAAGACTTCACCTTCCAATGTAGGGGGTGAGGGTTCGATCCCTGGTCGGGGAGCTAAGATCCCACATGCTTTGCGGCCAAAAAACCAAAACATAAAACAGAAGCAATATTGTAACAAATTCAATAAAGACTTTATAAGTGGTCCACATGAAAAAATCTTAAAAAATAATGCTTTCCTTTCTTGAGGAGATAAGCTTAAATGCCAAAGTAATGGAACAGATATTGGTCATGTATGCTATATCACTAAAGATAGACACATAATACTTTAAAATCTGGGGAAAATTAAGATTTTTTAAAAAAATAATTTGGTAAGTTCTCCAGTAGAAATCATTCTTTTCAATTATTTTTGATAAAAGATAAATTCTGAGTACTAATGTTCAAGAAATAGTAGTTAGCATTTTCTTATATATTGAAGTGATTTCTCAAAAACAATCTTGTATAGTAATATAAAGCTACCTATGTTTCTTGAAATGTAAAGGAATATAGGACATACCTCATACATTATGCATCCCTTTAAATTTAAAACAAGTTAAAATTGAAGTAAATTTATCCTAAAACTACTAATTGTTTCTTAATTTCACAAATTTAAAAAAATTAAGTTTTTTATTATTCATCGTGTTTGCAAAAGTAATATATCCAACTTTTCAACCCTGGATTTTGCAGTTCTACATTTATGTGTATTTTTGCACATTAAGAAAGTCAGGGACTCACTCTATAATGTTTATGCAGGTCATTAGATATAATAATCATCTAAGTTAAAAAAAAAAGAGGCTACTTCATTTCTTAAAGGATTAAAAAAATTTCACTACATTTTAGTTAATGTGCCTAAGGAAGCCGCGGAGTGGTCTGTGATCTCCTCAGGGTGAGGCATGGTCTTTTTCTCTTTTTACATCAACAGGTCTATGTTTGCCTAGTGCAATAAAGACACATTATAAAATGTTTATTGAATAAATAAATCCCACATTATTCAAATACTGGTGCTTTTCATGGATAAGATGTAATCTACTTCACATTTCATCACTTCACTGGGTTATTAGACTTCTTAAGACAAAGCACATCAACATTATATCTTCCAACATAACTAGATTAATAATTCTGAGCAAAATAGAAGACACTGTTATCACTACTCATGTTGGTTTTGTTTTTAATTGAGCTGGCTGAAAACTGGACTAAACAGGCTCCAATTCACTCCAAATAATCAGGTGTGCCCACAGATACAAACTGCCTGAGCCTTCCTTTGCTACACTTAGTATATTTTAAAATATTCCTTTTAAAATAAAAAGAAAGATATATTTTGAAGAATGAATCAATATTAAGGCTCTTATCTGGATGGTATTTTAGAGGACATAAGGCGGAGAATACCTCTGTGGGCTGGAAAATTTTAATACTCATCCAGAAGGTTGATTTACAATATCTTGATCATTGGAGTATTCTGAAGTTTAATTGATTAATATTTATGAAATGCTCAAAGTGCAAATTCTCATACTTATGATGCAAATATGAAAATATTTATACCACGGTTAGCACTTGCTATTTTGAATTCAATCCACAGTTCACTAAGAATCAATACAAGCACACACCAGCAGAATGCAGTTTACATCAAATAAATACAGTACTTTCATAACACTGAATTTAGACATATTTGTAAATAAAATTCAAACATCTCTTGATGAGAGTTTCTATGATATAAATCAATTTTCTAGTTTTCAAACCTTGTGAAAAAATTACAGAATCCGCGGAGAGGGTCCCAAGATGGCAGCACAGGAAGACCCTGAACTCACGTCCTTCCACAGACCCATAGAATCTCCACCTACATATAGAGCAATTCTGCCTGAAGAAGACCTGAGGGCTGATTGATTTTTGCGTGCAGTTTCTGCAAATGAAAGGACCACACAGAAATGGGTAGGAGGACAGAGACACAGTATCCAGAGGAACCCAACTCCTCATGCTCTGACCTACAATAGGGAGGGATATTGCTGAGGGGCCAGAATGCAGACTCACTTGCCCTGGGACACAGTGATAAAATAGCAGTTTAAAAGGCTGGGCTATACAGGAAGGAAATCCATTTACTAACACTAGAGCTTCTGTCAAACAGGCAGGAAACCACTGGAGTCCTCTCCCAGGTTGGAGGCACCAGCAAGAACCACTGTTCGAGGACCCTCAGGACTACCAGTAGCCCATGCCCCCTCCAGCCACAGCCTTCCTGTCAGGGTGGACACAGGCACAATGCTCCCCAGGGACTGCCCCCAGCCCAGCCTGCTCTATCTCCAGCCACCCTGAGGAACCACACTACCCAAAGACTACACCCAGCCAGGGCTCATTCCAGCTCCAGCCAGCCTGTCAAGGAGTCTACAGCACAAGGAGTCTACACAAGGAGTCTACACAGGGGACACTCCCACATAAACCCAATTCTTCAAGACCAGGAGAGGTAGCAGTTTTGCCTAATTCATAGAAATAAAAATCTAAAGTTGAACAAAATGAGGAGACTGAGTAATATGTCCCATACAGAAGAACAAAATAAAACTCCCAGAAAACAGCCTAATGAAATGGAGATAAGTAATTTATCTGATAAAGAGTTCAAAGAAATGGTCATAAGAATGCTTATTCTTTGGAAGAAGAATGGAGAAACTCAATGAAAAATTTTTTTTAAACTCATTAAATGGAACTGAAATTAGAAATGAAGAATACAAAATGCACTAGAGGAAATCAACAGTAGATTAGATGATGAAGACAGAATGGTGCAAATAACCTAATCAGAACAGCAAAAGAAAAAAAGATTTTTTAAAAATAAGGAGATTTTAAGGAACATCAAACATATTAATGTTTCCATCATGGAGGTCCCAGAAGAAGAGAGAGAGAAAGCGGCAGAAACCTTGTTTGAAAAAATAATGGCTGAAAACTTTGCTAATCTGAGGAAGGAAACAGACATCTAGGTCCAGGAATCACCAAAAGTCCCAAGCAAGATGAATCTAAAGAGATCCACACCAAGACATAGTCTAATTAAAATGGCAAAAGTTAAAGATAAAAACAGAATTTTAAAAGCAGCAAGAGAAAAACAACTAATCACATACAAGGGAAATCTCATAAGACTGATTTTTCAGTAAAAATTCATAGGCCAGAAGGCAGTAGCAAGATATAGTTGAAGTACTGAAAGGAAAAAACTTGCAACCTACAATACCCCATCTGGTAAGGTTATCATTCAGAATTGAAGGAGAGGGGCTTCCCTGGTGGCGCAGTGGTTGAGAGTCCGCCTGCCGATGCAGGGGACACGGGTTCGTACCCCGGTCCGGGAAGATCCCACATGCTGCAGAGCGGCTGGGCCCGTGAGCCATGACCGCTGAGCCTGCGTGTCTGGAGCCTGTGCTCCGCAACGGGAGAGGCCACAACAGTGAGAGGCCCGCATACTACAAAAAAAAAACAAAAACAAAAACAGAATTGAAGGAGAAACAAAGCTTCTCAGACACAAAAACTAAAGGAGTTAACAGAACTAAAACAGCTTTATGAGAAATGGTAAAAGGTCTTCTATAAGTGGAAAAGAAAAGGCCACAACTACAAACAAGAAAACACAGGATAATATAGGAAAAATCTCACTTATATATAGTAAAGTCAGTGCATCAGCCACTTAAAAAGCTAGTATGAAGGTTAAAAGAAAAAATACTATAATTAACTATAACTACAATAAGTAGTTAAGAGATACACAAAATAAAAAGATGTAAAATACGACTTCTAAAACAGAAAATGTGAAGGAAGGAGGTAATAAAAAGGTGCTGCTTTTAGAATACGTGCAAACTTAAACAACTATCAGGTTAAAACAGGCAGCAATATATACAGGCTGATATATATATGAACCTCATGGTAACCACAAACTAAAAACTTACAGTGAACACATGCACAAAAAAAGAGAAAGGAATCAAAACATAACACTAAAGAAATATATCAAACCACAAGAGAAGAAACCAGGGGAAGAAGACAGGAACAAAGAAGAATTACAAAAATATCCAGAAAACAATGAACAAAATGACTATAAGTAAAAACCTATCGATAATTACCTCTTATAAATGGACCAAGTGTTTCAATTGAAAGACATAGGGTAGCTGAATTAATTTAAAAAACAAGACCCATCTATATACTGCCTACAAGAGACTCACCTCAGATCTAAAGACACACACAGAATGAAAGTAAAAGGACAGAAAAAGATATTCTATGCAAGTGGAAATCAAAAGAAAGCCAGGGTAGCAATAATCATATCATCCCTTAAAACAAAGACTATAACAAAAGATAAAGAAAGGTATTACATAATGATAAAGGGGTCAATTCAACAAGAGGATATAATACCTGTAAATATTTATTCACCCAACATAGGAGCACCTAAATATATAAAACAAATATTAAAGAAATAAAGGGAGAAATAGACAGTAATACAATAATAATAGGGGACTTTATATCCCACCTACATCAATGGATCCATCATTGAGACAGAAAATCAATAAGGAAACACTGACCTTAAACAACACATTAGACCAGATGGACTTAATAGATATACAGAGAACCATACATCCAAAAGAAGCAAAAACAAAAACAAAAGAAAAACATTTCAAGTGCACCTGGAACATTCTCCGGGGACAGATCACATTTTAGGCTACAAAACAAATCTCAATAAATTTAAGACCAAAATCATATCAAGCATCTTTTAGACCACGATGGTATGAAACCAGAAATCAACCACAAGAAGAAAAATAGAAAAAACATAATCACATGGAGAGTAAACATGCTACTCAACAACCAATGGGTCAACAAAGGAAACAAAAAGAAAGTTTAAAAAAAAAACACTTGAGACAAATGAAAATGGAAACACAACTGCCCAAAATCTACACGGTGCAGCAAATGCAGTTCTAAGAGGAAAATTAATAGTGAGATAGGCCTACCTCAAGAAACAAGAAAAAAATCTCAAATGAACAATCTAAATGCACATTTAAAGGAATTAGAAAAAGAACAAGCAAAATCCAAAGTTAGTAAAAGAAAATAAATATTGGAGAGGAATTAAATGAAATAGTCTTAAAAAGCCACAGGAGAGCTCAATGAAACTAAGTTGGTTCTTTGAAAAGATAAATGAAATCAACAAATCTTTAGCCAGACTCATCAAAAAAAAAAGAGAGAACCCAAATAAATAAAATTAAAAATGAAAGAGGAGAAATTACAACCAACACCACAGAAATACAAAAGATAAGAGAATACTATGAACAGGTACATGCCAACAAATTACACAACCTAGAAGAAACGGATAGGTTCCTGAAAACATATGATCTTCCAAGATGAAATCATGAAGAAATAGAAAATCTGAATAGACCAATTACTAGAAACAAAACTAAATCAATAATCAAAAAACTCCCCTCAAACAAAATTCCAGGGCCAGATGGCTTCACAGGTGAATTCTATCAAACATTTTAAGACGAGTTAATACCTATCATTCTCAAATTATTCCAAAAGAACTGAAGAGTAAGCATCACTGCCAAACTCAATTTACAAAGCCTGCATTACCATGATCTCAAAACAATACAAAGACAATACACAAAAAAAGAAAATTATAGGTCAATATCCCTGATGAACCTAGACGCAAAAACCCTCAACAAAATATTAGCAAACCAACTAAAACAATACATTAAAAGGACCGTATGTACACCATAATTAAGTGGGATTCATTCCAAGAATACAAGGATGGTTTGACACTTGTAAATCAATCAATGATATACACTCCATTAGTAAAACGAAGTATATAAATCATATGATCATCTCAACAGATGCAGAAAAAGCAAAATTCAACTTCCATTTATGATAAAAACTCTCAACAAAGTGGTTACAAAGGAAATACCTTAACATGATAAAATCATATATGACAAACCCACAGCTAATGTTATGCTCAATGGTGAAAAAGCTAAAAGTGTTTCCTCTAAGAAGAGGAACAAGAAAAGGATTCCACTCTTTCCATTTTCTTTCAAAATATTATTGGAAATCCTAGCCACAGCAATCAGGCAAGAAAAAGAAATAAAATGCAACCAAATTGGAAAGGAAAAAAATACAACTATCAGTATTTGAGGATGATATGATAGTGTATACAGAAAACCCCAAGGACACCACCAAAATACTATTAGAGCCAATAAATGAATTCAGTAGTTACAGGATACTAAATTAAAATAGACACTAATAACAAACCATCAGATAGAGAAATTAAGAAAACAATTCCATTTACAATTGCACCAAAAAATAAAATAAAATAAAATACCTAGGAGTAGCAAGGAGGTAAAAAACTTGTACTCTGAATCCTGTATGACACTGAGGACAGAAACAGAAGACAACACAAATAAATGGAAAGATATACCATGCTCATGGGCTGGATGAATCAATATCATTAAAATGTCCATACTACACAAAGCAAACTACAGATTCAATGCAATCCTTATCAATGTACCCATGGCATTCTCAGAGAACTAGAACAAATAATCCTAAAATTTGTATAGAACCACAAAAGACCCCAAATAGCCAAAGCAATCTTGAGAAAGAAGACCAAAGCTGAAGGTGTCATGCTCTCAGATCTGAAATTATACTACAAAGCTATACTAATAAAAACTGTATGGTACTGGCACAAAAACAGACACCTAGATAGATGAAACAGAATAGAGAGCCCAGAAATGAACCCATGCCCATATGGTAAATCAATCTACAACAAAGGAGGCAAGAATATACAATGGGGAAAAAGTATGCTCTTCAATAAATGGTTTTGGAAAAACTCGACAGCTACATGCAAAAGAATGAGATTAGACCACTTTTTTACACCATGTACAAAAATAAATTCAAAATGGATTAAAGACCTAAAACCACAAAACTCCTAGAAAAAAAAATAGGCAGTAACCTCTTTGACATTGGACTTAGAAATATTCTGGGGGGGTATGTCTCCTCAGGCATGGGCAACAAAAGCAAAAATAAGCAAATGGGACTAAATCAATGATGTTAGAACACTCCCTCACACCATACACAAAAATTAACTCAAAGTAGCTTAAAGACTTAACTATAAGACATGACACCATAAAACTCCTAGAAGAGAACATAGGCAAAACATTCTCTGACATAAATCATGGCAATATTTTCTTAGGTCAGTCTCCCAAGGCAAAATAAATAAAATAAAAATAAACAAATGGGAACCTAATCAAACTTATCAGCTTTTGCACAGCAAAGGAAACCATAAACAAAATGAAAAGACAACCTATAGAATGTAGACTTTACTTTAAAAAAAATAGAGCTACCATATGATCCAGCAATCTCACTCTTGGGCATATATCTGGAAAAGATAAAAACTCTAATTCAAAAAGATACATTCACCTCAATATTCACAGCAGCACTATTTACAATAACCAAGACACGGAAGCAACATAAGTGTACCCTGACAGATGAATGGATAAAGAAGTTGTGGTATAAACACACACTTTCTTATTCTTTATCAGCCATAAGAAAGAATGAAATAATGCCATTTGAAGCAACATGGATGGACCTAGAGATTATCATACTAACTGAAGTAAATCAGACAAAGATCATATGATATCACTTATATACAGAATCTTAAAAACAACACAAATGAACTTATTTGGAAAACAGAAAAAGATTCACAGACATAGAAAAACAAACTTACGCTTACCAAAGAGGAAAGGGGGGATGGACAAATGAGGAGTTTGTGATCAACAGATATACACTATTATATACAAAACAGATAAACAACAAGGTCTTACTGCATAAAACAGGGAACTATATTTAATACCTTGTTATAAACTATAATGGAAAAGAATCTGAAAAACTACATATATATAAAACTGAATCGCTTTCCTGTACACCAGAAACTAACACAACATTGTAAATCAACAACAAAAAATGAGCAGAGGACCTGAATAGGCATTTTTCCAAAGACATACAGATGGCCAGCAAGCACATGAAAAGGCACTCAACATCACTAATCATCAGGGAAATTCAAATCAAAACCACATTCAGGTACCACATCTCACACCTGTGAGAATGGCTACTATCAACAAGATAAGAACAACAAGTGTTGGCAAGGATGTGGAAAAAAGGGAACCTTGGTGTACTGTTAGTAGGAATGTAAATTGGTGCTGCCACTATGGAAAACAGTATGGAGGTTCCTCAAAAAATTAAAAATAGAACTACCATACAATCCAGCAATACCAATTCTGGGTATTTATACAAAGAAAATGAAAACACTAATTCCAAAAGATGTATGGACTCCTATGTTCACTGCAGCACTATTTATAATAGCCAACTATGGAAGTAACCTAAATGTTCATTGGTAAATGAATGGATAAAGAAGGTGTGTGTGTGTGTGTGTGTGTGTGTGTATGTATACACACACACATATATACATACACACACACACACACACACACACACAGGAATACTAGTCAACCATAAAAAAGAATGAAATTTTGCCCTTTGTGATGACACAAATGGACACAGAAGGTATTATGCTAAGTGAAATAAGTCAGACAGATAAACAAATATCATATCATTTCACTTATATGTGGAATCTAAAAAGTTGAACAAACAAAACGAAACAGAGTCATAGATACAGAGAACAAACTGGTGGTTGCCAAAGGGTGGGAGGGACAGATGAAACAGGTGAAGGGGATTAAGAGGTACAAACTTGCCGCTATAAAATAAATAAGTCACAGGAATGAAAAGTACACATAGAGAATATAGTCAATGATGTAACAACTTTGTATGGTGATGGATGGTAACTGGTCTTATTGTGGTGATCATTTCATAACGTATAAAGGTATGAAATCAGTATGTTGTACACCTAACACTAATATACTATTGTATGTTAGTTATAACTCAATAAAAATTTAAAATAATAATAAAATGAGGAAACTGAAAAAAAAATGTAGAATCAATTTATTTTATACAATACACCCTTAAACATGAAGAGGTTCATGTAAAATAATAATTTACCATGTATGATTTTGCCCATACAAGCCTGAATTTATGACCTTAATAAATGCTATGAATGAGATGTCATCATAGCTAGCATAGACTGCTTAGAATGTGCAAAGCACTGTTTGTCCTATAGACATTATTAACCTGCATGATAATATTATTAAAAAATCACCAGCAGAAACTAACATACCATTGTAAAGCAATTATACTCCAATAAAGATGTTAAAAAAAAAGTCACTATGATGCATAGACACTTATTATCCCCATTTTACAGAAAAGGCAATTGAGATAATAAGTAAATTGCCCAAGGTTACTCAGAAAGCATGTAGCAAAAACAGTATTCAAGCCAGGCCGAGTGAGAGCCAGTGTTAATTAAAAACCTTTGGCTTTGGAAAGGGAAAAAGAAAACTCTTATAATAACCCTACTATAAAGCACTTTAAAAGGTAAAGCATTAAGTTCATTAATTCTATGAGTTTTCAACTCCACATGTATCATTTAATCAACTTACACTGGCCTCTGATCCACAGTAACATGAAAATGTCAAACTATTTCATCAAGAAAATTATCTTCCCATCGTAACACTGCTGGGCCCTTTTCAAAACACTCACTCAAGACATTTTTCTTTTGATTGCTTCAACAACCACTCCCGTAGTAGGAACAAGAGAAACTGTTATCCCTGTTAGATGAGACATTGTAAAAATGTGGGGACTCAGGATTCAGAAGTTAGGAGACTATCAGGGATCCCAATGCTGTTCAAGTTGACATCTCCAGTGCTTATAACAGTGGTTGGCATATAGTTAAGTACCGGGTGTACATCTGGAAAGACCATAACCTGGGTCTTCCACTCGGAAGCCAGATCTCTCTTTCCACTCTGTCATGTTGTCACTCCTCTCACGGGACACAACGCACAACGTGGAGCAAGGTGCTTTGGAATTGTGATTAATTCATGTTCACGGCAAGAAACTCATTCAAAACACATTATGTTTACCGGAATAAATTATTTTTATCAATAATATGGATCATCAGAACAGTACCAAAGCCTTCTAAAAGTGAGGCAAATAGAGTAAAGCTAAAGCATCAAATTAATAGCCGCTTAGCTGAGGTTGTCACTTCCTTTAGAAGGTATTTTTGAGGGATTGAATATTTCTCTCCTACATGGATGCTCCAAGGATGCAATGAGGTAGTGTTCTGAAAGTACTCAACATAACAGCCTTGTTCTATAAAGATTTGGTCATTTCAAATAGGTCTAATTCAAAATGACAAAATAAAATCTGCACTCAAAGAGTCCTCCAATTCTCACATGACCCTGGCTCTCCAACCACAATTTTCGTAAAAGAATTAAGAAAAGTAAAAAGAAAATAATAAACATCTGTCTTACCCCAAAACAGAGATAACCATTATTAGGATTTTTATTCATTTGTTTATATTTTGTCTTAGCTGAAAAAGGAAAAAGAAGAAAAAGTGTGAGGACAAAGGAGAGGTAGGAACAAATTTTAAAATCCATACCATAAAGTCCTATACACCTGCTCTTTGGGCCTCAAATTTGGCTCTAACTTTTAGGGCAGTCATCACAAGTTTGAAAAATGTTAATTTCACACTTCACACTATCAGTGAGATTAGAAGCCTAGGAACAGCTTCAGAGACGCACAACTATTCTCAGAACTAAAGTTTAACAAGAAATTCTTCTGTAGGTTCCTTACAAAGAAGGCTGTACATCATAATGAACAATGTATTGGGCCTCACCTTAGACCTGAGATTCATAGGATCATACGGACTAACCAACCTAGAAATCGCTTAATGGCATCACGACAAGTAATTCTACGTTTCACTAATGCAATGCCTTTTGGCACACAGCTGTTTAACATAACTTGATTCAGGAATGTACTTTAAAAGATCTGGGAGAATGGATGGACTCTGTCCTTCAAGCAATTCCCCTTGAAGCCCATCTCTCTCACCTAAGATACTACTAAGGAGCAAGTATCAGTATAGTGCCTGGAGCACAATTTTTCTTTGTTGCTAGTTGAACAAAGGAACACATATCCTGACTGACAATAAAACTAAAATGTAAGGAGCCATACAGAGCTGAGCACTTAAATGCAAGGCATCCCCCCTTAGAAAGTACTGCTACAACACCCAGATTCTCTCCAAAACTCATTCTGAAGACTTTCCAGAACTTTAATTAAAAATAAATATTAATATTTAGGTTCAAAATAATCTGGGGAAAAGAGGATGAAGGGATAATGACTGGGGAACAAGAAATTAATTATTAATAAAACAAAACTGGCTATATTTTGTAATTATTGAAGTTAGGTTATAGATATATGGAGTCCATAATTAAAAAGTGAAAATACAAATCTAGTAAAGTATCCAAAGAAAGCCTAACATTGTACAGTACTAGTCTTAATGTACTCTTTAAGATAAACTATTTGTGACGATATCAAGAAACCTAAATATGCATCTACATTTTATATTAATTATATATGCTTTTAACAAATACATATATTTTACAGGTACAAATACACATGCATATATATAATTGCTTCTTTAAAATCAATTATAAGCTTGGAAACATAGTAAGTTTAGATTTAGAAAAGTTTATAGGTACCTGTCTTTATGGCAATAATTAATTAACAGGATCAGTCTCTAGTCCGGGTTCCTCGTACTTTCAAATAATAAAACTTATCCATTTAGAAAAGAATATTTTCTTTGTCTTTTCTATAACAGACATCTAGCTCATTCAAAAGTATTATCAAATGATTAAGACACAAGCTAAAGGGATGAGGGGCCACTGTTTTTTCAGGTTTATTAATCTGCCTGGAAATGTTCAAGATGTTCTATAGATATAGTCTGGCGGCTAAGTACATGAACTTTGGAGCCTAGATGCCTAAAGTTAAATCCCAACTCTGTCACTGCCTATGTAATACTGGATAATTCTTCCAGTGACCCAGTTTCCTCACTTGTAAAATGAGGGTAAAAGTTGTTATCTACCTCTGGGGTAAATGAGTTAGACTAGGTAGGCCCTTTAAGAGTGGTAGAGTAATGGCTGACAAATGTTAGCTGTACTAGGGATAATACAATAATAATAATAATTGCTAATATTATCTTAAGTGACCTATCAGAAGTTGATTCCTACTGATGTTTATGCCAATGGTCCCTTACTGAGCAGGTTATGATAGAGCTTAAATGATCAGGGCTGTATGCTGAGTTCAAATAAGTTAAATCACAACTGATTCTTATTTCATGGATTCAAAGGCCAAGGTGAAATTAATAAAACCTAAAAGTAATTTGATATTATTTCCAGTTAAAAGAGGTGGTACAAAATAGCATCCAATTCCTGACTGTTCCTAGTATAAAAAATCAGTGGCCTCAACAAGACTTAAGATTTTTAATCGGAAATCAGTTTGGACAAAAGGCCAATAAATCAATAATTTGTGAAGAACACATGGTATTTTTTCTGAAGACAGTTTACTTGTACTCTGGGACTGCTAGATGACTGATGTAACCTCTAAAGCTGATTTTCATATGCACAGCACACTGACTGTGTGAGATGAACCCCATCAAGATGAAAGAGCACACCTTCAAGGGAGTCAGAGAGAAAATTCTTGGAGGAGAAAGGCAGGAAGGTCACATTACACCATCAAGAGTGTTGTAACTTGGCCTAATTCATGAAATTTAACCAAGTTTCTCTCCAGGAAGTCTTAGTCTTCCATATCCCTGCACCACAAGGAATTGGGGGGAAGAGGGAGGTAGGGTCACTAATCCAAAAATAAACAGGAAGAAAGTTCTTTTCAATATCAAGAGCTAGACTCTTAAGATGCTGGATAAAAGATACACTTGATGACTTTAAACAACTGTTTACCAGTGGAGAAAATTTTCACTGTGAAAAAGCCAAGTTGAGATAACTCCTGTTCTCACCAGCTTTTTCGTTCTTTGTAAAATCTTGCCAGGAAAGGTGGGGACCATCCTTGTATAAGTAGCCTAGAAGCAGGATAGTTTTAAACAGAATCACGGGTACAAAATCACTACTGTTCCACCTGTTATGAATGACTGATATGGGGGTGTCATCTTCCCTGGCTTGGCACCAAGGGCTGGGAGAAGCCCTCCCCAGGAGTGACTGCTGAAGTTACACAAACTTCTGGCTGACAGCACGCAACTCTTTGCCCAAATAGAGTGGTTATGTACTTGGGTGATCACAGATTCCTCATCCAAGGACTGGATGTTATGTTAAAAAGCAACAGGGCTGCAGAAAATCAAATATGATATCCACCCAGTGGTGTTTGTGACTCTGGAGAAAATCAACTCAGACATTTAAGAATGTCCGAGAAGACTTAAAACTGCATGAGAACGTAAATTATGAAGGAAAAAAAAAGATACTAACAGCAGGACAGAAAATTTAAAACATATGAGGTGTAAATCTGGATTGTCAAGAGCTAAAATTATGAACAGAAAATAAAAAGAATTAAGAAAAGACTTTAAAAAATACCCCCCCAAATAAGGCTTTAAAAAATATCCCCCCAAATAAGAAACACAAACATACACACATATAGATGGACAGATATAGATATATAATTTAACATCTGCCATCTAGTATACAATAAGTATTAAAAGTATGAATAAAAATGATTTTCAAAAATAAGCATAACTTTGGGCTTCCCTGGTGGCGCAGTGGTTGAGAGTCCGCCTGCCGATGCCGGGGACACGGGTTCGTGCCCCAGTCCGGGAAGATCCCACATGCCGCGGAACGTCTGGGCCTGTGAGCCAAGGCCACTGAGCCTGCGTGTCCGGAGCCTGTGCTCCACAATGGGAGCGGCCACAGCAGTGAGAGGCCCACGTACCGCCAAAAAAAAAAAAAAAGCATGACTTTAAATCATTTAAAAAGCTAAAATCTGACTTAAGAAATATAAAACACAGTAATTGTGACATAAAAAGTAAAGAAATTAAAGTAACTAAGGTTAAGAATTGGCAGGAAACAAAGAAAAGGTAAATGTTTTTAAATTGTAATCCTACTGACTCACATCAAAGCAGCCAAACTAGTGACTATTAACTATTAAAAAAGTTCCTTGCTGGAGGCCACTCTGTTGAATGTTCCCTGTTCCCTGTCAGCCCATCCGAGCTTCTCAAGTTCACTCCACAAGCCAGTGGGAAGCAAAAAAACAAAAAAAAAAAAACAAAAAAAAAAGCAAAGGGACTTCCAGCTAACATTGGTTGAATTTGTGTTATTTTCTGATTCACCCCCCCACAACCACAAAGACATTATTCTTTCCTCTCCATCACTGTCTCTCCTACCACTATATTTTATATGTCAGACTTTTTATTATTTCCACAATTATGTTCTTAAAATCTACAGGTAAATTAGGCTGAGATTTGACAAGTAAAACACTGAAGTGCCTTTCATAATATTTCAACTAGGTATCCACTAACAACCACAAAAGACTCCTTCTGTTCCAAAGACTCAATTCAATTCAACAAATATTTATTCAGGCCCAATCATAAAACGTTTTCAGGAAAGCTTTCGCTGGCTTCAAATTCTTGGCCCAGTTAGATGAGAGGAATACCAGTTCCTCAGATGAGACTCAAATCTCAGAATTTTGTGTTTGCTTGTTTCCTCAAATAACAGTCCAACTTTCTCTGGAAGTACATCTTATCTCCCAAAACATTTCTAATTCACTTTAAAAAAAACCCAATGATTTGAATAACAATTACAGATCAAAAGTAGAAATGAGGACTTCCTAGAAAGCAAATAGACCAGATATAACTAAAGACAAATTTGCATACAGACTGATCACACAGTTCTGCTTCTAGAAACTTAACCAGTAAATAATGGGACAAATCTTTATTTCAAATCATTCAGTGCCAGGCACTATTCTAGATCCCTGGGATGTAACAAAGGAGAAACAGGCAAAGATGGCTGCCTGTATGGTATTTACACTCTCATGTGATTTACTCAATCTTATTCAATTTACTCAATAAAGACGTTCCTGAACCTTTGTGTGTAAATCAAAGTTTTATCAATCAAAACATATTTTAAATTATCAAAGACAGCTCTACAGTATTGAATAAATAATGCAATTGCTTCTTTTGCAAAAGAAAAGACTTTTGGAGAAAAACAGACATGTAAAGATGACACTCACACTTAGGTCTTCAAGGACCTCTTCTTTGCATTTCAGGTATCTAAAGAACATTACAGAGAACTGTAAGAGCAAGCTAGGATGAAATTTTAATCTTTAAGAAATTATCCTATGGAAATTTTATAGGAATGTGTATTTTTCAAACTGCTTTTTAAAAGATCAAAGTGAATTTGGATATACAGAGAAAATATCAGGCCAGTTGTTACAAAAGAAAACAGGAAAAAGGAAAGTATTCTTTTTTTAAATTTTATTATTTGTTCACTGTGAATTTGCTAGATATATTCCATATGTAGTCTACCCAATGATGGATTAAGTGTTGGCTATTAAATATAAGTTTATTCTGCATCTTGCTGCTTGCTTCACTTGATTTTTCTCTCTAAAAGCAGAGCAAAACCCCAAAACCCTATGCATTTGTACTTTTCAAATTGAAGAAAGCAAAGAATCGCTATAACTCTAAAATAAAAACTATAATCTAAATATTAATCTTAGGAATATTAACAGACAATATTAAAATATTAAAAGACAATATTAATCTTAGGAATTTTAACAGATAAGTTCAAATATAAATGTTATATATGTAAGTAGGAAAATTTCTGCCATGGTATATGCATAAAGATGCTTAAAAAAAAAAAACTAAAACCCAGAATTGAAAGAATCCTAAATATCCAAGAGTAGGAGACAAGTTAAACATATTGTGATAAATCCATATACCAATTCTATTCAGATATTAGAAAGTGGTGCCCTGAGTGTTCTTTTATTTACAGGGGAAAATACCAAGTTAGGAGAATCATCTTATGAGTTGTGACTAGATGGTCAGGCAAGGCCCTGAGAGAGGGCCAACATTCAATCACATACTTAATATCTCTAAGAATAATGTAGCCTTAAGAAAAAAATATGAAAATGCAGTTATTCCATTAGGTTCAAAGCTCTTTAGTGTACACAGAAAAGGGATTCATTTATCTTAGGACTTAAAGTGATTCAAAATCCAATCAAATGATCAATCTGGATAGGAATTTGAGACTTTTCAGCACTCAGAAGTAATACATAAATTGAAGCCAGGGATGGGATACATGATTACCCCCATTCTTGAAGTAATGGAATCAGAGACAGAAACAGGATTCCATGGAACTGACCTATACTTCCAGCAAGAATCCAATCTCCATCCCAGCTAAAGGCACTGGTGTTTATGCAACCTTAACCAAGCTAAGAAGACAACTGCAGAATTTATATGGGGAGGGAACTCCACAAACTGTGTGGAATCACATAATTATTTCACAGGTAGAAAAACATCTTTCAAAAATGGGAATATTTGAAATTAAATATAGAAAAGTTTGAGAGTCAAAACCATCATATTAATACTTTTGTGCATATTATATAAATATAATTAAGCAATTAATTTTGGCTTATGTATATGGCAATGGAACATTTAAGAACTTAAATTTTACCATATTTGCATATTTATAAGTTTCATTTATAAAATGTATAAGAATTACTAAAGAAGATATAAAGGTTTATCAAGCAGGTGATTGCAGTATTTAAAGAAAACAGAATACATTAAATTTAGAAATGCATTTTGAAACGTTTGAAAGTATTTAAATAATTGCATTTGCAAAGGATACTAATTCTTCAAACGTCCTTAAATGTGATTGCTAAAATCTACTAGACTTAAAAAATTAAACTATTTATAAGTTGCACTAGAAAGATTAAGGCTAACATCTGAATCTGTAACTTTAATACCCTGAATATTAAATTCTAAAACCAAAGTAAATATCTGAATAGCCTTTCTTCACACAAAAATTAACCCCAAGGGCACTGAACACTTTATATTTAAAATCTGACACAGAAAGACAGTACCGAATGAAAAGAAAAAAAGAACTATATGCAAGTTATGATGAGCATATTCATCTATAGGATGAATAGAGCTCCCTTTTGGGGATTTATCTGAATTTCTCGCCTTTTCTCAAGCGAATGTGGTATATTAGTTTCCTATTACTTCTGTAATAAACTACCACAAACTCAGCAGCCTTAAAAAACACAAATTTATTCTCTCACACTTCCGTACATCAAAGTACAAAATCAGTTTCACTGAGTTAAAGTCAAGGTATGGTTCCTTCAGGAAGCTCTAGGGGAGCATCATCTTTCCTGCCTTTTTCAGCTTCTAGCTTCAGTTGCATTGGTTCATGACCCCTTTCTTGAATCACCTCCAGTTCCTGCTGTCACATCTCCTCCTACTACTATCATCTGACTCCTCCCGTTTCCCCCTCATAGTGATCCCAGCATTCCTTGGCTCTTGGCCCATTTCTTCCATCTTCAAAGTTAGCAAAAGGGGATCCAGTCCCTCTCATACTTGTAATCTCTCCTGCTTTTCGGTCTCACCTGTCTGACCTAACCTGGAAGATTCACCACTTTTAAGGGCTCACATGATGGGACTGGGCCCACCCAGTGAATCCAGGATACTCTCCTCAACTCACAATTCTTAACTTAATCACATCTGCGAAGTCCCTTTTGCCATACCCTTTGCAGGTTCCAGGGATTAAGATGTGGACATCTTTGAGGGTCACTATTCAGCCTATTATATGTGGTAATTTTATAATTTTCAAAGTAAAAGAAAAACAATTATTTAATTGAAGTATAAAATTATAATATTCCATGTGGGGAAAATTCTAAACAGAAATGATTATACAAAATCAAGTTCCTTTTCAAGTGGTTTTAGACCCCACTGACTTGCATTATTTTCAACACTATAATTTCTGAATTTAAAATTCTTAATATTACTTCAACAGTATATTCATCAATAGAAATCAAGCATAGAAGAACAGGTATAACTCATATATTTGCTTCTTCCAGGCTATGCCTGTGAACATCTTAAGAAAATATGAGCTACAGCCTACACATTGTTATTGTGGGACAATATAATTTCCAAAGAAATTATCTCTCTTATTTGCCTTATTTTTCTTTAACTATAAGACAAGTTTTCTAAGTAATCAAGGATATTTGTGTGTAATTTCTCTCCTTTTTGGCTAACCGCATTATATTTTCTGCAGACCAGAGAATACAGTAAAGTACACCTTGAAACTATGACAATTGTTATCCCTCTGCATGTAAGTCAGTGTACTCTACCTTTGTGATGGTTGCCAAGGGTGCTGGAGCTTCAAGGCAGGCCTTTCTATTTACTTACTTGAATTAATAAGGGTAGTATGAACTACCAGAATAAGTACAATTATTTGCTGCTTGAAACAAAAAACATACATAAGTATGACAATATCTTGATTTACATTGATTGGTTGGAAAAAATAGAGCTCAAATTACTTTAGATACTATATTCAAAGTCAGATCTAATTAACTGGATTACGAAATCAATTCTAAATGTTGACTGTCTTCATCTTTAAGTTATACATTAATTTTTGGTCAAACGGGGTAATATTCTAATCACAGTAAGGTTTTCATTTTGTTTTTAGCTTAAGATTCCATTTAGAAAAATTACTCAATGTGACATGGTTAATATAAATAATCTGGTGACTCCACAAAATAAATTCTAAGTGTAAGTTTTGCTTTTATATTTAAATATACAAGGACATTTGGCCAAAAGGCAATAAAATGTCTGTCCTAAGTAAGATTTTTGTTGTTTTTAACTTAAAATTCCACAGTTTTTTATCAGTAAACATACAACGTAAAAGAATTCTTGGAGGGCTTCCCTGGTGGCGCAGTGGTTGAGAGTCCACCTGCCAATGCAGGGGACATGGGTTTGTGCCCCGGTCCGGGAAGGTCCCACATGCCGCGGAGCGGCTGGGCCCGTGAACCGTGGCTGCTGAGCCTGCACCTCTGGAGCCTGTGCTCCGCCAACAGGAGAGGCCCCAACAGTGAGAGGCCCGCATACCGCAAAAAAAAAAAAAAGAATTCTTGGAAAACAGACACGACTGGGACTATCCCAGACAAGTGGGCATCTGGTCACTGTATTTAACTCTACTAATTAGTCCATCCTCACTCTATGTTCACTTTTGCTCCCTATTCTTCCCAAGGAATTGAATAAAAGCAAAGATCATGCAATATCTAGTCTTTCATTCTTTGCAAATCTATGCAAGCTACAGGATTTATTTAAATACTCTAAAAATCTACATCCCAGGTGACAAGAGCTCATGCCACATGAATAGATGGAATTAGCATGTGTCAAAGGGAAGGGCACAGAACCCTGCTGTCTGGAGAGCACTCTAAAGCTATGCAATTTTTTCTCAGCATTGATCGTTGGTGGAGAGCCAGGCATGGGTGATCCACCTCACTACTCCTCGAACAACAACTGATGCCATGCCCTCCTAGTTCAAGACAGGTTATCTGAAGATAAGGCTTACAAGAACAGTAAGTACTCCACTAGGAGACATCTAGTAAATTCAGATTTCTAGTACAGCTGGACAGCTCTGCTCCCTTTCTGTCAGCCAAGAGACTATCAGTGAGTCATATCAAAAGATAATTCCCAGGGGCTTCCCTGGTGGCGCAATGGTTGAGAGTCCGCCTGCCGAGGCAGGGGACGCGGGTTTGTGCCCCGGTCCGGGAAGATCCCACATGCCGCGGAGTGGCTGGGCCCATGAGCCATGGCCGCTTAGCCTGCGCGTCTGGAGCCTGTGCTCCGCAACGGGAGAGGCCAGGACGGTGAGAGGCCCGCGTACGGCAAAAAAAAAAAAAAAAAAAAAAAAAAAAAGATAATTCTCTATGTAACCTGTCCATTGTACTAAAGCTCCAAAGTTCCAAATATATCAGAAAGAGGCAATATTTCAGGTACCTTTCTAATCTATTAGGGCCGAGTAGCTACTTTACTATAGGCTTCCCAATGGTCATTCAGGGCAGGAACCCTTGGGATATAACTGAGTTATGATAATACTTTAAATCAAATCATGTCTACCTATATATACAACTATGTTTTTGTAAAAACAGTACTATTAGTCTACATGGTAAGTGTTGGCCTTAGCCCTGCACACAGACAATGCAAAGGAACACAAGACAATTCACAATCCAGATTGGTGAGCACTACTAAAGTGGAAAGAAAAATTCCACATGGCTTGTAATTGATTATGCACAAGTGAGACTAAGTTTACCTTAGGGTGGGGACTAATTTATAATTGACCAAAAATAAGCAAACAAATACATAAAATTTATAAAAATAGGAAACATATTTGAAAAGCATAATCCTAAGCATGTGCATACAGGCAACCCAAATACTTCAATGAAAAGCAACCACTGACAGGCACTTTTCTTAAGACCCTAAATGACTTTCTCAAAATCTGCTCAGAATCAATATACTATTCAAGAAGAAATGATTCACTGATGTTCACGGGTACCTAAAATTCTTTACATACACTAGTCTTGAGCCACACTAATCAATACACGTTCTTAACATAATCACTTCTTCCAAAACACCACTGTGTCCATATTTCCTTGGAAGGAAGTGTTGTGAACCAACCCAGGAAATTTAATCACATAAGGTAATTAACTTCTCTGGATAAATAACAGTGGTGTCTGGAAATTTAAAGATGGGTGACGACTGGCTGAAAGCAAATACCAAACCAGATCCTGTCACACAGATATTTATTTTAATAAAACCCAACATATTAACAAGTAGATACATTACAGTTCATATGACTCCTCAAGGGTGATGCATGTCTCTAAAATACTTTAGGCAATCACATATCTCTAATGGCCCTAATATCCCCAATGAGAGTCCATATTTAATGTCCCTTATGCTAATTATCAATACCTGGGGTAGGTATCTTGCCACAGATGAAAGAAGCCGTGCAGTGGTAGCCTCCAAAGTGGTTAGAATTCCAGCTGACCACTAACTAGGATGTGAATCCGGCATAAGGGAAGTCTTCCAGATTAAGGAATACTTTAAACTAACAGAAATAATATCACACTGTCAAAGCTGAAGTGTTTTTAAATAAATTTCACCCAACATAAGGGAGTTTAACATTTCCCCTCCCCCTCAATTTGATAATTCCAAACTCTGTATATAGACCTATGGCCCTCCCAGCCCTCCTTGTTCTTAGGGTTACCTACAATGAAAGGAAGAAAGAACTGGATGGTTTTTACTTAGCAGCTATGTGATCTGGGGTGAACGATTTAACCTCTCTGACCCTTATTTAGCTCCCTCATCCTTAAAATGGAGAGAAAATGACTATCACAAAGGGCTACTGGGAAAATCAGACGCGACAAACGCAAAGAAGCCAAGACACAGACAGGCACACAGAGTCACTGACAGGAAGGTGTTGCTCTGTAGGCTCCCCTTTGCAGGTCACTGTTACCATGAGGCCCGAGAACCTTGTAGAGCAGGGTCCAAGGCTCCCAGGACAAGCTCCTCCTGAAACTCTCACAGTCAAATCCTTGTGGGGTTGCTCTTTGAACCTCTCGTCTGTGGCACTCTGAAAACCTCCCAAGAGTACCAACTGTGTTTGTAAAAAGCCACTTCCATACCTCTCCCGATTGCTATGCAGGTTTTACTTGGTGGGACCATTCCTGCTAGTTCAATCCATAAGAGGTCAGAGCTTTGCTGTTATTCTCCTTCACTGCCCGAAGGTGCCACTAGTCTCAAAATCCCACCAGCCTCGCCCACGGTAGCCTACTCAAGTCTACTCAGCCACCATGGATTCAAAGCCATCACCAAAGCTTAACTGCCACCCCTCTTGTCCCCACTATTCCCCTCAACTCTTTTCTGCTTTTAACAATGGTGAAAGCCACAGCTGCTCGTGGCTCATATTTTCATTATCACATTCATACTTTTCATTCATTTCATAACATATATGTGAAAAAAACTGGCTGTGGACAGGGAGAGAGGCATTCAGAAATTTTTGAAATTGTGACTAAATTCAACAAATTCCTCATCAATCAGTGGCCTAGTCAGAATAAAATCCAGTGAAGCAGTGAAGGGTACATAACTTTTTTTCTTTTCAGTAAAATAAGTTGGACAAAATTTGTGCATGATTGCATATTTAAAAATCTAATCTTCATATTTGCCAACACTGCTTAGCTGCTGTATCAACTGTCTAGCTTTAGCCAAATAAACCTTTTTGCAACTTTGGAAGAAACTTCTATATAGGAAATTATAAATTTGGACCAGCATAATTTTATCTCAATATGTGAGATTTTTACCCCAACTCTCACCTTTATAACTATATAAATTGTATGATATTCCATAATGGCCATAGTGGCCATGTAATTAAAGGCTTTATTTATTTAATTATCTGTTTTCTGTGAGACTAGAAAGACAGAATAAGAAACAGCATAATGTGGGTTTCTCTGCTGCCAAGCAACGTCAAGCAGCGCTGTCATTATCAATTTTTAATGGTACAAAAATATTTGTTTGACAGTATCAGAGGAATTCCTGGGAGAAATTTCACATATTCTTGTAGAAAATGTGAAAAGAATTTTTAATATCTGTGAGCAAAATAACTATTTTCTCTGTATCTAAACGCTATCAGAAGAAAGAGAAAAACTGATGCATTATTTTTCTTGTTGTTCTAACATATTCCAGCACCAAGGAAAGATTTAAGAAACTGAAATCTCATTTTCAAAACCTCTCTAGAATAATACTGGGGAAATTAAAAGATGAGCACTATCTTTAAAAACACCCTATATTTTCAACCTCTATTTTCACATTTGGGTTTAGAGCTTTCAGATGAACCAAGGTGACTATCAGAGGTCAGAGGTCAAAAGCATTAGCTATCCTCAACACACAGAAACAACACAAACAAATATAAAAATAAAACAAAGAATTCTCATGTTATGATCAACTCCAATGGAACTGCATTTTATTCACTTCTAATCCAATCTGAGTCCAGGCTTTGCTATCTTGATTATACTACTAGTTTCTCACTACAGCTTGAGAGCTTCTTCAATGATTCCAATCTAATACAAACACACACACACACCACACACACACACACACACACACACACACACAGGTTTCATGTAATTATCCATTCCATTTTTCTTCTTTAAAAGATGGATGAATAATTACTGATTGTTGTTGTCTTAAAGGAGCATGGACTCCCATGAGTGGTAAGTGGTAGTTAGTGAAAAGATCTGGAAAAAGACTTGTGATTGGCTTAGCCAAACTGTTGTCTCAATCGTTTCCCAGTAAAATCGCCTCTCATCCCAATATAACACTTCTGCGTGTGCACAACCAACCACGTTATATTAGATGTTCATCAGATGCAACAGTTTAACAAATAAGCTCTATATGCTAGCACCGCAGCAAAATGTGATCTCCATAAGTCATTTCCAAGTGCCTTCCTCCTCACATCAAGGGTCGATCTGCAAAGGAACTTTTGATTTCAGTCCTGAGGACCATGTTTGAGAATCATTATGTTGCCAAATGTTGCACAATTACCTATTTTATATCCCTTTTTTTTATCAACTGAAATATCATTGGAATGCCACTTGAAACTGAAAAGCAATTAAATCAACTTCTTGTCAAAAATAATAAAATGCAATAAAAAGATGCTTTACTTCATCAACATACGTGTTTTTCATTTAGCAATAATCAAATTACTCCTTGAGGAATTCTGAGGTTGAATTTCAGAGGCAGTATCAAAATGCAGCTACTCCTAAGATTTGCTCTATTATACAGGGCAGAAAAAAAAAGAGTTACCTTGACCATACAGCTATATTGCTTTTTAATACGATTTTAATTTTATATTGAGATAAGAATGAGATAATAGAATATACATTTCTTTGTTAACAAAACAGTATGCTAATTCATAAAGCCTCACACATCAATAATCCTATTTATTATTCACCTATCTACCAGGCAGTATATTTAATCCTTTACACATATTATCTTTATTCTTCAAAGTAATCTTAGATAAGTGACAACCATACATTCATAGGATTATAAATTTGTTTGTATTGACTAGTAAGGTCATTAAAAGTCATTTATGGGGAAGGTGGTAAGGAGGTGCAAGAGGGAGGGGATAAAGGGATATATGTCTACATATAGCCGATTGACTTTGTTATACAGCAGAAACCAACACAACATTGTAAAGCAATTATACTCCAATAAAGATGTTAAAAAAAAAGTCATTTATGCAAAAATAGTGAAGACCTACATACAATCATCTTGTCAAAAAAAAAAGCGTAATAATAATTGGCAAAATAAAGTTTTAAATCTCCCTTAATAATTATGACAGGGGTCCGGTGATACAGAGCAATGCAGTCATGAAGTATGGGACAAATTTTCAAACTTCATTAATAGTTTTCCAGCTCCACTCCCTACTTTCAACCTCCACTCTCACATACACACACACTATAGTTGCTGCAGAAAATTCCTTCAAATTTATCTTAATCCTGAATCTAAAGGTCTAAAGTAATTCACATATTTGTCCAATTCTTCCCAGCCCTAAGTCTGGAAGGCTTACTCAAATGGTATTTCCTTGGGAAAACTGTTAAACAGTATACACCGATAAGAAAAGGTTTTTAGTTCTGTGTATTGATAGAAAAATCATAAAGCAGAGTTTCTCTTTTGGATTATGAGATATATAACAAGGCCCCACGTTTTGCAGCCTACAATGCAAAATATAAAACAATACTTCAGCATCTGGAGGCTATGAATAATTAGGCTTTCGAAATTATGCTTCAAAACACAGATATTTAGATAATATACTACAGATGTATGTATATATTAGATATATATTACATAGGCATTACTTGTGTATCAAAATATAATCCTATTATTAACTAATCTTGAAAGCAAAATTTTAGATATACAGTATTAAAGCATTATATTACTTTAAGAATCGCTTAATGAACTGATACATTCTATACTTCATCATTAAATCAGAAATCAATAAACATATAATGGTGACAAATATAAAATACATATAAAAAAATATACCTAAGACCCAAACACCTATTAGCTTAAAAGGATTTTGTTAGTCCACATATGCTGGCCTCATCAAGCAGCTATTTACTTCCAGTTTCCTCAATCTGTGTAGAAGTAGAATAGCTAAAATTAACAATAAAAATTAAAGTGACACTACAAGTGTTAGAAAAACCATTTACAACTAAGAAGGCAAAACAGGGGCTTCCCTGGTGGCTCAGTGGTTGAGAATCTGCCTGCTAATGCAGGGGACATGGGTTCGAGCCCTGGTCTGGGAAGATCCCACATGCCGCAGAGCAACTAGGCCCGTGAGCCACAACTACTGAGCCTGTGCGTCTGGAGCCTGTGCTCCGCAACAAGAGAGGCCGCAATAGTGAGAGGCCCGCGCACCGCGATGAAGAGTGGCCCCCGCTTGCCACAACTAGAGAAAGCCCTCACACAGAAATGAAGACCCAACACAGCAAAAATAAATTAATTAATTAATAAACTCCTACCCCCAACATCTTCTTTAAAAGAAAAAAAAGAAAGCAAAACAACTATAAGCAGAGCACAGTTGCTCTCAAACCAAGGCACTAACCTTTGTTATTCCTTTAGTGAGCTATCGTCTATAAAATCTCACTCCTTAGTTTCTTTGGTCAGATAAACGACTATGCAAAGTGAAACTATGCCAGGAGTCTTATAGATGTTATTACTCCATTTAAGTAAATTCAAAAGGGAAATATGGGGCTTCCCTGGTGGCGCAGTGGTTGAGAGTCTGCCTGCCAATGCAGGGGACACGGGTTCGTGCCCCGGTCCGGGAAGATCCCACATGCAGCGGAGCGGCTAGGCCCGTGAACCATGGCCACTGAGCCTGCGCGTCCGGAGCCTGTGCTCCGCAACGGGAGAGGCCACAACAGTGAGAGGCCCGCGTACCGGGGGAAAAAAAAAGGGAAATATGAGTCGTCTTTCTAATAAAATAACAGACAAAATGAATGGATGGTCATATTAATTGCATCCCACATCCCCAAATTAATACTGCTTGTTTTAAAAACGTGTGTGCGTGTGTGTGTGTGTGTGTGTGTGTGTAGACACATAGATGATGTACTATGAAACTAAAGTAATTCTTCCTTTTGGAATACTGTTCCTTATTTGAAAACAATTCCTTCTTAGTCTGTATATTCAAGGTTCTTTTGACAGTAGAAAGTAACAATGTTTCAAAGTGAAGTCAACTACTGTTATTTTTTTTTTTTTACCCTCCAGAAAATAATAATCATGTATACTAACATGATACATGTCTTTACATACAACCAGCCTTCAAGGTTACATGCTTGCAAAGTAAAGAAATAAGCATAATATAAATAAAACCTTAAGCTAGTATTTAAAAAAAGAAGGAATTAGTTCTATCTCTACATTCATAAATTGTTATATACAGAAATGGAACACTAGATTTTTCATCTAAACTAAAATATTTTTTAAAATAACTGAATCACTTTTCTATATACATGAAACTAACAATATTGTAAATCAACTATACTACAAAATAAAAATTAAACTTAAAAAATAATTTAAAAAATCTTTTTAATTCTTTAGCTATATAATTCAGTACATATCTGGGGTACAGTTATCTTAAAATAAGAATATTTTTGATCAACTGCCATCAAAAATTTTCAAGTACAATCATATGTCTGCCACTTTTCAAACCTATATAATTAAAAAGAAAACTATACTCTGAATTCTAAGTAATAGCAATAATCACTTAAAGATTGTTTCTCAGGAACAGGACTTCTCTTATTTAGCTCTATACACCTCAAGCGCTCATCCCACAGAAAATGTCCCATGGATGTTGCTGATATAAACTGAACTGTCAGCTAATACTTCCAAAGATTTAAGCTAGTCTGATCTCTGTTAGTATTTAGGAAACTCTCAAACATATCATATGAAAACCCTCTTAACACGCTGTAACACAGTGAATGTGGAGGGCTCAGAAAATCTGGAGAATTCTGCTGTGAGTTCAACATGACTCCATTTTACATAGTAAATTATAAATGACTTCAAACTCCCAGCACTCTCCTAAAACATCCATTTCCTTCCCTCTCTCCCTTCCTCTCTCTTTTTCTCTCCTGTCATCCTTCCTCGGAGTTAGTATCTTGAAAAAGTACTTCAAGAGAACCTGAAATGAGGAACAAAGGACCTCCTTCTACTTCCTTAACTACACATTGACCCCTCCTCCATTTCTACTGTCACAAAACAAAGTGATCTCTGCTATCCTGTGATGGATACTCAGCCCTCTTAATCTTGTTGGGGCCATAATTGTATCTCAAGATAGATGACAGAAGACAGATAAATAGATGAAAATTTTCCTATTTAGACCCACAATCCAGTAAATACTTACTTACAGTATCCTGTACATAAATAACTGTCAAATCCACATCTCTAAATCTAACTCTCCCTTTGCCATAACCTTAAAAAAAAGTGTAAGTGAGATCTTTATTCTGGCTATCCCAAGTAGTCAGATGTTTCAAACTCTTCGGGACAGAACTACTAGAGTAAATATAGAAGGAAGGGGTTCCCCCTATATCTCAGTCACCAGGGCTGATGATTTTCCTTTTCCAGTATTTCTCCAGGTCTCTCCCCAAGAGCTTTGACTCAGGACTCCATTAGCTCATGAACTCCAATTTTCCTTCTGCCATAAAATTCTTGGCATTCTAAAACATATTCCACACAGCAAATCCATCTTTCAGATGTCCTTGGTTTGATATCTCTATGTGGACGATTACAGAGACTCCTAGTAATCTGAGTTCATCTTAGTTGCAAGGCCTTTTCACAGTTTTACTTTCTCTAAATATCCTAGCCACTACCCTCAAGTCCACTGTGTTCCACAGGTGCTTGCTGCCTCTCTCCTCTGCATGCATATCACCCCCTCCATATAACATCCCTCTTGGTAGCTACTGAGATAAGAATTCGCTCTCTAATCAATTTCCAGTCGTAAACCTCTTGAACCATACATGTTTCTCCCCATCCTAGACTCCATCAAGGTGTGTGTATATGTACGTGCGTGTGTGTGTTTTAAAGCTGGTCAAAAACAGTCTGTCTATATTAACTTAATATTACCTGTAACTCTATCACTCGCTTTCAATTAAAATTCTATACAATTACACTAGCTTTTTAAAGAAATTTTAATTTACCTTGCTTATATGCTTATTCAGTATTGTCCTTTAATTAACTGGATTGCACCCCAGTGAAAATTGTTGTAGACTACAACTGCCATTAAGGGAAGGCTTTCAGTGCCTAGGAGAATGCTCCTTTTCACCTGCAACAGACACTCCACGATACTGATGATAAGTCATATGATATGACTTGTAGCAGAATTAGACAAAATTTGTCTAATTTTTGTGGAAGTTGCAAAAAATTAAGAGTAACATGCATTACAAAATGTCACTACGTTCAATAAACAAAAATTCCTGGCACTCGCTGTTACCTTAGTCTGGCCTCCAGAACTTTCACAACTTTTAGGTTAGTGATTTTTTCCCTGGGGCTTTTCCTAATATTCCTGGGCTCAGTGCCACAATTTGCAACAGGCAGGTTTAGCAAATTCTGTTCCAAATAGTTTAAAGAAAGCTTTCATGATTATTCAAGTGATCTTTATAAGGTAAGTACTAGTCAGTCCTCCAGGGGTTGAAATTCAGCACCTTTAGAGACCTCTGTCTCCACCCCTAAACACTTGCTGTTTATACTAAGAAGACTGGCGCCATGGCCCCCTTTCCTTTATACTCTTATCACCCCCTTCCATGCAACATCCCTCTGGATGGCTACAGACACAACCTGAAATTCGGAATTGCACTATAAACATTGGTGGGCGGGCTAGGTCTCCTCTTCGGGTGGCCTGGTCCAGGATAATGGCCCTTTTTCAACCCTGCCTTTGGTGGCCGCTGTCCAGAGTCCCACAGCCTCAAACTTAAGGGCACAGCCAGCCTCGGGTGCTCCTGGACAGTACCCCTACCATCTACATATCTGTGTCCCAGCTTCAACGCTCCACTATCAGTACCCTGGGAATCAAAATCAAGAAGACTGCAACTTTCAGATTTATCGTTGAAAAATTTGCTCCCATGTTCACATAAGGTTGGGAATAAAAGACCACAAGGAAGTGGGTAGTCGTGGTCTGGTCAGTTGTTTTCACAGCTGGCCGAGTCAATCATTCTCTCTTCAAAGCTTATTTGACAGGTGAGAAATTCCTCCTCTCCAGATCATTCCAGGAACTCCTCAGCATCAATCTGAGCTGGGAGAGGGGCCTGAAGGGGAGGGGAGGGGTGCTGAAATCGTGCTGAGCGTGTCCCCGGGGGAACTCTAGCGCAGGAAGGAGAATTCCGGCGCCAGGAATGTGCTGGTCCAGGGTGCAGAAGGAAGAGAGGGGAGAGCCGGGAAGTCTTAAGGGGAAGGGAGAGGCGCGACCCGAAAAGAGCAAGATACCTGGGAATGTCCTGAAAGGGATGGGAATGGGTGAGGAGGATGCAGACCCTAGAGATATCGGGAATATAAGAGGATGGGGCAAGGGGAGAACTGGACAACAGGGCGCGCAGTGCCTCGGATGCGGGCGTCCAACCTCGGCGGGTGCCAAACCCTTCCAGCGCGCCGGCGAGGCTGGCTCCCGGCCGAGACCCCGGAGCCGGAAAGTTGGCGCGGCGAGGGGGCGGCCGGGCTGGCAGCGCCCCCTGAGCGGCTGGGAGGCGCCGGGCTCGGAGCCGCGCGGCGCCTTACCTTCTGGTCGACGATGGAGCAAGCCATCTCGCGGACGTGCGCCAGGCTGTAGTCCCCGGACGAGTCCTGCAGCAGCAGCACCGGCTCGCGGCTCAGACCGATCTGCAGATGGAACGAGATGCCCCCGGCCGGGGCCGCGACGGGAGCAAGGAACGGTGCGGGCCCCGGCCCCGACCCCGGGACCAGCGCGGCCGCCGCCGCCGCCGCCGCCACGGGCAGCAGCGGGCTGGGCGGCCGCAGGACCGGAGGGGCGCTCATCGCTCGGCCGGGCGCGCCGAGGGCCGCGGGTCCGGACAGCTGAAAAGTTTTGCTGCCGCCGAGCCGGGAGCTTCTTTCTTCAAGAGTCGAGGCGGAAAATAAAAACTTTCCGGAAAAGTCCCCGCGCGGGGGGAGGGCGAGGGGATGAGGATCAGGAGGGGAGGGGGTGGAGGGAAAATGGCCGAGGCGGGAGGATTGCGCCGCCGGGAGCGCGGGCGGCGCGCGGGGGAGGCGCCGCCGCGCGGAGGAGCAGCAGCCGCGGCGCGCGCGGAGGGACGGGGCGGCGGGTCAGCGAGGCCAGGGCGCCGGGCGGGGGCGGGGAAGGGGGCGCGAGGGGCGGGGAAGGGGAGCTGGGGGCGGGCACTGCGGAGCCACCACCCGGCAGGCACCGGAGCCGCAAGAGCCGCGGCCGTGCGGCCGCAGTGGCCGCAGGGTTCCCGGTCGCCGCCCCCTCCGCCCGAGGTTCCTGGGGCCTAAGCCTCCCGAGGCCGGAGCAGAACTGAGCGGCAGGGCCCGGGGCCGCCTCCGCGGGCGTGGTCCGACCCTCCCCTCCCGGACTCCGCTCTCCGCTGGCCCGGCTTCCCGACTGCCGACGGGGGGGACGGGGCGCACCTCCTGCAGCCCGCTGCCCCGGACCGCGAGCTTCACGGTCCCCATAGTCCCCGCCACCTCTTCGAAATGTCCGAGGACTACGCACTTCTACCAGTGAGGTGACCTGTGCTGGACCCAAGAATGCCCAGCCCTGCGGTTCTCCGTGGGTCTTACCTTCGGAGTGTCGAGGGAGGATGAAAATAGAGGGTCCTTGGAAACCCACGTACATCCCGGCTCCTTTTAGGAGCCCTTGGGTTTATTGCCAAACAGGGTAGGAAGCCAATCCACGGAAATGTATTTAAACCTGTCTCTACCTTTTTTGACTCTGACACACCCTGATCCTCAATCCCACACGCTCCACCGCAGCTACCAAGGCACCAGACCAAACACAAGTCACTGAAATTAGGATTTTGAAAGAGAAGGCATTGTCTACATAAAGAAAGGAGGAAGGTCTGATGTGGCCTCTTTCCCTTTACCTTATTCTTTGTGTCTGATGTTTCTACTTCGGGAACCTCAGAAACCGTTTTCTTTCCTTTGCCATCACTCTAAAGTCTGCTTTTTAGGAGTGTTGCTCTCAGCCGCCACCGCCATCACTAGCGCCACCGTCAAAGTTGGACACCATCTGCTTTAGTTTTGATAGCTGTTTCTTGTTGTTGCCTTTGTTGTTGTAGTTTTGGCGGGGGTGGGGAGATGGGGGGGTGTTTGGAGATGAACTCTAATCTTCTCCTCCCACCTGGGCGTGCTTCACACACTGCGCAGGGTGTGTAACTGTGCAGGTAGGTGCACAGGGCCTCGATCTGCTGCCTGTCACCATCTTGGAATGCGTAATAATTTTTTTTTTTTGCAGTGGACCAGGTAAATTATGTAGCCCACTTCTCCACTTACCTAGTCCTTCCCCTTATACAGCACAAGCACACACACACACACACACACACACACACAGGCAAACGAATATGCATATTTTATTTTGCACTCAGTTGCATTTTTTGTTTGTTTATAATATTTGTTTATTTATGTCTTGACCTCTGTTTCTGACCCAGGACATGACATTGCAAGGTGATTTTCTCTTTGAGCCTCGTTCCCAGGGTCAGTAATGGAGTCTTGAATGTCCCCCAAAACATTGTGTCATTCACTGCTCTAGAAGAGACCTGATTTTCTCTCTGGATTTGATGGTCTGAGAAGGTCTACATGTGTGTTGGCAGTTTCCGTCCTTACTTAAAAAGTGATTCGCTTCATCCATGGTAAAGTGTAATTTCCTTAATGTACCAGATTCAGCTAAGCTAGGAGAATAGTGGAATTATTCTTAATGCAATGAATGCCCTTTGGAATTCTCTGAGGGTTTTTTTTTTAATGTCAGAAAATGTATTTCATTTTCTTTTAAAGTTGGAATAAGTCAATTTTCCCACAATTTCCTATCACGAGAAAAAAAAAGTTCGCTGGTCAGTTTACAAGGGCCTTACAAAAAGCTTGAGATTCAGGAGAAATGAAGACATTCGTGTTCTGTAGATACAGCAATGATCTATTCAGGCCTTCTTTGTGCCAGGCACTACTGGCACCAGGTGTGCAGTTGCGAGGACAGACAAGGTTCCTACCATGACAGATCATATTAAAATGAAAAAAAGGAAAACAATAAGATTATTTCTGGTAATCATAATTGCAGTGAATAACAATAATACAATAGTAATGAGTGACTTGTGGAGGGGGGTGGTGGAAAAAGCACAACTTTGAACTAAAGATGAGAGAAGTTTTGAACTAAAGATGAGAGTTTTCACTGACTTTATATTTGAGCCAAAACATGGATGAAAGAAAAGGGCCAGCCTTAAGAAGATCTGGGGGAATTACACTCTAGGCATAGGAAACAGCTAGTGCAAAGAACTAACATAGGAATGTACTTGGCATTTTCAAGGCACAGGAACAGAGGAGCAAGTGCCTGAGATGAGGTCGGAGAGCTGGTAGAAGCCAGATCACAAAGGGTCTTGAAAGACCCTTGAAAGACCCTTTCATTCTATTCTCAGTGCACTGTCCAACCACTTGAAGACTTTAAAGTGGGGAGTGATACGATTTAATTAGCATTTTTTAAAAATCACTCTCTGCCTCTGTGTGTAAGAGAAAAGAGTCAAAGCAGAGACACCAGGTAGGATATTAGCTGTTGTTCAGTCTAGAGACATTTATGGCTTGGACGACTCTGGTCGTAGTAGAGATACTAAAAAATGTAAAGATGCAGGATCTAATTTGGAGGCAGAACTGAAGGTCTTGTTGATGAATCAGAGGTTTATGGGGAGCGAGAGAACAGGAGAGTTGTGAAAGGCTCCTAAATTTCTGAGCAATTAGCCAAATGGTAGTGCTGATGCCTGAGACCGAGAAGACAAGGAGGAAGCAAGTTTGGGGAGAAATAAAATTTCTGCTTTGACCATGTTGAGTTTGAGATGCCTCTAGACATTCAACTTAGAAATAACAGCTATAGTTGAATATTTGAGCCCAGAGTTCAGGAAAGAGAGGAGGGTCAGAAATACATTTGGAAATAAGTAATGCAAAGATGTTTCAAACTGAGATTAGATGGGATCTCTACAGAGGAAGGGCTTAAGGCAGTCATCAGTTATATGAGACAGGAACTTAGATGTCCTGTATAGGAAGAAAGTAAGCTGTGGGACAATAACTGCTGCTTATACTCTGATTTCTCAATAGTATAAAAGATTCTTGTAGGATGTTGGAAATAATTGAGAAGAAAGCAGGGGAGGGAGAGAGACTTCTAAAGAATTTTAATTCTGGAGAATTAGAATCACTTTTAAGAAGCTGGTAAATTACTGAATGCAAGGGAGTGAATAAAGGGAAACAAGAAGAAGAAGAAAAAATCTTAGAACCACTGGAGCTCCCCCATAACAAGCAGAAAATGCTATGGAGTTGGTTATTGCAATTTCAATAGTAGGCACCTGAGATCTGACAGTTTGCCAACTGCTCCCTATTTTTGCTGAGTGAAAAGAGAATGAACAACAGATAATACCTAAAAGAAACCTGACGTGCATCTCTGGTGACTTTGAAACTATACATAGAAAACTTGAAGGATTTGAAAGAATTCAGTGGTTTTAATCCCTTCTGGGTGTTTGAACTTTGGAAAAGAAAAAAAGGATGTAGAGAGTGAATAGCTGTTTATATAAATTATATTCATGAATTTTGGTTTTTTTTTTACTCTTGGCTAACATTACTGGAATAATGGACTTCTGGCAGTGTCAAGGAATACCATCTTGGAACGTAGGTTCACTACCCTAATCAAGACTCCTTGTAAACTGATTTGAGTGTGCAGAAATATGTGGAGGTACTTACAATTTCCAAAGCTGAATGTTAATCCTTTAGGATGGCCTTCAAAAGAGGGCTGGATGTTGAAATAGTTTTAGATATAAGTGCATACATTTTATTTTTCTTTATAGCCTATAAATTAACTTAGCATTTAAATTCTCGATATAAACTAGCCATTTGAAGGCACTTGGAAGTCCTACAAAAGTTTTATGTCATTTAACCCACTACTTTCTAGACATTTTTGATCTCAGAACCCCTATCATTTGTTGCTGTTGTTGTTGCTGCTGCTGTTGTTTCTATCACACGGCATACCCTAACATTTCACATGGCTAGTGTTCCACAGAACACACTCTGGGAAATGGAGTACTATACAACAAATGTAAAAGAATTTAAGTTAAAATTTGAAGGTAAAGAAAATTGCTCAGATAATTAAAAGCAGACACTTTGAAGAAGAGCATGAATGGCAAAAACAGATGCATATTTAGTGTCTAGTAGTTCACAATCAGTAATCAGAAAGAGGATTGAGAATGACCCAATTTGAATGGAAGACAGTCTGGAAGCACTATATACTTTGTCCAGATGAAACAGACGGTGGAGAAAGAAAAATGAGTAGAAAACATGTGCAATTCTATAGCTGAAAGGATCCTATCTACACCTAGTACAACCATTTTACAGCCTAAAAAACTGAAGAGCAGAGAAATTATATACCAATGTGGAAACTGGAAATTTAAAAGTATGGTCCCAGAATGGCCTCCTTTTTATACAATTAATCACTGAAATTTGTGAGCATGAGGATAATGGATGGATGAGATGATGGATGGATAGATGGGTGGATGATAGATGATTAATGTAGATGATAACCATTTTATATTGTTTCCTTAAGAGTGTTCATAAATGATAGTCTGTAAGACCAGGTTAAATAAAGTTAATGACACAAAACTGGCGCAACAGAAAAATAATATCCTAATGGAGATATCAACTATACTGTCATCTGCCAAAATACTGTTCTGCTAAAACCTGAGAATATGACAACATGTTGCCTTGTCTTGCCGATACTTTCATGGAAAATAAAACAGAAAAGAACTGAAATTAATTTTCACCAAGAAGAAATACTGATTTACTCTAAGAAAGCAAATTTCAAAAATTCAAAGAAAAAACAAATATGATCCTAGAGTCAGAGACTCTCAAAAGGACAGGAGGCCCTCGAAGAAGCATTTAACTATAAAATTACAAATGATCTGGGTGAGCAATAAACTCAGACACCAGTGTGACTACACTTGAAGCTTTGGATGAGTACAGATCTGCAAAGAGAATGAACGAAGATAAACATAAACTATATGAGCAAGAGTAAATAAAAATAAAGGTTATTTTAAGCTAAAAATACCATGCACTAGCTATATGTGAGAGTGCCAAGTTTTTAAACATTCTCCGCCCCGCCCAGAAATTAACTTATAGGCAATAATTAAATTTTTCAATTTAATTTTTACTTACGCAAGGTTAAACGTTTTAATGTGCTCATTGATCACTTGTATGTCTTCTTTTTTTGAATATTACATTCTAAGTTCCTCATATATTTTATAGTGGAATATTTGCTCTCTGCTTATTAATGAATAAGAGATTGTCATATATAAGGAATGTCATTCCTTTGTTATATATAAAGGCAAATGCTTTTTGTCATTCATCTTTTAATTTTTTATGGGGTTATATCTTTCAAGCTGCTCTATAAATGTCTTTTTCTGCCTTTGTTTATATTGCTTAGAAAGGCATTCTCTAATCTGAGATCAGAAAAATATTCATCTGTAGTTTTTACTTTCCATTATTACTCTATTATTTTGCTTTTTAAGAACTTTAATCAATCTGGGAGCTGAGTACATGTACTGATTTCTAGACCTATATTTTTCTAAAATGTCAATTGTCTCAGCTATTGGAGGACATTTTTATTTGCTTTCATATTCATCAATGGGTTAGAAAAAATAGATCCAGCTTCCAGTGTTTAGCTTAAAATTTTTTTAAGTATTTTTTAACTTACATTTCTCTAATGCTTAAAGTCACGAGTGAAGTGAACTTTAAAAGTTTTTGTCCAAAATGTTGAAGGTTTTACTTTTTGCACACATGCAAAATACCTACATTTACATTTCTATTTTATACTATGTTCTTTCTTTAGACTTGATTCCCTAAACATCATTCCTTCCTGGACAGTAATAACTCTGACTCTGCTGTTCTAATAAGAACTAAAATCTGCTGGCTCCAAGGTATTATAAAATTTGCTCAGGTCCCCTGTAGAAAAGAGACTGAAACACTTTTTCCTTGGACTATAGTATACTCAGAAGGCTATTGCTTAGAGCTGCCAACTCTGATTGTGCACAACAGCTTTTATTAAGTCAATCCAACATTCAAATTCAGAAACTATTAACAGCAGCACATATATATATTTTTTAATAAAGATTCAATTCTTCTAATCCTATTTTGAGGCACATTGGTTCCAGGGATACAAACTTTTCCTCCATTCTTGTTGGATCTTACATGTTTTCATAGCCAAATATTTTCCAACTGTGAATATCAAATACATCCCATCAGTTGATAATATTCCATAACCTGATTTATTCTCTTTAGTACAGGTTATTTTGTGATACTTTACATGCTATTATTCAGTACGTTTTATAAAACACTGGCTAAATCTTGAAAAACTAATAAGAAAGAATAAAGGAGGTACAGTTAATCCAAAGTTGCTTTTTGGGTTCCTTCCTGGAAAAAAATATTTTTTGAGCTGAAATTTCTCATGTGTGGTTTCTGATGCTTGATCTGGAAAATGAACTTTTTAAGGGAAAGAATTTGGCAGATTTATTTCTTCATGACATAACCAGGAAAAATAGTTTTAATAGTTTAAGAAAAAAATAATTTGCTTTTCTTGGCTTAGAAAAATTTTAAATGGCATTATTTCTAAAATTCATTTATTATAAAATTCATATTCCACTAGGATGAAAGTCTGCATAGTTAAAATGAGGTCATTTATATGGAATTAAAGCCATATTTTATCTAATTATCATGCTGCATTTTCTTTATCAATTCTTATCCTCAAACATACCATCCTAAAAAATCATATTATTGCAACCACAGTATACCTTCTTACCCATACTTTACTATTTTTAAACTGAATTTACACATTTGATCTCACATACATTCGAAGTAAAAATCTCTACCTCATACAGCTCAAAGTAGAATATTTACTTCTTGAATTAAATATTAATTTTGTGTTTATTTTAAATATATAAATCCTTTACATTTATATGATATTATACATACTTTTTATACATATATTTTGTTTTGTTCAATAAGTTTGTCATCCAGACTGTCTAGGAAAATTGGAGTCCTCATAAACTGAAAAAATCATTATTTTTCAGACTTATTTCAGAATATATTCAAGAAAAGAATTATGTACTTACTCTTTTAGATAAAGGAAGAACATTCTAGAGTGCCTTAACCTTTGCACTTTGCTGCTGTGGTTGAATGCTGAAGTCGACAAGTGTAGATAATTAGATTTGAATGCTTGTTTAGTTTGTCCATGCCACAGCAGTCCTATCACTTCCCAGCACATCTTTGTATTCTCTTTATTTTATTTCAGTACATATCCATCTACATCTAACCTTGCAAGTTGAACTTTAAAAAAATTTAATTATTGAAATAAATTTCACTTGCTTTGGAGAAATACAACAATTTAAGTCACCTATGAGGAAGATTCATTTTCACCTTTATTTCCTTTACCAATATTTTCTTTGCTTTTATATAAAATTCTAAATACTTCATAATTAAATGATAAATGGATTTACATGGTTTTAATTTATGATATATCACCTGCATCTTTTCAAAAAACAATGAAGCCATTTTAATGATTAGAAACATTTTTATTAAAACAAAGTAGTGCAAATATCTCAACTAATATCCACGATTTCCGTTGAAACATTTAGCTCTAACCCTCCTCACAGTCAATACAAAAGAAGGAAAACAATGTATTTTCTAATTCTTATTGTCTGATTTTAAACAAAAATTTTAAATGAAATTATCACAAGTGTCCATATTACACAAGACATAGAAAAACACTTGATTTAGAACTGGAGCTTCCTGAGGGCAAGACTCTTGTTTTAACTCACCTTCTGTCGCTTAGCACCCAAATATAGCAAATGTTTATTAATGTGCTTTTTTGAATAAAACTGTTCAACTACAGTTAGATTAAAAATTTGCAAATTTTTTTTTCAAGATAATAGTTGTTTATATACACCCTGCTCAAAAGTTCAAGTCACAGAAACCAACTCTAAATCAGACAGACATTTCTTTGAGGGACTCAGTTAATAAGGTTCAGATAAATTCGATTCTTGTGATGTAGTCTGACATAGCTCCCCTGGCCTGATATGCTGATAGCACTTTCTTAGGGCTATTGCTATAGTATCTATCACATTATATGGATTTTACTTGCATCGTATACCTGTGGGAACCATTTTGTAATCATCTCAACATAGCCCTCCTCAAGTGTCTCCAGAATCAACTGTTAAACCTGATATACAATAGATGCTGATACTTGGTGATAGTTCAATAATTGTTTATTGAAGGAGTCAATGACTTGAGTCTAAAACGCCTTAAAAAGATGGATTGCATAATCTAATGGCCTAGCTTTCCCCCAAATCAATTACTTCAGCTGTGCTTCTATTTTGGAATAACATACATTGTTCTCTTGCTGATTATAAAAGTAATATGTGTTAATTTAGAAAATCTGGAAAAAACAAAAATCTAAAAGAAAACAATCTATCAGCTCCTAACTCAGAGTTAATGTTAATCTTCTATTTCTCCTATGTGAGTGTGTGTATGGAGTAATATAAATAAAATATTGTTTGTTAAATCTGATTTTAAACTTAATATACCAAAGTATTTTTCTGAAGTCATTAAATGTTCTTCAGAAACATCATTTGCAATGGCTGCAGAGTAATCTAGAATAAGGTTTGTGTCTCACTTTTGTGACATTTACTTTATTTTTGTTTTTGCTAGGACACTTTAAAAAATGTGAATAATAGCACTATTGCTTGGGCAATAAAGATATTCATAAATTGAAATATAGATTTAGAAATGCAGCTGCCTGAAAAAAACATAAATAAGACTAATAAATTCTGGGAGGAACTGGCTCTGCTAACAAGGATAATATCTAGAGGCTTTTAATTAAAATAGAATCATTTAAAAATGCACAAAATTTCAAAGAATTCATAACAGTGAAATACATTAAGCTGACATAAAATCTGAAAAACCATTTTTTTTAAATCAGCAAGACACTTTGTAGGTTTTTAAATTGAATAATCAAATCAAATTTGACACCTCAGGAGGATATCAGTTCTGCTGTCAGAAATCAAAACAGTGATGTATGCTATATTTAGAAAGTAAGTGATAGAATATATTTTTTTTACTGTATCTTATTATGACAGAAATTAATTAACTTCATGAAATATCATTGACAAGTGAAATTGTAAAGTATTTGCTTTGCTACTTTCCAACCATACTTTTTGTTAATTGGCTAGAAATATAAGTGCCAGTCTAATTTTCTTAATGCTAAAGTATAATACTTTAAAAATTATAAGCACATGGTTCAAAAGTAGATGGAATAAAGGATGTTTAAAATTGATTTTTAAAACCTAGTAAAACTATGTTTAAAAAAACTTCTATTTTAACAAACCAATCCCATTTTCAAGATTACAAACCCACAGATTATTGGTTAATGATACAATTGATGAAATCATCTAGTTTTTAGCTAAAAAAAATAATTAAGCAACTTTATTCTATTGGGCCTATAAAATTTGCTTGGCTTGTCGCCAAATTATGTCAGTACAGTATCTCTAACTGACCTATATTCTTAGTAACTGTTAAACTGCATATTTGTGGAGCACTTTGACAGCCCACAGCCTTGAAATAACCTGAGGAAAGGTAGCTTCTTTTGAACAAATATGTCACATACATATACATTCCACTGTACTGTATTAGCAAAACTGAAACTATGGTCATTAGCATAATCTCAAAATCTTAAAGAATTTACTTTTTAATGGCAGAATGGTGAATGTAGTTGTTATTGGCTAAATTGTGTCCCCACTAAAATCCCTATGTTGAAGCCCAAACCCCAAGGACCTCAGGATGTGGTTGTATTTAGACATAGGGCCTTTAAGTTAAAAATGAAGCCTTTAGGGTAGCCTCTACTCCATTCTGACTGGAGGAAGAGATTAAGACACATAGAAAGACTGTGGAGCATTCATGCCCAGAGGTACAACCATGTGAAGAGGCAGCAAGGGAATAGTCATCTGCCTCCAGAACTGTGAGAAAATAAATTCCTATTGCTTAAGCCATCCAGGCTATGGTATTTTGTTATGCTAGCCCTAGCAAACTAACACAGTCACATATAATATGTTAGGGTAGAATGAATATATTTCAGTATACATACAGAGCCAAAAGACAAAGGTCTATTTTCTTGGACCACTAGACATAGAGTACAATAGCCTCTCTTTCTGATGTTTGACCTTCTTTAGTTTCATCAGAAAAGTGTGGGAGGGGAGCATATTACTGAAAAATGTCAAGGAAAAGTATGAAATTGCTTAATAATATAACCCTGAACTTAACAATTCACAGAAAACTAGGATAATAGATTCTTTTTATTTTTTTTCTTTTTTTTAATTGAATGTAAGACTCTTTAAATTCTATAGCGCTTTACAATTTTCAAAGGTTTCACACGCATGGTTTCACACGCATGTTTTCACATGATCCCATAATAACCCTTTTTCCCTCTATCTCCATATTGCCTCTCCCCACTGGTAACTACCAGTTTTTTCTCTGTATCTGTGAGTCTGCGTCGTTTTTTTTTATTCACTAGTTTGTTGTATATTTTAGATTCCACATATAAGTGATATCATACAGTAGTTGTCTTCCTCCAAGTCCATCCATGTTGCTGCAAATGGCAGAATTTCATTCTTTTTATGGTTGAGTAGTATATATATACCACATCTTCTTTATCCATTCATCTGTTGATGAATGCTTATGCTGCTTCCACACTTTGGCAATTGTAAATAATGCTGCTAGGAACACTGAGGTGCATGTATCTTTTTGAATTAGTGTTTTTGGTTTTTTTGGATATATACCCAGGAATGGAATTACTGGGTCATATGGTAGTTCTATTTTTAGTTTTTGAGAAACTTCCATACTGTTTTCCACAGTGGTTGCACCAATTTACATTCCCAGCAATAGTGTACAAGGGTTCCCTTTTCAGATCCTTGCCAACATTTGTTATTTGTGTTCTTTTCGATGACAGCCTTTCTGACCAGTGTGAGGTGATATCTTATTATGTTTTTGATTTGCATTTCCCTGATGATTAGCAACATTGAGCACCTTTTTATGTGCCTGTTGGCCATCTGCATTTCCTCTTTGGAAAAATGTCTGCTCAGTTCTTCTGCCCATTTTTAATTGGGTTGTTTGGTTTTTTTGATGTTGAGTTGTAAGAGCTATTTATCATTTGCAAATATCAGAAGCTGGAGGAATCATGCTCCCCATCTTCAGAGTATACTACAAAGCTACAGCCATCAAAACAGTGTAGTACTGTTTTGGCACAAAAACAGACACATAGATCAATGGAACAAGATAGAAAGCCCAGAAATAAACCCATGAACTTATGGTCAATTAATCTATGATAAAGGAGGCAAGAATATACAAAGGAGAAAAGACAGTCTCTTTAATAAGTGGTGCTGGGAAAACTGGACAGCTATATGTAAAAGAATGAAATTAGAACCTTCTCTAATACCATATACAAAAATGAACTCGAAATGGATTAAAGACCATCACTTATCACTAAAGGTAGTGATAAGCCTGGACACTATAAAACTCCTAGAGAAAAACATAGGCAGAAGACTCTTTGACATAAATCACAGCAATATTTTTTTGGATCTGCCTCCTAAAGCAAAGGAAACAAAAGCAAAAAGAGAACAAAACATCAACAAAACAAAAAGAGAAGCTACTGAACAGAATAATAGGCTCTTTTTAATCAAATCAATTTTGCTGTTTTTGACATCAATCTTGACTGTTACTAAAATTACAAATTGTATAAAAATTTACACTTGAGGGAATGAATATTATTCAGGATTTAAAAAGTGCTTTAAATAAAATATAAATAAGGGAAACAATTTTCATGTGGTATTTTATATCTTTAAAAAGGGATACTGGCTGGTCTTATCTGTAGAATTTTAGAGGTAGAAGTGGTATTACAGACCATCTTATCCAATTGCTTCATTTTAGAGGTGAAAAAAGGAATACTCCAAATAGCATAAGTTAGTAGACGAGCCAGGCAAGAAATGAGTCAACAGTGCTTTCATTGCACCAGTGGTCTGCAATCTGAATTTGACTGTGTACCCCATTAGTAAAAGTTGAGTAAAAGTTGAGCATGTACCTTCTATGTATGTGTTTGTATACTTACTTGTAATTTAACATACGTATAATTATATTAATGTTATATGATTGGTGTAAAATATATACAAAAATAGAAATTCAAAAGAGCATTTACAAACAGGACTTCCAGGTCTGGATAACATGAAGCAGATACACTTATTCTGTAGTTTTCCTGTTACGACTAAAAACCCTGCACACTGTATATTAATGAAACAAAGGGGGACTCTGAAAAGTAGGGAGAAGAAGACAGGCCAACTAGGGATTTTGAGACCTAAGCAATAACACAAAATTAAGTTCACTGTGTTTTATTTTTGCCTTATATGTCTGGACTGGGTGCTAGAGAGGCCAACAGCCTGGAAATACCAACAGATATAAACAAAAAAGCCCTAAGGAAAGCCTGCTTTCTGTAGCCAAAGGACCAGGAAAGGCGAAGCCCAGTAAGACAGAAAACTTTGAGATAATAACTACCTTATTCCAGCCTAACGCCATGGGAAAAACTGTGATCCACACCCATCATCAAAGGCTGAGCAAGAAGCCTAGACTTCAACTCTCATCAACCCCAGGAACAAGCACCACACCCAGCACACATAAAATACCCCATCATTCTACCCCTGGGATAATATCAGAGAAAGCCAAGTGCGGAGCTTGGACTTTCAATCCTTCTAGGATCTGAATCTCCTATCAGTAGAGAGCACATGGTGAGTCTAGACTTCCACACCCTCTGAATGGTAACGAGGCATCCCTTCCCCTATCGCTAGAGTGGTGCTAGCAGAAGCCTAGTGGAGAGTCTGGAATTCCACACCCACCCAGCAGTGAGCTAAGTCTCCTCACTTTAGTGACAATGGAGACAGACCAGGGAATTGGACTTCCACCTCCATCTGACAGTAATTACCTTGCCCCTCCCTCTTTTCACACAGTGTCAGAGGAGACGTGCTAAAATAGAAGATTTAAATAAGATCAAGTGTATACTAATACAATATCCAAAATGTCCAGGATACAACTGAAAATCACTCTCATAGCAAGAATCAGGAAATTCTAACTTGAATGAGAAAAGAAAATCAACAGATAACACCACCAAGATGTCAAAGGTGTTGGAGTTATCTGACAATGATTTTTAAATGAGACATTATAAAAATGTTTCAATGAACAATTACAAACATGCTTGAAACAAAATAAAAAATAGAAAGACTCAAAAATAGAAAGCTTTAACAGAAAAAGAACAACAAAAAGGAAGGAGGAGGATGAGGAGAAATGAAGAAAAGCCAAATGACAATTTTACAACTGAAAGAAACAATAACTGAATATCCAGTAAAATCTCACTGAATGAGCTTAACAGAATGAAAAGGTCAGGGGAAAGAACTGGTGAACTTGAAGATAGAACAATAGAAATCACCCAGTCTAAACCAGAGAAAAAATAAACTGAAACAAGTAAATAAATAAACAGAGCCTAAGCTATCCACGGAAAGAGATGAAGCTCCAACATTTATACCATTGGAGTCACACAAGGAGAGAAGAAAGAGGGTGGATCTTAAAAAGTATTCAAAGAGATAATTGTTGATCATTTTCTAAATTTGGCAAAAGATATAAACCTACAAATTCAAGAAGCTGAGTAAATCCCTAACAGGATAAACCCAATGAAGCCATACCAAGATACATCATAATCAAACATCTGAAAACCAAAGACAAAGAAAAGTTCCTGAAAGCAGCCAGAGAAAAATAACAACTCACCTCTAGAAGAAAAACAATTCAAATGACAGTGGGTTCTCATCAGAAGCCATGGAAGCTAGAAGAAAAAGGCACAATATTGTTTAAGTACTGAAGGAAAAGATCTGTCAACCCAGATTCCTATGTCCAATGAAAATATCCTTTAGGAAAAAAGGGGAAATAAAGACATTCTCAGATGAAGGGAAACTAAAGAGAATTTTTTGCCAGCAGACCTACCCTAAATGAATGGTTAAGGGAAATTGTTGCAATTGAAAGGAAATAATAAAAGAAGAAAACCTGGAACATAAACAAGGAAGAAAGAGCAAGGGAAAAATAAATACACAGATAAATTCAATAGACTTTTCTCCTCCTCTTGAGGTTTTAAAATAAGATTTGTAATTCAAAGAAACATGATAAAATTATATAATGTTGTTCTCAGTCTATGTAGAGGAAATTGTTAAGGCAATTATATTATAAATGGTGGAAGGTAAGGGGAGTTAAAAGGAGATAAGGTTACTACACATCACTCAAATGAATAAAATGTTGATATCAGTATATTGTAGTATGTTATGTATGTATAATGTAAAACCTAATGCAATCATTAAAAAATATACAAATATATACATTCAAACACACTACCGATAAATCAAAATAAAATTATTTTTTAAAAGTTTAGGTAACACATAGGAAGGCAGGAATAAAAACAGAAAAGAAAAACAGAAGGAATAAACAGAAAATAAGAAATAAAACAGCAAATGTAAACTCTAATACATCAATAATTACCTTAAATATAGATCATCTAAAATATACTAATTAAAAGGCAGAGATTGGCAGGGTGCATTAAAAATCATGACTCAGTATAGGCTTTCTACAAAAATGACTTCAAATATAACACTATAGAAAAAATTAAAGTAAAAGGATGGAAAAGATATCCTATCCAAACATTAATGAAAAGAAAGCATGAGTGACTATATTGATATCAGATAATGTAGACTTCAGAGTGAAAAAATTTCCCAGGGACAGAGAGGGACATTACATAATGATAATAAGGTCAATCCACCAAAAAGACATAGCAATCCTAAATGTAGAGACCCTAAACATCAGAACTGCAAAATGAGTGGGATGGAGGGACTGATAAAAGTAAAAAGAGAAATAGACAAATTCACACTAAGAGAGTTGGAGATGTCAATATCCCACTCTTAACAAATGATAGAACAACTAGGCAGAAAATCAGCAAGTATGTAAAAGAAATAAACAACACCATCAACCAACAACATTGAATTCACAGTTATAACACACTCTTCTCAACAAGAACAGAATACACATTCTTTTAAAACACTCATAGGGCATTTATCAAGATACACCATATCCTGGGCCATAAACAAATCTCAACAAACTTAAAAGAAGTGAAATCATACAGAATGTGTTCTCTGATACAATGGAATCAAACTAGAAATCAATTCCAGAACAATGACAGGAAAAATTCACAACACTTGGAAACTAAACAACACACTTCTAAGTAAACAGTGGGCTGAAGAGGAAGTCTTAAGGGAGATCAAGAAATATATTGATCTAAATGAAAAAAATACAACATCTAACAATTTGTGGGATGCAGCTAAAGCAATGCTGGGAGAGAAATTTATAGCACTAAAGGTATACATTAGAGAAGAGGAAAATCTCAAATCAATAATCTAAATTCCTACCTCAAGAGCCTAGAAAAAGAAGAAAATAAACCCAAGGCAAGCAGAAGGAAGGAAATAATAAAAAGCAAACATTAATAAAATTGAAAACAGAAAAATAGAGAAAATCAATGAAATAAAATTCATTCAGCTTCTTAAAGAGCTGAATTTTATTTTTCAATAAAATTGAAAAAAACTCTAGTAAAACTGACAAAAAAAAGGAGAGAAGACACAAATTTCTGATATCAGGAATGAAGCAGGGGATATCACTACAAAACCCTGCAGACCTCAAAATGAGAAAGGAATGCTATAGTGAACTTTACACACATAAATTTGACAACTTAGATGAAGCGGAGCATTTCTTTAAAAGCATAAATACCACAACTCACTCAATAATGAATAGGTAATTGAATCATCTTTAACTATTGAGGAAATTACAGTAAATCCATAACTTTAAAAGTTCTTAGATATGACACCAAAAGCCTGACTGTCTCAGTCATTCCAGGCTGCTGTAACAGAATACCATAAACTGGGTGGCTTAAACAGCAGAGATTTATTTCTCATAGTTCTGGAGGCTGGGAAGTTGAAGATCAGGTTGAGTTCTGGTGAGAAAAAATCTATATAATTAACTGGTAGTACTAATGTTGGTTGTGACGGGGAATGGGGAGAGGGGACAAGTTATAAGTTAAAGCAGGGAGGGTGGCCAAAGTCAAGCATCTAAGAGAAGCCCTGAAATTTGCTGAAATTTTTGCCCCCCCAAATTAAGAATTCCTATATATTAAAGAGTGAGAAATGGAATGTATATGTCACATTTTTGCCAACTTCAAATCTAAGATGTAAAAGAAGTTTATCTCGGATCTGGAGACCTCAGGAAGTGGAGGTTTCCTCCACAAGGTAATAAAGCTCACTGTTAGCCATGTTCTCTTTTCTCCTTTTTCTGAGAAGGTACTCTATTCATTTTTTAAGTTTATGACTGTGAGTTCATGGATTCTTATTTGTTTACGATATTGAAATATTTTATTATTATTTATTTTGATGCTGAAATTTCCCTGTACTTGGCCAGTGAGCCCTTTCCAGCTGACTTCTGTGTCCTTACGATGTACCCCAATCATTGACTAGTCTTACCTTCTGGCACAAAAAGATATCCCAGGCTCACGTTGTCCTCCATCTTCAGCCCTGGAATCAGTCATTTCCCCAAGAGGCTCTGGTTCCTTTAGTGGAGGATAAGTTACCAGAAACCAAAATCAGGGCCCCGCCTAGTAGTGCCCATTGCTACTGATGGGTCATTCCTTCTAGTCCCTCTCAGCAGATGGAGCTAGGAAATATACGTATGTATATATTTATATATACATGAATGTACGCACATTAATACTTCCATAACTATTTTTATATCCATCTGTATATATTATAAAACAAGGAGTTCACATTGATTTTGTATCTCCAACTGTAATCCACTTTTCTAGCATTCAGGGTTTTCTAGCCTTCTCCTTTTCTGAGTTTGTTAATATACTCTTCAACATGAGAAACTTGGTTCCCATCATCCTCAGTATTTTTATTCATCTGCTCAAGTAATTTACCTATTTTTTCAATGCAACCAATCTCTCAACAATGCTGGCCCACCCTCCACCTCCACACAGTACCACCAACACCATTCTGTGTCCTTGGTCATTAAGCCTGCTGGCCTGTATCTCTGTGTACCCTCCCACCCCTCTTCATTGCCTGCAATCATACCTGCAAAGCTTGCTGGCTCATGCCCTCACCCTCTCCCCCTTCCTCAAGTTTCACATCCTTATCACTGGCCTGTACTTACATGTGGCTCCACTCTCTCTTACTGCCCCATATCCCCAGCTACTGTGTAACTTCAGCAATTTCATTGCTCTTCCTTCTTTCCAAATGTTTAACATTTCCTTCTGGTATCATTTCCCTTCTATCTAAAGAGCTTCCTTTAGCAATTCTTTTAGAGCAAGTCTACTGCCCACATTTGAATTTTCTTAGTCTTCCTTCACTGGAGACTATCTTTATTTACCTTAATTCCTGAAGGACATTTTCACCAGATACAGAAGTCTGGCTTGACAGATGGGGCAGTGTGAGTCATTGCTCCTCTTTTGCCTGAGTGGTGTCAGTGAAGGCCAGCAAGAAGCTGAATGTACACATCCAGCCAACCCTTGGGCTATACCTCACCAGGGGATTATCTTCTAAAAGAAGATTAAATAGTATCCAATATGGCCAGGATACAACAGAAAATCACTCATCGTGCCAGGAAAATCACATGAATGAGAAAAAATGATCAACAGATTCCAATACTGAGGAGAATCAGATACTGGAATTATCTGACAAGAATTTTAAAGCAACCATTATAAAAATGTTTCAACAAGCTATTATAAACTTTGTTGGAACAAATGAAAAGACAGACAATCTCAGCAAAGAAATAAACATTATTTAAAAAACCACATGGAAAGTATAGAACTGAAGAATGCAATATCAGAAATAAAAACTTACTTGAAGGGCTCAGTAGTAGAGTGGAGATCAGAGAGGCTAGAATCAGTGGACTTGAGGACAGATCAAGAGAATTTATGTTGAACAACAAAGAGAAGATAGACTGAAGAAATAATAAAGTTTCAGAGACTGATGGGACAATACAAAAGAGCTACTATTTGAATCACCCAATTTCCAGAAAGAGACAATGGAACTAAAAAAGTATTCAAAGAAATAATGGCTGAAAATTTCCAAAACTTGGTGAAATACATAAACCTACAGATTCAAGAAGCTGAGTGAACTCCAGATAAGATAAAACCAAAGAATTTCATACCAAGACATATCATAATTAAACTTATGAAAAGTAAAGGCAAAGAAAATATTTTGAAAGCACCCAGAGAGAAATGACACTTTACCTTTGGGGAAAAACAATTCAAATGACAGTAAATTTTCCATCAAAAACCAAGGAGGCCATAAGGAAGTGGTACATCATTTTTAAAGTACTGAAAGTTTTCCTTCAATTGAGCATTGTAACGCAATTGTGGGAATTCTTTCACAATGTATACAACTGTCAAATCATTACATTGTTCACTTTAAATATTTTATAATTTTGTCAATTATACCTCACTAAAGCTGAAAAAAAAAAAAGAAAGGCAAACTAACAAAAACAGGGTGGTATGTGTTGTCAAAATATCATTCACGAATGAAGGGGGAGTGGGGACAGTCTCAGAAAAAAGAAAAAATAGAATTTGTTTCCACTAAATCTACCTGTAAAAAATGGCTATGGGGAGTTCTCTGAAAAGAAAGGACATTGTAACTGAAGTCTCAAAACTTCAGAACAGAAAGAACACCAGAATGGAAAAAAGAAAGGTCAGTGTAATAGAATATATTACTTGAGGCTTGAATCATGAGTTTCTTAAATCATACTTTATGGTTGAAGCAAAAATTATAAGACTATATGATGTGGTACTCGATGAATATAGGGGAAATACTTGAGACAATTATATTTTAAAACTTGAGAGAAGAGAGGAACCTAAATAGAAGTAAGTCTTGCACACTGCCCTCAGAGTGGTAAAATGTCAATAACAGTAGACTGTGTTAAGTTATGTATGTATATACTATCTAGAGAAATAACTAAAAATTATACAAACCATATATTAATAAACACCAAAGTAAATCCAGATGGAGTCCTCAAAAATGTTCAAGTAACTCACAGGAAGATAATGAAAGAAAGCAGAAGGATGAAAAACTGAAAAAGAAAGACAACAAATAATAAAATGGAAAATTTAGTCCCTAACATGTCAAAAGTTACATTAAATATAAATGGTCTAGGGCTTCCCTGGTGGCGCAGTGGTTGAGAGTCCGCCTGCCAATGCAGGGGACACGGGTTTGTGCCCCTGTCCGGGAAGATCCCACATGCCGCCAAGCGGCTGGGGCCGTGAGCCATGGCCGCTGGGCCTGCGCGTCCGGAGCCTGTGCTCCGCAACGGGAGGGGCCACAGCAGTGAGAGGCCCGCGTACAGCAAAAAAAAAAAAAAAAATATATATATATATATATATATATATATATATATATATATATATATATATAAATGGTCTAAATATACCAATTAAAAACCAGACACTGGCAATCATTTGCACCCACATAAGTCTTCAATTAAGTAAGGACAGTCTCTGGGGAGCATCCATTTTCTTCTGGTGATTGTGGCATTGGCAGTGCCATAGGCAGTTTCTCCCTTGGGACTGTTTTTAAAGCAGTTCAGAAGTTGGCAGTAGACTATGGGTAATGTTCTGGTGAGGCTATCCTGTTTCTTCCTCTAGGCCTCTCAATGACTAAAAAAGCTACCTAGTATCTTTAATAAATGCCTTTTCTGCTTAAATTAAATGGAATGAATGTTGTTGCTTGCAACTAAGATTCTTAACAATAGAATACTTTGTATCAGAAGTGCAAGGAACCCTCAAGGAAATGGATATCTGGGATTCATTATCTGGCAAGTTGAGAGTGAAAGCTCTGAGTCCAGTGAGTCTTAGAGAGAAGAACACTGGTACCCAGTGCATACTGTAATGAAACAGTTGCTTATTTTATCATCTGTGCTATTGGTTCCCTGGAATAAAGTGACTATTAAAGGCAAGGAATGGAAAGAATGAATGGTCACTGCCTTAGAACAGTATAATGGGCATGAAGAATGCAAGAGCTTTAGGGTGAGTCAACTACTTCTAAATGTGCTCTTCGAAAGAAAGGAAATGACAAGCTTACAGTTTAAAATTTTCAACTCAAGAAAGTAAAAAAGCCAGGGTGACAAAACGATTACCCTAAAATTAGCTCTCAACTCTGCAGGACTGATGAAACTAAAAATTAGATGCACAGTCTAATCCTGTGGCTTATGAATTACGTCTCTTGAATTCAGTTGGTATCATGTCTCTTGTTGAAAGTTAACACATTGAAATCCCAATCGTAACTGGAACAAATGGGAAAACCCTGAAAACTCAGAGCATCTTGAATACTTTAAGTTACTAAACATCCCTTACAGGAAGAAATAGCTTTTTCACCACTGTTTAATGAGCTTTTCCTGCCCTCTGAAAATTAGGTAGGCACATTGCCTGGGGCAGTTACCTTGCAAGGTGGTGTAACTTTCCTCACAACCTATTCCCGATACCCTTCAGTGCCTTAGGCTCGTAACTAGTGTCAGAGTATAGCATGCTCCAAGATGCCACTGCAAAATCAAACCCATGAATAAAAAGCTTATACACCAAAAAGAATGTCGTATATTGCCAAATTATATTGCCAAAGACCTGCAGGAGTATATGTGGGAATGGATTCTGAGATTCTGAATCAGAACAAATGGAATATAATTATCTATTGAGGCAAAGTTTTAGATATGGGTTTAGAAAAAGGAAAGTATGAGATTAAAAAAAAAACTGACAAAAGACACAACCATCTTTGAAAAGTATGCAGTGTCTATTCTCTGCAAGCTTAAAACAATGGTGAGAGATGCAACCATTAATATGAGCCTCATTAGCAGCACTTAACCCACATAGTGATAATCAGAGTCATCTGACACACATCACTTTGCCTTGCTAATTGATTAGGAGGTCCTCAGCTCTGAAAAAGTTATGCACTCACTAAAGTCCCCCTTTATCTGTATAAGCAAGACAAACAAACAAACAACATCAACAACTCCATCCAAAAAACAGAGTCCAGAATTGAGCCTCCATGCCATGGCTCCCTCAGTCAATTCACAGCACAGAATTTCTTAATGCTTAGTAGGCTGGAAATTCTTGAGGATGAATCCTATGACAACACTGTCAGATTGGGTTCCTTCAGAAGTAGACTTGAAGTGAGGATTCCTGCCCAAGTGACGTTATTTAAAAAGTGCTCCTAAGAGAAGCCAGGAAGGGAGTTGGGAGGCTGGACCTGGAAGAGGAACAGCCTCAGCCTGACCCTGAGGGATCTCTGGAGCATAAACTGGACCTCAGAGTTTGTTCCAACTCAGGGCAAGGGAGATAAGCTTCAGCTCCCTCAAAAATAAAGGTTTGTATCACCCTACAAGGTAAGGAACGGTAACCAACTAAGATTTGGTTGAGGGAAAAGGGAACTTGGAATGTGTAGTGAAAGCACAGAGTTGTAAATATCAACTACAGCCTTATGATTAGTTTCAAAAAAGGAGGATGCTTGCAGACACATTTTATTTTTTGATGGTCATATATAAACTTATAACATTTTCCATGCCCCACCTTTCCCAATGTTATTATATTTTAGTCCATAAGTTAGAAAGTACATCAAGACCGAATTGTGAATATGGTATTCCCCACTTATCCGAGGGATACCTTCCAAGACCCCCAGTGGATGCCTGAAACTGCAGATAGTATTGCACCCTATGCATACTATTTTTTTCCTCTCCATACATATACATCAACGATAAAGTTTAATTTCTAAGTTAGGCACAGTAAGAGAGTAACAACAATAACGATATAGAACGATTATAACAATAGACTGTAATAAAAGTTATGTCAATGTGGTCTCTCTCAAAATATCTTATACAAATTTAATGCCTTTTCCATCTTAATGAAAGACTTATCATGAACTGTAGCTGTAACTTTTGAGTTTGAGGTGTTAACAGCAAGATTAGCATAAATTTCTTCTTCACAATTTCATGGATAAAAGGTTTGTTCTTACCATAGGTCTTAGCAACCTCAGCATACGATTTTTTTTCTTTCCTTACTAATTCAAGAAGTTCACCTTTTCACTTAAAGGAAGCACTTAACAGCTTCTCTTTGGCATGTCTAAATTGCCAGCATCACTATTCTTGCAGTTTGGGGCCCTTATTAAGTAAAATTAGGGTTAACTGGACATAGGCATTGTGATACCAAACTGGAGAAGGCTACTAAGTGACTAATAGGTCAGATACACTGGACAAAGTGATGGTTCACATTGTGGGCAGGATGGATAGGGATGGCATGAGATCTCATCACACTACTCAGAAAGGCATTTGATTTTAAACTTATAAATTGTTTATTTCTAGAATTTTCCATTTAATATATTAGGACTGAGGTTGACCATGGATAACAGAAACTGTGAAAAGTGCAGCTGAGGTTAAGGGGGGGACTACTGTACACCAGAGGAAGAAAGGACATCACCTAAATCTCCAACTTGGAGCTGGATTGAGAAGAATTTGGGTAGTCCTTTCAGGAAAAGAGTAAGAATATTTAACGTATAATCGATATTTACAGAATATCAGGTTGGAGAATATTGCTGCTGTGTTCTTTATAAGTTTAATATGGTAGAAAAAATGTACACTGATGTTTGTCAACTGAAAGATGGACTGAGATAGATATTTCTCATATATGTCTGCTTTCAAATAAATTTTAAACACCCACTTTGCATTTTGATATTTTGCCACAATCTTAGCCTTTTTTTTTTTTTTTTAATCCTAAAGGTCCTAGGCAGTCTAATAGCTAGGGTGGGACACATGGCCATGGTTCCATCAATCAGAAACATTCATGGAAGACAATGATTCAGAAGTGAACAATCTGAAAAGTCTGTGTGGTGATTTTTTTTCTTACTGCAGGTAGTGCTATCATTCTTCAGATATTGGTGACAGATTTCTCATCAGGGTGTGTTCCTCTGGGTGTGGTCTCTCTGGGTGTGTTCCTGTTCATTGTTTCTGGGAGCTTGTATAGTTTCTTTATCTCTTCCTCCTTTCCTTCAAGTCTTTTCTGTAAATTAGCTGGAGTGGATTCTCTTGTTTGCAATTAAGAACTTTAATAATACCCTATAAAATACATACTTTTTTGGAGCTCGTCTTCAAGAACATGTGGTATTGAATGGGAGAAAGAAAGGACTTCTAAAACCTCTCCTTTGTTTGATCTTTTCTGTAGCACTCTCTAAATTCATTTCTTTAATTGCTAATCTTATATAAAATGAGATTTCAGAGGTATCCACAACTTTTTCCCTGTGGGGCTTTTTTGGAGGAAAGGTAAGATGGAATACTCTCTGTCTTTCTTGGCATTGCTTGTTTTCCCAAGTAAATATTAGACTGCAATGTGAAGTCCCAGCTAGAGCAATCATCACCTCCTTTAGCCTTCTTGTAATACATATAGGAAGAATGGAGGAAGCAAAACATTACAGAAAATGCAAACAAATTGGCTTTTAAAAATAACAACTTAGGAAAATTTTTGTAAATCCACTAAGTGTGATATGGAATCAGGTCATATGATCATAGAATAAAGAAAATAAAGGGAAAGAGAAGAACTCCAGAGAACAGAGGAAGCTGACTGACCCACTGTAGCAGATTAAAGAAGGCCACAAATTCTTTGACAAGTCTCTCATTGCTTTTATCAGTAAAGTATGGTGGAAATGATGCTATGCCGGATTTGGGCCTAGCCTTTAAGAGAACTCTATTTCCATTTCCCTACCTCTTGGTGCCTCAAGCTACTCTGTAAGAAGTCTGCCTATCTGAAGCCATCATGCTATGAGGAAGTCCAAAATAGCCATATGAAGAGGCAGTGGATCATGAGAGAGAGAGGTTGAAATTCTGGCTTGGTGTCTAGCTATTTCAGCTCCCAACCATTAAAGTCTCAGTGTCATTCAGGATGAGGCCCTAGACCAATAGGCACATGAAAAGATGCTCATCATCGCTAATTACTAGAGAAATGCAGGTCAAAACTACAATGAGATATCACCTCACACCAGTCAGAATGGCCATCATTAAAAAGTCTACAAATAACAAATGCTGGAGAGGATGTGGAGAAAAGGCAACCTTCTTACATTGTTGGTGGGAATGTAAATTGGTACAGCCACTATGAAGAACAGTATGGAGGTTCCTCAAAAAAATAAAAATAGAGTTGCTATATGATCCAGCAATCCCACTCCTGGGCATACACCCAGACAAAACTATAATTTGAAAAGATAATGCACCCCTATATTCACAGCAGCACTATTCACAATAGCCAAGACATGGAAACAACCTGAATGTCCATCGACAGATGAATGGATAAAGAAGATGTGGTATATATACACAATGATCCCTATTACTCAGCCATAAAAAAGAATGAAATAATGCCATTTGCAGCAACATGGATGAACTTAGAGACCATCATATTAAGTGAAGTAAGTCAGACAAAGACAGGTACCACATGATATCACTTACATGTGGGATCTAAAATATGACACAAACATATCTACAAAACAGAAACAGACTCACAGACATAGAGAACAAACTTGTGGTTGCCAAGCGGGGATGGGTGGGGAGGGAAGGATTGGGAGTTTGGGATTAGCAGACGCAAACTAGTATATATAGGATGGATAAACAACAAGGTCCTACTGTGTAGCACAGGGAACTATATTCAATATCCTGTGATAAACCATAATGGAAAAGAATAAAGAACATATATATATGTATAACTGAATCACTTTGCTGTACAGCAGAAATTAACACAACATTGTATATTAACTATACTTCAATAAAATTAAATAAAAAAAAATGACGCCCTAGACATCATGGTTGAGAAGAAAACCACCTCTTTTGTGCCTGTCCAAAATCCTGACCCACAGAATCATGAAATAAAATAACAACAAATTGGGGGTTTTTTAATCACCAAGTTTTGGAGCAGTTTGTTATGCAGCAACAGGTAACCAGAACACCATGCCATCTTCATTTATTTTTTCAGTAATTTATATATGCTAAGTACTATTTGGTATATCAATCTCTGAGCTTAAAATATATTGGAATAAATTCCTCTTCAACTGGCTTTTTTTCCCATTTTGTGAATAACAAAAATGTTTCAAATATCACCAAAGTCGACTGTTTGCACTTAATAATGGAAAAGGGTAAATAAGGACAGAAATTTGGAGTTTGGAGGAAGGAAAGTTGGAACAAGTCAAGGGGTTCCTTTAGTGATTTGTAGAAACTCTTTCCCCAGAGACAAGCAAGAAGGGTTGCTAGTGACAGTGGAGAGACATGGCAAGAGTGCCTTTTAGTCCGAGGGACACAAAGGAGCACTGAATAGAGGATGATGGTTAAGGTAGAATGAACCATGAGGTGCACAACCAGGGGAGTTAAAGCAAACAAATAAACAATCAAACAGCAATAGGATGAAGAGTTACCTGCAAAGATTAACCAAAAAATAAGTGCTGTGATCTTTTCTGACCTGATTAAAATCTTTTCATGAATGAAAACACAAATGCAGTCCCCAAATTCCAGATGTGTTTGGGAATTTAAATTATTTTTGAAATTTAGAAAGCAATGCAATACATCTACTACATATTTCTTAATAAGCCCATCTAGGTCTACGGCCACACTCTGTAATCAAACATGTTAATATTTTTGTATTTTGTAACAAAATGTACAAAAACGGATAAAAACACAAATAGCTTCATGTCAGTCCAAGTCAAGTTGTGCCATCTAATGAGTTGGTCTAGGTTGGATTCTGGCTCTAAATGAGCCATGAAAAGTTTTCTGTTTTCAAAGTTTTTTGAATTTTATAAATGTGGACAAAATATTGTTCACCTGTAATAGACGGCTTGTGGCTGAAGATCCATGATGTCTAAAAGAAAATATACTTTGGCTTGGGGAAAAAAAACTATTGTACTTAAGATCAAGTTAACAAAAAATATGTTGGACTGTTTTGAAAATAACCTGAGGGTTAGCATTCATGATTGATATTATCCTAATGTGAAATCTAAAATTATTTCTATCAATAAAATATTAAAGTTATGTATAACAAAATTATATCCAGCCTTCAGTCAACTTTGAAGTGTTACTGGACACAACAAAAAATTTAAGGAAACTATATTAAATTTAGATCACCCCCTAAGAGTTTACTATCATAGAATTTGGACCCTAATACTGAAACTGAGCAGGACCCTGTGGGGCTTCTGGGCATGGAAGCCTTTCCATGTCTCTCTTTTCTTGTTTGTAGGAAATAGATTCCAGCCTCCATGAACTTCCCTGAGTTCCAAATGGCAGATTTGAACAGTTGCTAATCAGGGAAGGAAGGGGATGCAGAGACAAGGGAGGAGCAGCCAAGAAACAATAGTGCAGCCTTGGGGCAGGGTCCTGGTTCCCCCTCCAGGGATACACATAACAATATCTTTGACCTCTCTACAGAAGTAAAACCCCCAACAGATGGACGATGTTAGCATTCTTCATTCCAGAGAGGGTCACAGTTTGATAACCTTGAGAAGCTCATTTGGAGACCACCTAAGGCCAGATTAAAGGAACCAGAGAAGCTCATCAGGAGACCACCTGAGACCAGACTAAAGGAGTGCAGGCCCTGCACACACTCTGATCCTTATCAGCAGCTCAGCCCTTGAACCACTGCTATAAAACTCCTCACCAAATCCTCCTGGGTTGGGACACACAGTTTTTGAGTCATGAGCCCGCTGTGTCCCCCTTTGCTTGGCAAAGCAGTAAAGCTATTCTTCTCTACTTCACCCAAAACTCTGTCTCTGATATTCGATTTGGCACCAGTGCACAAAGGTCGAGTTTTTGGCATCGATACTTTTGGACTAAATAAGATAAACAAAACAAAGGAGAGAGACATAAGCTATAGTGAACCTCTGACTTCTATTATTTTGAGAGTAAATATAGTAATAAAATCTTATATTTGCTTATCAACTTAGACTCTTAGAAGTGTTTCAATTCCACATGAATAATATGCAATTATAATTCTCATTCAATTCAAAGTTTGTGACAATCCACAGAAGTATTAAGTACCTTACTATAGCTCTTAGCCCCATGATAAAACTGTGGGGAATATAAAATAAATATATTGGTCCCTCATTCTTAACACATTGAAATAATTAAGTAATATTATGGGGTAGGTAAATGTTGAATGAAGAAAATCAGAGCCAGCATATTGGGCTGCTGGGCAGAGAGGGCATCATCTTCCCTTTTTAGAGAAAGAAATAAACTTATACAAAGCTATATAACACACTATTATCAAAATCAGTTTCCTTTTCCTCTGGCTGGGCCTCTGTCCACTCCTCTATCCTGCCTCCAGGGAAGTCTTTGAAAAGCGACTTGGGAGGTGAGTCGAGGACTGATTTGAAAAATTGTTGTCCCAGGCCAAGAAAAACATTGAGAAAAAGGGATTCTGTGGAGAGAGTTCCCACTAGAATAATTTTTCTGACCAGAATCGTCTCTGGAACAATTCTCATGATCATGTTTTAATCTTCCAAAAAAAAAGTCATGCTCCACCTGTAGTGTTTAAGGTTGCAAAATAAACTCTGATATGACAAGCATCATATTTCATTTATTCTGTCTATAAGTGAAGCGCTATCTAAAAACTGCCAGAGCAAGGTCAATGCTTTCTCCTATGAAGTCCTTAGGCCGAAAGCTTATCTTCTGATAAGTTTTTGGACATAAGTCTTCATGTCTGACTTTTAAAGTTAATTTTGTAGAGAGCCCTTAATGATAAATTACTACATTCCAAGGTAAGCCTTGTTTTACCTTTAAAGAGCTACCAAAGACTATAACACAATCCTGCAGCTAATGCTTCAGAAGCTGCTACTTGCAATAAAGTTAAATAATAAAAAGGAGATGCATTTGTTTAAATGATCAAATCATTTAAAAGGTGATCTTTTATCATGTTTACTTACTTGTACCACAAATATTTGAAAAATAAAAATTTTAAAGACATTTTACTACTTTAATGTTTTACCAGTAACTCTTATTTGGCAAATTTCCTTTACTCATCATCTACCAGAAGTATAGGATTACTTTTTTGTGCCCTTTTTTATATATTTAAATTTTGAATTTTTCTCCTTACACTTCATTCATCCTTTACTCAATCTCATTAAGTGCTTTCATTCCTTCACTTGCATAGAAACATGATTACTTTTGTATGTGTGTTTGTTCAGAAGGTCCTTATTTGGATTTGCCTAATGTTTCAGACACAACTGTTCACCTCACTGCAAGTTCCTGGGGATGAAGAATAAATTTCTCCTCTGATGATTCATATATGATTAAAAGTACAAAGTACAAACATTAAAAACAGGTTTTTCATTTTGTAACACTGACTTGACTATTCTCATACCTCAGCGTTTTAACCACTGCCACTTTACAATTATGTTTTAATATCAGTAAGGCCATTTCCTTCTCAATATTCTTTTATTTATATTTTTTCTTGCAATATTTGTTCATGTATTCTTCCAGAAGCACCACAGAAGTACTTTAAGATTGTTTATAAGTTCTGTTAAGAATTTTATTTGAATTAACTTTAGTATATAAATTAATTTGGGGGGAATTTATATTTTTACCATACTGAATCTTACCAAAAAACCCAGTAGAAAGTAAATGCCTATCCATTTAATCTTTTGCTTTGTAATATTTTCTAGTTTGCTCTTGTTTTCATAAAAATTATGTGGTTTCTTTGTTGTTGCTGTTGTTACTAGCTAACATTTTCTTAGGGCACTGACATGATAATCCCATTAACTCCAACTAGATTTTTGTCTTTTCCAATATCTATACCACTTATTTTCTCTTTCTTGTTCTCTTACTGTGTCCTTCTTTCTCTTCCTCTCCTTCCTTCTCTCCCTCCCTCTCCTCCTTCTTTCCCTCATTTTTGGTTTGTTTCATAGTATTAGTTTGAATTCCAGAAAAAAAAAATGTAAATAAATGGAAGTAGTGATGCCAGGCCACCTCACTCCTAAATTTAACTTTAATAGAAGTGCTCCATTAAGTATAAGACCAGCAGTTAGTTAGAAATAGAAATTCTTGATAATGTTGATAATTTATCTTTCCAGTTTAGTAAAATTTTTTTCAACATTGTTCTTCTTTGACTTAATAATACAAAGGTAGTAGTTTTTCTCCCACTAATCTATCCTTTCCTTCATTAATCATTTTGAAGTATATTTTAAATCTGTTGAACATTTTACTTAGGACTTTTGAATTGATATCCATAAGTGAATATATTAATTATCTTTTCTTAATTTCTTTAGATGGTTGTGTTCTCTTTCTACCTTTTTAAGCATATGTATAATCTATTTTAATTCTTATTGGTTATAATAGAAACATTGAAGGATCGCTTCAAGTTTGACTTTGTACCTATGAGTTTTCATACATAGTATATTCATTTAAATTCTGAATCAGTGTTTCTCAAAATTTTAAGTCATATCTCTTCAACAAATATGAAAATCTTACACTTACACATTTTATTTGAATTCCAAAACAAATGAAATAAAACCCCTCCCTCTATTGTGAATTCCTGTCTTAAATACTTTGTAATTTAAGCACTAGAGTAATTTTTCGTTTTCAAGTTGCTACGTTTAAACTTGTAAACATTATGTTTTATATTTATAGCAATGTAGTCAGAATATATGGATTGTATTATGTATTTTATGGCTTACTTTAATGTTAGGTTTTGCAAATGTTCCATGGATTCTGAAAAGAGGGTGTTCTCAATTGTAGGACAAAATGACACATCTGCAATTTCTGAAATCAAATTTTCTAATCATATGATTCACATCTGTACCTTTATTCATGCTTTGCTTTAATTTGTCAAAGATTCATAGAGTAATGTGGTCTCCTACTTCTACTGCATTTTTAATCAATGAATCCTTATATTCCTAGGACATTTTGCTTTACATATTTTTATGTCTTCTGCACTTAAAGGTCCATAACTAACATCCTCATTGTGGGCTGTGTATTTTTCAATATTTGTTTGTTGTTTTTTTGTTTTGCCTTGAATTCTGCTCAAACTACAAAAACTACTTTTTAAAAGTTTGTACTATTTGATATATTTCTCCACCTTTAAAAAAAACCAAACTCTCAGTTTCTATAATAGGGAGTTATCTATTATTTCTATTACTTGGAACCATCTTGGCCCAGAGGCCAAAATATGTGAATTATATATTTATGGAGGTAGCTGTAGGAAAAAGCATGTAATTGTATCTATATTAATTTTTTATTCCATATGAAAATCTTTCTCCTTATTGGGAGGTTTAAACCCTTATAAATTTTTAGACATGACTTATTTGCATATCTCCTTGGTCAGCTTGAACTTTACAACCTTCTTCCTTTTGGGTACCACATTCATGTACTGCTCCTTGTCTGCATAATCTATTATTTTTTGACCCAGATGATTTATTAAAATATTGTCTTTAGGGCTTCCGTGGTGGCGCAGTGGTTGAGAGTCCGCCTGCTGATGCAGGGGACACGGGTTCGTGCCTCAGTCCAGGAAGATCCCACATGCCGTGGAGCAGCTGGGCCCATGAGCCATGGCCACTGAGCTCGCGCGTCCGGAGCCTGTGCTCCGCAATGGGAGAGGCGACAACAGTGAGAGGCCCGCGTAGCGCAAAAAAAAAAAAAAAAAAAAAAAAATTATCTTTATACTACATAGCTTCTTTTTCAATATTCATTTTTGATACTAGTTTTGTAATGAAATTTTGATTCTTTTAGACTATTTTTCTATTTTTGCCTTGTTTCATTCTTGTCATTTTATATAAATTCTTACAAGTTCCCTATTCTTGAGCTGTTAATTTTGCTTCATTTCTCAGTTGAATTATGTACATTTGGGGTAATAGTTTTTCCTTAAAATATGTGAAATTTCCAGATTTCTTGTTTATTTCAGAATGATTCTCTGCTGCCTTAACTGGGTGACATTCTTGAGTTTTAGCCTCTCTTTGAATCAGAGGGCATACATTTCAGAATGTTAAAAGGGCCTCCTCACTTTGGGGGGCACCGACTGTTTCATGACCTCCAGACATGCCCCAGTGAAAAGCCTAGATTGCCTTTCTTCTAAATGCCCCATTTGGAGGTCTAGATTCAATTACCATCCAATTCAGGTTTCAACAGCCTTTAACACAGTTACTCCTCCTAACTTCTTGAAGAATCTTCTTGGTGACCTTAATGAGAGCAGTTTTCAGTAAAGTGGTAGAAGTAGAACCAGGTTTGTAAGGGGGTAAAGAGAGAATAAATATTGAGGAAAAAGTCAACCAATATAGATGTTCTTTCAAGAAGGCTGGTTGGAGAAGGGAACGAGAGAGGAGCAGTAGTAGCTAGAGAGGAGACTGGTTGTGGAAAGCTATTTTCAGAATGAAGGAGGCTTATACATGCCTGAAGGAAGACAGAAAGAAGCTCTTGGAGCAGAATAGGTTGAAAATGCCCAAGAATGGGGACTATTGTGTGAGGCAATATCCCAGAGAGGACCAAAGAGGTTAGGGTCAGTATACAATTACCAAATATATGCTTTGAGATGCCGGGGATATGATTTTTCACAAAAGTCTGTCTTTTTGTAAGTCTCTAGAGTAAACTGGCAAACCCCATCCCTCAGAATTTCTAAATTTGAAACAGGGTTTACTTTTTTTAGTCAGACTTTCCCAAAGGAATAAAAAAAAAAATGCCTAAAATTTTGTGATGAGAATAAAATAACGACAAGTTAGTTTTTTCACCTGCTGATTTCTGGTGTGTTTTGATGACTTTATTCTCATCTCTGATTATTAACCATGAGCATGAGAGCCTTGAATCCAGAAATGATCCTGATATATTCTCTGCCATTTAACTTGGTAATTAAAGAGAATTACCATTATACTGACAGAAACTAAGAGATATTGTTTTTATTCTGTACATTTTTCTGTTAAAAAAAAGTTCATTGATCAACGGTGCAATTGGTAATCTGTAGAACACTTTTCTTTGAATGTGTCCTCTTTATCTCAGACCCTGTTACTACAGGATTTTGGGGTCTCTGTATTTTAGTTGATTTAAAATCATTTTCCTTAACGGTTGGTGTATGTGCATGTGTTTACGTAGACAGACACAACTCTTCTCCTATGATGAAAGTAATGGTGTAAAGAAAAAACATTTATTGGATGTGGATTGGCATAACACCTGTTGTTTATACACATCAACACTGAAAATGGAAATGCATAGACTGATGAGCCAGATATTAATCAAGTTAGAATTAGCACCAGGTCTTACATGCATTACTCCCCAAATGTTGGAGTAAATGGCTTAGTATGTACTGCCACATTTTCAAATTTACATATGCTAATATTTGGATTATTATGCATGCTTTAATAATGGATTAGAAAGCTAAGTTAAAAGAAACTACTATTTCAACAATTCTTTTAAATAAATATTAATATTCTAGTGCATTTGGAAAAAAGATGGAATTGAAGCATATGATCTTAGAGGGAATCATTCTTAATTACTTTCAGAAATATGAATAGTAATGGGTTTTCAATTTAAATAGACATAAAGTTGTTAGAAACAAATTTTCTGACTAAATCAGGTGGACTTTTCCATATGTACCTAAGAGGCGATCTGGCACCAAGCAATAAGCAAGGCAGTCTTTCTGGAAATTGGTTTGTATTGCTGATGCTAAGTTAAATAATGTGACTTAATGAATTGATTTAATATATTTACTTCAATCAAGGATTAACAGATAAAGAGATTCATTTAAAAGTATACATAACTAAGTTTATATGGCTCAAAAGGACACAATCAATGACTTAAATTTTTCTAATTACTTGACTAGGACATAGGGAAATAAAAAATAATCTAGCTATGATATTCTGTCAATAAATTCAAGAATTATTTAATCTTTAGTTTTTAGTTTTCCTTTAGTTTTTAGTTTTCAAGAATTCATTTAATCTTTAGTTTTTAGTCCCTAAGTATCCCCAAAGATCCTTTCCAAGTTAAATGAGATAGGCATAGACTATAATGGAAATAAGTTAAAATAATCACAAGCTTATTATAAAAAAGTTTAGACTAGAAGTCATAGGCTTTACTCCATCAGAAAAATAAACAAAGGCAAAGACAATGAACAAAACAAAAGCATGAATCGGGTGCAGTTTTCCGACAACCAGAGCAGATTAAACAAAGCATGTTTATTTTTGTAAGCATTTTCACAGCTCAAACAACCTAAATTTAAAAGGATCATAGAACCTTCTTACAAAGTAAAAATGCAGACTCTAAATGGTGACTAACTTGTGGAAACCTAAATAAGGAAACTGAGACTGAATATGTTATGGGACCAATAAATTAAGGCTCAAGGAGAGGAAACTGGCCTGAAATTTCTGCTGCTGAATTTAAAAAATATATAGATAGATAGAAAAAATTTCCTCTTCTTTTGCTAGTTTATAAGACTGAATTTTAATAAAAAGATGAAAGATAAATTTATGCAAGGCCAGCATCACTATATATCTGGAACTCAACAGACAAAAGTGACAGTGACTGTTTAACGCCCCCCACCTGCTGTCAAACTTTAATTTTCTAATTTCCTGGTAAATGAATGAATTGTGGCCATCTATCAGTAGATTTCATGGATAGTTCTGTTCATGTGAAAAGCACTGAATTCTGAAGGGGCAGAGCTGCTGGCAGGTGACACATCAGATTCTAACATCCACACGCGTTATATACTAAGAGAAAGAACAAAGTTACTCTGATGTGTTCAGTGACCATGTGAAACTGGATCCTCACAATGCCAATAAAGACCTGGCGCTTTCTTTTCTTTATTAATTTTTTGTTGACTAATTAGATTTGTTGGTTTGTTCATGACAGCTGTGGAGTATGCTCCAGAGAGGCCAGGCAAACATCCCTGCCTGTGTTATCTGAGTAGCCGGGAGACAGGAGAGTGGGTCTAAGTCCTAACTCTCAGGTCTGTGTGACTTTCATCAAATCAGTGTATATAACTGAGATCCACGTTCTCTATTTATAAATGAAACCCATCATCTAGATTACTTCTAAGGTGGTGTTTCCCAATCTAAAGTTTTCTAAATTGATAAAGGCATTTCAACTGACACAAATGCAGGGTAAAAGCATGGGTTTTAGAAAGCTAAGAGGTTATTTGGAACACCTTCAAGGTTCATGTAGGCAGAAATATTTGTATTCTGCAACTTGCTGAATTTTTCAGATATTTACAGCATCAAGTCAAGTAAATTTTAAAAATGACAACTCAGCAAAGAGTTGTTTCCACAAAAATGCCTCTCTTCTAGAAAGACCTGAATTCTTATCGTCTATGTAAAATGTGAAACAAGTAGAAAACCAATCTCATATCATTATAAAATATCACTGTAAGGACTTGGCAGGGAGGAGGATAAGTCTCTGGGCACCATGTAAAGTGGGTAACATTTGTCTTTCGAGCACCAGTCTTTCTGTTGCTTCAACTTTTCCTATCTGCAGTGGTAGGCCTTTCTCCCAGGGATGCGATGAAGTTCAGGGATGAATTGAGAGACTGTGTGTGGGGTGTAGAGGAATAGAGTAGCTAGTGTTCAGCATAAGTGAGGGAAAGTCCATATTGTGGAGTCCATGTACGGCCTCCATCCCTGCCCCCTTGGCACTTTGTTCATGGGCTCATTCAACAAACATTAAGAGTGGCTGGGATTAAAAACTGACTGATATTCATGGGTCAGGTCATCTTGCTCACTGATTTATGAAAAGCTTTACTTATCAAATTGTGAAGAGCTCATCTCCATTCCTCCCCATTACTCTTTGTTACCATTCTTCCAACGTTGTTCTTTCCAGGTCCCTGACCAACTGATGGAATAAACTTGCTAGCCATTCTTATGAATCCGCATAGATCTGCGTCTCAGGCCATCTCTCCTTCCCTGCCAACTAGACAAGTAGATGTTGTGTTCTTTTGGAGGATTTTCTTTAGCCACTGTCTTTCAGGGCCACCTCTGAGTGGAACTGTGATGCAGTGCCTATCAACTTTCAGGCATGTGCTAGCATACAGTGCTGAGCCAGGGATGCAAGTCGAGAAAGAAGTGACAAAGCGGTAGAAACAGATACCATGGGATTCTGAGCTACCCACTCATTCATTTTTGTAGAGCCTTCTGGATCTGCTAAAGCTTTGTCTTATTCAGACCATTTTCATTTAACGTAGGAATACTGCTGTACATATACAAGTTTATGACCCTGTGGACCATAATGTGGGTACTTCAGAGTGCACAGTCACTCAGTGTGCCACGATCAGTTCTTCAGTCTCTACTAAAGCAAGCCAGGAGCTTATTTTCAAATGGAAAATGGTTAATGGCAGAAGAGGACATGAACTTACTCCAAAATCCTAGGGCTTTCCTATCAGGGCTCACCAGATACTCCACAGATCCTCTTCATCTGCCACAAACTCTTTGAATACAAACTGGTCTCCTGGGTCCTAAGGCCTAGGTGGCGAGGCAGTTTGCACCACACCGGTTCCTGCTGCAGAACATTTTTATGCTCTTAGTACCACTCAAAACTGCCTTATGGATTACTCAGTAATTAAACTGGAGCAACATGCCCAAATGTAACATATGTGGTCCCTGCTACCCAAAGAGATCCATCAAACTGTGCCCCTTTCTCTGTGGTGGGCAGTACAATGTACCTCTCATTTTAGAAGGAGTCTCACCACACACTACAGACAACACAGAGGAGGCCTACAAACTTCACTTATATGAAGAAACTAGCACTTTTATGGGGTTTACCTCCCATCCTTTGGCATGTATGTGTTTTAGTAAAGCATCTAGGGTGCTTGCTACTTCTTATTCACCAGATCAAATGGGCCTAAAAGACCTGACAAGGCGGCATATTTAATTGGCACCACAACTTTGCAACCCTTAGAGTCAGGCCGTGGGCTTGATGCTCAGCCATATTCGCTCTGCAGCAATAGCGGATAAGACATTCCTTTAACCATAAGGGTTTTGTGATTTTCCTCTTTGCAATGACTCTGGCATTCAAGCCTTTCAATTTGTCCTCTTCTCTTTACACACTAGAGAATAGTCAGAAATAACCAGCTCAAGCCACAATTTTGTAATCACCATTGTCTCCAAAGTGATGAAGTGTCACAGTCACCTGATCTCAAAATACTTTGCCCTCGACCTACTCTCTATTCTATGCCATGATAGGTGATAATTTCAGTAATAGTCGTGCCACTACATGCCACAATGACTTGTCATATTTTCCTACGGCAGGGAGGTTATCTGCATCCTTCACGAATGTGTTAGCAACTCAATTACAGAATCCCATTTGAAAGGTTAATTTCCTGCAGTCACTCCTGATGCCAAATCACGTTTTTTGGATCCTAGAAGGGAAAAAGTGTCAAACTCAAAATAAGAGATTAAAGAGAAATTAATGGAGGGATTATTTAAAATTTGTGGGCAAGGTTAAAGGAAACCAACAAGAGATGGAAATGTTCCCTAGGGTTAGCAATAGCAGGAAGCTGATATTAACACTCATACATAGATACATAGATACGTAGATAGATAGATAGATAGATATCTGTATAACTACATATATATATTTTAGAATCATTGACTTATCTTTGGAAAGTCTATGAATAAAATGCATGCTTACTTTGAATGTGGAGAGATGAGATCATATTTCAAAATCTGTCAAAGTCTGTAATAGATAGAACCACTTATTTGCATTTTAGTGATACACCATAGAATGGCCATAATTTTAACATCAATAAAAATGCAATAATGCAAATGTCAACATTAGCCTGAGATTTAAGCAACATGAGTACATATTAGTATTATTCAAAATATGTGGTCTTTTTGTACCTGGTCCCTGTAAGGTCTACCTTTACATTTTATTGAGTTCACACCTTTAGAACTATTTGTGGGGAAAGTGTGTATGCTAGACAGTCATTTAGTGGGTTAAATGGTGGCTCTCAAAAAGATATGTCCACATCCCAGAACCCATGGATGTAATCTATTTTGGAAAAGGGATTTTTGCAGATGTAATTAAACTAATAATCTCAAGATGAGATTATCTGAGTGGGCCCTAAATCCAATGAGAAGCGTCTTTATAAGAGAGGCACAGAGGAGAGACACAAAAAAAAAGAGAAGACCGGTGATTATGGAGGCCAAGAAGTATCTGGAGCCACCAGAAGCTGTAAGAGGAGAGGAAGGATTCTCCCCTAGACCCTTTGAAAGGAGCACAGCCCTGCAAACAGCTTGATTTCAGATTTCTGGCCTCCAGAACTGTGAGAGAATACATTTCTGCTGTTTTAAGCCACCAAGTTTGTGTGATTTGTTATGGCAGCCCTAGGAAACATAAATACAGTCATCCATAAACATTTTACTTCAGCACATTTTTGTGATGGAAATGATGCTAGGCATTCAGGGCATAAAAAATGACTATGGCATAATTCCTTCACTTTCTAAAAGGGCAAAAGGACACATTCAATTAACTCGGGGTAATAATGTTGAGTTAGCAGTATGAGGGGAGCACAGAGGCAGAAGTTATGAAATTTGGCAAGACTATTCAAGTAATGTCAAGTGGTATGATGAGGTTGAAGTACAAGGATTCATGATGGAGAGAAACAAAAGATGAGACTGTAAAAGAACAGAGTTATAGACTTTTAATGACCTTGATTATTATCTTAAAGAGTTTAGGATTTTGTCCTGAAGGTTTGGGATTGTTAACTTTAAGCGCCAATTCCAAGAGATAGATAGTTGCCTCCAGGAGTTTGGTGTTTAGATGGATTATGAAGCAAATTTGGCTTACTTATTCATTCACCAAAAATTTATTGAGATCATATTATATGCCAGTGGTATGCTAAGGATTTGGAATTCAGTGGTTGGCAAGGTAGACACAAACCTGTCCTTACTGAGAATAGAAACTAAAGGAGAGAAAACAAAAAAAAACACCTTGATTGATTAGCCATGGACATGTGGGAAGAAGACACACAGTACATTCATTAACTGTGCTTTAGGAAATAGGGAGCTATTGAGGGTCTGCAACCTGAGTAGTGACCTGAATATAACTGTATTTTGTGGGGATCACTCAGTTGTTAAGGATGAATTGGGCTGGGAAGAGACCAAGACAAAGGGAGCTATAAAACACTATTAACAATCTTGGAAGAAATTACGATGATCATAATTAGGGAAGAAACAATGGAGATGGTGGAGGGCAGTCAGATTAAAATTATATTCCACAAGCAAAATTGACAAAGTCTTGTAATTAATTGGATACAAGGAGTGAAGATGCTGTGGAAGCCTCTGATCATCTTTAGCTTAGATTATTACTAATCTATGTCAACTTTGATTGTAGAATGCACCATTATTTGACCTTTCACTAAGAAAGGGAAAAACTCTATTAAACTATAACATAATGTTTTCCTATCTCTTAGAATTTTTATTTTGAACCAACTGAAAAAGTTACTTTAGATTTACTTAGAAATTTTAAAGATCATAGTTTACTCTTCTGAAAAGGAGAACATAAGCAAAATAGAAAGCATTCCTAAAACTTCTTTCACATTCAGAATTTAACTCTTCCAAGTCATTTTTCTACTCAGAATTGTCAAAATCCTTTTTTTTCCACACAGTATTGTCCTCTGTGCCAACAAGAGTTCTCCACTATTGTTTCTGAGATTTTCTTTGAAGTTGTAAGCTTTGAAGCTGGCACTCTGTTGATCTTACAAGAGCATGTCAAAGCAAGGCTTTTAGACAATGTCTAGGATTTATATGCCTTCAAGTGATCCTTAAAAATTTTCTTGACTAAAAGGTCAGGGAATTGCCATTGTCCAGCTCTATCAAGAGGAATAATTAAGATGTTCATGCAGGCACCAGCAATGAAAATTATATTACAATTGCGTCCTGGGCCAACAACAGTTAGAAGTTATTAATTATGAGATGCATCTTGATTACAGAGATGTTAAAATGAGTGGTGGTGTGCTTTAGAATTGACGAAATATGGTAATGTTGACATTAAATAAGATAGGCAGCAGAGGGATACTAAACATTCAAATTAAATTGTCATTATCTCACTAGAAACACAAATGTTATGCATAACTCCCAGAATATTATAGAGGAATGAGTGATAGTGGACATTTTGAATATATGCTTCCTTATACTATGTGATATAATGCTTTAGTAAGATTACCAGGTAAATTTGTGCAATAAAGTGTGTATACATTTGATTGAAATGTGGATGGAGGCTCTCTGTATCTCCCTCCTTAGGCACTTTTGTAGGAATTGTGATGTGTACTTTCTCTGACAGATCACACTTGGGCCAGACAGCAGAAGACACAGAAGCTCCCCGGCTACTTCTCTAAAGTATTAGATCTAAAGAAAAAAGTAAACTTCAAAGATGCATTCACCTGGCTACCCTTGACACCTAGAGAGTTTTTGTTTCTTAAAACCATTAAGCTTATCAGTATCTATACTAAAAAGTACTTTTTGAAAAGGGTTTGTTTAGGCTGGTCTCTATTACTTGTCATTTGAAGAATTGCAAGTGACGGTTTAACCACAGTTAGAGGAAACCAGGCAGTAAAGTGGAAATTCAAGCTGTTCTCACTTGCTATTACTTTTTAGTTTGGTTAGATAAGTTTTCCAACTATTAGTTTCATTTTGAACTCATATATTTCAACTGTAGTTTGTTTTTCCTATTAACTTTATAGCAGTGAATGAGAAAGTAGCTATTTTTAACTTCAAGTTGACACCTTGAAAACATAGTAAAACAGATTGTCTTTGAGAAAAAAAAATAATAAACTTATATGATTAATGGGAGAGGATGTGATGTGCACATTTTATGCAAAACTAAGTTCAAAAACCACCAGCACTACAACCTCTTTGCTTGTGTGAATGCAGCAAAATATTTAGCCTCCTTGAGCTTTATTGGCAAAATGGTTATGCCAGTGTTTTCTTTGTAATGATTAAATATGATAAATAATATAAGACTCCTTGCACAGAGCATCACTCGGTACGTGGTAAGTGGTAGCTACCATTATTATTGTTCTTACCATGGTTCAGCATTACAAAGCTTCAGCAAATGAGGAAGTCCTTCGTTTACCCATGGAAACTTCACCTTTGGGATCTGGAAAGGCAGCAGCAAGTCAGTTTAGACAAGGTCTGTGTGCTTTGTTATTAGAGCGAGCCATATGAAACAGCCATTTTTGTGTGTTGAATTTCATATGGTCACCTAATGTTGTGTGACTTGTTCAATGTGTCAGTTTGTTACATGCCACTTTGATTTTTCCCTTACCACTCTAAAATTGTCAAAAAAATCTATCATTGCTGGGATAAGAAGTCAATTTGGATATTAATGATCTTTTTAGTGTTTTGTCTTTCCAGTGGTGGTTTATTTCTTGACTATTAAATAATTGAGTAGCTGCTATAGCAAGTTATAAAAATTAAAGACAAATCAAAGAAAAGCACAAGAAATAACAATTGATAAACAAGATGTGTAACCCATTTCCATCTTTCCATCACTAGATCAGGCCTTGTGTATATTTATGGTGTGAGAGAGAAACAGTGGGAAGGTGGTCCCCATGTCTGAAATCCTGCCCTTTCCTGTGTGTTAAATATGTCTCAGTTTATTAAGATGGCTCAGAAGCTGAGGCTATCTGGAGGGACAGAGGTGCTACATAAGAGAGGTGCTGCCCCAAGACAAATGTGACGCTTGACAGTTACCTCATACACTGCATTGCGCATTCTCCCACCTTATTCTGATATTTTCACCTGAAAATCAGAGGTGAACATACACAATGTGTATGTTATGGTCTGTTTATCATTCTTGGCAACTGTTAGGTTCCCAATCCTGCTTACTAAAATTACACTGATATTTTTCAGAGTTATATATGTCACTCACTGATAAAAACTAATTTGAGGGGCTTCCCTGGTGGCACAGTGGTTGAGAGTCCGCCTGCCGATGCAGGGGACACGGATTCGTGCCCCGGTCCGGGAAGATCCCACATGCCGCGGAGCGGCTGGGCCCGTGAGCCATGGCCGCTGAGCCTGCGCGTCCGAAGCCTGTGCTCCGCAACGGGAGAGGTCACAACAGTGAGAGGCCCGCGTACCGCAAAAAAAAAAAAACCAAAAAAAACCCCAATTTGACATTGGGTACCAGAAGACTTGTCCTTCCAACAAAAAATCCTTTCCTTGAGAAGAGTTTTGTGTACTTTGATGGGGACAAGGAGTAGAGTTCTAGTAACTGAAAAGTGTGCTGTACATAGAGAATTTCACCCCCATTGGATGCCAGAAGTTCAGGGAATGAGAACAAATTAATGGCTGCAGCTTGACTTCAAGTTTTTGCAACAAAGTTGTACTTCAGATGTCTTAACAACAGTTTAGATGGGAGGCTTTACACTGATGAACTCTCCCCTCTCAGGAATCAATCCTTAATAAACGGTCACTTTTAATTACATGTCTGTCCAGGTTAGAACACAACTGAACACACCTGATTCTTATTAGCAAAAGATTTGATGGTAAGAAATGACCTTGTATGTAGTTTTAGAGAGAGAGATATAAAAGTGTGGGGGGGGGTTGTGTGTGGGTGTAAGTATGTTGGGGAATGATTGCAAAAAATCTTTTAATCTTAAAAAATGAGTGTGCTTCACAGAAGGGTGGAAAAGCCAATGGGATAAATAGAAATGTGAATACGTTTGTAAAACTGAAGTTCAGAATACAATTAAATAGACATCTTTTTTAATGACAAATGTACTTATTTTTTTGAATAACGTGGTTACTTCTTGAAATAAAAGTTACCTTTTTTCTCTGTCAATAAAACCTGTTTATCTTGTTCTACAGTAGCCAAAGGCTCACAAAGAAATATTTCTCCAGAATGTTTTGTTCTGGAAAACAGGGTCATATAAACACTTAAACACCTACGGAAGACCTAAAATATTTGTAGCCTATACATAGATGAAAGGACTTTCAACCTTTTGATATTTACTACCATTTCAGCTGTGAAGAGAAAAATACTTGCATAACTATATTTAAAAAGCAATATGGGTGTTACTTAAGCACTGGTTTAGAATGAACTTGGATATTTCCCTTGTATTCTGTGAACGTCACTCCCCCAACCCTCCTGCTGACTGTGTGCAGACAAATAACCCAACGTTTCTCAAAAGGTGTTCAGAGGGCTTCCCTGGTGGCGCAGTGGTTGAGAATCTGCCTGCTAATGCAGGGGACACGGGTTCGAGCCCTGATCTGGGAGGATCCCACATGCCGCGGAGCAACTAGGCCCGTGAGCCACAACTACTGAGCCTGCGCTCCTCAATAAGAGAGGCCGCGATAGTGAGAGGCACGCGCACCGCGATGAAGAGTGGCCCCCGCTTGCCACAACTAGAGAAAGCCCTCGCACAGAAACGAAGACCCAACACAGCAAAAATAAATAAATTAATTAATAAACTCCTACCCCCCCCCCAAGAAAAAAGGTGTTCAGAGTTGACGATACCTTTATACCAGACTGTGAAAAAAGGAATAGGTGGCTAAATGAATTTGGGTACATTGTGCATAACATTCCCTTTCTCAGGATTTCATGTGATTAATTGCTTCAAGAAGCGGTGCAATAAAGAAACTTAGTTTGTTTAATATAATGTCTCCCAAATGTCTTTGGCCATGAAAATTTTTCTTTAAGAAAGACATAGTCTGTCTTCACACCACTTTCTTTCCTCATTACAAGGTTTGCTACTCTGATGGGGCAAAAAATAGAAGGAAAATACTAATAGCTGCTTAATACATTGCCATCAGTTCTAGCTTATTCTCATCATCTTGATGTAAAACAGGTGGTGGGTCCAGTAGGCAGCCCCTCTGTGAGGGACTCACACCCAGCAGCCCCTGGCCTTGGTGGCCCATGAGACTCAGCTATATCGTTGTGCTGACTGGTAGAAGGCAACATCATACTGTCTTCCTCTGAAGCAGGCGCTTCTCTGTGCTGTGTTGTGACAGTCCCCTGCAAGGTTAAAGCCCCAACCTCATCTACATGCTGTGGCCAACTCTTCAGCTTCAGTCTTCCATGGGAACTGGTAACTTGGAGAAGGTGAGGTCCTGGCCCATTTCCCCTTGTTCTGCTGAGAGCCAGCTCTCAGTATGCCTTTGGAAAGGTAGCTGGCCCGATAGCTTTCTCTAAATTTAGACTGTGGCCTTTTAGTGCCTTTGTTTCTCTGCTGTGGACCCCAGGCCAATTCCAGCACTAATCCTCTAACTTCTTGCTCATGAACAATAGAAATAACCACTGAACAGTTTGAACAATATCCCATGGAACTGTTTAGTCGAGGAACCCCCATTTGTACCCTGAAAACACATTTTAGGAAATACTATATTAATCTGTTTAGGTATGGTAGAATAGAATGTGATAGTTAATGCATCTCAGATCAAAAACTCAGGAGTCCAAGAAATAAAACTGTACTGTCTTAGCTCTGCCATACTGGGTTGTGTTTGGAAATCCTAGCATCTGTCTCATTAATCCTGTCCAGGGATATGTTATGTCCCAAGTGATGTGGCAACAAGGCGAAGGAGAGGGACACACCAGTTACTGCTAAGACACTCACTGACCCAGTCAAGCAAGGCCCTAAGGTCCTGGAAACCCCTTCAGCTTCCATGCTACTCTTGGAACCTGGGAATCCTTATGTGTCAGACTGCCTGGGGTCCTGTCTGTCTTCAGATACACTCTGAGAAAGCTATTCAAAGTAACCTCCTTTTCTCCTCCCAGCTGTCTGATCCAACAAAACTTTTTCTAGTCTCTGGTCATTGTTTTTCTCTCATGTTTCTGTCTTAGCTATTTAATCTGTGCCCTAAAACCTCTCACATTCCTTCTCTGAAGCTATGAGGAGTATTTTTATCTGTCTCAATAGGGGCAACGGGAGGAAGGAAATACTAGGACAGGAAATATAAATCAATATCAGAAAAATATCATCTTGATACATTTTTCTAGAAATTCTCTGCTTTTATGCAAAGAAATTTTACTTTTCACCCAGATATTACCGATCTCTAGAGTATAGGACTTGTGTCTTTGTCCGCAACAGGGTTCTGGGGACAGTAACTCCCACCCTAATAGCACTGGCTGGCTGTGTGGCGATCTTTCCCTAAGTGTGGAGTTGGGGAGCCTCATTACAGGACAGATGTCTTACTTCCTTTGTTTGTGGGTCACTACGTGTTCCCTCAGGAGGGTCTCAGTCCTGCCCTCCAGGAAGCTAAGCCAGTGGTGCAGATGGAATGTTCTTTGTTTGAGATAAAACTCCAGCAGGCCTCACATAATTGGTGGGGGAGTGAAGCAGGGAATTGGAGAAGAACAATGGGTAGTTCTCCAACCTGACCTCACCCATTACCTTGTCTTCCTCATAGATCAGCCATCTGGTACAAGAAAGCAAACTGATTGGGCTGAGCCTGGCTCTTGCGGGGCCAATGGAGCTCCACACTCTGGTCCTGCTCTGGTTTCTTCAGACCCTACAACTACGGTATCAGCGGATCAGAAATTGCAGCAACTAGAGTCTGTTCACCAGCCGACTCACCATGGCTGCAGCCCTGCAGTCTTTTGAAGAGGCCTGTTGACCATAAAATAATCCATCTTCTCCATAATCAAAACAAAAAGAGGAGTGTTTACGCTTCCCTAAATCTTAGAAACATTATTCCATCAGGATGAGCAGTGTTCCCAGTAGGAATTCTACCCTTGGTCTTAGTTTCTCCATTTGGGTCCCAGGCTACCTCATGGGAAGCAAATTTAGTGTTTGCCCATTTGGAGAAACCCATGGGTTCCTTTGCCCTGGATCAGCTTTGGAAGGTCTGTGGCTGCTCCACCAGGCCTTTCCATAAAGCCAGCAAAATGTCACCTAGGACTTTTTTTTTTTTTTTTTTTTTTTTGCGATACGCGGGCCTCTCACTGTTGTGGCCTCTCCTGTTGCGGAGCACAGGCTCCGGACGTGCAGGCTCAGCGGCCACGGCTCACGAGCCCAGCTGTTCCGCGGCATGTGGGATCCTCCCGGACCGGGGCACGAACCCGAGTCCCCTGCATCGGCAGGCGGACTCTCAACCACTGTGCCACCAGGGAAGCCCCCACCTAGGACTTTTAACTGAGTAAGAGTCCATCTAAGTATTAGAACCTGAGCTGGTACCACTGGAATCATCTACCTCTCATTTTTTAAAAAAAACTTAGAGTTGAAAATAAGACTTTAAAAATCACCTTTAACCCTTCTCTTTTTAGGTATTTTCTTGGGAATCTGAGAATTTAATTTTGTCAGCAAATTGATAAGGCTGCACTTCCTTTTCTTCTTTTTTGTGCTTGCCATCCTGCATGTGCCCAGAGTCATAGGGCATTTTGTAGCACTCTCTGTGGCCAGTCTCATCGCAGTCCACTGGTATTTCTGAAATAAGCAATGACTGATGAGGCCTAACAAGGTGGTGGTTAAGGCTGTAAGCTCTAGAGTCAAATTGCTTTGAATTTATATCCCAGCTCTACCAATTATTAGAGGTGTGACCTTGCATAAGATAATTAACCTCCTTAAATTGTTGTTGTTGTTTTAAGTTTTACTTTCTTCATCTAAAGTAGCTGTACCCACCACATAGGGTAAAAATACGGAGAAAAAGACATTGAAAATTTAAGTGACTAATGATACATTTATAATAACAAAAAATCAAATACCTAAGAATAAATCTAACAATATACAAGACCTCCAGATATACTCCAGCACTATTGAGAGAAATGAAAGAAGATCCAAATAAATGAAATGATAAACAATGTTCATGAATTGTATTGAAAATTAGTCTGTAGATTATACGCAATTCCAATCTGGGTGACAGAAGCACATTTTGTTTTGTGTGGAAGTCAGCTAGATAATCCTAAAATTCACATGGAAATGTAAAGGACTAAGGATAGCAAAGCCATTTTTAAGAAAAAAAAAAGAGAGACTTTGTGGAATTGTCACAAGGATAGATTAATGGACTAGTAGAATAGAATAGCGAATCCAGAAATAGACCCATGCACATAATGAAAAAGGAAGCCCTGAAAGGCAGTGGGAATAAAGTAGTATAGTCAATAAACTGTGCTGGACCAATTAGATGTTCATTTAAAAGAAAGATATAATCTCTATTTCAAACCACACACAAAAATCAAGGGATTGCAAATTAAATATTAAAGGTAAAGTAAAAATAAAATTCTGGAAGATAATAAAGGAACATATCTTAATAATAGGAAAAAATTGTAAATAGGACGCAAAAAATACTGATCATAAAGAAAATGATTATCAAACTATGCTAAACTAAAAGTAAGCACTTCTCTTCTACAAAAGACACCATTAAGAGAGGGATAAGGCAGGTCACAAGGAGAAACCTATTTGCAACACCTTTAAATGGTAAACAGCTTGTAACCAGAATACATAAGGAACTTCTATAAATCAATAAGCAAATGACAGACAATACAATAGAAAAATAAATATTTAAGAAGGTCCTTAAACCTTACTCTTCAGGAAAATACAGATTAAGACCTCAGTAAGATAAACCCTACTTGGTCATTGTGTATAATCCTTCCTATATATTGCTGGATTTTATTTACTAATACTATGGTAAGAATATTTAAGTCTATATTCATGAGGCATACCAGTTTATAGTTTTCTTTTTTGAAATGTCTTTCTCTGGTTTTGATATGATAATACTTTTTGTTAAATAAATTGTAAATTGTTCCCTCCTTTTCTATTTTCTGGAAGAGATTGTGTAGAATTTGTGTTAATTCTTTAAGAGTTTGGCAAAATTCTCCAGTGAAACCATATGGGTCTGGAGATTTCTTTTCTGGTAGTTTTAAAATTATTAATTCAATTTCCTTAACAGTTATAGGTCTATTCAAATTATCTATTTCATATTAGGTGAGTTGCGGTAGTTTGTGTTGTTTTTTTTTTTTTTTGCGGTACGTGGGCCTCTCACTGTTGTGGCCTCTCCCATTGCGGAGCACAGGCTCCAGACGTGCAGGCTCAGTGGCCATGGCTCACGGGCCCAGCCGCTCCGCGGTATGTGGGATCTTCCCGGACCGGGGCACGAACCCGTGTCCCCTGCATCGGCAGGAGGACTCTCGACCACTGCGCCACCATGGAAGCCTGGTAGTTTCTGTTTTTCATTGAAGTGATCCATGTCAGTTAAGTTGTCAAATTTGTGTGTGTAGAGTTGTTCATAGTAATCCTGTATTATCCTTTTGATGTGTGCAGGGTATGTACTGATATCCTGTTTCATTCCTGACATGGGTAATTTGTGTTCTTTCTTTTTTCTTTGTCAGTCTTGCTGGAGATTTGTCACTTTTATTGATATTTCAAAGAACCAGATCTTGGTTTCATTGATTCATTCTACTTTTATGTTTTAAATTTTATTGATTTCTGTTCTAATCTTAATTATTTCCTTCTTTCTGAATACAATGGGTTTATATTGCTCTTCTTTTTCTAGGTTCTTGATGTGGAAACTCTAAAATTCTTTTAACTTAGCTGTATACTTAAAATTTCCATAATAAAATGTTGACTGTGGGGGAGAGTCAGTTCAGGCATGGGCCCTTTGACATATCTTTCATGACCTTCACACCCATCCCCACTCTAGGATACACATTGCTATTTCCCCCTTTCTTGAGTTCCTGTAATGTCTTACACGTATTTTCATCATTGTATTTTAGTTATCTGTTTGCATTTGTCTCCTCCATTAAACTTTGAGCTCCTTGAGGATGGAGATTATGCAATTTACCTTTGTATCTAAACACTGGTCTAGGTACAACCTCAATTTGATAAAGAGCAACTACAAATAACATACAGAAAATATTATACTTAATGGAGAAAGACTGAAAGTTTTTCCACTACGCTTGAAACTAAGACAAGAATCTATGCTTTCATTACCCTTATTCAAACAGTACTAGAAGTTTTAGCCCATGCAACAAGAAAAGAAAAGAAAAGAAAATGCACACAGATAAGAAAAAAGATATAAAGCTTTCCCTTTTGCAGATGACATGACTGTCTACATAGAAAAATCTCAAGGAATCTACAAAAACATTCCTGGAACTAATAAGTAAGATCACCAAGGTTATGGGATTACAAAATAATCCTACAAAAACAAGTTGTATTTCCATATACTAGAATGGACATGTGGACACTGAAATTAAAAATACAACACTATTTACAATCACTAAAAAATGAAATATTTAAATGTAAATATTAAAAATGTAGAGGGTTTATATACTAAAATCAATGCAACACTAATGAAAGAAATCAAAGACAATCTAAATTAATGAAGAGAAATACCATTTTCATGAATTAGGAGACTCAACAGAGTAAAGATGTTGATTTTCTCTAAATTTATATATAGGTTTAACACAATTGCTATCAAAATCCCCAAAGTATTTTAAAGACAAAATTATATATATATTATTATATATTACAGACAAAATTATTCCAAAAATATATATGGAAAGGCAAAGGGACTAGACTAACTGAAACAATTATGAAACTAAAAATACAGTGGAAGGAATCAGTCTACCTAATTTCAAGATTTATTATATAGTTATAATAATCAAAACTGTGTACAACTGGCAGAGATAGACACATAGATCAATGGAAGAAAATGGAGAACCCAGAAATAGACCCATACCAATCTGCCCAACTGATGCTTGACAAACGTGAAAAAAAACATTCAATGAAGGAAAGGAAGCCTTTTCAACAAATAGTGCTAGAGCAACTGCGATCCATAGATTTAAAAAAAAAGAAAAGAACTTCAACCTAAATATCACAGCTAATACAAAAATTAATTTGTAATTGATAATGAATTTACATGTAAGGTGTAAAACTATAAAACTTCTACCAAAAAAAATAGGACAAAATATTTGATCTAGGACTAGATAACAGTTCCTGAACTTGACACCAAATAAACAATCTGTAGAAGAAAGAACTGAAAAGTTTGACTCCATCAAATTTAAACACTTTTTCTCTGTGAAAGATCCTATTAAAGGATAAAAAGATAAGCTACAGACTGGGGAAAAGTATTTGCAAACCACATATCCAACAAAGTATCTAGGCTATATAAAGTATTCTCAAAACTCAACCATAAAAAAGGAAAAATCCAATTAGAAAATAGGTAAAAGACTTGAAGAGATATTTCACTGAAGAATAGGAAGAGATGGCAAATAAGCACATGAAAAATGTTCAACATCATTAATCACTAAGGTTAATGCAAATTAAAACCACAATGATATATCACGACACACAAATCAGTATGATTGAAAAACGATAATGACAAGAAACAATGGCAAGGGAGTGAAGAAACTGGATGACTCATACATTGTTGTTGGGAATGGAAAATGTACTCTAGAAAGCAATTTGGTTTCTTAAAAAACTAAGTATGCAACTATCGTATGACTCAGCAATTACACTACTGGGCATTTATCCTGGAGAAATGAAAAGTTACATTCACATGAAAACTTACACATGAACATTTACAGCAGCTTTATTTGTAATAGCCAAAAATTGGAAACTCAGATGTCCTTCAATGGGCGAATGGTTAAACAAACTGTGGTACATCTGTACTATGAACTCTTATTCATCCCCCCCAAAAGGAAGAAATTTGATATGTGCAACAATCTAAATGAATCTCTAGACAATTATTCTGGGTAAAAATGCCAATCCCTAAAGATTATGTACTGTATGACCCATTTATATAACTCCCTTGAAATGATAAATTATAGAAATGGAGAACAGATTAGTAGTTGTAAGGGGTTAAGGAGCAGGTGGAGTAGAAAGGAATTAGACATGGCTGTAAAAGTGCAAAATGAGTAGTGATGCGAATTCCCTTATAGTGATGAAAATGTTCTTTGTCTTGACTGCTAATCACTGTTAATACCCTGTTTGTGATATAATATTATAGTTTTGGAAGATGTTACCACTGGGGGAAACTGGGCAAGAGAACCCAGGATTTTTCTGTACAAATTCTTACAACTACACATAAATCTACAATTATCTCAAAATAAAAAGCTTAATTAAAAAACACAATGAGAGGGCTTCCCTGGTGGCGCAGTGGTTGAGAGTCCACCTGCCGATGCAGGGGACACGGGTTCATGCCCCGGTCCGGGAAGATCCGACACGCTGCGCAGCGGCTGGGCCCGTGAGCCATGGCCGCTGGGCCTGCGTGTCCGGAGCCTGTGCTCCGCAATGGGAGAGGCCACAACAGTGAGAGGCCCGCGTACCGCAAAAAAACAAACACACAACAAACAAAAAAAATCAATGAGAGAATACCACGTAACACTAGAATGACTAAAACTAAAAAGGCTGAAAATACCAAGTGTCTCTAAGGATATAAAACAATGTAAGCTCTCATTACATTGCAGGTAGGATTGTAAATTGGTGTAACCACTTTGGGAAACTGTTTGGCATTATCCACTAAAGTTGAACATATGTACACCATATGACCAGCAATTTCACTTCTAGATATATACCCAGCCGAAATGTTTAGAAATGTGTTCCAAAAGACAAACATTTTTCTTAATTTTCTCAAACTGGAAACAACCTAAATGCTCACAACAGTAGAATGAATAAATTATAGTATGTTCATATAAGGAAATATTACACCATGGTGAAAGTTAAAAAAATAAAGCTACATGCAACTGCATTAACGAATAGTCTCACAAACATAAGTTTGATTGAAAAATCAAGTATATAAAACAGATTCCATTTATATGAATCTCAAAGATGAACAGAACTAACTTGTGATATTAGAAGTTTGGAGAGTGGTTTGGGAAAGAACATGGGCTAGTGACAAGGAGTGGCCTAAAGGGGACTTCTGGGATTCTTAACCTCGGTGAAGGCTCTTTGTCATAATTCATCAGGCCGAACACTATGGCTTGATATGAATAATAAGTACACTTTCCTCTATTTACATTATACAATTGAAAAGGTGTTTATTTTTTAAATGATAAAACCTTTAGGAGAAATTGGCAAATCCATTCTCTATGATGAAAATTTTAAGACATTTCTACCAATAACTGATAAATCAAGGAAAACAAGTTGAGGATATAGAAAATTTGGATGACACAATTAATAACTGTAACCAATAATTAGAGCACATAGAAATGTTTACAAAATTTACCCAAATAGAATGTCTTAACATTTGATCTATACTCTAAATCCTTTCCCCTCTCTGGGGCTCAGGTTTTTTGTTTACAAAAACAAGACACATGCATTTATTTCTTTTTTCTACCCTACAGCATATTCTCTGAACCAATGAACTCAAAGACAATTGCTTGAACTGTGGAATAGAAAATGGGAACAACTGATGGAAAACAATTGTAAGCTAACATCTCAATATATGTATTAAGCATCTATCTTGTACCTAGCACAATGTTAGCTCACAGGGTTACATGGATTCCTGGCTTTGAGGAATTCACAATCCAGTAGATGAGACTGATATATAAAACAACGATATCCACTGGTGTGCTAGAGTGGGCTGATACAGGCTTATGAGAGCCAACTGTTAAACATCTGGGAATTTTTTTTTTCACCTTTATTGGAGTATAATTGCTTTACAATGGTGTGATAGTTTCTGCTTTATAACAAAATGAATCAGTTATACATATACATATGTTCCCATATTTCTTCCCTCTTGCGACTCCTCCCTCCCTCCCACCCTCCCTATCCTACCCCTCTAGGTGGTCACAAAGCACGGAGCAAGGTTAGGTTGTTTATTTGAAATGTTTCCTCTTTCTTAAGATAGGATTGTATTGCTATAAACTTCCCTCTTAGAACTGCTTTTGATGCATCCCATAGGTTTTGGGTTGTCATGTCTCCATTGTCATTTGTTTCTAGGAATTTTCTGATTTCCTCTTTGATTTCTTCAGTGATCACTTCGTTATTAAGTAGTGTATTGTTTAGCCTCCATGTGTTTGTATTTTCTACAGATCTTTTCCTGTAATTGATATCTAGTCTCATAGCGTTGTGGTCAGAAAAGATACTTGATACAATTTCAATTTTCTTAAATTTACCAACGCTTGATTTGTGACCCAAGATATGATCTATCCTGGAGAATGTTCCATGAGCACTTGAGAAAAATGTGTATTCTGTTGTTTTTGGATGGAATGTCCTATAAATATCAATTAAGTCCATCTTGTTTAATGTATCATTTAAAGCTTGTGTTTCCTTATTTATTTTCATTTTGGATGATCTGTCCATTGGTGAAAGTGGGGTGTTAAAGTCCCCTACTATGAATGTGTTACTGTTGATTTCCCCTTTTATGGCTGTTAGTATTTGCCTTATGTATTGAGCAGCTCCTATGTTGCGTGCATAAATATTTACAATTGTTATATCTTGGATCGATCCCTTGATCATTATGTAGTGTCCTTCTTTGTCTCTTCTGATAGTCTTTATTTTAAAGTCTATTTTGTCTGATATAAGAATTGCTACTCCAGCTTTCTGTCTCTAGGTCTGAAGTGGGTCTCTTGTAGACAGCATATATATGGGTCTTGTTTTTGTATCCATTCAGCCAGTCTGTGTCTTTTGGTGGGAGCATTTAATCCATTTACATTTAAGGTAATTATCAATATGTATGTTCCTATTACCATTTTCTTAATTGTTTTGTTACTGTAGATCTTTTCCTTATCTTGTGTTTCTTGCCTAGAGAAGTTCCTTTAGCATTTGTTGTAAAGCTGGTTTGGTGGTGCTGAACTCTCTCAGCTTTTGCTTGTCTGTAAAGGTTTTAATTTCTCCATCAAATCTGAATGAGATCCTTGCTGGGTACAGTAATCTTGGTTGTAGGATTTTCTCCTTCATCACTTTAAATATGTCCTGCCAGTCCCTTCTGGCTTGCAGAGTTTCTGCTGAAAGATCAGCTGTTAACCTTATGGGAATTCCCTTGTGTGTTATTTGTTGTTTTTCCCTTGTTGCTTTTAATATGTTTTCTTTGTTATTTAATTTTTGACAGTTTGATTAATATGTGTCTTGGCGTGTTTATCCTTGTATTTATCCTGTATGGGACTCTCTGTTCTTCCTGGACTTGATTAACTATTCCTTTCCCATATTAGGGAAGTTTTCAACTATAATCTTTTCAAATATTTTCTCAGTCCCTTTCTTTTTCTCTTCTTCTTCTGGAACCCCTATAATTCGAATGTTGGTGCATTTAATGTTGTCCCAGAGGTCTCTGAGACTGTCCTCAGTTCTTTTCATTCTCTTTTCTTTATTCTGCTCTGCAGTAGTTATTTCCACTATTTTATCTTCCAGTTCACTTATCCATTCTTCTGCCTCAGTTATTCTGCTATTGATCCCATCTAGAGTATTTTAAATTTCATTTATTGTGTTTTCATTGTTGCTTGTTTCATCTTTAGTTCTTCTAGGTGCTTGTTAAATGTTTCTTGCATTTTCTCTATTCTGTTTCCAAGGTTTTGGATCATCTTTACTATCATTATTCTGAATTCTTTTTCAGGTAGACTGCCTATTTCCTCTTCATTTGTTAGGTCTGGTGGGTTTTTATTTTGCTCCTTCATCTGCTGTGTATTTTTCTGTCTTCTCATTTTGCTTATCTTACTGTGTTTGGGGTCTCCTTTTTGCAGGCTGCAGGTTCGTAGTTCCCATCGTTTTTGGTGTCTGTCCCCAGTGGCTAAAGTTGGTTCAGTGGGTTGTGTAGGCTTCCTAGTGGAGGGGACTAGTGCCTGTTCTGGTGGATGAGGCTGGATCTTGTCCTTCTGGTGGGCAGGTCCACGTCTGGTGGTGTGTTTTGGGGTTTCTGTGGACTTACTATGATTTTAGGCAGCCTCTCTGCTAATGGGTGGGGTTGTGTTCCTGTCTTGCTAGTTGTTGGCATAGGGTGTCTAGCACTGTTGCTTGCTGGTCGTTGAGTGAAGCTGGGTGCTGGTGTTGAGATGGAGACCTCTGGGAGATTTTCTCCATTTGATATTATGTGGAGCTGGGAGGTCTCTTGTGGACCAGTGTCCTGAAGTTGGGTCTCCCACCTCAGAGGCACAACACTGACTCCTGGTTGCAGCACCAAGAGCCTTTCATTCACACGGCTCAGAATAAAAGGGAGAAAAAGTAGAAAGAGAGAAAGAAAGAAAGAAAGAAAGAAAGAAAGAAAGAAAGAAAGAAAGAAAGAAAGAAAGAGGATAAAATAAAGTTATTAAAATAAAAAATAATTATTAAGAGAAAAAATTTTTTTGAAAAGAAAAAGAATAAGGACAGATAGAACCCTAGGACCAATGGTGGAACTATACAGACAAAATCTCACACAGAAGCATACACATACACATTCACAAAAAGAGGAAAAGGGGAAAAAAATAATAAATCTTGCTCTCAAAGTCCACCTCCTCAATTTGGGATGATTCGTTGTCTATTCATGTATTCCGGGTACATCAAGTTGATTGTGGAGCTTTAATCCGCTGCTCCTGAGGCTGCTGGGAGGGATTTCCCTTTCTCTTCTTTGTTCGCACAGCTTCCAGGGTTCAGCTTTGGATTTGGACTCGCCTCTGGGTGTAGGTCGCCTGAGGGCATCTGTTCTTCCCTCAGACAGGACGGGGTTAAAGGAGCCACTGATTCAGGGGCTCTGGCTCACTCAGGCCGGGGGGAGGGAGGGGTGCGGATGCGGGGCGAGCCTGCGGCGGCAGAGGCCAGTGTGACATTGTACCAGCCTGAGGCATGCCGTGCGCTCTCCCGGGGAAGTTGTCCTTGGACCTCGGGACCCTGGCAGTGGCGGGCTGCACAGGCTCCCCGGAAGGGAGGTGTGGATAGTGACCTGTGCTCGCACACAGGCTTCTTGGTGGCAGCAGCAGCAGCCTTAGCATCTCATGCCCGTCTCTGGGGTCCGCACTGTTAGCCGTGGCTCGCGCTCGTCTCTGGAGCTCCTTTAAGCAGCGTTCTTAATCCCCTCTCCTCGCGCACCAGGAAACAAAGAGGGAAGAAAAAGTCTCTTGCCTCTTTGGCAGGTCCAGACTTTTCCCCGGACTCCCTCCCAGCTAGCCGTGGTGCACTAACCCCCTAAAGGCTGTGTTCACGCCGCCAATCCCAGTCCTTTCCCCGTGCTCAGACCGAAGCCCAAGCCTCAACTCCCAGCCCGACCCGCCCCTACAGATGAGCAGACAAGCCTCTCGCGCTGGTGAGTGCCGGTCAGCCCTGATCCTCTGCGCGGGAATCTCTCCGCTTTGCCTTCCGCACCCCTGTTGCTGTGCTCTGCTCCGCGGCTCCGAAGCTTTCCCCCTCCACCACCCGCAGTCTCCGCCCGCGAAGGGGCTTCCTAGTGTGTGGAAACCTTTCCTCCTTCACAGCTCCCTCCCACTGGTGCAGGTCCCGTCCCTATTCTTTTGTCTCTGTTTATTCTTTTTTCTTTTGCCCTACCCAGGTATATGGGGAGTTTCTTGCCTTTTGGGAGGTCTGAGGTCTCTGCCAGCATTCAGTAGGTGTTCTGTAGGAGTTGTTCCACGTGTAGATGTATTTCTGGTGTATCTGTGGGGAGGAAGGTCATCTCTGCGTCTTACTCTTCTGCCATCTTCCCGATTCCATCTGGGAATTTTTGCCAGCCAGTTGTTAAACCATTAAATCATTGATAACTTCAAAGTGGCCACGGTGGGAGTACTTATACCATGGAAATCAACAAATACTATTAATCAGGGTTTCTCCATACCCTCCAGGGAGCTTGTTTATTAGCACACTACTGACTATATCATAAAACAACCCGATGAGTGTTTTGCAATACAAAATGAAGCATGTGTTGTAGAAGCATAGGCAATGCTCAACCAACCAGGAGGAGAAAGTTCCAGGATATCCTCATAGATCGGTTCAATTTGACTTGGCCAAAAAGTGAATAGAAGTTTGTGTCAGAATTATGAAGGTTGCCATGGCATTCCAATAGAGGGGACTGCATATGAAAACTGATAATATAGAAAGAGTCATATGTCAGGGACAGGTCTGCAGCACACGTTTGTTTAGGTTGTGCACTGCACAAAAGCACCATTATCAATGGGTCATAATTCACATTTTTATTATTTTTCACTTTTGCATCTTTTCATTATAATTGTTGAATCCAGAGATGGGCAATTTATATACTTATGGCCATTTTCTGGCTTTTATCATAGTAAATAAATGAAATGATTAGGCTTGTTCCTATATAGTTGGTCTTGATTATTCCATTTTGACTTACAAAAGTGATGTGAATTCAAGAAAACTCTTGCTGATCTAACAACGTTTTTGTAACCTGTGCTTCTAAAAGAGGAGCTTCTTTCCTGACAGATGTACAAGTTAGGGGGCATATCTCTACATTAAAAAAAAAAAGCCTGATGGTTTAATCTAGATAATTCTAATGTTTCATTTTGCATTTAATATCATCTACAGTTACTCCACCAGAATGTATGCTGAGTTTCCAGTTTAAATCTACAAGTTCTTTCACTGAGACATGATTCACATATAATTATATTTCATAACTAACATTTAATATTAATAATCCATTTGTAACAAAATCCAATTGGGGTAACAGTTTAATTTGTTATAAATTTGCTATTGATAAATGAGAAAATATACTGTCATATGTGTTTTTTCCTTGAGGAAGAAGTGTGTTTTTCTAATTCCCACAAAGTTTCTGTGTGGGTGGGTAGAGCCTGGTCAGAGAGAACAGAAGCACAGGGTATCAGGCCATAGAGGGTGGGAATGGGGGAGGCACAAGTACTTTCACCCTATGTGCCAGTTTCTTGAAGGTTAGGATATAATGTTTTCTAATCAATAATTCATTCATTTTTTTCCAGGTTGCCTACCACTTACAAGGCAAATTCTGTAGAAACTATATAAAGCACATAATAGGAAATCAGGTAATGTATAATTGAATTAACTAGTAAGTAAGCAAAAATTTACCAAAGAAAACTCTAACCCTTACAGTCACATGGACTCTGGAAAAAGCCCTTGTGATCAGGACACACTAAATCTCCAACAAACCCAGTAACACAAAATGATGTGAACTTGTGTGTCCAGAGGCCTATATGAAACAAGGGTGCTAAAATGACATTTAAAAACAATTTTTGTTATGTACCTTTTTAAATTGGCATTTTTATTTATGGTAAACCAGTTTGTTCCTTGCAGTGATTCCTGCAGACTTGGGTATTTTCCTCTTTACAATGATAGAGCGAATCTGTCTAGCGCAATCCTGGCTGTTGTGCTGTGTTGTAAAAGATAACTAGTCAGAGGGTGAAGGGAATCTTGTCACCAGGTTGGAGGCTTAGAATAGTTTACTGAACGAAAAAGGAGAATATTCCCAAATTACCTAGATATCATGCTCATGCTTTTGAAGACTAAAGACAGGCAATGCATTTGCAAACAATAATAATGGGGACAGATAAAACAGACTACTTAAATGCCTAAAAATGACATCTATGTGATTTTTCTGCCCCAAATTTACCTTTAAAATTCATATGATTGAATTAAAAATTGTTTTACTGTTACTTAGAACATCTATATCTATTTGTACTATAGTAAAGTAACCATTTATTCCAAATTTGGGGGGGATATTTATTTTAATTCTGACAAAGTTCTTAGAAGTAGTGTTTTATGACTGTCTTTATCACTTGCTTTTTCAAAGGATAAAATGTCTGATTAGTCACTTTGGATAGTTCTGAATGCTAAGCTCTTTTAGCTGATTAAGGAATTTTCTCATGTGGTAACATTCCCATCATATGGGATTTTATGCTTTTTGACTAACAGCTCTTAAAGGCAAGAAGTATTTGGTTGTACTTTCACACCTAAAGGCATAAGGAGGATACAGAGAGGCATGGGATTGGGAGCCAGAAGTCGTGACACTTATTTTCATATTATCTGATTGTAAATGTCTCCTCCAATTAACTGTGAACTTATTGAGGGTAGGGGTTATGCAATTTACCTTTGTTTCCCAAGCACTGGTCTAGGCATCTAGTAAGACAAATAGCATATTATCTCTTTTACTTACATGTGGATCTAAAACAAACAAACCAAGCTCATCAATACAGAGAATAACTGGTGGATGCCAGATGGGGACAGGGGGTGGGAGGTGAAAGAAATGAGTGAAGGGGGTCAAAAGGTTAAAAAAAAAGAAATTTAAATTTAATACTAAAAAGCTATCTGAAACAGTTCTGTGGCCCATCTTGAGGAATATAAAAATAACATTATTATTTGTATGAAATAATATTAAAGAGAAAGAGTAGGAAAAAGAAATATAATACACACAAAGTACACAAATATTAAGTCAAGTGTACAGCTCAGTGAATTTTACAAAGTGATACACCTGTGAAACCTCTGTCAAGATCACGCCATAGAATATTAAAATAGCAACACAGAAACATCCCTCATGTCCCTTTGCCCTTATTACCCAATGGAAAAACAGTACACCTCTTTTACTTCTATCTTCATAGCTTAGTTTTGACTCTTTTAAAACTTCATATAAATGGAATAATCTTTCACTTAATAGTATGCTTGTACACAATGATCCTGTGTATGAAAGGCATACATTCTTTTTCATTGCTGTATAGTATCCCATCGTATGACTATAACACAATTTATCTGTTTTACTGGGTTCTTTGTTTCTGTTCTAGTTTTAAACAATTGAAAATAAAGCTACAATAAAAATAGCGCAATAAATACAGTATTTGAATAAATTTTCACAGGCAACACATTTTTCTTGATCACAGAGGAATTCGGCCCTTATAGTCAGTGAATTGACTGACTACAGAGAATTGGCCATTGAAGGAAAAAATGAAGACAGATAGCATGATCCATAGAAACTGATAAAGTAGACATGTAAGAAATACAGGCTGTAGCATACAAGTAAATATGGCTTGCTCTACAAAGTGATGGAGGAAGGAAGAAAAATGTAGAGGAACCTGCTGAGAAAGCAGTAGTGGGTGACAATTAGGGGTTATGCTATCAGAAGGCACAGGAAATCACTAAACCCAGGATTATCCCCAGTGAACAATGAGAAAATAGAAAATCGTTTTACAGAGTTGAAGAACATGGCATGAGAACAAGGCACTGCTATACTGTACAGTAGAAGACATTTTGCAGGACAGTGAGTGACATTTATTTTTCTTTTACATTTGTCTGCAAGATTTTTCATTTGCCTACACTGATAACTGGAATTAAAGGTTGTATGATCTGCTTAATGATCCAGAGAGAGACCCAGTGTAACAGTCTTGTTAGAGCTTCACTGAAGCATTAAGTAAGTGCCGATGTTAAGGTCTTTTTCTCTTAGTCTATGAGTGCTGATTACTGAAACAAAGTTGACACTATGTGAGCAAAGTGAAATGAAAAACTGAATAATCAATCAACCAAATTCAAGGTAACTGGTTATTCAGGATAATTCATACACAAAAACCCTGCATATAATTCTTCTTGAAGAGCTTGTTTTTATGATTAGCTCAATGTTCCCTGATACTCGACCTTCAAGTGAATATCCAGATAGTGACAACCTACTGCTCCTCAACCTTATACTTAGCTTTATTCATATATCACTTAAATGAAAACTACAAGTCATTTGCTACAAATGAATTCCTTCATTTATACCACCCATTACAATGGCACAACTATAATTTTCCTATATCTCTAGACTTTATTTAATAATTCACCTTATTCAAATATTCAATAACCTAAAACCAACTCAACGATTTTCTTATAATCATACAACATTATCAAAATGATGAGTCACACATACTAAGAGACATTTTTAGTGTCCAAACAGTGATCCAAACAACATTGTACCTGTGCTTTTCAGGTTTCTTTAAATTTGGTTTTTAATCTTATGCAATGTATTTTAATAGCTTTATTGAGTTATAATTTTATACTGTGAAGTTCACCCATTTAAAGCATATAATCCAGTGTCGTTTGGTATATTTACAGAGTTATATAACCATCACCATAATCTAATTTTAGAACATTTTCATCATCCCCAAATATTTCTTTTGACTACAGTTTCAAATCATAATTACTGTAGTCAAAAGACTACACTTTAGGGTTAGTTAATAAAAATGTTAGTTAGTTAATAAAAAAGTCCACACTTTAGGGTTTGCCTCTGCTCTTGTTTCTTTTTCACATAGAGTCAGTGACCTCAGTGTGTGTGTGTGTGTGTGTGTGTGTGTGTGTGTGTGTTTAAGTCAGAAAGAACAAGAGTTCACCTATTTTAAACTTCTAATGATTATAAAAATCTTCCTACAGCATTTTTTGTGAACAGAAGTATTTCTGCCACCTTTGTTTTTTAAGTAGCAGAAGTGTATATTTAGGGTTACTGGAATTGTACAATAGATTCTTAACTGGAACTGAAAGATTTTCAACCCTAGAGAGCTTTTGCAAACTGCAGCCTTTCCTGAATAAAAGCAGGATGGCAAGATAACTCCTGGAAAACTCTTTTGCTACGGCCCTGTTGAAGTAGAGAGTGAAACATCTATCTTACTGATCAAATGACTAAACGAAAGTTATCATGGAAGTTTTTGAGAAAAGAGAAGGCTATACTGTTGAATTAATTATATTTTCTGTACTTGTTGAGGGAAAAAAGCTTTCTTCTCATCTGACCTAAATAGACATGGGCTAAGATTCTATTTTACCTGGCTATAATGTACACACTTGGAATAATTTCCTAAGTTATGATTCCCCTCTCTCCATATTAACTGTTTATCACAAAAACATTGAAGCCCTGGCAGCAATGATTTCCCTTTCTGACATTGATTGACTGGAGGGGTCTAAGCTGGACTAATCAGGAATTTGAGATTGGGGTGAGAGGAGCCTGACTCAATGTCTTTGAGTCCTGAAATATGTAGGCTCAAAGACAGAGCTACTGGTGAGTGTGATCTGCCTTCCATGCAGATCAGAGAAGCAGAGACAGCAAATACTCAGAGAGAAAGAAGAAAAGAATGAAGCAGATATGTGTAAATTAACAGACCAGGCAGAAGGAAAAGGGATCTGAGTGGTGAAAGAATTCTACACAGCTTTGCACGCTCTAATTCCTGTACCTTCTGAGGCTCTACTGAACTTCTGCCCTTTGAGTCTGTGAGATACTTCTTTATGCTTAAGCCAACTGGCTTTGTTTTCTATTACTGGAAACCCAGAGATTCCTAAAAATTGACTAGTTTAAAATGGAACATAAGCATTTACTTAAGTTTCTAAATCACTTATGAGTGATACCAAAGAAATAAAAAGATAAACTTTCTGCTTTTGATTAACTTAAAATCTTATTAGGGAAACAAGACCTTCACATATAACAAAACTCTCCAAAACAATGCAGCTTATTCCACAATGAGCATTAGGTGGCATAATTATGTGCAGTAGACAATGGAGAAATCCATGTGGGCTCTAGCAAGGAGGGAAGACCTTGGAGGCATACTTCTTTGTGTTAAACATTGAACGATGAGTAGAGTTTGATTAGATAAAAAGTTTGGTTAAAACAAATGTGTTCTAGATTAAGAGACAAAGTAGCCAGGAATGACCGTAGAAGCTACAGAAATCCAACGGAAGAATAAATTGTGATAAGAGATGGTACTGGGTTGGGAGGGTGGTGCCAGATGATGGAGAGGCATGAATTACAGAAGAGGAGTTACCTGGACTTCCTGTAACTAGGGAAAAGGAGGAGTTGTAGATCCTTAAGCAGAGGTGTATTGTGACCAAATGTTTGTGTAAAAAGTTAAATCTGGTTGTGGTACACTGTACAGTTCAGAGGCAAGTAAACTAACTTGGAAGATGTTTTCTCCCTGATGGTGATTACAGAGAGGGGAAAAAATCTAAGACGTGGGAGAAGAAACAGACTTCAATCAGTACTTCTCAAACTTTACTGTATGCATGAATTGCCTGAGAATCTTCTTAAAAATGCAAGTTATTATTCAGTAGTTCTGGGCTAAGGCCCAGAATTCTGACTTTCTAACAATCTCCCAGGTAATACCCACACTGCTAATCTGTGAACCACACGTTAAGAAGACAAGATTTTGAAAATAATGATCTAATCCAGTGTGACGAAGGAAAATAAGAGTCAAAGATGACTCCAAGGTTTCTAGTGTGCTATAGTAGACAGGAGAGAGAGAAAAGGGAAACTGAGCCAATCCAACATTCATCGAGTGACTGCTGTTCATTATTTTCTTTTATCCTGTGACCTAACCATATAAAGTAAATCCATTCATTCACTTAGTCTACACTTACGCACTTATGTACGAAGTATCCACTAAGTGACAGGCATTGTTCTAAATGTTGTGGATTCAGTAATGAATAAAACTATAAAATAAAATTTGAAACCTTTGCTTATAATTTCAAGGGAAGGACAGAAAATAAACAAAATAAGTAAAACATATAGTATTAAAGTTGGGAAAGTCAAGTAAATAGCCCAAAATCTACTTTGGCTGAGTTTCATTCAAACAAGTCACGTTGAACATCTTCTGTATAACACAAATATGATAAATTTATAAGGAATCCAAGATATATGTTGAAGCTAAAACTAATTTTAAATCCTTTGAAAGTATTTTACTGAGTTAATAAAAAATATTTCAGAAAGTCCTGGGAACTTTAGCTGTGTCACACCTGGACATATTTTTAATGAAAGTGTGTATCTGAATGTGTAATGGAATATTTTGCAGCTTTCACAGTCATCCTTCTCAGAACAAACATCTGTCTTACTAATCAGGTGATATATGGTCTAACCGAGTGCTCATTTCCCATCTATAAGGGGCCAGCTTAAACGTTCTTTGTTTCTTACCACAGATAGTAGAGAGGAATTTCTTTCCAAATACACTGTAGAAAGTCATTTCTATAGTAAGCTGAAGGAAACACTATGGGATTAATTAGTCAAAGAAAACAAAGGAACAGATTGAGAAATCTGTCTGTATGTATGTACATATGTATGTATTTATCTATCTATGTCTGTACTTCTGCCATCTATGAATCTGTAAAAAAAAAACTGAATAAATAAAGTGTAAAATGGAAGCCTATTAAACTATAATTGCTATAAAACAATAGGTTCTCGTCCTCCAAAACTTATATTTAAAAATTGCTAAATGTATCTTTGTTCACTAAGCACTTTAATTAACAACTATAACATGGTGATTATATTATTCAACATTTAAATGCTTAATTTGCAATCTGGAATTGCAGGCATTCCCTGATAAAGACGTATTTTCATTTGTTGCGTTTGTATTTTTAGTAGAAGACAAAAATAAGAAGATACTTATATGGTAATATGATACTAGATCCATAAACAAAAGTTTTACTCTTTCTTTTTATTGCTCTTGAGATTTAAAACACAATAACAATCTATATTTACGCATTGAGCTACTGGATTTTTTCATGTTATGAGAGGTTTGAAATACTGTACCTGCCATCTACTGGAAGTCTATGGGAGGTACATTTCCCTACTATCAACTAAGGCCTCCAGAGAGTGAGTCTAAAAAATGCTATCAGTGCTTTTTGAGGAAATCATACCACAGGTTTGGAGGTCCTTTACCACTGTTAAAGAAAATTAAAGATAAAATAATCTCATTAATCGCTGGTGAAGGTACAGAAGGAACCCATATAAATTTGAGTAGGCAAAATCACAAGAGAGATTCACCTCTGAAATGTCAAAAGTACTAAAAGGCCATGAGCAAAAAGATCTACAAATTTCCTTCCCAGCATTTTTATTAAAGGAAGTGCTCTGACCATAGAAATATGTGTATATAATTCCTAACTATTACAAATAGCTTTTAGGATCGAGGGAGTCAGGATTCTGAGACCTTTTCTAGTGACTTCTGCCTATTTCTGGGCTTCAGTGGGTTGTGTGAGTAGGGGTAAGAGTAAACAGGGGAGAAGACAGGATAAACTGACACTGTAGACGAAATGTCGAATTACCGCAAAGAATGAAACACCATAGTCAGTTGTTTAATTGCATGCTTTGTGACTATATTTAATTCCTTCAATTATGCTCTGGGTCAGAATAGTTAGCTCCAGCCCTACATGTAACCTAGACACAGGTTGGGATGCCTAGACTTTTCCTATTGAAATCATGTCAGTCTATTTTGTTACCCTCAATAATTTTAATATAATGTATCTAATGACCACTTTCTCCTGATTTATGGGAAAACCCCAGAAACTAAGAATTACCCTTTCATTCAGTTTTTATGAATGCCTTTAAAAATTATAATTTAAAAAAACGTAAAAACATAAAACCTTTCAGCTTTTAATCATTCTATACTTTTGGTGGCTAGAAGTAATTCTTAGAAGTAATAAGCTCTAGAATTGCATGATCATAGATAGAGCTTGAGGGTTTCATACAGATTAACAGTGGCACTAAAAAGGTAGAATAATTCAAGGGCATACAATTCAGTGGTAGAACTTAAACTATAATTCAGGTTGTTTCACTCTAGTCACTATTATTTCTACTACCTTGCACTGCCTCGAATGTAATTATAAAATTGATATTGGACTTGAAATTGAAACAGGGAGTTTGAGCTATTGTTGTGTGAGAGAAGGGACGGAGGTGAGGAAGAATAAAGATATTTGCCAGATATGTCCTTGGCATTGTTAATTAGGCACGTTCATTTTTACTTCAAAATTCAAACAAGCCCCATGTCAAATTTTCAGACATAAATTAGCCCCACTTTACTTAAATATATCAATAAGAACACATGAAGACAAGGAATTCAGAGTTAGAGAGTTTCAGAGACAAGCAGCACCCAGGCATTTCTAAGGCTGAGTGACAAAACAGTAGGACTTCTGTGTCTAGCAACATTACAGATTATTAGAGACCCTGAAAATCTTCAGCAGCAAACACTTATAAGTATGAGATAATAACATAATAAACATTGTTTGAAATGCATAGTCAAACTCACAGAGGAGTTGTAACATCCCCAGGGGCTAAAAGCAAAGAGAAAATTGAAAACCAGATTAGTGAACTGATGCTGATAGTTTGGCAGCTTGAGAGGGTGGGGCATATTAGTCACTCTTGTTATTGAAAGGAATTTAATGAACATTATGGACCAAAAACCAAGGCACTGGAACTGCTTGAGTTGGGGAGTTGGACTAGCAAACCCTCCCCTCAAAGACACATATATAAGTCCAGGACACACGAAGGGCTATGTCCTCAGGGCAAGGGTAGCTAGGGAAAAAGTCATCTACTGGCAAAGTGAAATGAGAGAAACCTTGTTGAGGTGTCCTGGGACCTAGGTAGGAAAAAAACGTCTATAAAAAATTTGCATCCATAGAAAAAGCAAACAGCAGAATAAGATCCTGGGAGCTTTAGGTAATAAGATTGAGACACACTAAAAAAAATAAGTACGTTTGAACTGACTAAAATAAATAGAGGAAGGACTCAAAAGTCTAAGAAAGTAATACAATACTATCAACAATGCATATAATTGAATACTTTGCAGCAATTAAAAAAGATTAGGTATATCTATATATGCTGATATATAAAGATCTCCAAATTTTCTTATAAAAAAGCTAGTTACAAAAGCATCATATAGTATAAATCCATTGTTGTTTAAAAGAATTGAAAAGGCACTGTGCGTTTGCTTTAAGGATGTTCATTCTCTTTTTTATTTAAAAAAATTAATTGAAATATAGTTAATGTACAATATTATGTTAGTTTCAGGTGTATTACAGAGTGATTTGACATTTGCCTACATTATGAAATGATCACCACAATAAGTCTAGTAACCATCTGTCCCTGTACGAAGTTATTATAATATTATTTCCACATAAAAGTGAGATAATATGGTATTCGTCTTTACCTGACTTATTTCGCTTAGCATAATATTCTCTATATCCATCCATGTTGTCGCTAATGGCAAAATCTCATTTTTTATGGCTGAGTAATATTCCATACATATATATATATATATATTTATACATATATATACCACATCTTCTTTATCCATTCTTCTATTAATGGACATTTAGATTGCTTCCATATCTTGCCTATTGTAAATAATGCTGCAACGGACATTGCTTTGCATGTTATCTTTTGAATTAGTGTTTTTGTTTTCTTCAGCTAGGTACCCAGAAGTAAAATTGCTGAATCATATGACAGTCCTATTTTTAATTTTTTGAGGAACCTCCATACTTTTTTCCACAGTGGCTACACCAATTTACAATCCCACCAAAAGTGCATAAGAGTTCCCTTTTCTCCACAAAGGATGTTCAGTTTCTTTATATCTGATTCCAGTTAACTGTTTTGTTTCCTATAATTTTAAAACATAATGCAAGATTATTACTAATAAAAAAATTGGACCAGGCAAATTTGAAAAAAAAATGAAAAATAACTTTTAGAAATAAAAAATTTAGTCACTGAAATTTTTAAAAAAGGGATTAGATATGGCTAAAGATAGAATCAGTGAATAGAAGGATAAATGTGAAGAAACACAGAGAGACCAAGGAAATAGAAAAATACAAAAAGAGGAATTTAAGAAAAAAAAATGTCATGAAGAACCTAGGGGCAAGACAGGAATAAAGACACAGACCTACTAGAGAATGGACTTGAGGATATGGGGAGGGGGAAGGGTGAGCTGTGACAAAGCGAGAGAGAGGCATGGACATATATACACTACCAAACGTACGGTAGATAGCTAGTGGGAAGCAGCCGCATAGCACAGGGAGATCAGCTCGGTACTTTGTGACCGCCTGGAGGCGTGGGATAGGGAGGGTGGGAGGGAGGGAGACGCAAGAGGGAAGAGATATGGGAACATATGTATATGTATAACTGATTCACTTTGTTATAAAGCAGAAACTAACACACCATTGTAAAGCAATTATACTCCAATAAAGATGTAAAAAAGAAAAAAAAGAGAGGTTAAGAGACATGAGGTAAAATGAGAAAGTCACACATATATTCAAAAGTAATTTCAGGGGAGAATATAGAGAGAATGGTGAAAAGCCTATCTATTAAAAGAATGGCTGAGAATTTTCCAGAAGTTATAAAACACTCCAGTCCTCAGATTCCAGAAATCTTATAAATCCCAAGCAGTCTCTAAAGCAGCAAAGGCAAATAAATGATTTTTAAACCAAGCCAAGAGAAGAGGCAGACCAGAATCAACAATTAGACATAGATGTTTCTCAGTAGCAATATGAAAAAGGGAAGAAAGTAAATTACCCTCTTCGATGAGCTGAGAAAATTTTAAATTCTCATAAAAATGGATATTTTGTGCTCATTTAACATCATTTAAGAATGAGATCAAACTAGGCATTTCACAAATAAAAATGAATTGTATTTACTATCAATAGACTATCACTGAAGGAATTGCTAATGAATATTCTTCATGAAAAAGAATATTGAATTGGTAAAGAAGGATTGAGATGAAAAAAGGGGAGGTGAGCAAATAAATTGGTAAAAAATAGATAAATCTAAAAAAGTACTGACTTCATTAAATAACAAGAATAATAATGATTAATTTGGGGAGGAAACGAACAAATTGAGATTTAAATACCCAACAAACATAACATACAAGGTGGAGTGGTAATACTTGGTATTAAAGATTGAGGCCTTTTTTTGCGGGGGTGAAGACTGGTGTGATGATTTAATTTTATGTGTTAACTGGACTGGGCCACAGCGTACCCAGATACTTAGTCAACACTGTTCTGGATATTTCTATGAAGATAGTTCTGGATGAGATTAACATTTAAATCAGTAGACTGAGTGCAGCAGATTGCTCTCCCTAAAGTGGATGGGCCTCATTCAATCAGTTGAAGGCTGACTAGAACAAAAAGGCTGACCCTCCCATGAGTAAAAGAGTTCTTTCTGAGAGTTTGAGGACTGGGATATTGGCTTTTTTCTGCCTTTGGACTCAAACTGAAACATCAGCTCTTCTTGGGTCTCAAGCCTTCTGGGCTTTGGACTAGAACAACACCATCAGGCTCTCAGACATTCAGACTGAGATTGAAACTAAACCACTGGCTCTCCTGAGCCTCCATCATGCTGATGAACCCTGCAGATCTAAGATTTACCAACCTCCATAATCATGTGAGCTGATTCCTTATAATAAATCTCTCTCATTCTCAATCTCTCTCTCTCTTGCTCTCATCACTCTCTAGTTCTAGCTGTACCTCTATCTCCATCTTTATCTCCCTCTCTATCTCTATCCTGCTGGTTCTGTTTCTCTGGGGAACTCGAAAACAGATTTTACCAACAGCGATTCTAGAGGAATAGAATTATGAGTTTTCTGAATTGGTTCTGGGGTTTCTGGAATTGGCTTTCTAATTTGATTAGGTTTAAAGATGCTAATGACTCCATTTCCAGTAGTAAAGAAAGCACTGATAGTTCATGATCAGGCAACCTCTGGCAACAGAGATAAGCAAAATATCACCACTGGAGACTCCTAAACAACCACTTACAAGAAGCAAGGATCTAAGTGTCTGTGTACATGATACTTTTGAACGTTTCTGTCAAACTAACAAGTATAAGGAGAGTAACTCATTGCTCCTAACACTCACTGGTGGACAAAGTGGGAAAAGAAAAGGAGCTCAAGGATTCACATTCCCAGTTCAAGAGCCACATAAATGACCTGAAAGCTCTATGTGTGCTCCTATAGCTGCAGGGCTGAAAATGCTGAAAATCAAAAGCAGAATCTCAACCTGCAGCTGGCTGACTTACAAGGCATGTTGAACTCCCAGCCTGGTAAGGTGTCTACTATTAAAGGGCACTGATTGGGAAGGCACTGGGATCCTGAAAAGTGGAATGAGGACACATGAAAAGCCCTTGCTGTAGCTACAGACACTGAGCCCCTAAATTCTGATGAATCATTTTGCCAATGGAAGCAGCCTCTCTACTCACAATGGAAGAGGTCTTTTCATCCCCAGTGGAACCTCCAGTAGAAGCAGCCTCTCCATCCCCATCTGAGGGGGATTAACTCTGCAATGCCTGATGAAAGAGTAATGGCCTACCCTGAGGCAGATGCCACGCAAGACAATGCTGACTGTCCTCCACTCCTCTGTGCTTCCAGACCTACAACCAGGCTAAAGACCCAATAGGTCCCTAAGGCTGAGGTAGAAAGTGTGACCCATGAGGATGTGCAATATACTCCAAAAAAAGAACCTGAATCTTCCAATTTGTACAGACAGAAATTTGGAGAACATGTGTGGGAATGGATAATAAGGATGTGGGATAATGGTATCAGGAATATAAAGTTGGATCAGGCCAAATTCATTAATATGGACTGACTAAGCAGTGATTCTGCATTTAATTTTGCATCTTGGGGGGTTAGAAAGGGATCTAACAATTTGGTTGGTTGACTGGCTAAAGCATGGACCAAAAGGTGGCCCACAGTGAGCAAGTTGGAAATGCTGGACCGACCTTGCTTTACTGTAGAGGAAGAGATTCAAAGGCTTAGGGAGACTGAAATGTTAGAGTGGATTTGTCACTTAAGACCTACTCACCCACCCTGGGATAGTCCAGAAGACACATTTTTTACCACAACTATGAGGAATCAATTTGTGAGGGGAGTCCCAACAGCCTTGAAGTGCTCGGTTGCTTGCTTATCTCTGTAAGCCAGACCTTACATTGGGAACTGCAGTCACTGAATTGGGAAACCTAAATGCAAGAGAGTAACTGAATCCCAGAGTGGCAGGGTCCAAAAGGCACCACTCAACTGCCAAAAGAAGTGAGTGTGGTTACTGCAGCGGACAGCAGAGTCAAAGCAGCAATTAGAATAGTCTGACTCAAGCAGTATTCACTCGCTGATCATGGTATATACCTAAATGTGAACTAAATAGCCAGCCTACTAAATACTTACTTGACCTGTATAAGCAGAAAAATTCTACGTTAAGTGAATAAGAGTCTAACTTGAATATAAAAAGAGTCACAGCCCCACAATCCGTTCCCAGACTTGAGCCAGTTTACAGACCTGGAACCCTTTAAATGCAAGGGAGGCCCTCTTAAGGAAAGACCCTGGTACACTGCCAGAAATTTATACTGCTAATCTGTATTTCAGTCCTCCTCCAAAGGGATCTATGGCCTTTTACTAGGGTAACAGTATGTTGGGGAAAAGGAAATAATCAGACCTTTCTGGGACTACTGAACACTGGCTCTGAACTGACACTGATTCCAGGTGACCTAAAGCATCACTGTGGTCCACCAGTTACAGTAGGGGCTTATGGAGGTCACGTGATCAATGTAATTTTAGCTCAGGTCTGACTCACAGTGGGGCCAGTGGGTCCCCAAATCCATCCTGGGGTCAGTTATTTCTCCAATTGTAGAATGCATAATTTGAATAAGCATACTTAGCAGCTGAGAGATTTCCCACTTTGGTTCTCTGATCTGCGGTGAGAAGGCTATTATGGTGGGAAAGGCCAATTGGAAGCCATTAGAACTGCCCCTACCTAGGAAAATAGTAAACCAAAAGCAATACCACATTCCTGGAGAGAATGCAGAGATCAGTACCACTATCAATGGCTCAAAAGATGCATGTGTGGTGATTCCCACCACAGCCCCATTCAACTTTCCTATTGGATCTGTGAAGAAGACAGGGATCTTGCAAAAGACAGTGGATTATTTTAGGTTTAACTGAATAATTACTAAAATTGCAACGGCTATATCAGTTGGGGTTTCATTGTTTGAGCAAATTAATACATCCCCTAGTACCTGGTATATAGCTATTGATCTGGCAAACGCTTTTTCTGATACCTGTCAATAAAGACCACCAGAAGCAGTTTGCTTTCAGCTGCCAAGGCCAACAATACAACTTCTCTGTCCTGCCTTAGGGGTATATCAACAACTCTCCAATCCTATGTCATAATTTAGTTTTCAGGAATCTTGACTGCCTTTCCTTTCCACAAGAAATCACTCTGGTCTATTACATTGATGGACCTAGTGAGGAAGAAATACAAACTACTCTAGACTTATGGGTAAGACATTTGTGTGTCAGAGGGTGGGAAATAAACCTGACAAAAAATCAGGGACCTTCTACCTCAGTGAAATTTCTAGGGCTTCAGTACTGTAGGGCATGTTGAGATGTGCCTTCTAAGATTAAGGGTAAGTTATGGCACAACCGAAAAAGAGACACAATGCCTAGTGGGCCTCTTTGAGATTTAGAAGCAACATATTCCACATTGGCCCATTTACTGAGTGACCCGAAAAGTTGCTAGTAATCCTTGGATTAGGGAATGAAATGCTTGAGGAATTGCATAGGTGCACTTGCCTCCAACCTCCACAAAGTAACTGGGAAGCTCTGCAACTAGATAGCTCCAAATAAAATAGAGGGAAGAATTTTCAAAAGAAAATCAATGAATATGATCTATTCTACAATAGAAAAATTAAAGAAATCTGATGTTCTTCTGTCTTCTAGTGTCCAAGCTAGAAGTTATTTTCAGTAACCCCCTAAAACAACAGGCATCATGCATAGCAGCGAAATAGTATTAGGGATCCTCCGTTTATTTGACTCATAACCAGAAATTTTCATGGATATCTAAGTCAGCTATGAAACACACAAACCATTAAAGAATATCAAAATAAAGATTCAGGTACTGTTTGAAAAGACTGAAAGATAAACAGAAAACTAGGGGTAATGTAACATGTATGTAAGACAATGCATTCATCATCCTAACATAAAAATAACTTAGAAATCATTAAGATAAAGATAAACATCCCTATGGAATAAGGTCATGAACAGATTATCAATAAAACACACATATCCAATAAGTATGTGAAAAGCATTTATGCTCACTAATGATAAAAAAAATTCTACCATTGATGCAGTCCAAACAGGTCAGACTCCTAGGGTCACATAGAAGAGTGGGAAAATGAGGAGTGAATCCGAAGGAGCAAACAGGAAATATCCCACATGGGAAGCTTTGCTAACTAAAGTCTCTGAGATTTTCCAATAAGACATCTATAAATCTGCACAGAGGAAATATGAAGAAAATTTGCAAACCTTTGTTTAGAACTGTTTGTTCCTTTTGATATGTATGCCTAAACTATTTTGGAAGAGGCAGGAACCATTGTTTCCTAAATAAATCAAAAGAAAAGCTCAAGGGATTTCCCCATTGGAAAAAGCCTAGTGGAATTTTACCATCAGAAGAAATTGTAAAACAACAATTTACCCTAGAGGATTTCCTCTATGCTGCAGGAGTATGGTATAGTCCTTCCATCACAGAGTGAGCAATTGGTAGCTCCTGAGACCAGCACAATTTGATCAGTTGAATTTCACCACCTTCAGGTATAGAGCTAAAAATGAAGACAAACACCTTATTATTACTTGGAAATTACATTCAATTGAGAATTACATACATTGAAACTATTGATCAGCCACAGCAAGTATCTTGAATTTTTTTTCTAATTAAGATGAAAAGATTCAAAGCATAGTCTAGCCCAGATTTGGCAAACCCTACAATAATGACTATTTACTCATTTGCTCAGTTGTTTGTTCAGTTCATTCAATATGCTTTTATGTAGTCTGTGTCAGGAATTGTTTTAGATAATAGAGACCCAGAGACAAATTCCTCCTGGAGCTCATAGTTAGTAATGAAGATAAATGCAAAGTGTTAAATGATATGATAGGGACTTCCCTGGTGGTACAGTGGTTAAGAATCCACCTGCCAATGCAAGTGACACAGATTCGAGCCCTGGTCCGGGAAGATCCTACATGCCGCGGAGCAACTAAGCCTGTGCGCCACAACTACTAAGCCTGTGCTCTAGAGCCCGTGCTCTGCAACAAGAGAAGCCACCGCAATGAGAAGCCCGCGTACCACAACGAAGAGTAGCCCCTGCTTGCTGCAACTAAAGAAAGCCTGCACTCAGCAACAAAGACCCAACGCAGCCCAAAAATAAATAAATAAAAATAAATGATATGATAGGAGGTATTTGATACAAAGTGAAAGGAGCTATGAGAACACAGAAGAGAATTTCTGAGGGTGGGTTTCTTAAAAGCAGAGCCTAAGAGACAAGGATTCTTGTGCAAGTGATTTATTGAGTCAATGTGTTCAAGTGAAACCTGAGGGCAGCAAGAATATAGACAAAGATGTAAGTTCAGTAGTTCAGCTTCGGTCTGATTCTTCAAGAAGCTCCGGGTCAGGAACAGCATCATAAAGTTGTCCCACCCTGAGATAAAGGCCCAGACCTTATATCAATGAACCACAGTCTCCAGGATGGCCCTGGGAGAAGGCATATGCTCCTAGGCATTTCCAAATGGGCAGGCTTCCGTCGACCAGGGACAACTCTCAGGCATATCCCTGTAGGCTGTTAACTGTCAGCACTCACAGCAAGTGGGGGATGGGCGCACTGGCCCAGGAAACAGAATCCGTGTCTACTGCATTCCACTATTTACACCGTTCAGCCCCACTTGCTTCTCACATTAAATTAGTATCATGATGGCACCACTTCTCCAAGATTTGGGTTGTTCAAAATTTCTGGAGAACCTTACAGGAGGAGGGTTAGTGAGACAAACTACAGTCCCCACAGCACTAGTACTCGCCATCCCCCTTCTCTACCCACCCATTCTAGAGTCCTCTCTGCCTTGGATAACACTTTTTAAAATTATTTTTATAAATAAATTTATTTTTTTATTTTAGTTTTGGCTGCATTGGGTCTTCATCGCTGCGCGTGGGCTTTCTCTAGCAGCGGCGAGCGGGGGCTACTCTTTGTTGGAGTGCATGGGCTTCGCATTGCGGTGGCTTCTCTTGTTGTGGAGCACAGGCTCTAGGCATGCAGGCTTCAGTAGTTGTGGCACACAGGCTTAGTTACTCTGTGGCATGTGGGATCTTCCCGAGCCAGGGCTCAAACCCGTGTCCCCTGCATTGGTAGGTGGCTTCTTTTTTAAAATTAATTAATTTTTGGCTGTGTTGGGTCTTTGTTGCTGCACATGGGCTTTCTCTAGGTGCGGTGAGTGGGGGCTACTCTTTGTTGCAGTGCACGGGCTTCGCATTGCGGTGGCTTCTCTTGTTGCAGAGCATGGGTTCTAGGCGTGCAGGCTTCAGTAGTTGTGGCACGTGGGCTCAGTAGTTGTGGCTCATGGGCTCTAGAGCACAGGCTCAGCAGTTGTGGCACGCTGGCTTAGTTGCTCCGTGGCATGTGGGATCTTCCAGGACCAGGGCTCGAACCCATGTACCCCGCATTGGCAGGCAGATTCTTAACCACTGCACCACCAGGGAAATCCCTAGATAACACTTTTGTTGATTCAGGTAGCTTTCCTGGTAAGGTGACCCAGACTGTCATCCCTGACAGATCTGAATCTCTGGTTACCTTGACCATTCTAGGTCACGGTTGCTATATTAACCCACTTACCATTTACACATTCACTATTAAAATGGAGCATGGGAATACCAAGAGATGACTCATGGAGTCACTTGTGTGCCAAAAATATTCCTCCCTACCTCACAATGCAACGAGTCTTACTTCCTGCTTATCTGAGTTCAATTACCCCTGCCAGTATGGTAATTTCCCTTTTTTTCTGCTGGTCTATTGGTATAAGGAGCCTAGAATGACCAGTGGCAGCTGCAGTTTTTATTTCAGTGGAAAACTTAAAGAGCATTCCTCTTCTTGAGGCCTCTGGACACACAGAGCCTAAATATGTGGGGTTGGGAAGCACAAATTCTCCAAATGGGTTACTTCAGTTATAGGTGTTGGCTGACTCCCACTTCCATGCCTTGATCACCAGATCCATATATTCTACCTGTTGGAGACATAGCACCATGTTACGGGGTGTCATCTCCAAGCCTCAGCTGTACTTTCAAGAGGCCATTCCAACACTCTGTCAGGCTGGCTGCTTCTGAATGGTATAGTATGTGGTAGGAACAGTGCACCTCATTTGCCATAAAGTGGGTCTTGCTTCATGGCAATATTATACTGGATATCATGCTGATAGGTCAGACCTTTGAATTTTGGTACTGGCTGAGGCACTGTGAATAGGAAATGCAAACTCATATCCAGAATACGAATTAATTACAATCAGATTAAATGGTTTCTCTTTCTAGGGTGGAAACGGTCCAATTTTATCAGTTTGCTTAAACTGATTGGAGGCTAAGTGCTGGTCTTTGTGGCTGACAGGTCAGACAGTCAGCCATGGTAGTAGCCAGATGAACCATGTTGAGAGGGAGCCCATTCAATTGGTCCCATCCCTATCAGGGCTCTAACTATCACAGACTCACCAAGCCTATGAATTCAGCTTTCTTTGAATTTCTGCCACTCTTAACAGTTAAGTCCTGTGACTGGGTGTCAGATCTGCCTGCACTTTGGCAACAAGAGGTACGGGTCTCTTTAATTGCAGCCAAGGAAGTATGTTTTACTTTAAATTGGAGACTGAGTCTGAGCCTGTCATTTTCTCTCTTTAAGGCATTAGTAGCACTTAGCAACAGCTCCCAAATACCTCAGTCTTTACAGTTATTATTTTCCCTGAAATTCTTAAGCCTCAGGACCATTACACAAGCTATGTCCACCTGTATCCCATCCAAGATCACCAGAGGTGAAAGTCTCAGCAGCTGTACTGCTATAGCAGGTCAGGAATCAGTACGCTACTAACCAAAAGTAATGAAGTCCTTGTTGCCATCTGGCTGGTGAATGATCTGACCCCAGCCTCCCATCCTTAGAGACTGCTTTCTAGGATTATTCCTGGTACCAACTATCTTGGGTTGGGTTTTCTAAAATCAGAGCCAGAGACAGGGCTTCTAGTGCAAATGATTTAATGAAGGAGTTCTCTCAGAAGAAACCTTAAGTTAGTGAGGAAAGCAGAATAGGGCAGAGGATGAAGCTAGACGGAGATACAGCAGAAGTCTAGCCTCAGCGATCCCCTGGTGAACTCTCCAGCATGAAGGGCACACCGAGTTGTCCCACCTGGAGGCGGGAGGGCAGCCTTTTGTCTCCCCCTATCATCAGCTCTGGGACAGAGCAACATTTCAGACGCTTCTGAGTGAGGAGGCTCCTGTTGGTGGGAGGCAATCATTGTACGTGAGCTGCTAAAAGGGATCTGGGCACCAGCAGCTCTCCTACAGGAGAAATAAGAAACTCTTTGCTGAGGAATTAGAAAAGATTTTGTCATGAAGATTACACTTGGCTTGTTAGGAAGAGAAAAGAGGTAATTAGGCTGAGAACGGAGTAGCCAAGTTAGGGAGTGAACAGTAATTTAGGCAACAAGATCACTGACTTCAAATCTGGAGGAGATTTGTGGTCAGAATCGTATATATCTGATTTCAACATTTTTCTGAACTCAGTGGAAGCTCATCAATAGGCTAGGTGTTAACTTTTATTTAGTTCCTTTTCTTTTCTTTCTTTCTTTCCGTTTTCCTTTTTTCCTTTTGGATAATTTTCTTTAAGCTATAAGCTGCCAATACTTCCTGGCAGTAGTATTACTGAATATAGCTGGTTAATGAGGTATACTGGGGTTAGTGTACAACATTACACTAATTAACGTATTTCAACATCTCACTAGAGTAATAATAGACACCTTATAGAAAGGCTGTATACGTTGGCAGATGTTAAAAAGGAAAAACTGTGTATGAGAGGTAATCTTGCCAGAGGCTCCAGAATTTCCGAAACAACGTAGTAAACAAAGGTTTACATTTAAAGTAAAATGGTACAGATTTTGGTTTGCTTATGTTGGTTGTCATGGCACTGGAGCCCCCACAGTCTAATGCCTCCTTGCTTAACTAAACAGAAAAGAGGAGTTGGGGCAGAAGACGGCGCTCCAGGAAAACAGAAACTGACTCTGGGGTCATGTGGCTGACAGGGTAGTGGTGCTCTGGCCAGGTGTCAGGCCTGAGCCACTGAGGTGGGAGAGCCGAGTTCAGGACATTGGACCACCAGAGACCTCCCGGCCCCACGTAATATCAGTTGGCGAGAGCTCTCCCAGAGATCTCTGTCTCAACGCTAAGACCCAGCTCCATTCAATGACCAGCAAACTCCAGTGCTGGACACCCCATGCCAAATAACTAGCAAGACAGGAACACAACCCCACCCATTAGCAGAGAGGCTGCCTAAAATCATATTAAGTTCACAGACACCCCAAAACACACCACTGAATGTGGCCCTGCCCAGCAGAAAGACAAGATTCAGCCTCATCCACCAGAACACAGGCACCAGTACCCTCTACCAGGAAGCCTACACAACCCACTGAACCAATCATACCCACAGGGGGCAAACGCCAAAAACAATGGGAACTACAAACCTGCAGCCTGTGAAAAGGAGACCCCCAAACACAGTAAGTTAAGCAAAATGAGAAGACAGAGAAATATGCAGCAGCTGAAAGAGCAAGGTAAAAACCCACCAGACCAAACAAATGAAGAGGAAATAGGCAGTCTACCTGAAAAAGAATTTAGAGTAGTGATAATAAAGATGATCCAAAATCTTGGAAATAGAATGCAGAAAATATAAGAAACGTTTAACAAGGACCTAGAAGAACTAAAGAGCAAACAAACAATGATGAACAACACAATAAATGAAGTTAAAAATTCTCTAGAAGGAATCAATAGCAGAATAACTGAGGCAGAAGAACAGATAAGTGACCTGGAAGATAAAATATGGGAAATAACTACTGCAGAGCAGGATAAAGGAAAAAGAATGAAAAGAACCGAGGACAGTCTCAGAGACCTCTGGGACAACATAAAATGCACCAACACTTGAATTATAGGGGTCCCAGAAGAAGAAGAGAAAAAGAAAGGCACTGCGAAAATATTTGAAGAGATTATAGTTGAAAAATTCCCTAATGTGGGAAAGGAAATAGTCAATCAAGTCCAGGAAGAACAGAGAGTCCCATACAGGATAAATCCAAGGAGAAACACGCCAAGACACATATTAATCAAACTATCAAAAATTAAATACAAAGAAAAAATATTAAAAGCAGCAAGGGAAAAGCAACAAATAACATAAAAGGGAATCCCTATAAGGTTAACAGCTGATCTTTCAGCAGAAACTCTGCAAGGCAGAAGGGAGTGGCAGGACATATTTAAAGTGATGAAAGGGAAAAACCTACAACCAAGATTACTGTACCCAGCAAGGATCTCATTCAGATTTGATGGAGAAATTAAAACCCTTACAGACAAGCAAAAGCTCAGCACCACCAAACCAGCTTTACAACAAATGTTAAAGGAACTTCTCTAGGCAGGAAACACAATAGAAGGAAAAGACCTACAATAACAAACCCAAAACAATTAAGAAAATGGTAATAGGAACATACATATCGATAATTACCTTAAATGTAAATGGATTAAATGCTCCAACCAAAAGACATAGACTGGCTGAATGGATACAAAAACAAGACCCATATAGATGTTGTCTACAAGAGACCCACTTTAGACCTAGGGACACATACAGACTGAAAGTGAGGAGATGGAAAAAAATATTCCATGCAAATGGAAATCAAAAGAAAGCTGGAGTAGCAATTCTCATATCAGACAAAATAGACTTTAAAATAAAGACTATTACAAGAGACAAAGAAGAACACTACATAATGATCAAGGAATCAATCCAAGAAGAAGACACAGACATAGTGAATGGACGTGAGGACATGGGGAGGGTGAATGGTAAGCTGAGACAAAGTGAGAGAGTGGAATTGACATATATACACTACCAAATGTAAAATAGATATCTAGTGGGAAGCAGCCACATAGCACAGGGAGATCAGCTGGTGTTTTGTGACCACCTAGAGGGGTGGGATAGGGAGGGTAGGAGGGAGACGCAAGAGGGAGGGGATATGGGGATATATGTGTATGTATAGATGATTCACTTTGTTATACAGCAGCAACTAATGCAACAGTGTAAAGCAATTATACTCCAATAAAGATGTTAAAAAATAAATGAATAAAGTAAAACGGTAGAAAAATGGCCCAAGTGATTTAGAAAAGGAGGAGACTGGAGAATTTTGGATTTCCTAATTTATTACTTGCAAGATATAAGATGTAAAAAAACCCACAAAATTAACATTTGATCAATAGCATTACATTTTGATATCTCTATATTTGGGACTCATAATTTGAGTAAAAATGCTGTCTTTCATATCGATGTTTAGATAATCACCAACACTCAGTTGAGTCACAAACTACTGGAAAAAGGTTCAGGGAAGCAAAGGCTCAAGGCTAGGTGTTTGGGGGTGAATTTGGGTGAGTGTGCATATTTGCATGCCTGTGTGTAAAATGAGAGAGAGAGACCTTTTGTATATGTGTCATTTCAAAACCAAATATAAATAATTTAAATTTTGAACTGTGCGTACCTTCATATCTCTGGTGTAGTGTGTAGGCAATCAAGATTTAACACCACAATAAGGCCAGCACTGGAGAAAAGACTTTCTTTAGAATCTACCAACTTGGAACTAGTGTTATGCAGTCAGGAGCTTTGGTTATTAAATGAAATCAAAAGCACATCAGGCCTATCAGCATCTTACAAACCATTAGTGTTTCATTTGAAGAGAGTGCCTTGTTTCTGAAATATTCATAGCTGGAATCCACCACCACTGCTGAGATTTACATCTCCTCTCTCCCCATTATGCTTGCTGAATCTCTTTACTTGCTATTGTAGGAAAAATATTCAAAGATTTATAGGCAGCAAAGAGAAGGCAGCAAATTATGACATCCATTATTGGCATCTGCTCTTGTCTGTATCCCCAGGAAATGCAAATACAAATGAATTCCAATTTTCTACTACAACTGAGTTGCAGAGGGAACTGTTATATGCAGATGAGGCAACTTCTATTTGGACAGAGATAAAATGGAAGAAATTTCAGTCTACTACACTTGGCATACCATTTGCATAACTCTGAGAAAACTGTCACAAAGGGATAATAAAAAATCATAAGTCTCTTAAAGAACCACATACAATGCCTATAACTAGGCTGCTTATAAGAGAAACAGACACAGCTTTAAGCTGTAGGGGCTGGTGCAAGATCCAAAAACAAAAGGGTGATTAAAAATAGATGCTTCTATATTCACTAGTAAAAGTGATCCCTCTTCTCATGTTTGGCAAAAGGATTACACTAGGTTTGAAAATAACTTATAATCCAGTATGCAGTAAAGACAGACCTCACATTACCAATTTTTAAAAATTCTTTTGGCATAAGTCATTGTTTCTCCTGGAGGAATGACTATGACAACATTTCCCATTATGTTGTAGGCTCTTTGAAAGCAAGGAACTCTTGTATCCACTGATGTCCTGTATCCTCAGTGTCTAAGATAGAGTTTTGAACATAATAGTATCTCAAAATAAAATGTTCAGTGATAGGAACTGACAGAGTCACTGTAGGACAGTAGTGGGACTTAGGAGATCAATGTTCTAGACTAGGCTTTGTCTCTGAGAATTTGGCCAGGTTTCCCTATTTCTATGGTCCTCAGCTACCACCTCTGAAAAAAAAGGAGAGGATAATACGATAATACCCATATTATTTGGCTTGGTAAAGAATTAAATGAAGTATCATGCCTAGTGTCCAGTATAACATCTGGCACAGATCTGTCTCTGAAGATGTGGGTCCTTTTTCCTGACCTCCTACAACTCTCCGACATGCCTCAGCTTGAGGATTAGGAAGGTCAGCAGTTTCTGACAATCTTAGACCCCATGCACATGGCTCACGTTACCTGGATATTCTCTGTCTGCTCTTATCTTTAATGCTCCACCTGCCTCAAAATTGCTTTCCAGCATTTACTAAAACTGGCTTTTGACTCTCAATTTCCCTCTTCCCCAAGTCCTGACATCACGCCATACATGCTTTTCTTGTCTATCTTGCCTCCCCCATTGGGGTCATGATTTGCCTCAACTTTTCAGAGTGCCACACTCTTCCAGGCACCTGCTGACTTTTCCCTCCTCTCTGTCCATCTAAATTTGACTGCCTTTATCCATTTCCCAACAAAACTGCTCCAGGTAACACAATTAGCACATAAATGACCATGATGAGCTCTGTAACTTTACATCCTTCAATGCTTGGCATACAAAGCTTTCTCAATTTCTGCCCCATGATTAATCACTTCCCTGGATGACTGACAGTGGGAACATTCATTTCCTTCAGAAAAACACTACTTCCACCTACTGGGTGTCATCTTGTCCAGGTGAACACCACACCCAATTGTTTTAATCACCTCCTATTCAGAACCCTGTTGGTGAGGGAGGGATTCCTGCCCTGGAGTTGTGAGGATGGCCCCAAAGGTCCCATGATACTCATGATACTCACAGCTCAGGAGAGGAGGACACCATATGCCAGGCCAGGCTACATGGGCTTGTGCTTGGGAGCAGAGTGAACTACCAAGGGCCAGTGGGAGGCGGCGTTATAGTACCAAGAGGGTAGGTGCCCCTGGTTCCCAGGGGATTGGCTTGCTGGGCTAATTCTATGGGATGACAGGGAACTGAAACCCACTACTCAGGGATAAGCAGGAACTGCACCTGGTCCCCATGATAAGGAGGGCTGTTTGGCTAGGGGGTCTTACCTCTGAGAGCAGACTGGGAGTGGGGGAAGCTTGTGATTAAGGTATTTGAGGCCCTTCTTATTTTACCAGATGTCAAGGCAGCACATCATATTGAGCCTTAATTTTAGGCTTTATCCCACACCAACTCACATCTCACCTCTCAATTCCTTTAATTCCTAACTCCAAGAACTTTCACTTCTGTTCTATGATGGTAGGGCTTACACTTCCAGTCTAATGCTCAGAATCATAATTTCCAACCTCCCAATTCTTATTATCCTTAGAGTTCTATCTTATTGTTCTACATACCCTCCCTGAACAAACCCAACTCTGAATCTACTGTATACCCTGCTGAGAACTATGGGAGAAACACCACAAAGTGGATGAGATTTGTGCTGTTATATTTTCATAGTCCTTAACTGCCAGTGGATTATTAATATTGCCTAGAATCTCAGAGCCTTGTTCTCTCAATTTGCAGAGAAGCTGCTCCACATTTCACTGCTATTCTCAAGGCCCTACTCAACCTTTCCCCAGTCAGGCTTATCAAAGCACCTGAGATAAGAATTCTATCTACACTGCCATCCTACCTTAAGCTTCAGAGGAAGGGCCATTTCTCTTGCTTCCCATGCCCAAATGCATAATTGTGTTCTGAATCCCTTTCTCTCTCATCTCCTTGACAGCCTCATTCCATCAATTTTCTCTTCTCCTCTTTATACTCAATCTTCCCGTCTCAGTTGTTCTTTTTCCTTAGCATATACACATGCTCAAGTCTCTTCTACCTAACAAATCCCGCCTTTGGCCCTTTAACTATTACTACATCTCTTCATCCCCTCACAGCCAAGCTGCTTTAAAGAGAAGAATAGAATTTAAATATCCTCCAGCCCCAAAAAAGGAACCCTCCTACACTGTTGGTGGGAATGTAAATTGGTACAGCCACTATGGAGAACAATATGGAGGTTCCTTAAAAACTAAAAATAGAGTTACCATATGATCCAGCAATCCCACTCCTGGGCATATACCCAGAGAAAACTCTAATTCGAAAAGATACATGACTCCAATGTTCATTGCAGCACAACTTACAGAGGAGTGGATAAAGAAGATGTGGATATATATATATATATATATATATATATATATATACACACACACACATATATATATAATAGAATATTAATTAGCCATAAAAAGAAACAAAATAATGCCATTTGCAGCAACATGGATGGACCTAGAAATTATACTAAGTGAAGTAAGCCAGACAAAGATGATATGATACAGCTTATATGTGGAATCTAAAAAAAATGATACAAATGAACTTATTTACAAAACAGAAATAGACTCACAGACACAGAAAACAAACTTATGGTTACCAAGGAGGATAGCGAGGGGTAGGGGAGGGATAAATTAGGAGTCTGGGATTAACATATACACACTACTATATATAAAATAGATAATCAACAAGGACCTACTATATAGCATAGGGAACTATACTCAGTATTTTGTAATAACCTATAAGGAAAAGAATCTGAAAAAGAATATATATATATATATACACACACACACACACACACATACACACACACACATATATATAACTGAATTACTTTGCTGTACACCTGAAACTAACACAACATTGTAAATCAACTATATTTCAATAAAAATAAATAAATACATAATTAAATATCTTCCAGCCCCACTTCCTCCCAGTGAATTGCAGCAACACATCTGTCAACACACATCAATAACTTGGCTCTCATCAAACCTAGTGTAGGCCTTTCAGTTCTAATCCTCCTGGGGCCCGCTAGAACATGGGACACTGTCAACTCCTCACCCCCGACACACAAGCTTCTGGGACACCTCTCTTCTAACTCTCTGACCTCTTGCTTTTAGTCATCTCTGTGTCTGCTCCCCATCCGCTGCCTGCCCTGAATTTTGGAGCTACTCAGGGTTCAATTCTCAGCTATATTCTTTAGGTCATCTTATCCATGCTCCATGAGTGCTGACTCTCAAAGCAATATGTCTAACCCAGAAGCCTTCCCTGAGCTCCAGATCTCTCATTTTAACTGGCTGCTAATTATCGACAACTGCTTCAGACTCTGCACACATTAAACTCATCACTTTTCTCATACGTTCACTTTCTACTTCATCCCTCAAATATGTCTCTACTTCAGCCATCCCCAACCTTTTTGGCACCAGGAACCAGTTTCATGGAAGACCATTTTTCCACAGACCGGGGAGAGGGAAATGGTCTGTGGAAAAATTGGAATGGTCACATTCAGGCTGTAATGTGAGTGACGGGGAGCGATGGGGAGCGGCAGATGAAGCTTCGCTCCCTCACCCGCCCCCCACCTCCTGCTGTGCGGCCCGGCTCCTAACGGACCGCTAGCGGTCCACGGCCCAGGGGGTTGGGGACCACTGCTCTACTTCATTTCACATCCCTGTTTTGGTTTTTATCCTCCTATCACCTAATCCAAAATCCCGAGTAACATCCAGAGCTCCTCCTACCTGCTCTGTCCCCTGTTTTTACATCTGTATTCTTCTACCTCAGTGTGGACTCTTACGATACTTTCCTAGTGTCCTCCAGCAAAGGGTCTTTAGTCCTCCAAAGAGTTTGGGATGTACACTGTAGTCAATGGTTTCCAAATCTGATTTACCCAGAGAGCCTGAGGAAGATTATTTAAAAATACAGGTTTGTTATTTGTACACCTATCCACCCCCACTCCCACCATAAACATACTGAGTCAGAAAGGGGGCAGAAATAATCCGTGTTTTAAAATTTTCCCAGATGATTATCAAACAAACCATTGTCTGAATAAACACGGGGCACTGGTGAGGTATTACACAATGATGTTGTATAAAATATTGTGCTTCAGAAAGACAGTTCTGGAAGCAGTGTGCAGGATGTACTAGAGGCTGATTAAATGCTGCCCAGATGTTTTCCTGCAGATAAAAATGTTAAAGGTTCTAGTTATAGCCACAACTGCATGCAAAAGATAGGTGATAATGATAGATAGACAGGAATATAGGTAGACTTACTATTGACAGGAACCACTATCAATCTCTTCTAGCTATAAAATAGATTATTAACATCTGTGCTGACTGCCTACAGTGACCAAGAAACTTGGAAATATTAATTAACTTTTGTAAAATCACACAGTAACTCAGTAATATAAACAAAAACAGATTTTTATGATCTTCTGTCTCCTTTTCTTATACAGTTCTCCCTCAGCCAGTAAAACTGTCTAGAGATGGGTTATCATTGTATCTTCTTTAAATAAAGCTTTCCAGTGGCTTTTGGAATTAACCAACACCTCATTTCCTCCTTATGAAAGTGATCAGGCAATCATATCCACTCTGGAGCCCAAATCCTCTGAAGAAGGTTCAAATCTGAGAAGTGAATACATTTTATCTAAGAAGAGCCTGTCAGAACATTTTTAATAAAAACCTGGCCCAATTTCAGAGCTTTCTTTTCATTAGGGCAGGTCTGAAAGCAAAGGCCTTGAAAGTGGTGAGAAAAACATAGTGTAATCACTATGGTACCATTATCCTGTCCCTGGGTAATCATTAGGCATCAGCTTGCCAAAGCGAAGGGCGGCAAATTACTCATTTATTGTTACCTGAGCTATGCAGAAGACTGAAATCTGGACTACTAATGATTTTTTTTTACCTTGTTTGGGAGATTCTGTAGAAAAGTTCACATGTAGCACAGATGCTAGTTGGATGGCAAAGGTGCTTTCAGACAAATATAAAAGGGAAGCAAAGCATCACCTTCCTTCAAAAGTAAAGCTGAAAAGCTCCACATCATTTCATAAGAGCAGCTCTAAGGGAGAAATACTAAAAGTCGTCAAGATCTATAATGGGAGAAGAAACTAGTTAGTTGGCTTTGAGTAGATTTTGATCTGCTCTAAAAGATATTAGACACTCAGAGTACAAGTTGAATTTAACGCAAATCTAGTTTAAGGTAAATATTTACCAACCAGTTTGTAGGAAAAAAAAATCTATTTAATAGTGAGATCATCTAATGAATTAGATTTGTGTGCGTGTGTGTCAGCTGCTTTAGCAAGTTTCAAATTCAATAAAGGCTCCAAGTCTAGGTATGGTGAAAGAGAACCAAACCATTCCTAATCTTGTTAAAGTGGGAGCATTTACAAGATCTAGTACAAGTAAGTATGATTGGGAACGTGAAAGGCAGCCATTACAATATTTGTGTCCACACCTAAAATAGACATCTGGAGTGAACTGATGTTCCTGATACTGGGGATAACAGATGTAGGCAGGGAGGAGAGTCCAAGATAGTTTTAGATAGTTTTGTGAATATAAATGTTACATTCAAGAGTTCAAGAGTAAAGATCGAATGCCTCTTGCTTCTATAGGAAAAAGTCCAATGTCTGGAATGGGGACGTGAGAATCAAAAAGCATTGATTTCTATTGCTGGCTCAGCTGGTGACTGCTTCTGTAGTCTGAGGCAATTTTCCTAGCCGATTTGTGACTAAATCTCAGCATCTACAAAATGAGGTTAGGAATCTTTTCTGTTTGAGACCCAGCTAGTATTATTAGGACTTTTGTTCATGTTATTAATGTTTATGATGCCTTCAGGGATTCTCAGACAAGAGCACTACATAAGCCCAAAGTGTTATTAATATTTGCTTTTTATGTTATTCCAAAAGGGTATTGTGGAGGCTGATGAATTAACATTTGCAACATTCTGTAAAAAGGGTTGGAATAAACAGTGTCAGTATTACTTAATGCACAAATTATCCCTTAAAGACATGCAGAAAACCTACAAATGATAGCTTCCTGATCAACCTGATATTCGGCTTATACCAGACTCTTAGACACCTAAAGCATTTGCCAAAAGATTATACCTATATATCTATTTTGCCATCTAACCTCAGTGTGCCAGTCTACCCATTCCATCTAGAGAGGTGAAAGAATGGGTTGTGAAATTTCATTTGTTCAAAATTTTGAAAGATCTAGTAATTTGTAAATTGTAATTTTTCCTTTGTTTCACTGTTGATTTCTTAACTGTTCTTGATGCATTGTAATTCAGTTTTCTAACAGATGGGGTTTTAACATGATGGCATCCTTTGGGGTTTTAGATTTTTGTCAGAGGTTTGCTTCATGTTTAATGCCTGATATAGACGCTGGACATATTTTTATGCTGCCTGGCTTTGAATGGCTATTTAAGTGTGTATTACAGGCATAAGGCACCTTCAATTTACAGTATTTTACCTACTTATACCATTTCCAGGGCTCTCTATTGTAACATTATCATTAGGGTTGCTGGCCCTTTGCTGCCAACAACATGATTAAATCCTATTACAATTACTCTTGTTATAAAATCTTCTCATGCTTCTTGGCACTAAAGGTGCACAGAGCCATGCAGGTGGTCACATAAAAAGGAGCAATGTACTCCGAACTGAAATGTTAGGAGAGCTCTAGCCTAGAGAAGGCAAATAGATCCCCAAAGTAAGATATTACTGTATTACTGCACTCTCTGGGGATGGATTTTCTTCTGAAGTTTAGTTTATAATACTAAAGAGGGTTTTGCTCTTATTTGGTTTTTCTCCCTAGGGGAGTGAAGGAGGGGGATGTAATCTGGAGGAATTCTTCCCAAAGAAAGGCTCAGAAAAAGGCCCAATGATGACTAGAAAAATGACAGCCTGTTTGAAGACAAAGAGGGGAGAATCTAGTCAATGAAATAATGTCTCCTATTTCATACACAATAATGGTGCTTCTTACACCTGGGAATAATGAAATGTGAGTTGGGATTTTTTCCCCTCTTGTGGTGAAGCATTCAGCAGTGCTTCTCACAACCAGAAGCAGCAACTTGTAACGCAGGTGACAAAAGGGCAGAGTTGCTCACTTTATGAAACTGACTTGTCTTCAAATCTACTTAACCTGACCTTATTAGTACCTCGGTCTATGCATCCACATTCTGGGAAAACAGCCAGGTCCCCACATGGTGTGTATCTGTGCAGAACTGTGGGAAGGGGTGCAGAGGGCTAGTCCAAACCACCAGGGCTTTGCCAAACTGCCCGTGTTTACTTCCTGCCTCTGTCACGTGTTAGCATGCTTTCCAGCAAAATACCTGTGCCTAGGTTTCAGTTTCCTCATCTCTTTCCTCATCCTCATAAGGTTGATGGGTCGACTGAAGTAGTTGATATTTATGAAACACTTATAATAATACATGACTCACAGAAAATGCTGTCTTCTAGTAACAGTGGTGTTACTGAAGTAGCCCCTGGAATGGGCGTGCACATACACGCTGAAGTCTGATGGCACAAAGGCACATTTGTACCTCACCTTTGCAGTGTGAGGAAATTTGGCAAAAGAGAAACGGAGCATATAAAAACATACCCAAGTTACTATAATACAAGGCTATTTCATATAATAGTACTAGTTAATGATTATTGGACATGGACTTATGCTGGAGTGAGCACTTCATGTGCATCATTTCACTGAATCCTCCAGTAACTCTATGAGGAGCCACACCTATTATCCTTAGTTTACCACTGAGGAAAATGAGGCACTGGGTAGTAAATGATACAACTTATACACGAAGAGCTGGGAGAAGTTTATCTGACTGCTATTTTTCTGCTTATCTCCCTCCTCTTCCTAGATGGATAGATACACAGATACATAGATAGATATATAGTTACACAGATAGGTAGTTACATCGATAGATAGATAGATAGATATGAATAAGAATTGTTGACTTTGCCCTAAACCATGAATGTGTGTATAGTTACAAATATAAGATATATGTGTGTCCATATATTATATATTTTCTCTGAAGCAGAACCAGAAGGTTATAGCTAAATAAGAATTCATTTATGGACATGAAGCTCAAGACCCTATATTAACTTAGTCATCTTTTCATGCTTGCATGCATATTCATGTGTATGAAGGTGCACACAAAGTGTCTGCTTTCTTGGGGCTCCCATACGCATGTCATGTCTATTCTAAATGCCAGTGGCAGAGTAAGGTGATGGTGGTGCGGGGGTGTGGTCTGCCCAAGGTGCAGGAGGCACACTGTCTGTAGGCAATTGAAAAACCATAATAAAACCAACTAAAAATCTGCTTACATCTTCTTATCACCATGCATTTCTAAGTCACGTTGGTGATAGCACAGTGCTCCTCAACAGAGTAGGCCTCTAGTTCTCTCCCATCTCCCTCCCCTTTGGTTTGCTACTTCATATCTGCCTTAGGGTAGGAAATTAAAGTGGGGTGCAAAGGATAGGCTACCTTTTCAATAATAAAAATGCTTATTAGCTATCTAGTAGTTAGGTATTTGTTTAGCATGTAGATATCATTAATAACTGCTGTTACAACACTTTCACAGCACAGAGGGAAAAAAAACTTTTATGGAAACAAATACATACACCCAGAAACAAAGGCAAATAATTGCTACAAAACCATCTTTGCTCAATCCATCCCTTTTAACATCCAGAAAGGCTGGAAGGCACATATCCACTTCTTCTTGTTCCTGTTGTTTGGCAGGGAGGTGTGTAGTTCTTTGATGATGAGAGAAGAATAGAAGTAGTTAAGGATAAACCCTTTCCTATTTAATGGTTCCATTCTTTTCTTCTCCCCAAGGCGATGGAGAATGTATGGAGAGGAATAAGAATTCAGAACAGTATGACTAAATCACACTCGTTAAAGTTAGAAAAGCCCTGAATAGGTCAATTCTACTGACTTCATAGAGGGGAAAAAAGTGCAAGAACCGATTCATGAGGGGTAAAAGCTGTTGCAACTCCCCACCGGAGCTTACTGTTTACTCACCTGCCTACTACAGTTATTGTCATCACACTTTATTGATAAGGTCATCCCAAGGCAAAACTATAAAATATGAGGAGTCTTTCTTTGGCTTTTCCCTACTTTCGGAAGACTCCTACAGGTTTTTAGGGATCCCATCTCGTTATTTGCGGCCGCTCCCCTAGCCGCCATGACCACCACCATCACCACTACCTTCCACACATAAGATTTTGAGGGCTTTGGCAGGAACTCATGTTCCCAATGTTCCCCACGCATTTTCTCCCATCAATATTTTCCCTTCCTGTGTCCCATTCTTTGAGAACCCTGCCATGAGAAAATGGCTGGTGATAAATCAATCAGATAGTCCAATTCCCAAAGCTGGAATACAGACGTCCTTGGTATCTGTGTGGGATTGGTTCCAGAACTCCTGCGAATACCAAAATCCAAGGATGCTCAAGTCCCTTATATAAAATGGCCTAGTATTCGTGTATAACCTAAGTACATCCTCCTGTACACATTAAATCATCTCTAGATTACTTTTAATATCTAATACAATGTAAATGCTATGTAAATAGTTGTAACTACAATCTTAGTTATGTAAATAGTTGCCAACAAACTCAAGTTTTGCTTTTTGGAATCTTATAGAATTTTTTCTCGAATATTTTTGGTCTGTGGTTGCTTGAACCCGAGGATGTGGAACCCGTGGATACGGAGGGCCAACCATATAAAACAATTAAATACACATCAAATAGATAAATTGGGTCATTTGTAGAGACGTGAATGGATCTAGAGACTGTCATACAGAGTGAAGTAAGTCAGAAAGAGAAAAACAAATATCGTATATTAACACATATATGTGGAACCTAGAAAAATGGTACAGATGAACCGATTTGCAGGGCAGCAATAGAGACACAGATGTAGAGAACAAACATATGGACACCAAGGGGGGAAAGAGGCGGGGGTGGTGGTGGTGTGATGAATTGGGAGATTGGGATTGACATATATACACTAATGTGTATAAAATGGATAACTAATAAGAATCTGTTGTATAAAAAAATAAAATTAAATTAAAAAAATAGATATATACATAAAAATTTATAGTATATGTTTTTGTTTGCTGAGTGTTGTTTTCTCTCAGTTAACAAGCACTTTTTTTTTTTTTTTTTTTTTGCGGTACGCAGGCCTCTCACTGCTATGGCCTCTCCCATTGCAGAGCACAGGCTCCAGACACGCACGCTCAGTGGCCATGGCTCACGGGCCCAGCCGCTCCGCGGCATGTGGGATCTCCTGGACCAGGGCACGAACCCGTGTCCCCTGCATCGGCAGGTGGACTCTCAACCACTGCGCCACCAGGGAAGCCCAACAAGCACTTTTAAGGCAAACTGCAGTGTAAGCTTTCAGGCAATGGGTATAGCACACCCTGTTTCCATTGCTTTCTGTCAATGAATGCTCTATTGTACTCTTTTAAATTGAGTGTCTTTGGCATCTTTCATTCTGTTTTATATATAATCTTACGTCTTTTAAAGAAATAATTGAAAAAAAAAAGGAAAAATTTTTTTCATGGTCCTATATTTACCCACATATTTACCATTTCTGATGGTATTTTTTCTTCCTGTGGATTCATGTTACTCTCAGGTGCCATCTCCTCTCAGCCCAAAGAACGACATTTAGTGTATCTTGTCAGGAAGATCCGCTAGTAATGAATTCTTCCCGTATTCATTTTTGAGGAAATATCTTTATTTTGCCTTCATTTTTGAAGGATATTTTGCTGTACACAGAATCTTCTGTGTCTGTTTTTAACAGCTTTATTGTGATATAATCTATAGACCATATAATTTGCCCATTTAAAGTACACATTTCAATGTCTTTTAGTATAGTCAGAGAGTTGTGCAGCCATCACCAGAATCAATTTTAGAGCATTTCTGGATATAGAATTATATAGGTTGACAGTAGTTTTCCATTTCTTTCAGCACTTTGATTACACCATTCCATTATCTTCCGGCCTCTATTGCTTCTGATGAGAAATTAATTATTAGTCATATTGTTTCTCCTGTACATAATGAATAATTTTTCTCTTCTTTCAAAAAATGTGTTTATTTGATTTTTCTATTGGTCTGTCTTCATGTTTTCTGATTATTTCTCCTGTCATCTGAAATCTGCTATTGAACCCCTTTAGTGAATTTTCTATTTTTGTTATTTTACTTTTCATCTCTAGAATTTCCACTTGTTTCTTTTTTATAGTCTGTTTCTTTACTGAGATTCCTGGTTTGTCACTGTCATCATATTTTCTTTTAACCATTTATATTTATATTACATGTACATGGTTTCCTTCAATCTTTGAACGTATTACTAACAGCTGCTTTGAAGTCTGTATCTGGTAGATCCAAAATACTGTAAAGCCCACTCAAAGTCAGTTTCTATTTAGTGTTCCCCCCCTCTCCCCCGGGTATGTGTCACATTTACCTGCTTTTTTGCATGTCTCATACGTTTTTTTGTTAAACATTGGATATTTTAGATAGTATATTGTAGTAACTCTGGATCCTGGTTTTCCTGATTTTCTTCATTGAGTTCTTCTCTCTCTCTCTCTCTTTCTCTCTCTTTCCCCCTTCCCTCCCTCTCCTTCTTTCTCTCTCTCCCCCTACTTCCTTTCTTTCTCTCTCTCTCTTTATATATTGCTTCGTTGAACTTATTCTGTAGAAGCTGTCTCCTCTGTAATGTGCCACCACAAATGTCTCTGCTAAGATTTTTTAAATTCTTATTTCTATTTGTTACCCTGGCTTCCTAGGGGTCACTCTGAATTGCTCAGTGGCCAGCCAATAAGCCATAGCTTAGTGGTCAGAGATTGTGCTCAAACACCTTGTGCTCATAAAACTTATCTTTTGCCAATGGAACTGTGTGTGATTTGAAGAAGACATTCAAAGTTCAGACAACTTTTTCTTGTCTGTTCCAGATTTTATTTTCCTCTCAGCTCTCTGGAGTCCCTCTGTGTGTTCACAAAGTCCCCAGTCAGTCGGGGATGTGTGGAGAATGTACATAGCCCTGCTACAGCTCTCTCACTTCCAGGATCTCCCTGTCAAATTTCTGGCTAGTCTGTAAGCCTGCCACCCATCACAAGCAGGACCGCACTCTCAAGCTAGCAAAGCTGCAGGCTTGCCTATTCATTTCTTACCAAGTTTGCTGCTCTTACTGAAAACACCTGTCAGCCATGGGATTTTGCTTTCAGCTACAGACCAATTCCATTCCCTCTGGCAGCAAAGTTGCTGGTTTCACAGACATCCTTATCCTGGTCTAAATGGTGTGCCAATTGAGCTGGGGTGGAGGAGAGATGGAAGCAGCCTCAGGCAAGAAGGCCGCTGCCTCCCACTGTTTTTACCTAAATTCTAGCAGCTTTTCATAAATAAATGGTTCTCTCTTTACTGTTTGCCTTTCGTTGATTTCTAAAGCTCAGAAATGCTTGGGGGATTTGCTTTGACAATTTTGTACAGTTTTACATTTGGCTTTTGAGAATAAGATTTGCTGACCTCTTCCTTCCCCCATGGCCCAAAGTTCTACCTTCAAATCATGCATTCCTTATTCCACAGTGGACCCTTTTCCACCATTTAGTTTCTGCTCTGGGGAACAATTTTGACACATATGCCTGACTACAGTGGTGCAAGAGACAGGGTTGAACCTGTCCCAAATAAACAAAACAAGAGAATCATGATGGATTTCAAAATGCAAATTTTACAGTTGTTTAAGCCACCTTACCAGTGGTCTAGGACTCCTAAATGATCTATAAAGGAAGGTAAAGATTAGAAAGCAGTCAGCATATTATTAATGGGGATTCACAATATCCTTGATATTATAAATGGCACCATAACATTATGGCATCCTAAGAGCATAGAGACCTAGTAGCCCTGACCGATAATTGTGTGAAATGGTGGCTAAAACAATGGACGTAAAAATATCATGATTTCTGATCATTTTAAGAGAAAGGATTATTGCCTTTGTTCAAGATTGGGGTTACCTATCTTCATCCCCCAATAGTCCTAATTCAGCTCCATGTCTGCTTCCAGAAACACATATCCCTCATAAAATACAGCATGCCAGCCTATTCTCTGCAAGAATGCGTAGGTGTTTTATTTGAAGGGGGATCAATAGAGAAGTTTGGTTTCAGGATTGATAGACAATCTCATGAGAATTCAAGAATGGGAAACAATAACACCAGGATTCATAGGATGGGATCCAAAAGGTCAGGACAAGGCTATCCACCCTGGCTTTAAAGCAGGTTCATGCCAGTGGGTCTCTGCTTCTCCCCTTATCTTATTATTCTTCTTCCTCTTATAAACCAGCTTTGTTTGCCCATGGTCTCTCTACTCCCACAAAAGGCCACATGGCTTTGGCTTGGCATGAACTGACTTTTATCTGTCTTTACAGACATTATAGCTCTTCTTCCACAACAGACTTAGTCATTTAGTGCTCATTTTGCAATTCTCAAAAGAAAGAGTCTGATTCATCCATTTTGGATCAGTAATCTCGGGCCAGCGGGTCAAGCTTATTGAAGTACTTCTGATATTCTATGGCGATCCTTTCAGCAGGGGTCATGGGTGGAGATCTCCTTAGGAAGGCGCATAGACTGGGAATGAGGGCAATGACTGACATCTACGATATAATTGGTTTCTTCCTAAAACTCACTCTTCCTAAGTGAGTTTTCTCTATTCTTCAAATGCTAAAACTTTGTTGGATTTTCTCTAAGGCAGATACACTCAGAATTTGATTGGGGTGAACTCCTGAAATTATTTTGATAGCAAATACTAGATATTGTCTTATTTTCAACTTTTCCATCTCACCTTTGTTACAGATCTCAATTTTTGGTTACAGACCATTTAGCATAAACGGTTGCAATATATAATTTTAATTAATGCGTGTAAATACATAAGAATTAAATTGGGGACAGGAGAAGGCACTTCATGTGAGGGAAAGAGCATAGCAAAATTATGGAGGCTGAAATGATCATGGTTGATGTAGTTTCCTAGGGCTGCTGTAACAAATTACCACAAACTGGGTGACTTAAAACAATAGAAATGTATTCTCTCACAGTTCTGGAAGCTAGAAGTCTGAAAGCAAGACATTATCAGGGCCATGCTCCCTCTGAAGACTCTAGGGAATAATCCTTCCTTGCCTCTTCCTAGCTTCTGATAGTTGGCAATTCTCGTTGTTCCTTGATTTTCAGCTACATCACTCCAATTTCTGCTTTTGTCTTCATATGGTTGTCTTTGCTCTGCATGTCTGTGTCTGTCCAAATCTCTTTCTCCTTATAGGGAAACTAGTTATTGGATTTAAGGCTCTAACCCAGTATAACTTCATCCATACATCTGCAAAGACCCCATTTCCAAACACGATCATATTCACAGGTACCAAGGGTTAGAACTTCAACAAATCTTCCTGGGAGACACAATTCAATCTACAACAGTCCAGTTAAGAAACTCCTGAATGAAATGGAGCACATGTACTATGGAAAAAATGAGGATAATCATGAAAATGGAATTCATGAGACCTGGGTCATAAATATTCATGGTGCAGATGCCACACCATATTAATCAATTCGAAAGGTGTCTTTCCCAAAATAGCCTACATAAATTTGAAGTATTAGAAGTATCTCATTTAGAACTCTTCAATAGTGTTGAGTTTTGTTTGATTATTCTTTGGTGCTATCGTTTCTTCTTCCTACTCTGCTGAGAATTTCCAAAGATTTTCCTACATCTTCCCCAACATTTTTGGATTCCTGACTGTTATCGGATATATATTATCTATGCTCTTATCTAAAGCCTATCCATAACTTTGAACCCTAAATCCTATACTTCAGCAAATCCCCCCTCTCTGACTTTCCTATTTTCACTCTCAACTGGATCATTCCCATCAACATGCATAAAGATACCATTATTTTGCACATCTCAAAAGAACTCTTGAGTCTATTTTATCTGACAGATCCTGCACAAACAGTTTTGTTCCCTTTTTTCCCCTTTGTCCCCTTGAAAGACATCTATATTCCCTTCACCAAGTCCTCTCCTGCACACTCCAATCTGACTCTCACCCCACCACTCTACTCAAAGTGTTCTAGTCATGGTTATCAATAGCTTCCACATTGCTAAATCCAACGTTCAAGTCTCAATCTTCATCTTTCTTGACCAATCAACAGCATTTGACACAGTTGACTACTCTTGTCTTGTAGACACACTTGCCTTCTAGGACACTACACTCTTCTCAATTTCCTTTCACTTCACTAGTTGCTCCTTCTACTCATCTTTTTTGGTGATTCTTCTTCAACTTCTTAATATTTGAGCATACTAAAGCATCCTTGGATCTCTTTTCATACACACACACACACACACACACACACACACACACACTTTTGGCATCTCATCCAATCTCTTGGCCTTAAATGCCATCTACATGCTAATGACTCCAAAATATATATCACTGGTCCAGACCCCTCTCCTGTACTTCAGACTACATTACTAACTGCCAATTCAATATGCTTGAGTGTGTAATAGACATTTCGAACTCACCACATCCAAAGCTGAAGTCATCCTGCCACCAAACGTGCTCTGCTTTTAGCATCTCCACCTCTGATGATGGCAACTCCATTCTTTCAGTCATTTGTGCCAAAAATCTTAGTCTTTCTTGACTTCTTCCTTCTTCTCACACCCCATATGGAATCCACAAAGATTTGCTGTTCAAAATATAAAGTACATTCAAGATATAATCAGAATCAGGACTTCCCTGGTGGTCCAGTCGTTAAGATTCTGTGCTTCCACGGTAGGGGGAGAGGGTTTGATCCTTGGTCAGGGAACTAAGATGCCACATGCCGTGCAGCCTGGCCAAAAAAAAAGAGAAAAGAAAGAAAAAAAGATATAATCAGAATTCTACCACTTTCTCCATCTCCACTGATATATCCTTATAAATGCACTATCATCTCTCACCTAAATTATTATTTTTATGTTCTTCCAACTGGTCCACTTCTACGCTTGTCCTCCTACAATTTATTGACAACATAGCAGCCAGAGTAAAGTTGTTAGAATTTAAGTAATAAAACATGTCTCTTCTGCTCAAAATCCTCCAATCCCTCCTCACCTCATGCAGGGTAAAAGCCAATGTCTTTACAGTGGCCCATAAAGCCCTATGTGAATTGGCCTCTTGAAAATTTGAACCTCATTCTATTTTCTCTGTCACTAACTTCACACCAGCCATACTGCCCTCTTAACATTCATCAAATGTGTCAGGTTTGCCCTTGCCTTCGGGCCCTTGCAACTACTTTTCCTTCTGCTTAAAATGCCTCTTCTCCAGATACTTGCATTTCTAATTCCTCACTCCTTCAAGTCTGAGTAATTATTACCTTCTCAATGAGGCATATCCCAACCTCCATCCACACCCCAAGTATTCATTACTTTGTACTACCATCTATTTATACAATATTTCTTATGTTTATTGTTTATCATCTCCTTCCTTTAGAATATTAGGTTCGTGAGGACAGAAAATTTTGTCTGTTTGGTCACTGATGCATTTCAAGCACCAAGAACAGTGAATACTTGTTGAGTGAATGAATGCTTTAACTTTTAAGGCTAGACCAATAGCTTCTGAAGGCAAAAATAATTTTTCTTTTTCCTCTAGTGATCTCACCAATTAAGGTATAATTATGACTAGTGTAACACCAAAAACTTCCTTCAAGAAATATACCTCATCACTGACACTAGTGGAGAAGAGCTTCACAGTAATGCTAAGCGGCATAACAATTTATTGGTCTTGGATAGGTTACTTTAAAGTGGTTGTAAGCTGCAATGATTAATGGTCCTTCACCTTATTGTGCAATGCAGCATGGCAGGGGTGACACTATCTCTTCCTTGGTATACAGCTGGACTCCACTTCTCAGCCCTGGGAGTCTCAGGGAGGTTATGAGTGTAGTTCTGGACAGTAGAATAGGGTAGAAATTCAACAGAATAGGATTGCGCTTTCCAGGCTGAGTCCTTATGTTTCCCTTGTGATTTTCTTCTCCCTTGTCCCCTGGTCAGAAGGAGAGGGTGCAGTGGAGGATTCAGATGCCCTAGAACATGATGGAATCACCAGATGAAAGGAGGCTGAATCTCTGAATCACAAGGTGGAAGACCATTCACCAAACTCTTTACTGGACAGCGACGTGAATGATGGCTAAAATCTTTATAGTTTTATCGCATTGATAATTGGGGTTGATTTTTATATTTTTCCACCATGACCAATTGAGCCAGTACCTAATATTGTCTCAGAAAGGTAGGATGAAACTTGATTATGCAAAGCTATGAAAATGGCATGTGTTAGCATCAAGGAAACTTGAAATCTCTGGCAAAAATCTTTGCTTTTAACTAAAATGCTCCAATATATTAGCATTTTTTCTTGGAATAAATAGGTTGGTGCTTTTTGGACCTGAGATGTGAATCTCTGGCCTAAGTTAGGGTTCCCCTTTGAATTCAATGGCAGTGTCAATAGGAAAGCACCAACCTATTTATTTAGGTTGGTGTTTGTGCTTGGCACCACCTGGCTGCAGTTACATCGCTCAGCACTAAACACGCTGGCTGTGTCAGAGTGGGGTACTGTCATTCTGATGAAGTGGGGAGTGTGTTGGCCTGGTAGGAAGCCTTTTAAATTGAATGACAAGGTTTTTCCTATTTGTTACATCCCCAGGCCATTGTCAAATCATATAATGCCAGCCCAGGAAAGTAATTACAGAACTGTTGTGAGGCTGTTAGCAGCTGCTTTTCATTTTTCCCCATTGTGACTGGGATGTGGTGGAGAAAAATTGGGATGGCTAAGAACCACAACATAAACGCCACCCAATCTGCCGGCCAGTCACATGTGGCACTTACTTTTAGCCAAGGGAAAAGAGCAGGTTCCTGAAATGTTACTAGATGTAGATGACAAATGTAATGAAGAATCTACAGCCAACTATCAGAGGCCAGGTCATGAGGACAGGTGGATTTCATTTATTAAATCATTACCAAAATCATCAGGCCACAAAGTCTAATTTCTAAAAACAAAATCCTGTGTTGACCCCACTGAGCTACCCCTTTTCCTCTTAGCTGTTTCTCTTCTTTCTAGTGTTTTCTTTATTATTTGTGTAAGGACCACAATGAACCTTCAGCTAACAATATGTAATTCAAAGTTTCCAACAATAAATGCAGATTCTCATAAAAAAGCAACTGCAAAGATATATGAAGGGGAAATGGACCATATTAAATGCACTTTCATCTTACCACCTTATTTTAATTTGGTCCTTTCAAATAAGAACTTTATAAGCTGGCCACTGCTTATTTTCAAGGTTAATTTATTTCCTAAACTCTACTGAGTGAAGAATGGTATTACTTTTGATAGGCTACTGATTTAAAGTAAAATATGTATTGTTTTAAAGTTATAACTGTTTAAAGTTAATGGAAACTTCTTAAGATTCTTAACACAACCGAATGTTGTGTTTCCAATCAGGTGACAAACTAATCAGGATGAACCTTAAGTGATTATTCATCATTCATTTTCTCTGAATGAAATTGTTTAACTAGCATGTAGCTATGCTAGCATTATTATGTTCACATATAACCCTTTCTTGTTATGAAAGTCATTACTTTCCTCTCCTTGGTTACTGAAATAAAATAAATACATTTATATGTCTTCTAGAGGTTGCAGAAGGAAGTTGCTTCCCTATACTCTAGACAAAATTCCTTCTACTAACAATGCGTTACTACCTTTCATGAAATAATTTATTTCTAAATGATGAAAGTGGTCAAAGGCTTAGGATCCAACAATATCCCGAATGAAAATAATTAGATTTGTGGTAAAGATAAGAGTGAGGTTTGAAACCTGTCGGTACATATCACTAAATAGAAATAAATTATGGCTTGTCAAAAATGACAGATTTCAACAAGGTGCTTCCTTTTCACTTTGAGTAAGACCTTTCTCCACCCAGCAATTAACTTTATTCCCATTAATATTCAGTAGCATTGACAAGGTTGACAGAGTAAAGCTGGGTTTTATAAAATTAAAGACAGATTGATAGAGACTCATTACTTTGTCTAATAATTTCACCATCGTATGTTAGATCTTAATAAATAAAGAACAAAGCTGTTGACTGTAGCATTGATTTGTTGTGCCAGGTAAAGGACTCAAATTTTCTGTGTATATTTTCTTTTGGTGATTCATAAATTTATTTTTGAAAATAAACAGTAATTTTGCCTAAAGGGTTACAGAGGTGACACGATAATACATTTATAGCATACCAGAATACGCTTAGCACTGGCATAGTTTTCTTTAGGTATTTCTTCACAATCTATAAATAATAATTATGCTACACAGTTAAATTAAATAACTGCACTTAATTAAATTAAATGAGTAACTGCACTTAAACGACCCTTTGATTATAGATTGAGAAAGCTTAAGCGCAAGTATATGCTTGTGGTGTGGTAGAAAAAGAGCAAAGAATTAACTAACAGCCCACGGGAACACGAAAACCAAACATTTTTGTCCTCCTCCATTTATGATATAAAAAGTTAGAAATAAAGTAGAGCAGGTTTCACAAAGTTTCAAGATGTGTCAAAGATGATGTTGCTTAGAGACATAACATCTGTTCTGTTTTTGTATTTGTCATATTTCCTAAAAAAAACCTGAAAATGAAACGTTGTGCTTTTCCAAGTTTATGGACACAGTTTTTTTTTCATACAGGACACTTTGGCTGAGTTCAGCTTTGCTTTCTCTTCTAGAACTGTGAGAAAAAATTCTCACCGTTGGTGAGAAAAATGTGATATACGTCTAACAAAATCAACTTGCATTTTTTTTCTGGAAGTTTCTAAGTTTTTCTTTCCCTCTGCCATGACAGGTGACTTCTCACAGGTGAAAGTCTGTCATCTTCCCTCAAGAGTTCTTTTTCCTTTAACATTATATAGCTCAGTAAATTTTTTGCCAGGGGCAATATTAGTGAGTTCTGGATGTATTACTGATGTGGAATTTTGCCACTTGTATTTATTTTCTGTGCTATGACAACCTACTGTTCTGTGGTAGAAATGACACAATTTTAGTTCTCATCAAATTCATAGTTTCTGCAAAAGTCTAATTTTTCAAAAGTGAAAATTCATGTAGTGAAAATGGAATCATTTCACACAGTTCTTACTTTGGCCCCAAGCACATGCACTGAATAGCTCTACTCTTCATTCTCCCATTTTTGTCAGTATCAAAGTCTGAAGATGGGCAAGTTATACCTGAACACCCTAAGTAGGGAGTTTGTAATTAAGTTGCAACAATAATAACTTTGGATTTAATTTTCCTGCTTGTTGAGTTTCCTCTTTTGGATCCCTCTCTGATGTTCCACAACCCTTAGCTCCTATTTCCCATGAGCCCTTATCTCTTCTCTTCATAGCAGTCTACTTCTCTGATTTCAGCTTTCTTCAGCTCCCTTGCTTCCTTTCAAACTCCCCTTTAAATTATCAATGCTAATGTTTTCCTTCAGTTATAGTCTTATTTTCCTCTTAATTATTCTGTTTTCTAATCCATTCATGAACTTGCTCCTGCTTTTTATTTGTCAGTCACATATTTATTGAGAATTTACTATGTGCAAGACACTGTGGGAGAACACAAAGATGCTCTATACACCATCACTTCTCTCAATAGCAGCTGATGCTCAAATAGCACCAACTATGTGTCCGACAATGATCTATGTGATTTACAAATATCAACTTACTTGGCCCTCCCAACATTCCTTATGTTTTTTGTTTTTTGTTTTTTTCTTGCAGTACGTGGGCCTCTCACTGTTGTGGCCTCTCCTGTTGCGGAGCACAGGCTCTGGACGCGCAGGCTCAGCGGCCATGGCTCACGGGCCCAGCCGCCCCGCGGCATGTGGGATCTTCCTGGACCAGGGCACGAACCCGCGTCTGCTGCATCGGCAGGCGGACTCAACCACTGCGCCACCAGGGAAGCCCCCCTATGTTTTAATATTCAGGTTTTATTATTATTCAGGTATGGTGAGGCCAACAGACCAGGAGATGACTGCCATTGAAAAGACAGTTTGTTACTCATAGTTTCCAAGAGAGGGGGACTCGTCACACTGTGCAGGGCCACACAAAGAAGCACCAGGATCAATCAGAATATAAAAAGAGTAGAAGGAAAATGTGGGGAAGAGCTTTTATTGTGGTTTCCATTGGGAGGAACAAGCAAGGCATGATAAAAAGGTTTAAGATTGGCTAGTTGGAATGATTTCAGGTAGCTCTGGGGTGTAGGGGCTGTCCCAAGTTGCCTGATGCCTGGTCTTGGGGTGACTGAGGCACGGAAATATTGGCTTGCCGTGTAAGAGCCTGATAGAGGAGGTAGGAGAGGGTGTAGGCTTTGGATTGGGTAGTTTGCATGTAAGAGCCATACTCACAGACTAGTCATTTACTCTCTCAGAACTGGCTAGCCCTGGGAGTAAGGTAAGTCTCCAGTGCCAGTAAGGTCCCACATATCAAATCATCAGAATAAAAATAAGTGCATAACACACCCTAGAGGCACGGTACTAGTATTATCAAAGCCACATAAGCTAGTAAGTGGTTGAATCTAGATTTGGACCCTGTAGGTCTGGCTCACATTCTTAATTCACATTCTTAATTCTATGCCATGTTGCTTCACCAAGGAACTTGGATTTTGTAAAGGAAATTAAAAATATGCAGTATATATGTGACGTCATCTAAGTCCTGTAAAAGTAAAAAGGGGCTTCAGAACTCAGTGGAGGGAGATGTTAATCAGATTGGGGCTCAAGCAAAAGTTCAGAAGGAACAACAATTGAATGTGCATTTGAAGGGTAGCAAAGATGCCCACAGACATGAAGAGGTCATTCCAGGCAAATGGAATTGCCTGAACAAAAGTGTGAAGATCTGGAAATCTATGAATGGATTCAGGGAGTTGCAAACCACCCACGTGGCATAAGCAAAGCCTGTGCATAGGAGATTGATGCAAATGATACTGGGAAAGTTATTTGAGATCAGAATCAAGAAAGTCATGAATGAAATAATAAGGGATTTGGACTTAATTCAGGGAAAAAATGAGGAAGAGTAAGAGGTATAATATATACATTTATATATATGTATTATATATTATATGCAGTATGCACATTATATATACATATATATACATACACATATACATTCAGTATATATATAGGAGGTCTTTGAGTAGCAGAGTAACATGATCAGAAACCCATCATCACAAGAAATTCAGAAGATAAAAGAGTGGAGATACTGATGGTCACTAAACTAAAAATAAGTCCTAACAGACCAGACTTATTTGTCTATAAGAAAAAGAGGGAAATAATCTTAATTGAAATAAGGATAACATGCCAAGACAAATTACAGACTTTGGAAACAGAGAAAATGATGAAGTATGATATTAGCACGAACGAGATAAGCCTTATTTATAAGTGCAATGTCAAAATAATTCCCAGTGTTATGATGGGATAGTGACAAAGTATCTCTGAAAACATATCTCCTGCCTTGAATTCCTCCACATGTTGAGGCTCGCTATCAGTCTCTGGCACTTAGAAAGACCCAGGAGATCATATCCTTTGATAAGCTATGGGGGATGGAGGGTGCACTGCAAAAAGAAGCAGTAATACAAGAAACCAGTGAAAAACTATGACAGAGAATCTATGTACACTGCCAAAAACAGACAATCCTCAAAATAAGTAATTCCAATATGTAACATTTATAATCTAGATTTATCATTGTTATTCACAAAATTTTTTAAATGTATGTGATGGCAATAACATAAAATATAAAAACAATCTTTATTAATAAAATTCAACAAGATCCCTGTATCTTGTGTATCTTCACTAATTTAACAATTTTTAATTCTAAGTCTGTTAAAAGGAGTCTCAGGTTTCCTTTGTTATATATTTGCATGTGGCAGCCATGTGTGCCAACTGACACTGGTAAGTTATATAGGTGACTCAATTATAATGGGTGGCACTGTTTTCTTGATGTGATTTTCTGAAATGGTGAATATCACTCAGAAAACATAGTGCAATATTCCCTTGATATAAACAGTACTGCATTCCTGGAAATTTGAGTTTATAACTGTAAGGAAGAAACTTTGTTGTAATATGTAAAATTATTTTCTAGTCTCTCAAATAATTGTAAACAATTTTCCCCCTACACAAGTATTAATTTCAAATTTCAAAAATTTGAAAGTCATGTACCATTAACTCTCTACTGTGTAAAACTGACACATGCATAGTGGGACATCTACCATCTCTGTCCACCCACACCCTCTAAATAACATCATCCTCTATTTGCTATGAAAAATAAAAATAATCACATCACTTAAAAATTCTCCCTGTAAAAAACTACTGATTTTTTCTTTTTTTTTTTGCAGTACGCGGGCCTCTCACGGTTGTGGCCTCTCCCGTTGCGGAGCACAGGCTCCGGACGCGCAGGCCCAGCGGCCATGGCTCACGGGCCCAGCTGCTCCGCGGCATGTGGGATCTTCCTGGACCGGGGCACGAACCCGTGTCCCCTGCATCGGCAGGCGGGCTCTCAACCCCTGCGCCACCAGGGAAGCCCAGAACTACTGGTTTAAGTAATGGAGCTCAATGTAAGGGAGATCCCTGCCATAAGACATACTCAAGCATATGCTAGAACCTCTTTTCAGGGAAATGGTAGGCAGAATTCAAGCACTGGGTGAATGGTTGGACTTGATCAAGGTTGAAAAATCAAATGCTTACAGACACAAAGCAGGTATGAGAAACGTGTAAACTGGGCCAAGAGAAAGACAATAGAGAACCATGTGGTCTGTGTGACCAGTTGTCCCAGTACCATTTGTTGAATGAATATTCTTCCCTCATTGAATTGTCTTCGTACCCTGTCAAAAATCAATTGTTTATAAACATGAGAGTTTATTTCTGGACTATCAGTTCTGTTCCATTGATCTATATGTCTATCCTTGTGGCAGTACCACACAGTCTTGATTACTATAGCTTTGTAATACTTTTGAAATCAGTAAATGTGAATCCTTCAACTTTATTCTCCTTTACCAAGATTTTTTTTTTTTCTTGTTCTAGATCCCTTGAATTTCCATATGAATTTTAGGGTCAGCTTGTCAATTTCTGCAAAGATGCCAGCTAGATTTCAGTAGGGATTACACTGAGTTTGTAGATCAATTTCAGGGATAGTGCTATTTTAACAATATTGCCTTCTAATCCATGAATATGGGGTGTCTTTCCAATTATTCAAGTATTCTTAAATTTCTTTCAAAAATGTTTTATAGTTTTCAGAGTGCAACTTTTGTACTTCTTTTGTTAAGTTTATTCCTATTTTATTCTTTTCAATCTGGATGTCTTTTATGTCTTTTTCTTACCTAGTTGCCCTGGTGAAGTCGGGTTAGTTTTTAAAACTTATCTATTTTGTTTCCTATTTCTTTTACTCATTATTTATTAACTTGGTTTAATCAAACCAATCCTCTCCCTCTCTCTTTCAGTACTTTGCATCTTCTGTTATCTTTTGAATCTTTCATAATTTAATCCTTCAAAGAAAACACCCCTGATTAACATGACCCTAATACTCCAGAGGGTTTTTTTTTTATCCACACTGTTCTGACACTCTCATGGTCATAGTCTGGATTGCCATTTATTCTGTTACTGTTTATGATCTGGGACACTTTATTTCTCAAATTAAATTGTAAGCTCTGTTGAGTAGAGTCAATATTTTCAACTTTGAAGTCTTCAAAAAATCCTAACAGAGTCTTATGCATAAATAAATGGCTCAGAAATGTTTTTCATTTGCTTTCCTTCTTTCACAGAGAAGTAATTCAGTGAAATAAAAGAGTACTACATTGTCTTGGATCCTGAGTTTCCTGCCTAAATTCTGTATGCTGAGTGATTAATTTACATCTGAGTCTCAGTTTTTCCATCTGTAAAATGGAATGTAAATGGAGAGTAAAATGTAAAATGGAGAGTAAAAATGTCTAACTTGCTAATAATGATTAGAACCAGGCAAGTAAAACATACAGCCACGGCAGGCATTTGGTACCTGGCATGTGCTTTCAACATTGATAAAAGCAATGTGGCAATTAAAAACTAGGCTTATTCCATTGTATATATGTGCCACATCTTCTCAGCCATAAAAAGAAATGAAATAGATTTATTTGTCACTCTGTCATACAGAGTGAAGAAAGTCAGAAGAAGAAAAACAAATACCTTATGCTAACACATATATATGGAATCTAAAAAAAAAAAAAAAAATGGTCATGAAGAACCTAGGGGCAAGACGGGAATAAAGATTCAGACCTATTAGAGAATGGACTTCAGGACATGGGGAGGGGGAAGGGTAAGCTGGGACGAAGTGAGAGAGTGGCATGGACATATACACACTACCAAATGTAAAACAGCTAGTGGGAAGCAGCCGCATAGCACAGAGAGATCAGCTAGGTGTTTTGTGACCACCTAGAGGGGTGGGATAGGGAGGGTGGGAGGGAGGGAGACACAAGAGGGAGGAGATATGGGGATATATGTATATGTATAGCTGATTCACTTTGTTATAAAGCAGAAACTAACACACACTTGTAAAGCAGTTATACTCTAATAAAGATGTTTAAAAAAACAAAAAAAAAACTAGGCTTAGAGTTTTTGTTTTAGAAATAAAGGAAAAGGGAGAATGGAAGCCATTTAAATGGTTACAAAAGGTATTTCAGATTCTAACTATTTTTATTACAATGTCATATCTAACTCTTCCTTATCAGTGCCTTTTTTTCCTTGGAACTCTCACCATTTTTTTCAGGGGAAATATACAGCAACAAACAGAAAGTGTGACACACAGATGTGCACAAACACACACACATATACACACCAAATATTATTTCTTATTTTATAAAAATGTCTGTCATCTTACACTGAAAAACAGAGGAATAATGTCAAGATGCAATTTACTGAAAGTCAATATTTAATGTTTAATATTAAAATAGAAGAAAGATGAAAGGGCTCTACTCTAAGTCATTGCTTCAGTTTGAAATTAAGTGGGAAACCTTGGAAGCTACTTTTACTCTTACTAGGTTCACATTTTGTAGCAGTTAACCAGAGAAAAGTAATGCAAAATGTTATATGCTGATTTTTCCTTCTCCACAAACTACTGAGATAATTCTCTTTGTAAAAGTAAAAATCTAACCATCAGTAAAGTTTAACCAGAGAAATGATACGAATAGGTAAAAAGCAATATTTCAACTTCTTGAAATTTATTAAAGTGGAGATTCATTTTCTACATCATCTTTAATGAGGAAATATTTAATTTAAATAAATATATTCTAAATAGAGCAAGTCAACAGATGTATCAGAGTAAATTAAAAAGTTGCATATTCTTGGGCTTCCCCCTTGGCAGTTTTATTTTTGGATTTGCCCTCTATGGGTGACTGAATAATTTTCAGTCTTTATAGAGATTTAGAAAAAAAAAGTCTGAAAGGTTATTTCATATGTACTGAGGAAATTATGTGTATCATCAAAGTCTAGCCAGGAAACAGAAACCACCTGAGTAGTTAAAGAGACTTTAATGCAGAAAATTGATTCCGTGGGTGATGAAAGAGCTGAGACACCAAACAAGGGACACTGGGGCAATCCAAAGATTAACAACAGCAGGAAGCCACCCTCGCCCACAACTGACGGGATAAAAGGCAAAGGCAGTGTTCCTAGCACTAGTGGAAGCTGGAACCATAGTTTGGCCCACCTGCCAAGAGTTGGATTCATAAAGCTGCTGGCAGGGAAGGAGGGAGATACCCTGGCTTATTCCTCCCTATTGCCCCCTCCACAATCCAGTCTGAAAAGCATGGGAACCAGAGCTGCCTCTTGACACAGAGCAGAGCAGGGGGAGGGCAGGGAAGGGGTGTGAGAGCAAGCAGATCCAGGACACATACATCATATAATTACCTGCTACGGTGGGGCTGGTGGAAGGGAGTGAGGACTGGTAGTGAAGAAAGGAACGTGGAATGAGCTGTAGCATTTATATTTTGGTAGAGGATATAAAATGGACCCTGAAGCTTTTATTCTTTTACGGGAAAATAATCAACGTGTTTGGGACCTATTCTGTCTCTTGATTTTTGCATTACACACTAGGCTTATCAATGCCGCTACAGTCTCGTTTCTAGGTGGACACCTGGGAGCAGGGGCCACAACATTACCCTGTCTCACAACAAACTTCTGGTATTCCAGTATGATATCACAATGTTCTAGTGTTTTGCATACACACACACACACACACACACACACACACACATTTTAACTGACAGAAACATGATAGAACGTAAAATGTGATGGCTTCAGGACCAGCTTTGTAAATTGTGCAACATAAGTTGTGATCCCAATGTTCTGTGAGAGTGTAAGATTCAAATCTATTCATCAAGACACTCTTTTTAAAGTAAATTTATTTATTTATTTATGGCTGTGTTGGGTCTTTGTTGCTGCTCCCAGACTTTCTCTAGTTGTAGCAAGCGGGGGCTACTCTTCATTGAGGTGCGTGGGCTTCTCATTGTTGTGGCTTCTCTTTGTTGTGGAGCACGGGCTCTAGGCACAGGCTCAGTAGTTGTGGCTCATGGGCTCTAGATTGTAGGCTCAGTAGTTGTGGTGCATAGGCTTAGTTGCTCCGTGGTATGTGGGATCTTCCCGGACCAGGGCTCGAACCCATGTCCCCTGCATTGGCAGGCAGATTCTAAACCACTGAGCCACCAGGGAAATCCCAAGACACTTTTAATATAACGAAAACTTTTATGGGTCAGGGGAAGACGTATCACAATGAGGTCAGATTTTGCTTCCCAAGCTATTTGGTCAAGAGGCCACACACCCCAGCTACTGACGGTTTTGCTGAAGCCAACAGAAACAGGTTGGATGGGAGAGGAGAGAATGTGACCGCATTAGACCATGGGTGGGGGCAGAGAAGGACCCATTAGGACCTCCAGCTGTTCCTATTCACTGAAGTTAGGGACTGACTCCTGTCTGGTGTGCAAAACCATTAAGGGGATATTACCCTTCATCTGATCTTGACAAGAGAATATTTTATGATTAAAATAAAAAGACAAACTGATTAAGCTGCATCTGGGTTAACTTTCCTAAATAACAAATTGGCAGACAGCCTGGAAACAATGTAAATTCTGCTGCATTAAAATTACAATCACAGCTGATTTTTCTTCTACCTAGTTGGCTACTGAGAAATAAAATTTTGATGGTTGTATGCCTCATGTAGAAAGGCAACATATAGTAAATTTTCACAGGAATTCCCATAGATGGGACTGGAGGTAACCACATAGGAAAACGGGGAGCCAGGAGAAAAAGCTACAGCGAGTACTGGCCGTGTCCAGAGCACCTTCATACTCACAACACTGTTCTATTAAAAGGTCAAGAAAGGAGGCTTGCCAAGAACCCCTTTTTTTGGAAAGGTAAATACAGGAGTTTATTTGCATATTAAGTAATCATAGAAACATTTTACAGTATAGCTTTCATTCACTAAAAACTGGTACATGATAGTTTATTTGCATAAGCATTTTTCTTCCCCAACTGAACTCAGAACCCAGGGAACATGTTGCAAGAAAAATAACAATAAAATATTTTCTCTGCCAACTTTGAAAAAAAGCCAAAGGAGTAACATCGTGGTGTGTTTGTTTGGCATCAAATGTGTTTTGACTTATTGTCTTTAGAAAGGGGCTAAAGGTTAAAAAAAAAAAGGGAAAATAAGTCAAAATTGACTTTGTTTCAAGTCATTATGTACAACAGTAGTTTGGGACCATGCAAGACAGAAAAGTTTGGAAGGAGAGGTCATAAGAGAAAGGTAAGACGACTTCATTTTGAAAGATGTCCAACACATACTTAGAAATATAAGATTGGCTCCCTCTTTCACAAGGCATCTCAGAGGAAAAGCAGCTCCTTCAGGATGAAGACAGGTATCTTCTTCCCCGTCACTAGCTGCCAGAAACTCACTGAAATAGACAATGAACAAAAACTTCATGCCTTTGTTAAGAAGCCTATGGACACAGAAGTTGCTGATGATGCTCTGAGTGAAAAGTGGAAGGGTTATGTGGTTTGAATCGGTGGTGGGAATGACAAACAAGGTTTCCCTATGATCCAGTGTGTCCTGATCCATGGTCATGTTCATCTGCTACTGAGTAGGGGGTTTTCCTGTGATAGACCAAGGAGAATAGGAGAAAGAAATGGTAATTTGAGTGTTCTTAACTTGGTTATTTTTTAAAAGGGAGAGTAGGAAATTCCTGGAAGGATACTGCCGTGCCTCATTGCTTAGGCCCCCAAAAGCTAAAAGCATCTGTAAAGTTTTCAATCTCTCTAAAAAGATGATGTCCATCAAGATGCTGTTAGAAAATCACTGCACAAAGAAATTAAGAAACCCAGAACCAGAGTGCCCAAATTCTATGTCCTGTTACTCCATGCATTCTACACATTGCTCTGAAGAAACAGCTTACTAATAAAAATAAGGAAGAGGTTGAAGAATACGCTAAACTTTTGGCCAAGAAAATGGAAGACCAAGGAGAAATGCCAGGAACATTTCCAAGAGACAGAGGCTACTCTCTCTAAGAGCTTCTATGCTAGTCTGAGTCAAGTCAAAAATAAGATTTTCTAAGAGTAACAAATAAATAAGATCAGATTTTAAAAAAAAAGAAAGAAAATATGGTATCAAAGCTTGGATAAAAATCAGGAGTGAAAATGTAAATTCTTTGCAAACACAGATAACATAAAGTTAGAAGAGAAACAATGGGCAAAAAGGTTTGAACCACATATAAGAAACAAAAGATTGGTTTCCAGTAAACTTCTACCAATTAATAAGAAAAAGGCAAAGACTGAACAAGAATTTCACAGAGGAGGAAACAAAAATGATCAATAAACATAAGGAAAGACACTCAGTCCATTAATAGCCAAGGGAATGGATATTAAAAGCACAATATATATCATTTTATACCCTTCAGGTTGGCAACGAAATTTTTTTAAATTTGATGATGTCAAAGTATTGTGTAAACAGGTTCAAGTGGCCACACACTTCACATGCCAGGCTCTCTTGAGCAGCTTTTCCTGGGAAACATTCAAGGGATGGGAGCAGGTACCCTGGAGCACCTCACAGCAATCTAGTAGAGCCCAACTCTGGGGTCGAGGAAAGCAACTCAGATCCTTGGGCTATGATGCTTTTATGCAGCGGGATTGAGAAAGGCCAACCCCTTCTGTGCGGGGATTAAAAGCCAAGTTTCAATAGCAACATCATATGCAGAACCTTTGCTACAGTTCTAAGCTGCCAGTTTGGTGTTCACAGTTGGAAGGAATGCCCTTTCTTGGGAGTCAGATAGGTGCACGTAGTGGCAAGTCGGCAAAGAATCTGCCCCCGTGCTTTCATAATTGAAGCAGTGGCCCCTCAACTGGCATGATGGAGTGAGGAACTGGGGTCCAAGCCTTGAGACTGCCAAGTATTGGTGGCCTTAAACATAGGTCATAGCCAGTTTCCATGGAGCTTTGCAGGAGCCCTGCTCTCTTTGGGAAGCCAATCTACAGGAGATCAGTTTTGGACAAGTTAACCCTTCCTTACCTCTCAAAGGATTAGCAAGAGTTTGGGGAAAATGGTGGTTTCATACAACACCAACAGAGGTTTTACATTTTACAGCTGTTTTGGTGGGGAGTGGCGTGGGCAAGTGACCTACTTCCTGTTCTCTGACAATGCCCCAAAGAGATTACAAGACCCCACAGAAGAATGGCTACAAGTTTCCAGTCTCTCCAAAGACCTCTATGCCTAAAACTTAATCAAAAAAGCTGTAGAGTTACCCAGACCTGAATGGAATGTGTGGCTTGGACAATGGACATTTCAGTACTAACTAGTGGAAACAGATAACCACTATCCATAGATCTCAAGAACCCCTTGAAGCTTGTTTATAATATTGGATCCCTGGTGCAACCTTGAAGAGGAAGAGCTTAAAGAATGATGAATGAGCTGCCCAGCAGCCCAATGGGAAGGGAAGAGTTGGACATCGAGTTGATTTAAAGAAAATAAAGAATTGCTATGTTTCTCACAAAAACATTTTAATTTACAAAGTTCAAGTCCAGGAAAATTTTCTCTTACTTTATCTTTTAACATATTATATCGTATTCAAGGGAAAAAAATATTGCTTTAAAAGTTCTGTGATTTGCTAAAATTTCATAGTGGTTGTGAGCATTTGAGGTAAAACCAACTAGGTTTCAAATTACTCCATGATAAGTGCTTGAGGTATGATTTTTAATTTTTTAAGCTATAGTTTCTACAAGTGTAAAATAGGGATTGTTATTAATCACTAAGATTAATGAGACAATGTTTATAAAGCACCTATTAGCACACTGATCTCAATCACTGGTACTTTAAGGATAATATTCACATTATACGAAACTGAGAAAATAAAAAAGGGGAAAAGATCACCCATAAACTGATCACCCTAGCACAAGTACCATCATTTTGGATACTTTCCTTTTGAGGTAGGTTTTTAACTTTAGGGATTGTTTTGTTATAGTTGCCATGTCAGCTTCACAAGGGTAGAACCTCAGCACCTTTCATAGTTAATGATAAAAATATTACTGAAATTTTGGGAATTCCCTGGTGGTCCAGTGGTTGGGACTCCACACTTTTGCTGCCGAGGGCCCAGGTTCAGTCCCTGGTTAGGGAACGAGGATGCCCACAAGCTGTGCAGCACAGCCAAAAAAATCCAAAAACCTGAATTTTTGAATTAATCAATAAGTTGGAGTTAGTTTGTATTTTTTCATATTTGGTCTGGTAAAAAAATGCAAGAAGCTCTCAAATAGGCAGAAATGTTCTTTTAAAAACATATTTGATATTGTTTTTCCAAAAAAAATGAAGACTTTCATTTTTAAGTTGCCTATATCATTTCAAAATATTTCAAAAGCATGATTAGGCAACCTGAAATGTGTCAAGAATATTCTTCAACTCATTTTTAAGCACTCCACTTTTAAGCTTTTCATTATTGTTCCTAATACATGTAAATAAAGATACTTTTTTTAAAGTGGTATTGTATACGAAGAATCCAATTGCTTTATATATTTGAAAGGGCAGTTCCTCTTTTTTTTTTTTTGTCTCTTTAAAAATAAAATGGCCATATGCATGTGGAATTGCTGGCTTACTTAAGATTCTTGAAACGTGTTTTTTTCCCCAAGGATTTCCTCATATCCTTTCCGAGCCCAGTAAAGTTACTGCTTCAGCAAAAGGCACATCATTGCTTGCCATTATGCTCATTTTGTACTTTCCTAGATAGTGTTCATTTCCTTCCTATCATTAGTTAAGAGATGACTCAAGAGCAGCTTAGGTAGCCTATCCTCCAGCTCAGTACTCATTTAGAGTACCTGTGATACGTGGACAAGAGGAAGCTAACTTTTAAACCCATAAACTGAATCTGGGGGAGTTAGGGCAATCTCTAGAAGACATTCTGGGCCTCAGTCGGGAATATAGGCTTGCTGGCGACCCATCTCTTGACACTCTTTCCCATGTGCTTCCACACGTGCCCTGACTAAATCTTTCAGCAGAGACTAGCCAGGTCTCCTCCTTCTTCCTCTGGTTTAATGATAACTTAGCACCCCAGTGAGATTCATTTTCCCCCATGTTGGTAAGTCTCAATAATATCACAGACAAAACCAACATGTACAATCATCCTTGATCCATACATTATTCCTCTTCATTCTTCATTTGTTAGTCTATTTGACTATTTTACTTATAATTGGCAGCTTTAACAACAGATTCTTGGGGGAAAATACAAATTAAATTTTGGTTTTAGATTTCATCATTGAATCCTGATTGAATAAAAATTCAAAGTTTCATGTACTTAGAGAAAGCACTATTAGAATTTCATTTTGCAGAATATATCCAAGTAATAGCTGAAATAAGTCCTTATAAACTGGCTCATTTCAGAAATACTGGAAAAACAAAAAGTAGGTACAGAGAAAAAAAATTAAATCAGTAAATAGAAGCTGTTTTCAAGTGATATGTATAACAAACATAACTACTCTTATAACTTGAAAATTAATAATAGTAACTAAAAATAAACAACTAATCTGTAGAACATTTCTTTAAGATAAGGCATCTAACAAACTTCTACTTCTTTCTACCCACCCACCCCCTGCCCTTCATCATTTTGTTAATACAGTGTAAATGTTTAGTTTCACCTACTTGAGACTAAAACATTATTTTGAACATTTGGTGCTTTCTCTTAAGAATCATTTTGACATTTGTGTTGCACATTATAATTAAAATTAAAATAATTTTTTGACCTCTGTTTAACTGAAATGTTTAAATGAAAACAATGCTAGTTTCAGTTAAACACTAGTGTTGTTGCCCTATGACTACTTCACTCTTCAATTCTTAATTCTGATTCCTTTCTCAGTTTTCATGTACAGGCATACCTTGTTTTATTGTGCTTCACAGATACTGCGTTTTCACAAGTTGAAGGTTTATAGCAACCCAATGTAGAGTAAGTTTCTAGGTGCTATTTTTCCAACAGCATTTGCTCACTTTGTGTCCCTGAGCCACATTTTGGTAATTCTTGCAATATTTCACTTTTTCATTATTACTATATTTGTTATGGTGATCTGTGGTCAGTGATCTTTGATACTACTATTGTAATTGTTTTGGGGCACCACAAACTGTGCCCATGTAAGACAGTGAACTTAACTGATAAATGTTGCTTATGTTTGGATAGCTTACCCATCAGCCACTTTCCAGTCGCTTTCCCTCTCCTCATGCCTCTCTATTCCCTGAGACACAACAATATTGAAATTAGGCCAGTTAATAACCCTACAATGGCCTCTAAGTGTTCAAGTGAAAGCAAGAGTTGCATGTCTCTCACTTTAAATCAAAAACTGGAAATGATTAAGCTTAGTGAGGGAAGGATGTGGAATGTCAAGATAGGCCAAAAGCTAGGTCTCTTGTGCTAAACAGTTAGCCAAGTTGTGAACGCAAAGGAAAAGTTCTTGAAAGAAATTAAAAGTGCTGCTCCAGTGAACACACAAATGATAGGAAAGCGAGACAGCCTGATTGCTGATATGGAGAAAGTTGTAGTGGTCTGGACAGAAGATCATATCAGCCACACATCTCCTTAAGCCAAAGCCTAATCCATAGCAAGGCCCTAACTCTCTTCAATTCTAGGAAGGCTGAAAGAGGTAAGGAAGCTACAGAAGAAAAGTCTGAAGCTACCAGAAAGTGGTTCACAAGGTTTAAAGAAAGAAGCCAGAAGCCATCTTCATGACATAAAAAGGCAAGGTAAAGCAGCAAGTGCTGATGTGGAAGCTGTAGCAAGTTATTCAGAAGGTCTAGCTAAGATAATGGATGAAGGTGGCTACACTAAACAGTAGATTTTCAATGTGGATAAAACAGCCTTATACTGGCGGCTGATGCCATCGAGGACTTTCATAGTTAGAGAGGAGGAGCCAATGCCTGGCTTCAAAGGACAGGCTGGCTCTCTTGCTAGGGGCTAACGCAGCTGGGGACTTTAAGTTGAAGCCAACGTTCATTTACCATTCTGAAAATCTTAGGGCCCTTAAGAATTATGCCAGGGCTTCCCTGGTGGCACAGTGGTTGAGAGTCTGCCTGCCGATGCAGGGGACACGGGTTCGTGCCCCGGTCCGGGAAGATCACACATGCTGCAGAGCGGCTGGGCCTGTGAGCCATGGCTGCTGAGCCTGCGCGTCTGGAGCCTGTGCTCCGCAACGGGAGAGGCCACAACAGTGAGAGGCCCGCGTACCGCAAAAAAAAAAAATTATGCCAAATATACTCAGCTTATGCCCTCTAAATGGAACAATAAAGCCTGGATGATAGCACATCTTTTTACAACATGGTTTTACTGAATATTTTAAGCCCACTGTGAGACCTACTGCTGAGAGAAAAGATTCCTTTCAAAATGCTACTACTCATTGGCAATGCACCTAGTCACCGAAGAGCTCTGACGGAGATGTACCACAAGATTCATGTTGTCTTGATGCCTGCTAACATAATATCTATTCTTCAGCCCATTCATCAAGGAGTAATTTCAACTTCAAGTCTTATTATTTAAGAAATACATTTTGTAAGGCTATAGCTGCCAGAGTGATTCCTCTGATGAACCTGGGCAAAGTAAATTGAAAACCTTCTGGAAAGTTTCCCAACTTTACATATCATTAAGGACGTTCACGATTAATGGGAAGAGGTCAAAATATCAACATTAACAAGAATTTGGAAGTAGTTGATTCCATCCTGCATAGATGGCTTTGAGGAGTTCAAGACTTCAGTGGAGGAAGTCACTGAATTCGTAGTGGAGCCTGAAGAGGTGAATTGCTGAAATCTCGTGATAAAATTTTAAGGGATAAGGAGTTGCTTCTTATGGATGAACAAAGAAAGCAGTTTCACGAGATGGAACGTACTCCTGGTGAAGACGCTGTGAAGATTGTTGAAGTGACAGCAAAAGCTTTAGAATATTACAGAGACTTAGTTGATAAAGCAGTGGCAGTGTTTGAGAGGACTGACTCCAATTTTGAAAGTTCTACTGTGCCTAAAATGCTAACAAACAGCATTGCATGCTACAGAGAAACCATTCATAAAAGGAAGTCAATTGATGAGGCAAACTTCCCCACTGTCTTATTTGAAGAACTTGCCATGGCCACCCCAATCTTCAGCAACCACCACCCTGATCAACCATCAGCCATCGATATCAAGGCAAGACCCACCGCCAGCAAAAAGACTACATCTTGCTGAAGGCTCAGATTATGGTTAGCAGTTTGTAGCAATAAAGTAGTTTTGATTTAAGGTATGCACATTGTGTTTTTTAGACATACTGCTACTGCATACTTATTGGACTACAGTCTATAACTTTTATATGCACTTGGAAACCAAAAAATTCATGTGACTCTTTTGTGATATTCACTTTATGGTGGTGGTCTAGAACTGAACCCACAATATCTCTGAGGCACACCTTTCGACTTTATTTTCAGTAAGATTATTTGCATTAGTAGACTTTCATATATTTCTGGTATACTTAATTTTGTGCACAGAAGTATGGTACACACCATCAGAGGTTTTATAGCACACAGGTCACAAGTATTTTACTGTAATTAAAAGCCCTTGGAAGTTGCCAATGATACACAGGTTATGTGAATTACAGGAAAAAGTAAAGCTAAATACTCATACTCAATTAAAATACTCAATTAACTTGGCAGTTATTTAAAAGACTAATTTCTGTTGAACCTTCTAGGCTTTTGAGAGATAATAGCTGAATGAATAAGTACATAACAAATGTGTGACAAATGAATTAGAAAACAGAAAGATTAGGAGAAGGAGAATCAGTTATGTGATGGTCCCTTAATGATTATGCAAAAAATGGAAATGTAGACCTTTAACCATTTCTAATAAATCTTTCTAAAATCTTTGATTCAAAACATAACTCAGTCTATCAAAAACTTAGGAGACAACAGAAATAGTCACAGATGTAGAAAACAAACTTATGGTTACCAAGGGGAAAGGGGGGGCAAGACGGATAAATTGGGAGATTGGGATTGACATATACACATATATAAAATAGATAACTAATAAAAACCTACTATATAGCACCAGGAACTCTAATCAATACTCTGTAATGACCTATATGGGCATAGAATCTAAAAAAGAGTGGATATATGTATATGTATAACTGATTCACTTTGCTGTACAGCAGAAACTAACACAATATTGTAAATCAACTGTACTCCAATAAAAATTAATTAAAAAAACAAAACAAAACAAAGAAAAAAAACTTAGGAGAAGTACAGAATATACTGAATACTAAAGGGAGTAAATAGATTTCTCTGCCTCACATGACCATTGACCACACATCTGGAGAATGTTTGTGTAGATTTTCTAAGTTATGTGAGTTGATCTGACTCCTAGTTAGGAACACATTATTCTTTCAGACAACCAAACTAAGGACAAAACTTCCTTATGATTAGATTTTCTGCCGCGTTGGATCTCCTGGGAAATAAAATTGACTGTCTCGTCTTTCTAATTAAAAATTTCAGGGAATTCCCTGGTAGTCCAGCGGTTGGGACTCCACACTTACACTGCCAGGGGTGCCTGGGTTCAGGGCCATAAGCTGCATGGCACAGCCAAAAAAAAAAAAAAAAAAATTTCAGGAAGTCTTAGACAGTTCAGTCAAGTATTTTAGGCCCTAGAGTAGATTCCAGATCCAGATGACCCAATTATTTAGTCAGCATATCTATACCAAACAAATTAATTAATTGCTACTTTCGTCTTTGAAAATACAATCATGGATAAAAGACATATAGAAAAATTAAGCTTTTAAATACAGATGAAGAAAAAGAATTACTGAGAAGTCCATTTTTGCCCAATCACTTAAGTAAATTTCAAGGAAGACAAAAACATAATTATGATGACATCTTGGATTTACAAATTGTTCTTTTTATGAAGAACTCAAAGATAATTAATAGTGCAGACAACATTAGGCTGAAATAAAAATCTGCTCACATGAGATGCTGCAATTGTAAATTTTGTTAAAATCGGAGGTTCTAATCTTTTGGACAACAATGCTAAAGTTTTGCTTTTGTGCGGCCCAAATAATTACTGTGTCTTAAAACACTTTATCACTTTATCCATTCCCTTAGAACTCATGTGAGAGACTTATTATGCCCTATCATGAGAAGAGGTAGGAGAAGATAAAAAAAGGTGAAGAATATGTCAAACTCTATCTAAAAAGAGGGACTGAGAAGGTAATATTTTCCTAGCATAAGGTACCAATGCTCAAATAAAGCTGGTATTTTGGAGCCAACCAAGAAATCAGCCAATAAATGTAGTCTGAATACCTTCTTTCTTTCCTAGAGGTGTAAAAGGGTGCCATGTGGGCTCCTCCAGCTTTGGAGGAACTCCAGAGAAATATCTCACCAAGGTTTCATGGCAGACAGGGGGCCAAATGCATTCTGGATAATATTCTTGTGGTGTGTGAAGAAGGTGTTAAAAAGCCAAAGAAAGTCATTTTCAGGTTTCTCTGAGCCAGACTTTTCTTTAAAAAAACAAACCTCACAAAAGATAAAAAGTCAAACCTGATAGATTCCAGATGAGGTTTAGTATTTTAGTATATCAACCTGTAACCACATCATTCCATTTCCTAATGGAGATGAGGCTTTGTTACGCTAGTCTCTCATTACCTATGGGAAGCAACACATGAGAAATAGAACAAACAGGGGGTTGGAAATGCATCTGAGAAGAAAAACTGAAGGGGCTCAACTCAGGAGCAAAGACGTTTGGCATAGATTGGGCTTCTGACACCCACGATGGTGTACTGGAACTCTCCAGAAGGTCTCGTAGGATTTTAAATATGTGTAAGATAAAGATGCTTAGAAAATTCCCCACTGAGAAAACAGAGGGTACATACCAAAGGTTTATTGGCACTGACCACCGATACACTCTGCTACTGCAGCCCTTGCACAGCTGCTTAAAATGAGAGACGAGAAACACGGAGGAGAGAAAAAGGAGAAAAGCCTTTGGAAAGCACAAAAGCCTCCAAACAGTTCCAATCTTAGAGTGTTATGATGTTAAAATACGAGGAACATTATCAGGAGATGAAAGTTCAAAGAGGCCTCAGCTTCGTGTTGGATAAACAGGAACATATGCCCAGGCTCAGAAACATTTCAAATGTGTTGTAAAACTTCGCTCAGTTAGGAGAGAAATGTTAGAGTTCAACTGTGAAAAATTCAATTGCATATTTGAAAAAAAGCAGGTGCTGGGAAAGACCACAAACTTTCCGAGTTTGTCAGCACCATACACCACAATAGCAAACGGGAGTGAAGATGTTATTAAGGCTTAGAAAGGTTTTCTGAGTGATACACCACATGAGTCCAAGTAGTAGTTACATGTCATCATGGAAACGTATTCCTCTGAGGGAAAAATAAATATCGAAAGGAAGGAAACTGCGACACTGCAAATATTTCACAGTCGGCCTTTTTGGGAAATGTATAAAATCGAGGGAAATTTGTGCTGAAGTCTCTACGTACCAGAAGTGAGAGATCTCTGTTGAGGGAGTTCAATTAAAAGGAAGAAAGAATTTTACCCACAAAATCTAAGCCTAAAATTATCTCAGCAGAGAAGTCCTATTCCAAAGGAATTTTATTTGCTGATTTCTGAGTTGTGATGGCAGAAGAAAGGATGCATAGCTAATCAAAAATCTTTTCTTAGTCCCCTTACGGAAGAGATTTTTTAATGTAGTTATGCCATTCCTCTTCTAAGTGGCTTATATCTCTATCTCTTCAGTATCCACTTCACTGAGTACAGTATTCCTTGAAAAGTGAGGAAGAGCCATTAAAAGTTGATTGAGGGCTTCCCTGGTGGCACAGTGGTTGAGAGTCTGTCTGCCGATGCAGGGGACACGGGTTCGTGCCCCGGTCCGGGAAGATCCCACGTGCCGCGGAGCGACTGGGCCCGTGAGCCATGGCCGCTGAGCCTGTGTGTCCGGAGCCTGTGCTCCGCAATGGGAGAGGCCACAACAGTGAGAGGCCCGCGTACCGCAAAAAAAAAAAAAAAAAAAAAAAAAGTTGATTGATCGTCTGAGCAACGACCCAGTACCAGCATGGAAAACAGAGGGAGAGTCCAGCAGTTTCAGGAACCCTAGGGGAGATCCATGTTGGGGAGCAGGACTGGCTTTGCTTCCAATGTAAGGACTGTCACCTGTTCAAGTTGCAGGGCTCTCATCCACTGTCCCAGCCACACAAGGTCACCCCTCCACTGGGGCCACTCAACATGCGATGCCAAGCCTTGCCCTGCCCCATTCCCAAACCCTACCTACTAAACTCTGGGCTTTTACTTTTAAACCTTACAATTTACAAATTGTCTTGAACAGTGTCCGCACAGAAATTGATGAGAATTATTGCAATCTGAGCACTACTGATCAAAATTACTCCTCTTGCTCTGTCTCTTGCCTTGAAGCCTTACAGGGCTTTCTGCGAATCTGGAAAAATAATCTACGTTACTACGTCACTGGGTCAAGGGGTTAAACTCCCAAATTAACACCTGCATTTATATTGGTTGCGAAAGAATTTAGAGAGAAGAGAAAGTAGTCGGGCAGAGTTGCAGGGTCAAGGGAAGCATTTTGGAGCCAATCACTCTTCTTTTGAAATTTGCATTGTTCAATCAACAATACCATTTCCTCATTGCAGTGACCTCCTGGAAGCTCTGTTTTCTCATTAAATATTTGGAGGAAAAAAATTTAAATACAGTAAAAATGCAAACACACACACACACATCATCATCATGCATGTACTATTCACATACCAGAACTAACAAATGCTTATAGTTTGTCACTTTGTTTCAGATTTTTAAAAAATAGAGCATTTCAGAAAAATTTGAAATAGTATTTGTTACTTTTCTCCACCCTGTACCCCTCCCTCCCTCCCTCTTCAGATGCTATCATTATTTGATTTGTATACTTCTAGGTCTTGTATATACTTCTAGGTCATTTTATAACATACATCTATGTATAAATAATATATGACATTGCTTTGTATGTTCTTTTAATTATTCATATATGCACTCATTCTGTGCATATTCTTCAACTTGCTTTTTGTCACTCAACAATGTGTTACATGAACAATGTGTAAGTAGCTTGTTCACTTTAACTGCTAGGTAGCATTTCATTATATAATTGACCATACCATAAATTTTCCCACTCCCCTATTAGATATTTCCCATTTTTCACTATTATGTGCAATACTGTATGAATATCCTTATACACATCTTTACACACTTTCATCTTTACTACCTAGTACCAACTGGTTCTCTAAAGGGTTATGTGAATTTACATTCCCACCAGAACTGTTTGATAATTCTTTCTCTATGTGCTCACCAACATTTTATATTTATATTGTCAGACCATTTGCCAATCTGATGGGCATAAAATAAAATCTCCCTATCTTAATTTAAATTTCCTTAATGATTGCCAAACTGGAAGATTTTTTCATAATTATTGGCCATTTAGCTTTCCTATTTTGTGAGTTGCTTTTTCATGTATTTTTATCCAATTTTCTTTTGAGATGTTTGTCTTTTTGTCATATTTATAGGAGTTCTTTATATATTCTGAATACTACTATTATATCTCATATATGTTTGTAAAAATCTCTTCTCTATATGGTGTTTGTTTTATAACTTTCTCATGACTTGTCAGAAGGACATTTTAATACTGATATATCAGGTTTTTTCTTAATGAATTATGGTTTTTGTGTTTTGTTTAAAATATACTGTATGATAATTGCATATATAAGCATATATACATAAAAGATACAAAGAAAAATCTTTAAATTTATACACACACAAATATCACGCACATATTCGTCTACAGAAATTTAAGTCACCAAACTCATTGGGTGCTTTCACTAAAAAATCTATGCTCTTCAGCTGGGTCTACTCTGTTGCTCAGCAATTGTTTTTCACCTCAAATTGAGTGCCAACCATGTTAGGAAGGCAGTATAGGATTTGGCATCAGAGAGACCTAACAGCAAGTCACAGCTTTTGCCACTTACTAAGTATATGACCCTAACCTCTCCATGCCTCGGTCTCCTTACCTGAAACATAGGTTTTATCGTAGTAACTATCACAAAGATTCCTCCGTCTTGATCTTCTCATGCATAAAAAAGGTGAAAATAATGGCACTCTTCTAAGCCCTTTACAATTAACTCACTTGATCCTTAACAACAACATAATGAAGGGGGCACTATTATCATCTCCATTTTACAGATGAGGAAACTGAGGGACCGAGAAGGTAACTAACTTGATCAAGGCCATATAGTTAACACATAGCAGAAGCAGGATTTAAACATCCAGAACCCATGCTTTATAGCACTTCACTGTACTGCCTCCCAACAATTATTCCTTATAAGTAAATGAAGAAATGAATGTAAAACACTTAGCCTACTGTTGCATCTATAGATGGGCTCTATGAGTGGTATTTATTTTTATACTATAAAGGCTATTCTAAATTTGTCACTTTACTCTAGACTTGAATGTGTACTCACAGATGACCTTACATTAGTATGACCCAATATCTTCTGTAGAACACTAGAGACATGGCATCTATGAATCGCCTATTAAAATTGTCATATCAGGCTTTTGCCTTCCCTTCCTCCTCCTTCAAAACACCTCTGAGAAACCTCACCTGCCTTAACTTTTACTTTCAAAGTTAGGACACTGAAACAAGTGCACTTTCAAATTTTTTCTTCTGATCTGCAAATAAAGCACCTAGTACAAAGCCTGGAATATAGCAGGCTTGTTGAATAAATGACAGATTTTATTATTTGGATTCTCTGGTGTCAATGTGCAACAGGATAATCACTTCCTCTTCATAGACTGACTTGGATTTCTGCAGCAGCATGAGTGAGAGGTGGGTATAAGGAACAATGGGATATTAGAAGAAAGTTCATCTTCTCCTTTCCTTCCAACAGAGAAAGAATTTCACCTTCTTTGCCAAGGTAACTCCTCTATTTACGTCAGTGACCTTACCACTTTTGCCTCTTCTAGTACCGTAACCCGTCTTTCAAGTTTTCAACTTTTTGTCCTCTTCTATTCTCTAAAACTCGATTTTATTGACCCTAAGATATCATCACTTGTAAAGAAAAATAAACGTTGCCATTAAACTAGGCTAGAACACTTTATCACTCACATATATCTCTCTCTTGAGCCTAGACAGAAAGGAAAATGTAGGCAAATAAGTTGAACAAGGTATTCCTAAAACTCTATTCACAGGTCGATTCCTCTCATACTCAGGAACGTTGAGGATATCTTTCCACACAGTATTACACTCTGTGCTATCAAAAGTGTTATACGCCATTTCCTATGACTGCTCCACTGTTGTCTCCAAGACATTCTTTCAATTGCTTCCCCCATCCTCTAAGCTTTGACACGCATGTGCTGACAGTGACTAAAAGTCATGACTGATGTCTCGCTAACAGCAACTGCAAAATGCATCCCGATATCAGAAATATGAAAATGTGAACCAAGAAAAAGTATGCCATAGAAACAATGAAATATAGACGGCCATCCTCTCCTTGACTTATAAACATGATAAAGTCACCTCATAAATTAATGAGAAAATTAAACATTAGAGGTAGGAAGGTAGTAACGAAAAGCAAACAGGAACAAAATTTCTTTCTCTCTCTTCAAACCAACAGTGTGTTTATTGATTTAGTAACATTTACTCAGATTCATTTATCAAAGATTCTGATCCAATATGTTTACTTTGTTCTTTGTGTTCAATATGATTTTTCTGTACATCATACACTTTTCAAAAATCTAACTATACAAGTGAGCTTTTCTTTTATAGGATAATGATTTTTATGGCCTTATCAAGGTTATAATATTTATAATATGCTTTATAGCATATTTAAATATATCTTGTATTATTTACCTATACTTCAAACGATTAATTCACAGACCTTCCCAAAATGCTGAATGCACCTAACCAATCCAATTTTTAAAAATTCTACTGTTTGGGACAAAAATGATAAATGATTACCATACGTGATTGAAGAAAATATCTGCAAAATTTGTTTTTCAAAATTGGTGATATTTTACTTGCTCTTGGTGAAAAAGTTCTGGCAAAACTTCTGAGATTATAAACTAGCTGCTTTAAAACTTTGAGAAACTGAACTTGCTTTTTAAGTATAAGTAGATAACTTATTTACTATCTAGTTTCAAAAGATATCTTTATAATAATTTATATGAAAATTATTTAATTTTTCTCATTTCATACAAATTGTTGTATTGCCTTATTTCTTGAAGTCCTGAATTGTCTTGAGTTTTTTCACCCAGAACAATGGAGCATTTTAAAGCACAGGGCAAAGAATCAAAGAAATAAAAATTAAAACAATGGAGTTCTTTTCTTTCCCCATCCTCATCTGGCAGAGACAGTAATACCTACTAGATATTTCACTTACTCCTTTCATTTTCTGTCATACCCTTGTAGTGAGGTAGAGCCATGTAATTCACTCTGGCCAAGGTGGAATGTGGAAGTCAGGTGTGCCACTTCCAAATCGAGGCAATTAAAAGCCATTGTAAGATTTTCTAATCTCTCCCTTCTCTTACTTTGAAAATTGAGCAGGCAGGGCATTCCAACCTTTGCAGCCACAGGATGACGGAGCTTCCATCAGCTTGGGTCCGTAAGTGAATGTGTGGTACAGAGCCCTCCACTGACTCATTTGGGATATGTAACATGAGCAAGAAATAAACTTTTGTAGTATTAAGCCACTGAGATTTGGGGATTTTTGTTACTGCAGCATAGATTAGTCAATCCTAACTGATACACATTCTGAAAGATTCAGGACATGTTAAATGAAACAAGTGTCAAGGACATAATATAGTAAAAGGTAATATAGTTTGTTTTTGTATATGGAATTACAGTATTTTATAAATTTTCTTCATTATAATTTTATTTCTTCTAATTTAAAAAAATAAGCATGCCTTTTAATACATAAAATTTTTTTTTCACTTTGTAAAAACCTTTAGAACAAAACAAATTATATATTGATACACTGCTCAATTAAAAAACAACTTCATGGGGCTTCCCTGGTGGCGCAGTGGTTGAGAGTCCGCCTGCCAATGCAGGGGACGCGGGTTCGTGCCCCGGTCTGGGAAGATCCCACATGCAGCAGAGTGGCTGGGCCTGTGAGCCATGGCTGCTGAGCCTGCGCGTCCGGAGCCTGTGCTCCACAACGGGCAAGGCCACAACAGTGAGAGGCCCGCGTACTGAAAAAAAAAAAAAACACAAAAAACAACTTCATGAATGAATACACAGAAAACACAAAAAACACATCTAAATTTTACCAGCTCTTTTATATGGTAATAATTATTTTTTAATGGCATATAGAGATGTACAGACAGACAAGGTTGCTCAGTCTGTTTTTGGGGGGAGGGGCGAGGGCGAGGTAAGTGGGTGCTTATATGCTGTGACCCCCGAGGCAAGTGAAAGAAGATTCTCGGTGGTGGTAGGAAAGTTGTGGTACCATACAATGTGGGATAGAACATTAAGAACAAATGTCTTCTAAGTGAAGTAAGTCAGAAAGAGAAAGACAAATACTTTATGACATCACTTATATGTGGAATCTAAAATATGACAAAAATGAACATATCTACAAAACAGAAATAGACACACAGACATAGAGGACAGACTTGTCGTTGCCAAGGGGGTTAGTGGGCATGGGGGAGGGATGGATTGGGAGTTTGGGATAAGTAGATGCAAACTATTATACATAGGATGGATAAACAAGGTCCTACTGTATAGCACAGGGAACTATACTCAATATCCTGTCATAAACCATAATGTAAAAGAATATGAAAAAGAATGTGTGTGTGTGTATATATATATATATATATGTAATATATATATACACACACACACACATAACTGAGTCACTTTGCTGCACAGCAGAAATCAACACAACGTTGTAGATGAACTATATTTCAATAAAATTTTTAAAAAAAGAACAAATGCCCTCTCAATGGAAAATGCCTTGCATGTAAGTAATGAAGCTGGGGATAAAGAGCAGAACCTTGAATTATCCGAACAGATATCCGAACAGAGATAACTGCCTGAGCAGAGAATAGCATTTATGTAAAGGTTTTGTGGCCCTCATGAAATTCTCAAAGTGTTCTTCAGTCTGCCCAGACACTGACCCTTTTTCTTTTGGCTCCCCTTAGCCTCTCTTTCTTTCTTACCTTGTCTCTGGGCCTTCTATAACTTTCTCTCTTCCATTCCATTTTCTGCTTATTTTATTCTCAGGAACCATCATGGCCTCAGGATATTTTCCATTACTCAGAAATTTTTCCATTATTATAAAAGCAGTCAGGGTGGCAAACAGAATATGCATGGCCTTTCAGATGAAAGTAAAGTTGGAAGAGTTTCTTCCTGTTCCCTCATGGCGAAGAGCGAAGGTTGTCGAGAAGGACGGAAAACATGAATGTTCCCAATTTCGCGAAGGTTATTGCCCCAGAGGCAGAAGACTGTTTTCCCTGATATTGGCTAGCCCAGTGGGGTAAATGTTAGGGCTGGGAGCTTTCCTTTGTTGCAGCACAAACACTGACTATTCCATTTACTTGTTTTCTATTCAATAGGGCAAATCCATAAGCAGGGAGCTCCCTAGTTTTCTGACATGACATTGATGTAAAGCTTAAAAGATACTCTTCTTAAAAGCAGAGAGAGCTGAATGGGGGTTTGATTCTGTGCCATGGTGATAATGAGGATCCGCTAAGGAGGTCTGTGACTGGCAGAACTGGTGTGTGCTTTAAGACACACAGTGGTGCCAAGGAACAATACCAAGTGTGAGAACAAGCAGACTGAGTCACGATCCATTGCAGATTCTAAATGGTACACTTCTGCCTCTATATATAGCATGTCAAAAGTGTCATTTCTGCTGTCATGAGAACTTTTTAGATCGTCACCACCATAAGTACCGCAACAACAGTAGCGTTTCTTTCTATTAACTACATCTGAATCCCACAGCAAGATGTAGTTTCCCCTGACACATTTGACTTGGGGAATATTGGGCTGGGAGAATCTCTGGGGAAAACAGGCACTGCTTCTTGATTCTATGTAAAGAAAAGTCGTTCTGGTTGACAAAGACTACGGAGTGTTGTACTTCTTTGGAGCTGGCTGTCAGAAATCTCCAAATATGGTGTGAAAGATGTATAATATTCTTTCAGCAAGGCTATTTTTTTAACGGGTATTATGTGGGTTTGAAAACAGAATGGGAGCGCCCTCGTTAATAATCCTTCCGCATCCTGATCCTGCAGCTGAGGTGCTGGAGGCGAGGGGCTGTCACATTTTCAAATGTAGGGGGAAAGAAAAACACTGTAAAGGGTCACATGTATTTCTCTTCTGTTATTTCTGCCTTTAAAAAAATACATCATTGGTTCATTTTGGGGAAAAGCTCTTATTTATGCAGATACATTATAAAATAAAGTCTTCCTTTGTTACATAAGACAAAACAATTCTTGGGAATGCCTTTGGGGATGCTTTAATGAATGATCTCTTTTATTTATTTCTTTTCCTATGTGTATTAAAAAAATCTCTGGTAAAAATAAACCTAGTTGGTCTCAAGAACATAGAAGTGTCTGACTACAGAAATCTCACTATGACCTGACGTAGACAAAATTTACTTTATACAAGCTTTAAACACATGCACACTTACTGTATGGCACTAGGATGAAAAAGAAGCCAGGGTCCTTACCCTCAAAAATCTGCAATATGATTTTTTTAAGCTCTAAGTGCTGATTCTTTCTTTTTTACAGTTAAAAATTTTATATGTATATATATATATATTTTATACATCTTTATTGGAGCATAATTGCTTTACAATGTTGTGTTAGTTTCTGCTGTACAACAAAGTGAATCAGTCATATGCATACATATATCCCCATATCCCCTCCCTCTTAAGCCTCCCTACCACCCTCCCTATCCCACCCCTCTAGGTGGTCACAAAGCACCAAGCTGATCTCCCTGTGCAAAGTCTAGAAACAGTAAATGCTGGAGAGGGTGTGGAGAAAAGGGAACCCTCCTGCACAGTTCGTGGGAATGTAAATTGATGCAGCCACTATGGAGAATCCTTAAAAATCTAAAAATAGAACATACAACCCAGCAATACTACTGGGCATATACCCTGAGAAAACCGTAATTCAGAAAGAGTCATGTACCACAATGTTCATTGCAGCACTATTTACAATAGCCAGGACGTGGAAACAACCTAAATGTCCATCAACAGATGAATGGATAAAGAAGATGTGGCACATATATACAATGGCATATTACTCAGCCATAAACAGGAACAAAATTGAGTTATTTGTAGTGAGGCAGATGGACCTAGAGTCTGTCATACAGAGTGAAGTAAAAATTTTATATACAGTAAAATTCACTCTTGGGTGCATAGGTCTGTAAGTTTTGACAAATGCATACAGTCGTGTAATACCACCGTGATAAAGATACAAACAGTTCCTTTACCCCCAGAACATTCCTCCAAGTCCCCTTGCAGTCAAACCCTGAATCCACCCCAAACCCTGGCAACACTTACTTGTTTTCTGCCTCCATTGTTTTACCTTTTCCAGAATGTCTTATAAATTGAATCATATAGTATGTAGTCTTTTGAGTCTGGCTTCTTTCACTTAGCAAAACATATTTAAGATTCACCCATATTCTTAAATGGATTTATAGTGCATTCCTTTTTATTGCTGAACAGAATTACATTGTACGATGTACCACAGTTTGTCCATCCATGCATCAGTTGCAGGACATCTGGGCTGCTTCTAGTTTTTGGTGACTATGAATAAAGTTGCTATCACTATTCATGTACAGGTTTTTGTGTAAACATAAGCTTTTGTTTCTCTTGGGAATACTGGAATACTGAAACAGTAGTAAAACTGTTAGGTCATATAGTAAGTGTATGTTCAACTTTAAAAGAAATTGGCAAACTGTCTTCCTCAGGGGCTATACCATATTGTACTGGGTTGGCCATATTGCAGTATTCCCACCAGCAATGTACAAGAATTCCACTTGCTCACAATTGGTATTGTCAGGGTTTTTTTTATTCTTTGTTTTTATTCATTCTGATAGTTTCTAGTGATATTTCATTATGGTTTTTTTTTTTTTTTTTTTTTGCGGTACGTGGGCCTCTCACTGTTGTGGCCTCTCCTGTTGTGGAGCACAGGCTCCGGACGCGCAGGCTCAGCGGCCATGGCTCACAGGCCCAGCCACTCTGCTGCATGTGGGATCTTCCCAGACCGGGGCGTGAACCTGCGTCCCCTGCATTGGCAGGCAGACTCTCAACCACTGCGTCACCAGGGAAGCCCTTCATTATGGTTTTAATTTGCATTTCCCTAATGACTAATGATGTTGACCATCACCCCACATGCTTATATGTGATCCATGTATCTTCTTTGGTGATGTATTTGTACAAATCCAGAAAAATGTATTGTGTTTCCTTACTGAGTTTTGAGAATTCTGTACGTATTCTGGATAAAAGTTTGCCCTCTTATATGTGTTTTTCAAATATTTTCATGAAGTCTATGGCTTACCTTTTCATTCTTTAATCAATGTCTTTTGCAAAGCAGGTTTTCATTTTGATGAAATCCAATTCATTGATTTTTCTTTTGGTGCTTTTGGTGCCATATCTAAGAAATTTTTGCCTGGCCCAAAGTCACAAAGTTTTTCTCTTATTTTTTTCTTCTAGAAATTTGATAGTTTTAGATTTTACATTTAAGTCTACGATCTGTTTTGAGGTAATTTTTGTATAAAATATGAGGTATTGGTCAAGGTTTATTTTCTTTGCTTGGTCCAATTGCTTTAACATCATTTGACGAAATACTATACTTTCTTCATTACATTGCCTTTGCACCTCTGCCAAAGATCAATTGATCAGATATGTGGAGGATTACTTCTGATTCTCAATTCTGTTCTCTTGATTATGAGTTTATCTTTACACCAATGTCACATTGCCTCGATTACTATAGCTTTATAATAAGTCTTAAAAACAGACTGTGTGAGTCTTCCAACTTGTTCTTTTTCAAAATTGTTTTGGCTATTCTAGTTCCTTTGCCTTTCCATATGAAATCTAGGATCAGCTTGGGGATTTCTACAAAAAAAATACTGCTGGGATTTAGACTGGGATTGCGTTGAATCTGTGTATATTTTTAGGACGTAAACTTCTGCAAAACACAACTAAGAATCCTAAGAGGCATCCTAGAATCAATCCACATGAGCTAACATTCCTGTTTGTGAGCCTGGCATTTGACAGTCACATAACACCTTTCTTTAAGAATGGTACCCATTGGATAAAGCACTGGAGAAAAATATTGAGATTAGAAAACCTATTTCTTGGCCCAATACCTTCTGGTGGCAAGTCTCAGCATAAATAACAACTTAATTCTCAGGTATGCAGATCAGCAGAACAGGCCTCAGAAGCCAATGTAATTAGGTATAAAAAGATAGCTCGTCTTCATAGCACACTCTGCCTACTTGCATCAAAATAGCAAACTTCAAACTGGAAACATGATCCCCTCTGCAGGAAGACTGAGTGGTGTCCCACAGAGAACCACTGTCTCCTACAGTGTCCCTGTCTGTTTGTCCTATTTGGAGAATGACAACACAGCTGCTTAGGGACACAGGCTCCAAGTTAAATTATAAGAACGAGGGATGTAAAGGGGTATTCACATCATATTGGAATAATTCCTAGTCTAAAGAGAGCTTAATGAAAGGGAGCCTGAAATTCACATTCATGGGACCCTAAGATCACTCCTATTGTAATATCACAGAGAAGAATGGTACTCTTTTCAGTGGTTCATCTACACCCTGTTTGTTTTTTCCCGTCAGTTAGACTGTTTGATGAATTGCCAGTTTTCCCGGTTTCCTGCAGTTTTCCATTGTAGAAGTTGTAAAAATCTTTTAATTGCACCAAACCAAGTACCCATCCTTTGTTGACATGGAGGTGGCTTGTGTCTTGAGAAATTTTCAAGCAAAGTCTGTGGATAAAAGTATATATAGCAGCATGTTTTGCACACTGAAGGGGAAAAAAAATTCAGAGAACTGGGGTTTTCTCTTGTTGTCACATGCTTTCTGGTATCATTTTAAATTTATTTATAAAACTGCTGTCATTAATATTATGTTCACTTGGTGGAAATTATTTTGTTTCTCCCCTCTGGAAATAGAGCTGCTCAAGACTGATAAATAATAACACATTATGTAAGTACTGTGGATTATTTAACATTCTGATTAATGAGATATTTTCTATCCAAAAATGACAATCTCCAGAGCTCTGCAGAGGTAAGCTTGTCATTCTCAGATCATGAATAGTGTTTACATTTGAAAGATGAATCTGATACATTGGTAAAATGGTTAATTTTGCCCTCAAACCTTTTTTATGAAATCACTGGTAGAATAGTCAGGTTGAGAAGTTCTCATTAAAAACTGGCCTTGTTTATATGGCACTAAGCCAGACCAGAAAACACAAGCTCATGCAACCTCAAAGATTTTTGAGAATATAGATTCAGATTCTTCTAAGGCTATTTTCACTTTGGTTTATTACCAAACCAGCAAATAAGCATGGCAAAAACTATAAAGGAGATGGGGATACAAGTGAGTGGACTATAAAGGAGTAAAACACAACTCACCCTGCTGCAGCCTCTCTTGTTCTGACATTCCACAAGGAATTCATCCAGTCATAGGAGCCGGAATCACAGGCTCTCTCCGCTTAATACTTTAGGGTAGAGGATGGTAGGGACATCAGCTTGATTTGCATGTGAGGAAATTCTTGCGGTGCCCAGTAACTCACCTCCCACCTTGTCAGCTTTTCTTTTCAGGGCGCTAGGCTGGGCCATGTCCTGGCCCAGGTGTTCTTCCTCCAAACATGCTGCATTTAGCATCACATCCACTCGTCCTCATTAGGCTATCTGCTTCCCTTTTTCAAGCATACTTCCACTGGCAAAAATTGTACTAAGCTTTGTCATTGCTTTAAGAGAAAGATATGTTCACAGCAAAGCACATTTAAACACTCAGATTTCTCAGCCTTTGTGGCTAATTTTTAACTAATCTAAGAGGCTAAGGAAGTTCTCAGGAAGCTAGCTAGGGTGCTGACAATAAGAGCAATTGGGTAATCATATAATAAATTAAAGCCTGATTGCTTTGGATTGCTTTTTGTAGGAACAGATTTACCAAAAAAAAAAAAAAAAAAAAAAAAAATCCTTCATGCAACCCCCAAATCATCAAACATATGTGATTTTAAAAAACATCAAAAGAAAAAGAGACTAAAACGTTGGTTTAAAACAAAATGGCTCCAACTACTTTTCCAGACTCTAAAGATTTCTACGTCCCTGGATTCTCAGTTCCTCAGACACTTCAGAGTTATAAAGAGAAGTAAAATAAGGTTCCTGACAACAGGAAATCACATAGAACAGATTAAAATCAGGTTGTATCCATGGGAAGAAGTGTTCTTTACAGTCTCAGGAGCTCCCTGCCCTCTCAATGAGGGAGAAGAATCCCTCCTCACTCTGAGGGAGCTGCCTTCTAACTCATGCTAGATGCAGTCTGACATTCTGATGTTCCATTCTCTCCACAATAATGCAGCAATATAATCTTAACCCTGAGCACCTCTGGGAGGAGATGAAGACTGAAGGCAGAAGAGGGTGCTAGTGCTGCTAGGAAGGAATTTAGAGAATGTATATAGGAAGGGGAACCTCAGCATGGGAATGCCATGGTTCCCATGCACTCTTGGAGAGTTCAAAACCAGAAGGAGGATGAGGAAAAGAACAGTAATAAGGAAAAGATTTGAGGGACCAGACTCTCATTGGGCTCTCAGTGGTGCCTATAACTGGAGATGGTACTTCATGGAACCTAAAAACCATGTTTTTAAGAGAAAAAGAAAACAATGAATGTAGATATTTAACTCACCTCACTCCCAATTGCCATGAAAAAGGCTAAAGAGCATGAAACTAATATGCCAGTGCCTGTGCTGGAAATGAGGGGAAAATACCACTCATAAGCCAGACACTTGGAATTTCTTTTGTATTGAAGGTGATATAGAAGGCCAACTGGTGACTATTCTATACTGTGAATTACCTGGGAGACAGGTACAGGAGGCCCTAAAATAATACACTAATGCCCTATAATTGAGAAATGAGGGCAGGATATGGAGCAGGCAGCTGCACCAAACAGAAAATATGTGTGGATGAGCTTTAGTCTAGAACAGATGGCCCCCCAAAACCAAGAGTTGGCAAAGTAGGGCTTCCTCAGAAAGACATGTAAAAGATACTGTAAGTCAAAAGGAGAGAGACCATCTGGAGGAAGCAGAGGAAATGCCTTCCTTAAAATAGATTTATTGCAAGAAAAAGAGCACATTTTATAAAATGTCTAATTTGAGTTCTCAAAAATATATGTCAAATATCAAAAGGAAGAAGTTAAGAAATGTCAGATTTCATGAAGGTAAAAAATAAAATTGTTCAACTAAAACCTGAGGAGGGGCAATAAACAGCAGATTGGATATTGCAGAAAATTCACTTTAGCGAAATAGAAGACAAATTTCAGAATTTATCTAAAGGTGAAGGATAAAAAAATAAAAATAATTTTAGATAAGAGGTTCTATGGAAGAAAAATTCTAATCATCCATTCTGTATATAATAAATAACAGAATGATAGAGACCAAGAATAAAGAAGAAAGAAAAATAAATAGGGTAGAAGCAAATAATAAAAGAAATTTTAAAATTAATAAAGCCTGAATCTACAGAGCAGAAAAGTTCCCTGAAAATCATCAACTCAAGAATAAATAGAAAAAAATTTTAATTTCTTAAGTACTACCTACCTATATAGATCCAAAACATTTGTATCCTCAACACTCACATAATTTAACAACTATCTAAGGCAAGATGTTACTTGAAATCCTTTCTTTTGTGGCTTTACATTCTAGCAGTATTAAGTAGTTTTGTCCATTTCAAATGGCTTTTTAAGCACTACCTCTCTAACTAACTCTAAAGAAGATTCACATTTAGTCTAAGTGCCAAGTAAAATCTACCTGAGACCCACGAATTTTAGGACAACAAAACTAAATTGAAATCAAACCCAATTAAGAAACCTAAAAATATTAGACTAATACAATTAGCATGCACAAACCAGAGGTCTTAACTCCCTGCTTATATTAAGAAATTTAATATAAGCTTGCAAACACTGAGTTCGGTTATCTCAGATTAGGCAGAAAAATGAAAGAGAAGAAAAAGTTTTCGCAATTTATTCAGTTCAAAATGGAAGTTCAAACAAGACAACTTAGAAGAAATAAATTCCTAGAAATATATAATCTTCCAAAACTGAATCATGAAGAAAGGAAAAATCAGAATAGACCGATTACTAACAGTAACACTGAATCAGTAATTTAAAAAACACCCAACAAACAAAAGCCGAGACTAGATAGGTGAACTCTACCAAACATTTAAAGAAGAGTCAATACCTATTCTTCTCAAATAACTCCAAAAATTGAAGAGGAAGGTATGCTTCCAAACTCATTTTATGAGGCCAGCATAACCCTGATACCAAAACCAGAAAAAGACACCACAGAAAAAGAAAATGACAGGCCAATATCCCTGATGAACATACATGCAAAAACCCTTAATGAAATATCAGCAAACTGAATTCAACAATACACCATAATCAAGTGAGATTTATTCCAGAGATGCAAGGGTGGTTCAACATCCACAAATCAATTAACAAGATACACCATATTAACAAACTGAAGAATAAAAATCATATGATCATCTCAATAGATGCAGAAAACGCTTTTGACAAAATTCAACATCCATTTACGATAAAAACTCTCAACGAAGTGGGTATAGAGGGAACATACCTCAACATAATAAAAACCATATATGACAAACCCACAGGTAACATCATACTCAATGGTGAAAAGCTGAAAGCTTTTCCTCAAGGATCAGGCATAAAACAAGGATGCCCACTCTCACCACTTTTATTCAATATAGTATTGAAAGTTCTGGTCACAGCAACTAGGTAAAAAAGAGAAATAAAAGGCATCCAAATTGGAAAGGAAGAAGTAAAACTGTCACTGTTTTCAGATGACATGCCATTATATATAGGAAACACTAAAAACTCCACCAAAAAACCATTAGAACTAATAAATGAATTTAATAAAATCATAAATTACAAAATTAATATACAGCAATCCCACTTCTGGATATTTTTCCAAAGAAGACAAAACCACTAATTTGAAGAGATATATGCACCCTTATGTTCACTGCAGCAGTTTTTACAATAGCCAAGATACAAAAGCACCCTAAGTGTCCATCGATAGATGAACAAAGATGTGGTGTATGTATGTATGTATGTGTGTGTGTGTGTGTGTGTGTATGTATATATATATATATATATATATATATATAAAATGGAGTATTAGCCATTAAAAAGGAATGAAATCTTGCGACTTGCAACACATGGATGAATCAAGAGGTATTATGCTAAGTGGAATAAGTCAGAGAGAGAAAAAACAAAAACCATATGATTTCACTTATTTGTGGAATCTAAAAAAACAAACAAAACAGAAAGACACTCATAGGAAAACTGCCATTTATCAGAGGGGAGGGAGATGGGGGACAGGCAAAACAGATGAAGGGGATTAAGAGGTACAAAATTTTAGATAAAAATAAATATGTCATGGGAACGTAATGTACAGCATAGGGGATACAGTTTTGAAATATTGTAATAACTTTGGTGACAGAGGGTAACTAGATTTATCATGGTAATTATTTCATAATGTAAAGAAAACTACACATATTTTTACGTATTCTTTAAAATATATTTTTATTTTACATATTTCATTTATTATATACATTTATTTTATATGTATAATATATATTGTATATATTTTTAATGTATAAAAAGATCGCTATGCTGTACACCTGAAACTAATAGTATTGTAGTATTGTAATAATAGTATTGTAGGTCAACTATAATTGAATAAAAATCTCTCTTTAAATGGAAGTTGATGTTCCCAGTATCCCTTGTACCACAGAAAAACATATACTGTGAATTTTGGTTTAAGGGTTATTAGGTAATGTGATCAGAAGAATGGATTATGAGGGCCTATCTCCTTATGACTGTGCCATTAACCTCTGCCAATTTGGGGGATTTTTAGAAGAAACTCAAGCTGCCTAGACTAAGCAAAGGGCAAGTAGAATCTTGACCTCTTAATGAACTTAACTAGTAAACACAAATATAGGTGTATGTAGTAATATACTAAAAGCCTCCCACAAGTGTTGGTACCTTGTCTCTGGAATTAACATGTGATATCACCCACCACTCAGCTGCTCTTGTTCTTCCTCCCTTTCCTGCACCCCCCCCCTCCAGGGCTTCTTTCACTATCTGTATTAAGAATCTATTTGGAACAAGTCTTTAGGCTTTGACCTGGACATCAATTCCAGGTCCTATCTTCCCTTTTTCCCACGGCCCTATGAATCTCTACTGCAGATATCAGACACTGTGACTCCTAAATCTTGCCCCAAGCTCTGTAGGAAGTAATCCTCTTCCCACCACTAGGGGAGAAAAATCACTTGTACAGCTGAACTTCCATGAGGTCAATGGAAGCCACAATGTCGGAAGTAATTTATAGATTGATAAATATTTATCATGATTTAGGTTTCTGCAGTGGAGGTGCATGGAGGAAAAACTTCCCAGTGAAATATAAACCAGCTGCTAATATGGATATGGAACTTACTGAGCTGAGGGAGAATTACAGAAAATATAGTTTCCCTGAAATTTGGAAATGAATATATAAATCTCAGAACTGTCCTTTGTGGCCCTGTAGCAAAACTTTGGCTTTTATTTGATTTTACTTGACTCTGTGAAAATGTATTCTCTTTCATGAAACCACAAATTCAAAAGTGAAAGCTACCACCAATGATGCAATTTTGGAATCAGAATTGTTATGTGTCTTTTTTTTATTGAAGTATAGTTGATTTACAATGTTGTGTTAGTTTCAGGTATACAGCAAAACGATTTACTTTTATAAATAAATAAATAAACAAATAAATATTCTTTTTCAGGTCCTTTTCCATTATAGGTTATTATGATATTGAATATAGTTCCCTGTGCTATACAGTAGGTCCTTGTTGTTTATCTATTTTATATGTAGTAGAGTGTATCTGTTAATCCCAAACTCCTAATTTATACTCCCCCTTCCCCCTTTGATAACCATAAGATTGTTTTCAATGTCTATAAGTTTATTGCCATTTTATAAATAAGTTCATTTGTATCATTTTTTTAGAGTCCACATATAAGTGACATCATATGATATTTGTGTTTGTCTGACTTACTACACTTAGTATGATAATCTCTAGGTCCATGCATGTTGCTGCAAATGGCATTATTTCATTCTTTTTTTATGGCTGATAATATTTCATTGTATATATATACCACATCTTTGTTATGTGTCTTAAGTAAAAAATATCCTTCTGGTTTTAAAATTAACTCAATGTACTAAGTAGCAGTATTTTTACTGATTTGCTAAAAAAATGATCAATGACTAGCAATATGCTGTTAATGGTAAGCTTTTCACATAAATAAGTTGATTAAAATTGCTCTTTTGTGACTTTCAAACTGGATATTTTAATATATATAGGCTATAGTTTATATTTTTTTTAATTTTAGAAGTCCCTACAATCTGAGGACATATAATATCTGATTGAATGGCCCATTACTGAAAAAATGTGAATGTTCTGGTCTAGATGATAAACTGTCTGTATAATGAAAGACATGGGCAAGAAGAAGAATGATTATGAAAAATTAGACTGTAACCACTTGTTCATGGTGCTGCTTATGTGACCATTTCCCATTGATGAATACAGATGAACACAAAGAGATAGAACTTATAGGTTCACTACCTGCACATTGCAAATGTACTTATTCACATGTTCATTACAGAAATATGAAATAAGAAATATGCTCATTAAGTTAACACAAGACTCCAACTGGTCTATAGAGTAAAAACATATACTATTGCAATACATCTTTTGCATCCGAATACATATCCTGCAAAGCATTTGTTTTTCTATTTTCTAATGTCTTGGGACTTGGTTATCTATGTTTAGGAACAAGAGAGCACTGTATTCTACTGTTTTCTGTCTGTATTCTACAAATAACCAGGCATGAAAAAATTGCACATGAATAGGTGAGGAACAATAAGAGATTAGAAAAAGAATGTGTACAATTGGAGTTAGTTCTTGAACTGGAATTGGCAGATTAATAACACTGGGGAAATCTAAAACACATAAACCTGTAAGAAAAATGAGCATTTTTCTTGTGTTTGAAAGCATGATGTAGAGAGATATGGTTGAAAGGAACTTCAGCTTTGTGGTTTTTCATATATTTAAGACCTAAGGTTGCCATTGCTTTCAGTGATTCATTTACCTACTGCCACACCCGTAACTCCTTCACCAAAATTACAGGTGGAAAGAAAAAACAAACAAACATACAAACAGAAAAAAGGGATTCAATTAAATGAGGAAAATGTAGCATTCATGAGTATGCAAGTGTGTGTGGCTGGCGAGCGGCAGGAAGGGAGGGTGGCACGAACGAACGGGCTGGCTCCACAGGAGTACATGCCACTATGATAAAGCCCCATGAAGTCCTTCTCAGAGATAAAGTGTTGTAACTACCATAAACTCAATTAAACACTAACATGTTAGCAGATGAAATTAGCTACATGCTCTATAAAACTTAAGTCTTGTTTCTATTTTGTTCTTTTTTTTTGGGCCAAAAAAGAGACAAAGTGTGTCAGGAAAGAAACTAAACATGGGGAAAACATATGTCTTGTCTAACTGAGAAGCCTACCACTATCAGATCCTGCCATGCATCTTTTATAACTGACAATTACAAATCCCTGTTCTAATTGTCTACCTATCTTCTTCAGCATATGCTTTTGATATTTTTCTCTTATTTTTTGCTTTTAGTGGGCCATATCAGCTATCTTTCTTCAAGGCCAGTTATAAAAACATGTTAATAAAAAGACAGAAAAAGAAAAGTGGATGCTTCACCCATTTTCCTGAACCAAATTTTCTGCAGCACTCTGGTCTCAGGGAAAGGCAACATGTGAGAAGACACCTTTTTTCTCGTCTTCCCTAGGCTGCCCAGCATGCTAGATTTCTAGGTAGATTTATACTCTTTCTTCATGGTAATGTGTGCCTCTTGCCACAGGCTTCAGGCCCTTGGTTTTCCTGGCTTTGCCCTTCACCTCAGACATACCATCAGAGTTAAATAGATTTTTCTAGACATAAATTTTGGATTTTGTACAATAGGGAAGCAAAAATAACCTGTAAGTTGCTCGAGTTTGGGTATTTCTGTGGTTGGATTGTTTGCAAATTTAAGAATTGTGTTTGAACAATAATTTGAAATTGAAACCAGAAAAGGACTTCAAAGCACCAATCTAAATTTTCCTAACTTTCTGAGAAGGTAACTCTTAATTTAAGATTCACCGTTAGGTGTGGATGAGAATCGCTAGCTTACCTGAAGCAGCTGCCGCCACCTCATGTTATGTTCATAATAATGAAGTGAGAATTTTGGCAAGTGAAAACTGTTTAAAACCTAAGAGGCTGAAAGCATCTGTCAAACAGTGTATTCAGGCCCAAACCTAATGGTTTACAAACCAGATGATGAGTGTGTACATGTTATGAATTGCTGCTGTATGTTGCTTTCCTAAGTTTTGTACACAAAGTGGTGAAAGTTTTCATGCTACTGATGTGGCTCATAAATACAACAGATGAGATGTTTGATAGAAACATTGCTGTCATTTCTAATGAATTCATAAGCTATTGTTCAACTCCCTTTTATGCTACAGGCCCAGCTGAGGGCCCAGGAGTTTGTGTTTAATCAGACACAGTACATGTCTGTCTTTCACAGAACATCGGGATAATGACCCTTATAATTTTTTTGGAAAAGCCTAACTTCTTAAGTCTGTCAAGGCTGATTTAAGAAGACTCAGTTTAACTTCTTGGAAGAGCTCATTTCTATATAAGCTTTTTATACTTTCAAGTCATTATTCAGTATAGTTTGACTTCCTCTTTGAGTATAATCAGAAGATAGCTTTAGTACGTTCCCAAAGCTGCTAATATACAAGAAGCTACAGTTGATAGCAGGAAAGCAGAAAGGCTGGGTAGAGAAAGAAAGCATAATGGTGTTTGAATTGAATTTTGAGACTAAAAGAGAAAGAATTGAGAGAAGAAATGCCTGTATCCATAACTTTCAGAGAAGGCTGCTTTCATTTGCATTTTGGTATCGGTCAGGGATGAGAATTGCTAGGTGGTTGTCTGCAACAACTGGTACAATCATATTTTATGCCAGGAATACCTATAATCATCCTAACACAAAACCTTGGATTTTCCTCCTAATTGTCTGCAAGTGCAGTCAAGTCTCTTTAGGATTTTCTCTTTTTATTCCCCCTTAAAATTCTCTTCTCATTAGGATCTGACTGGAAACCTTGCTTTTCAATGTCAAGTCACTCAACTGATTGTGCACACTTTCTTGGCTTAGCTGCAGAGTGCCTGAGATGCAGTTAGTAACAGATTCAGTTCTGCAGCATCATGGAAAGGGGAGTGTCTCTTATTTTGATTGCTTTCCTTGGGGAAAAAAAAATGACTTCATTATCCAGAATTAAGAAATAATCTTTGAAATGGATCCGATTTGATGATTTAATATCCAACAAGATTATAATGAATCTTGCTTTAAAAATATGGTCCAATACCAGGAATTTGAAAGCACATTCAATTTTCATTTTTCTAAATAAGAAGTTTTTGTCCATTTATTTATCTACTGAAAAAAGAAAAAGGTGAATTTTAGCATATATATGTACAAAAATATCTTACATGTGTCATTTCCTTTAGCTAGCTCCTATTTAATGCTTCAATGACTCAATTTAGAAGAATTCAGAGTTTTATAGATTGTTGATTAAAAACACAACAGCTATAAAAGTACACTACAATCATAATAAATCATGATAAATGAAAATGTACAGAATGGGGAAGACTAGTATATTTAAATTTCTTACAACCAGAAATATTACACTAATACTTGATAACCTATCTAAATTATATTTATTGATTTTTTTGGAAGCAATATGTTAATCTAAATCTGTCTCCAAATTTCCCAGTGAGGTAGCTCGACCAATGCTGAAAGCCAGTTGCTAAATATGTGTATCACTTCTACCACAGATAATTACAGAGGGGTCCTTTCAATAGGTTAGAAGTGAATGGACAGGAACTTCTACCTGCTAGAGCCCTACGGCCCCCTTCCATCTAGCACACTTGATGGGAGGTCTCCCTTGGTCCTCTTTAGTACACCCTTAAAACATTCTGGTAACCCGTCAGCCCATGCTTTAGGGCAGCTACCTTCTGTCTGGTTCATTGGAGGAGAATCCCAACCACCTTACTATCTTACAGCATAAGACACCATGTTAAACGTTGGGGATGTAGTGATTATTAAGACAGACGTGGTCCATGTCCTCATGGAACTAGTGAAAATGACTTCTAACCAGTTATTTGTAAATATGAATAGGCATTTTTAAATTTCCGAACATATAAGAGAATTGGCTGCTTGAAAGAGAGGTATTCTATAAGTTAGGACACTGTGCTGTGAGGAAAATCCAATATGAATTAGCTTAAACAAAAATAAAGACAGAAAAGAGGAGAGGGGTATGGAATTTAGAGGCGCTTACACAAACAGAAAATGCAAGAGTATAACTGGTCTTAGTAATAATAACTGAAATGAAGGATTTGGAAAAGCAACAGGAATCTCACCATGGATTTTCTCTGCTTATAAGAATGTCTTAGCCTCATTTTCTCTTGCTACATATGAGTTTTATCCTCATAGCAGGGAGCGTAGTTGCTGGTTACTCTCAACTCCAACACTTTCAGTTTTACAACACAAAACACCAAGGAGCCTACCTTCTATCATGTTAAAAATCCCAAGGAAGAATTATAATTGGTCCAACTTGGGAATCCATGCCTAGAGCAGTCACTGTGGCCAGAATGATGAAGTACTATGATAAGCTTAGCTTGTGGTAAGGGGGTGTACTCTGATTGGGAGCCCCCACCAGAAAGGCATGTTTAGTGTGGTTGAACATTGGAATCAGAAGTGAAGGGTGATGGAGGATGATGAGGGTAACAACAACAATTATATTAGGGGCAAGGGTCACAAAAAACAATCAGAGCAATTGAACTAAAACATAGTTACTGAATAAAAGAAGAGACAACTTACAAGTGTAATTTCTATGTCCATAAGAATTGAGTATAATACATCAAAAACAGCAATTTTTCATGAAACTACAGGAAAACATATCTATGGTATTCATGTATTGAGAATGCAAAGACAAGGAGCCCAACCAAGATAATAACTCAATGGATTGCTTTATAGGGATGGTGGATAATGTTAATTACAATTTATATTAAAACACACATTTAGCACTAACTATACACTAAGCACTATTCTAAGAATCAATTCATTTGATTTTCACAGCAGCCCAATTAGGTAAGTAGTAGTACTGTTCCCACTCTATAGATAAGCAAACTGAAGCGTAGAAAGGCTAAAAGAGTTACCTGAGATCACATAATGGGTAAATAACAGAACTAGGATACAAACCCAAGCAATAAGATCTGGAGACTGTGCCGCACCTCTAAATTAAGATGTATTTTTGCGGGGAGAACCTTCAAGATGGCAGAGGAGTAAGATGTGGAGATACCTTCCTCCCCACAAATACATCAGAAATACATCTACATGTGGAACAACTCCTACCGAACACCTACTCAACGCTGGCAGAAGACCTCAGACCTCCCAAAAGGCAAGAAACTCCCCACGTACCTGGGTAGGGCAAAAGAAAAAACAGAGAAACATTAAGAGGGATGGTACCTGCACCTCTGGGAGGAAGCTGTGAAGGAGAAAAAGCTTCAACACAGTAGGAAGCCCCTTCACTGGCGAAGATGGGCAATGGGGGGGGGGAGCTTCAGAGCCAAGGAGGAGAGCACAGCAATAGCAATGCAGAGGGCAAAGTGGAGAGATTCCCACACAGATGATCAGTGCCGGCCAGCACTCACCAGCCTGAGACGCTTGTCTGCTCACCCACCGGGGCAGGTGAGGGTTGGGAGCTGAGGCTCGGGCTTCGAAGGTCAGACCCCAGGGAGAGTACTGGAGTTGGCTGCGTGAATACAGCCTGAAGGGGGCTAGTGTGCCACAGCTAGCCGGGAGGGAGTCCGGGAAAAAGTCTGGAACTGCCTAAGAGGCAAGAGACCATTGTTTCGGGATGCGCAAGGTGAGGGGATTCAGAGCACCGCTTAAACGAGCTCCAGAGACAGGCGCGAGCCGCTGCTATCAGCGCGGACCCCAGAGACGGGCATGAAATGCTGAGGCTGCTGCTGCAGCCACCAAGAAGCCTGGGTGCAAGCACAGGTCACTATCCAAGCAAGGTGAAAACCCACCAGACCAAACAAATGAAGACGAAGTAGGCAGTCTACCTGAAAAAGAATTCAGAGTAATGATAGTAAAGATGATCCAAAATCTTGGAAATAGAATGGAGAAAATACAAGAAATGTTTAACAAGGACCTAGAAGAACTAAAGAGCAAACAAACAATGATGAACAACACAATAAATGAAATTAAAAATCCTCTAGAAGGAATCAATAGCAGAATAACTGAGGCAGAAGAACAGATAAGTGACCTGGCAGATAAAAGAGTGGACATAACTACTGCAGGGCAGAATAAAGAAAACAGAATGAAAAGAATTGAGGACAGTCTTAGAGACATCTGGAACAACATCAAACGCACCAACATTCGAATTACAGGGGTCCCAGAATCAAAAGAGAAAAAGAAAGGGACTGAGAAAACATTTGAAGAGATTACAGTTGAAAACTTCCCTAATATAGGAAAGGAAATAGTCAATCAAGTCCAGGAAGCGCAGAGAGTCCCATACAAGATAAATCCAAGGAGAAACACGCAAAGACACACATTAATTAAACTACCAAAAATTAAATACAAAGAAAATTTATTAAAATAAGCAAGGGAAAAACAGCAAATAACACACAAGGGAATCCCTATAAGGTTAAGAGCTGATCTTTCAGCAGAAACCCTGCAAGGCAGAAGGGAGTGGCAAGACTTATTTAAAGTGATGAATGGAAAAACCTACAACCAAGATGACTCTACCCAGCAAGGATCTCATTCAGATTTGACAGAGAAATGAAAATCTTTACAGACAAGCAAAGGCCAAGAGAATTCAGCACCACAAAACCATTGGTACAACAAATGCTAAAGGAACTTCTCCAGGCAGGAAACACAAGAGAAGGAAAAGACCTACAATAACAAACCCAACACAATTAAGAAAATGCTAATAGGAATACACATATTGATAATTACCTTAAATGTAAATGGATTAAATGCTCCCACCAAAAGACATAGACTGGCTGAATGGATACAAAAACAAGACGTGTAGAGATGTTGTCTACAAGAGACCCACTTCAGACCTAGGGACACATACAGACTGAAAGTGAGGGGATGGAAAAAGATATTCCATGAAAATGGAAATCAAAGAAAGCTGGAGTAGCAATTCTCATATCAGACAAAATAGACTTTAAAATGAAGACTATTACAAGAGACAAAGAAGGACACTACATAATGATCAAGGGATCAATCCAAGAAGAAGATATAACAATTACAAATATTTATGCACCCAACATAGGAGCACCTCAATACATAAGGCAAATGCTAAATAACAGCCATAAAACGGGAAATTGACAGTAACACAGTCATAGTAGAGAACTTTAACACCCCACTTTCACCAATGGACCAATCATCTAAAATGAAAATAAATGAGGAAACAAAAGCCCTAAATGATACATCAAACAAGAAGGACTTAATTGATATTTATAGGACATTCCATACAAAAACAACACAATACACTTTCTTCTCAAGTGCTCATGGAACATTCTCCAGGATAGATCATATCATGGGTCACAATTCAAGCCTTGGTAAATTTAAGTAAATGAAATAGTATCAAGTATCTTTTCCAAGCACAATGCTATGAGACTAGATATCAATTACAGGAAAAAAATCTGTAAAAAATACAAACACATAGAGGCTAAACAATACACTACTAAATAACCAAGAGATCATTGAAGAAATAAAACTGGAAATCAAAAAATACCTAGAAACAAATGACAATGAAAACACGATGACCCAAAACCTACGGGATGCAACAAAAGCAGTTCTAAGAGGGAAGTTTATAGCAACACACTCCTACCTCAAGAAACAAGAAACATCTCAAATTAAGAACTAACCTTACAACTAAAGCAATTAGAAAAGAAGAACAAAACCCCACCAAAGTTAGCAGAAGGAACAAATCATAAAGATCAGTTCAGAAATCAATGAAAAATAAATGAAGTAAAAGATAGCAAAGATCAATAAAACTAAAAGCTGGTTCTTTGAGAAGATAGACAAAATTGATAAACCATTAGACAGACTAATCAAGAAAAAAAGGGAGAAGACTCAACCCTGTAGAATTAGAAATGAAAAAGGAAAATAACTGACACTGCAGAAATACAAAGGATCATGAGAGATTACTACAAGCAATTATATGCCAATAAAATGGACAACCTGGAAGAAATGGACAAATTCTTAGAAAAGCACAATCTTCTGAGACTGAACACAGAACAAACAGAAAATATAAACAGACCAATCACAAGCACTGAAATTGAGACTGTGATTAAAAATCTTCCAACAAGCAAAAGCCCAGGACCTGATGGCTTCACAGGCAAATTCTATCAAACATTTAGAGAAGATCTAACACCTATCCTTCTCAAACTCTTTCAAAATATAGCAAAGGGAGGAACACTCTCAAACTCATTTTGTGAGGCCACCATCACCCTGATACCAAAACCAGACAAAAAAGTCACAAAGAAGGAAAACTACAGGGCAATATCACTGATAAACATAGATGCAAAAATCCTCAGCAAAATACTAGCAAACAGAATAAAACGGCACATTAAAAGGATCATACACCATGATCAAGTGGGGTTTATCCCAGGAATGCAAGGATTCCTCAATATATGAATATCAATCAATGTGATAAACCATATTAACAAACTAAAGGAGAAAAACGATATTATCAATAGACACAGAAAGAGCTTTCAACAAAATTCAACACCCATTTATGATAAAAACCCTCCAGAAAGTAGACATAGAGGGAACTTACCTCAACATAATAAAGGTCATATATGACAAGCCCGAGCCAACATCTTTCTCAGTCATGAAAAACTGAAACCATTTCCTCTAAGATCAGGAAAAAGACAAGGTTGTCCACTCTCACCACTATTATTCAACATATTTTTGGAAGTTTTAGCCAGAGCAATTAGAGAAGAAAAAAACAATAAAAGGAACTGAAATCGGAAAAGAAGAAGTAAAGCTGTCACTGTTTGCAGATGACATCTTACTTTACATAGAGAATCCTAAAGATGCTACCAGAAAACTACTAGAGCTAATCAATGAATTTGGTAAAGTAGCAGGATACAAAATTAATGCAAAGAAATCTTTTGCATTCCTATACACTAATGATGAAAATTCTGAAAGAGAAATTTAGGAAACACTCCCATTTACCCCTGCAACAAAAAGCATAAAATACCTAGGAGTAAACCTACCTAAGGAAACAAAAGACCTGTAAGAAGAAAACTATAAGACAGTGATGAAAGAAATTAAAGATGATACAAACAGATGGAGAGATATTATACCATGTTCTTGGATTGGAAGAATCAACATTGTGAAAATGACTATACTACCCAAAGTAATCTACAGATTCAGTGCAATCTCTATCAAACTACCAATGGCATTTTTCACAGAACTAGAACAAAAAATTTCACAATTTGTATGGAAGCACAAAAGACCCCGAATAGTCAATGCAATCTTGAGAAAGAAAAATGGAGCTGGAGGAATCAGGCTCCTGGACTTCAAATTATACTACAAAGCTAGAGTCATGAAGACAGTATGGTACTGGCACAAACAGAAATATAGATGAATAGAACAGGATAGAAAGCCCAGAGACAAACCCACGCACATATGGTCACCTTATCTTCGATAAAGGAGGCAAGAATATACAATGGAGAAAAGACAGCCTCTTCAATAAGTGGTGCTGGGATAACTGCACAGCTACATGTAAAAGAATGAAATTAGAACACTCCCTAACACCATACACAAAAATAAGTTCAAAATGGATTAAAGACCTAAATGTAAGGCCAGACACTATAAAACTCTTAGAGGAAAACATAGGCAGAACACTCTCTGACATAAATCACAGCAAGATCCTTTTTGACCCACCTCCTAGAGAAATGGAAATAAAAACAAAAATAAACAAATGGGACCTAATGAAACTTAAAAGCTTTTGCACAGCAAGGGAAACCATAAACAAGATGAAATGACAACCCTCAGAATGGGAGGAAATATTTGCAAACGAAGCAACTGACAAAGGATTAATCTCCAAAATTTACAAGCAGCTCATGCAGCTCAATATCAAAAAACCAAACAACCCAATCCAAAAGTGGGCAGAAGAGCTAAATAGACATTTCTCCAAAGATATACAGATTGCCAACAAACACATGAAAGGACGCTCAACATCACTAATCATTAGAGAAATGCAAATCAAAACTACAATGAGGTATTGCCTCACACCAGTCAAAACGGCCATCATCAAAAAAATCTATAAACAATATACGCTGGAGAGGGTGTGGAGAAAAGGGAACCCTCTTGCACTGTTGGTGGGAATGTAAATTGATACAGCCACTATGGAGAACAGAATGGAGGTTACTTAAAAAACTAAAAATAGAACTACCATATGACCCAGCAATCCCACTGCTGGACATATACCCTGAGAAAACCATAATTCTAAAAGTGTCTTGTCCCACAATGTTTATTGCAGCTCTATTTACAATAGCCAGGACATGGAAGCAACCTAAGTGACCATCGACAGATGAATGGATAAAGAAGATGTGGCACATATATACAATGGAATATTATTCAGCCATAAAAAGAAACGAAATTGAGTTATTTGTAGTGAGGTGGATGGGCCTAGAGTCTGTCATACAGAGTGAAGTCAGAAAGAGAAAAACAAATACCATATGCTAACACATATATATGGAATCTAAAAAAAATAAAAGGTTCTGAAGAACGTAGCGGTAGGACAGGAATAAAGACACAGACATAGAGAATGGACTTGAGGACACAGCGAAGGGGAAAGGTAAGCTGGGACGAAGTGAGAGGGTGGCATGGACTTATACATACTACCAAATGTAAAATAGATAGCTAGTGGGAAGCAGCCACATAGCACAGGGAGATCAGCTCGGTGCTTTGTGACCACCTAGAGGGGTGAGATAGGGTGGGTAGGAGGGAGATGCAAGAGGGAGGAGATATGGGGATATATGTATATGTATAGCTGATACACTTTGTTATAAAGCAGAAACTAACACGTCACTGTAAAGCAATTATACTCTAATAAAGATGTTAAAAAAAAAAGATGTATCTTTTTAAGTTGATAGGCATCCCTATGCTTATGGACAAGATAAGAACATATTGGGCACCTGAGATTGAGGTTCTCAGCCATGAACCTGCCAGCCAGCATGTCTATGTGGAACTCAGAGTGACCAAGGGAGTTATTTCAGAAACATCCTTTTCATGTGGTCTTTTAAGAGTTTGAACATAAAATTTTCTTGTGCTTTTTCTCTGTCACACATCTTCAAAAATAAGCTATTGCTAAAGATCAGGCTGCCTATATTTTAATTTTTTATACATTTTATAGTTAATACATTGTATCATTAATACACTGAAATAAAATTAGTCTTCCAGAATTCAAGGCTAGTAAGGAGGCAAAGATATAGCAAAGCAAAGGTATTGAAACTTCACACCCAATCTCCTATGCATAATCAGGCCAAAATTTCCATATGGCACCAAATGATAATCAGGCCTGACAGTAATAATTGAGATCCATGATAACTGCTAGAACTGAAGTGATCTATGGATGAAGCAATAAAATCAATGGATCAGAAGGAGAATCTTGGTAGCAGTTCATGTGGAAGGAATGAAGATCATGAACTCCACAGGAATAATCTTCCAAAGACAAATTGGCTGTGTTGGAAATGCATTCTTGAATACCTTGAACTATTCAAATTTATCTGATTGGGTTGATGTATACCACTGTATACGTCATTGGTATACAGAGTGGGGCTTAAACAGTGGGTAAGGAAGGCAGTGGGCCTGGTTTTCAGATGCTTGAAGCTTGAAGTTGCCTGCACCTGCTCCTCCAGTGCATTTCTATGGAACTGGAGAAGCTAGTAAGCTGTGCCACAAATATCCCCCCTCCACATTCTCACATTTATTTTACTTTTGTTTTGTGGTAGTAATTTTATTGAAGTATATTTTATACATGGTAAAATACACAGCTCTCAAAAATATAGGTTGAAAAGTTTTGACAAATGTATACATCTGTGTAACAACCAACCAAATTATCTGAATCAAGATAAAGAGCCATGACCTCTTAATGGTTAAACCTGAGTTAAATCAACTGTGAAACTATAATGTGTGGGAGCTTAATAATTCCAGGTTACTTAGAAATCAAATCTAATGGTATCCTTATATATGCAAAGAAATGAGATGTGACCTATAGCCTTAAATATTTCTTTTACTGTAAGGAAAGAACTACTGAATATAATTTCATAAAGTTTTCAATTCAGGATGGAAAAAAGTACAAGAAAATAAACAGAAAGTGGATGGATAAATTTATAAAACAAGAAGCAGTAAATAAGTTAAAAGCAGGAACCAAGAAGAATTAACCAATAAAGTTAAGAGCTGGTTTTCTGAAAAGAAAAATAACATAAGACAATGTGCAAATGTTGAGGAAATGGATAAATAATAAAAGAGAAAAAAACAAATGCATAACTTTAAGAGATGTAATCATATTTATGGAAGGGAGATTTAAAATAATAAGAAACAGGACATGTAAATTTATACTAATAAGCTAAAAATCTAAAAGCACTATTTTAAAGTATATTATAGATTCAAAAAGGAAAATGCTTTAAGTACAACAAATAAATACAAGAAAATAGTTTTACATCTTCTATTGGTAAATGTCTTTGTAAACATGACTCCAAATTCAGAAGCAATAAAAGAAAAGATCTACATTAAAACACTTTTAAAAAGTAAAAGCTTCTACATGGAAAAACATACAAAATTTAAGAACAAATAACAAACTGGTGAATTTTTTTTGTAATACATATAAAGATCAAAATGTTAACTTCTTTATTATTTAAAGAGCTCTTACTAATCAATAAGAAAAAAAGGACAAGTCAGTATAAATATAAGCAAATTACATAAACAGAAAACACACAGAAGAATAAATAAATGAACAATAAGAAACTGAAAGGATGCTCCATATTGTTAAAATCAGAAAAACCCAAAGAACTATGAGGAATCAATGTTTTACCAACGAAGCTGAGAAAGAATTTAAAAGATAAATATGACCCAGTATCAGGGAGGATATGGGAAAACAAGCACTCATATCCAGTGCACATGAGTATAAACTGGTCTGGCTCTTCTGGTGAGCAATTATGTAATGATTCAAATATTTAAATCTGTATCCTCTTTGACACAACAATTCAAATTCTAGGAATTACTATAAAGAAACAATCAACGAGTTAAAAGATACATACACAAGGGTATTTATTGCAGCAATTTATAAGAGTAAAAATTGGAAACCTAAATATCCCTCAATACGATTTGATTTTATATATACATATAATCCATAAAAGATGAATTTGAATTACACATATGTAGAAGGATGAAGGACCAAATCTTGCTCACCCCTATTTTCATAAATGAAGTTTAACTGGATCACAGCCAACCCGTAAATTTACTCACTGGCTATGGCTGCTTTTGAGCTCAAAGGTAGAATTGAGTAGCTGTGACAGCGATAGTATGATCACAAATCCTAAAGTATAAAATATCTGGACCTTTACAGAAAGTCTGCCAAACTCTGCTCTACTGATAGAGAATAACACATATATAGTAAATAAAATAAGATTAAAAGTATTGTTATACAATTATACATATGAATAGATAGATAGTGAGAGAGGGAGAGAGAGAGAGACAGACAGACAGACATACTAGAATTGTTTAGTAAGAACATCACAAGTGAACCTGCTTGAATCTATCTTGGATGGTTAATACACTGAAATACCTTTGGAACATTGATCTGAACATAAATTTTCAACATACAGATCACCATAGAGATGTAAAGATGAACTCTAGTGCAGAGATGTAGAAGATGTAGATGATAGAGCTGAGTCTAAACTCAGTTTATTCTATTTTATTGCATTTCCTTTATAGACAGCTTTGTGTGTGTGTGTGTGTGGTTTGCTTCTTTCTCTTAGAAGTTAAATTGAAGAAAGCCAAAAATTTTTATATTAAGGACGAGCTGTTAAATATGTATGGCAAAATGTACAATGGTATATCTAATCTGAAAGTGGACATATTCTTCTAGTTAATTTTCTAAAGTTGTTCTATTAAAATGATTCTTTTTTTTATAATATAGTAAAATGAAGTGTAATTCGTAGAAATGTAGATGTGTGTGATTGAGTAATCACCTAATTGAATGCAATAACTTTCAATTATCACTGATATAGTTGGAGGTACTGTAATTTATTATATTACATTTTTATTGTAATCCTTTCTATTATAGCCCAAAACAGCTTTGTAGAGGTCGAGTTCAGAAATGGAAAAAAAAAATTTATACTACTTTGTATTTTAAGTCATTCAACAGTACTTTGTTTACTCACATATAGTCCCCTTGTATGTTTCCCCACTTCCAGTTTCTAGCAGGAACATTTAACATTTCTCTCCACAAAGTTTCTTTTCCAGTGGGCTATTACTAATGTCAACAAAAGCAGTAGGAGATCCTCTGAAAATTTAGAAAAAGGAGTTGGACAGGCACAAATGACCCCTGTTTGCTTAGAGTAAAATGAAGTGTTTACCTCTATATTCAACAGTTTTAGTTCTCCACGAGGAAAATTATGCTTTAAATCAGTACTCCTCAAATTCCGTCCCTTAGAAGATTATAAAGCTCTGTTGGTAATACTCAGGAGCTGTTCAAAATTTGTTTCCTAAAAATGTATTTTAAAATTATTTTTAAATTGATCATTAAAAACAAGCATATATCTATGAATTCTGTATCAAATTTTGATACACTGTAGATTATCAAGCCTATTTGCTTGGGCTCCTCCCTCATTTTTAATGGAGATTTTTCCCCAACTCTGCATATACCTGAGTATTGGAAATGTGTCATTACTTAGGAGAACTGTAGCTCTGCACTGCTTTCTTTATTCTTAATTCAGATTGATGTATATTGATTTTTGTAAAATTTACAGGTGAGTGTACACCGGTCACAAAGACACTATGCATGCCAGCTAGTTTTTTGCATGCCCTCCTCCACTAAAAAAAAAATTTTCCCCACATTCCTCTGGACATCACCTTCCAATGTTGACTCTTGGGAGTCATTAAAGCAGACAGTGAGAGCTGTTCTGAAGTCTTTTAACTCTTTTTTTTAACATATGGCTTTAATTTGTTTTTAATTAAGTTACACTTGACTTGACAGTATTATATTAGTTTCAGGTGTATAATATAATGATTTGATATTTTTATATATTATGAAGTGATCACCACAATAAGTCCAGTTAACATCTGTCACCATACAAAGTTGTTACAATATTATTGACTATATTCTCTATGTATATATTACATCCCTGTGACTTATTTATTTCACAGCTGGAAGTTTGTACCTCAATTCCCTTCACATAATTCATCCACCTCCACCCAAGCAACCACTAGTTTCTTCTCTGTATCTACGAATCTGTTTCTGTTTTGTTTCATTTGTTCATTGTTTTGGTTTTTAGATTCTACACATGTGTGAAATCATCTGGTATTTGTCTTTCTCTTTCTGACTTATTTCACTTAACATAATACCCTCTAGGTCCATCCATGTTGTCGCAAATGGCAGGATTTCATTCTTTTTATGGCTGAGTAATATTCCATTGCATATATAAATACCACATCTTATTCATTCATCTATCGATTGGCACTTAAGTTGCTTCCATATCTTGGCTATTGTAAATAGCGCTACAATGAACATAGGGGTACATATATCTCTTTGAATTAGTGTTTTCATTCTCTTCAGATAAATACCAGAAGTAGAATTGCAGGATCATACAGTAGTTCTACTTTTAGTTTTTTGAGGAACCTCCATTCTGTTTTCCACAGTGGCTGTACCAATTTACATTCCCACCAACAGTGCACTAGGGTTCCTTCTTCTCTACATCCTTGTTCTTTTTAGGTCTCCCTCAGAGCTCTAGAGCCACTCTACCCCTGCAGAGCACCCAAGCAAGTTGTTTCGGTCAGGGCTCTGAAAGGTGCAGATGCATCAGCTTACCACATGATCCTCCCACAGAGTAACAGTCAGTTGAGCAATAATAAGCAAATCCATAACATATATCGTAATACAGGTAGCTTGGTGTTAACTGTGAGTTCTGAAGGCTTCGAGTCATAGGTTTATATTCAGAACAAGGAATGTCAATATTTATTTTTAACAATTTAACTTTAAATCAAAAATCCATTCTAAACAGATTTCAAGTTTCTAGATTAGTTTAATTGAAGATCAAGCTGAGAAGATATGTAAGCAGCTAAAAATTATTACCATTTGCAAACACTTATTCGTATGAAAAAGGATTTTCTCACTATTACTCACTCTAAAATTCTTCCTGATCTACTTCCTTCCCACTGACTTCTTTGACACCATTCCCTAATGCTATTTTTCTGAATTCCAAATGTACTTCACTATGATGAAAGTAGTGTAGCTTTGGGAACGACTCTGACTTCCCCTATCCTCATTACTGGGCCTTGAGACTTTCGGCTATTTATCCTTTCAGAACCTTAGTGTCCTTACCAGCAAAACAGGATGGTTGTGAGGATTAAATGAGGTTATTATGTAAGCAGCCTAGCACAATAAATGTTAGCTCCCTTTTTTTCATTAAATACATGCAATTTTCAATACTTTGGGGGGATTTTTCTGCTGCTCTTTTAAACTGTAAGCTCTATGACAAAGAATATTCAATTGTGTGCAACTTCCCAAATAGTAGGCACTTGATGTTTTTTGTTGAAAGAAAAAAAAAAAGATAATAAATGGATTACTCTAATCGAGATCAATGGGATAGTTTGATAGATTTCTTGCAATAATAAAAGTAATCATCATATTCTATATTGTACTTTTCTTCCTAAGGATTAAAAATAAAACAATTAGGACTCATCAAACTTTATAACACACATGGTGAAAAACGATAAATAATAATGCCCTACAGCTGCAGAGGAAAAATATTCAATTCCTAAATACCAGTAATTCTCATTTCATAAGAAGCAGAATACATATGATTTGCCTTAAAATTATACAACAAAGCAATGAAAGTTAAGAGAGAACTGGAACAAAACCACTTTTCGGAGAAAAGTATTCTTTCTTTAATAGCATTTTGTCACTAAAATTAAAACAAAGCAGTATTTTCCCTTGGTCTAGAATCAGACAACCACTGCAGGATTTTGACCAGAATCACGGCATGATTTAGTGAGGATTCCTGACATATTGGAGCTGAGGCGTGAATTTAAAAAGAAGTATACTTACTGCCTAAGAATCAAGTCATGGTGATGCCAGTGTCTTCTAGAAAATAGAGGTGTTTCCAGAAGTCTGCAATGAAAGAAAAAATGAATGGTATTTAGAGCATCCATCTGCCTTCCAGGAATTTATATGCTAAGGAATAATTGCATAAGAAGCTTTCCATTAGATTATTTTATCTACAATCCTTTCATTTTCCTTTTTTAATATTTAATTTTTTTAATTTTAATCTTTTTGGCTGCGTTGGGCTTTGTTGCTGTGAGTGGGCTTTCTCTAGTTGTGGCAAGTGGGGGCTACTCTTCATTGTGGTGTGTGGGCTTCTCACTGCAGTGGCTTCTCTTGTTGCTGAGCATGGGATCTAGGTGCACGGGCTTCAGTAGTTGTAGCACACAGGCTCAGTAGTGGTACATGGGCTCTAGAGCACAGGCTCAGTAGTTGTGGCTCACGGGCTTAGTTGCTCCACGGCATGTGGGATCTTCCTGGACCAGGGCTTGAACCTGTGTCCCCTGCATTAGCAGGAGGATTCTTAACCACTGAGCCACCAGGGAAGTCCCTCATTTTCTTTTAATTAAGCTGTATAATCATAATTATTTAGGGAAGCAGGCAAGGGCAACAACATTAAGATGAAAAAAATGACATGATGCATGAGTTCCTTATGTATTGAACAGCTGAGCAGGAGTGGGTTGGAAGCAGACTGAAAATAGGACAAGACAGTGTTAGGTTCTTAATGTTGCTAGAAATTTATGTGGATCAACTGTAAAGACAGAGGTGGAATCTGAGGTACCTGCCCCACTTCAAGTATTCTCAGCATCGTCCTCATTTTTATCTAAAGTTTCAAGTTTCAAACTGTTTAGGTCATATGTGAAATGTAGTTGTTTTTGAACAATGTAACGTATCTGTGGGTAATGTATCCACAATGCATTGAAAGTTGAAGTTCATAAAAAACAAAGGGATGGTTGGTCATGAATTCAGAATATGGGTAATATAGTGAGTAAAATCTGTAGGTTTTTTTACAATTTACATCATGGCCATAATATCATCACTATTCCATTTTTACAGTTTTTGAGCACAAAAGATCAGCATAAGAAGTCAGAATAGATTGATAGATATTGATATATTTTATATTACATATGTACGTGTGTGTACACGTGTGCATATAACCTTCCCATAACACAGGCGCAGACACACCACACACACACACACACACACACACACACACACACACGCACCTACAAACTGGAATCTTTCACCATTCTGGTTCTATTGGACAGGATGGATATAGATAGAGGAGTAAGAGAGAGAGGAAAGAAAGAGAATTGAAACATACTGTAAATAGATGGAGTCTTGTTTACAGCAATTCCTTAACATTTGTTTTACAACAGTTGTTTCCATGTTCAGCCCACACCAGCTGTTCCCCAAACATAGAGTTTTTAAAACTAATATGCTTTGCACCAACACAATTCTCCATAGAATGTTTAATGCATTGTAATCTTTGTCTTATTACTGCTCTTGTTCTGACTACAACCAGCCCATCCCAAATTTCAAAAGAATTTTAGGGAAGTAGCCATTTGTGGAATGGAAAAAATGATTTCTACATTTCAAAACTATAAGGTGGCTCATGAACAAGATTTGCTAAAAAATGTTTCCTGCACCAGGACTCTATTTAGCCTTTAAATACCACTGTGAATGTTGAGCCAGATGCTTTATTAATAAATGTCATCTTTTCAAGTGAGTTCAGTATTAATATTGATACAAACTTTCTTCCTGCTCTTAATTTTACATCTCAATAAAGATAAGAATGTTGGCAAGCACTGCTATTGACAATTGATAAAATTATGCAAACACAATGTTTTTGCAGCTTTTGAGTAAATACTGCATGCTAATGTATTCCGAAGTGTTTTCTGTGTTCCTGTAGGAGCTGAATTTGTGTAGGTGGACCGCACCAGGGATGTGCTTTTCTAAGCCTGTTACACTTATCTCAGCAGAGCTGTTGTTTGCCTCCTAATAAGCAATTTGGTAGTTTTATCATGAGCTCTGGGGCCCTCCAAAGATCATTTATATAATGACATATTGTGAAAGCAAGCCTCTCTAGAATTTTTTGAAGGTAATAATTATTTCATATATTTGTTCTGTCACCACAGTGGTGCTTTCAAAAAGCTTCCTGCTAATTTTCAGCCTAAATTAGATGCCATAGGTTTGTTCTTCAGTTGTAACAAAATGGTTTGGGCCATAAAGGAACATATGTTTTGAAGCAGATTTTTAAAATATCTAACTTGAAAAGGAAAAAAGTTCACCTAGCTAATGATTCTTTTATACTCCTGTCCTTAGATTTTCAGGAGATAATTTGGGAAATTAATATATCAATGCATGGAAGAAAACCTAAATAAAGGGGAAGTAGAAAGGAGTTGAGTAGTTTACAAATACCCAAGTGAGGTCTTTCTACCTGTACATGACACCCAGAATGATTACGTGTTTTCAAGAAATGTGTCAATATAAATTATTTGAATGTTCATAAAAATTAAAGAATTATGCCCTACTGGGGGACATTCTGAAGAAATGATTTAAAAGAAGAAAAAGAAAACTTTGAGTAAATTTAGTGGTGTTATTAATTTAGTCTTAAAAGCAGTATATTCCTACTCTGATGAGTTTGGCCATAGCCTCAACACAAAATAAAATTTGCTATGCATAAAGATACTTCCCAAGGAGAACTAATTAAAACTAGATTTTGAAACAAAATTAGGAGACTACCATATCAATGGTCTCCCAATCCTTATGACTATAAAAAAGTTTATATACCTCTAATACATGTATATGTAATATTTATGAAATATATACATATATTACATAATTCATAAATATTATGTACATTAGAAAACATATACAAAGTAGGACACTTAAAAGGCTAAGATAAAAATAGACATGAATAGATGTTTGGATTGTCAGTCTCTGAGGAATACACTCTCTCCTTTGGAGAACACTGCTCCATAATAACAGCAAATACTTATTGTGCCAGGTCTCATTCTAAGAGCTTCGATATATTAACTCACTTAATTCACATAACAATGCTCTGAAGTTCATACTGTTAGTATCTCCATTTTACAGACAGATGAGGGATCTAAAGCCTTGAGGGGCTGAGTGATTTGCTTAAGGTCACACAACTAGGAAGTGGTAGAGCTGGGATTCACACCCAGAAAATGTGGTCCAGAGTATGGATATTCAACATGCTATACAGAGAAAGGTTTATTGGTCACACTTCATACTTCACACGTAACTCCTCAATCCTTTGTGCATCTTATCTCACTGCCTCCCTTAGCTGTTACCTAATACTAAATTATGCTATTTTTAAGATTAACAAAAGTTATCCTTACAATCAAAAACAAGTTATGAATAGAGAGGAAGGTAAAGGTGCTTTCTATAACAGAAGAGTATATTCATTTATTTACCTTGCATCTCCCCAAATGCTCCCCAACTACTCCTCCCAGTGACCTCTTTAGAGCAAGCATCAGTCATGCTACAAAAGATCTCCTGATGAGAAGGAAGGAATATTTGACCCACGCAACTTTTTCCACATTCGTTAATTAGGGCATCTCCATTATCAGAGAGTAAAGGTAGTAGTGTAATTATCTTCTTTGAACTGTGTTTTGGGGTCTAGTATAAATCCCTAGTTTCATTACTTGAAATAAAGAGGTCCTTTAATTGTTTATAGGTAATACTGTAATTCAAAATTCAAGAAAAAAGCGAAATTCTGTTGAATAAGGAATCTCTTGCAATCTGACCTGGGTCTATGGAATATTTGTTTTTATTGGTAATTGTTTCAACAACAACAACAAAAGACTAATTGGCTACACTCATTTATCATAATAGTACAAATGAGGCCACTTAGAGAAATCTTAATGGAGAATACATAAAACAGGCCATAGCCAGTTAGAACAAATAATCTCAGAGTCACAGAGTTAAAAAACAATTAGGGGGGCTTCCGTGGTGGCACAGTGGTTAGGAATCCACCTGCCAATGCTGGGGACACGAGTTTGATCCCTGGTCCGGGAAGATCCCACATGCCACCGAGCAACTAAGCCCATGTGCCCCAACTACTAATCCTGTGTTCTAGAGCCCACGTGCCACAACTACTGAGCCTGCATGCTACAACTACTGAAGCCCGCGCACCCTAGAGCCCTTGTGCCACAGCTACTGAGCCCATGCGCTGCAACTACTGAAGCCCACATGCTCTAGGGCCCACGTGCCACAAATCCTGAGCTCGCATGCTGCAACTACTGAAGCCCATGCACCTAGAGCCTGTGCACCACAACAAGAGAAGCTCCCGCTTGCCACAACTAGAGAAAGCCCATGCACAGCAACAAAGATCCAGTGCGGCGAAAAAAAAAAAAAAAAAAAAAAAAAGTAGGGAAGGCCCATTATTGATCCAGAACTGTGATTGACACCTGGTAGGTGCTCAGTAAATAATTAGAACTGGCACTGAGGTTACATAAGGAGTTAATGTTTTCTATTCCATCCTAGGATGTAACTATCATTAATAACATTGCTTTTGAAAGGAAAATGGTATCCCAAATTCTAATTTGAGATTCCAATCACAGGTTGACACAGGTGTTCCATGACACTGGTGAAGGAAGTATTGGCCACTTGGCAAGAAGAAACTCAGTCTCCAGTCATGATTTTCCAAAGCCTCATCCTACAAATGAGAGCAGCTACCAGCCACATGAAGAGAAGAAAAAGCCTCCCCACACCCGAACACCTTGGAAGGAAGGTAATTTGGAAATAATTTTCCTGACTTAAAGGGAGTCTCTCTGCTCCTGGCATAGCCTGGCCTTGCTGTTCCCAGGCAAGGTGTTCAGGAACAGCTCATAATAACTGTTTGCTATTTTCTATATTACGGATTTTTAAATAACATTTTCTTAGCAAGAAAGACATATCTTTAAAGGACAAACTCCTATAAAAGAGAGTTAGTGCATTTACCTTGAAGCTTGAAAGGTATGCATTCATTTCAAGTAGGGTATTTTCAAAAGGAAAAATTTCTAGTTACTTATTCAGAACAGCCATTTTTATTAGTGCTTTTCCCTTCTCTTCTTGAATCAATGCTCTTCATTATTACTCTGGCCATGATTAAAAACTCAGAAGAAAAGTAATAAACTCCCTCAAATTTAAATTAATTAGATGACCCAAAGGTTTTCTTCAACCTCTTCTTTTCCATCTCATTCTCTATACAGGTTGTATGTTTTCCTCAGATGTATTTATCAAATGTTTTCTTCATTGAATAATTACATTCCTAAGTCTAAGACTTCTTGCAGGCTATATCTATACCTGAAAGTGTACTTGACTCTCACCTGTGGTAGCTTATTTTTTTTAACATTCCTGCAATTTTTCCTTTTCCTTTAATCCTTCCCTAGCTTCAGGGCAGGAAGTAAATATCTACAGATTCTACATAACAAATATTAATCGTTCCTAAATACCAGTCCTTGGACCACTGCTGTTAGAGTTTGTACCACCTGTAGCAAAATGAAAACATAAGGTGCACGCATGCACGCGCATACACACACACACATCCCTATTGGTATAAAGGTGCCAGCTGAAACTACCTTTTCTTGGGAAGACTTATCCTTTATTTTAAAATTATGTTCTTACACTTTTCAAAATATTAATATATCCTGTTTCTTATATAATAATGTCAATGGTAGATGAAGTGTCTTTTAAACTTTTTTTCATTATTTGTCAAAATAAAATTTGTTTATAAGCAGGGCTTCATTTTATTTGATTTTCAAACTTTGGGGAGAAATTTCCCTAATCTTTTAAAGTCAAAAGTCTGGGAGCCATTTGTCTAAATAACTGACTTGACCCTTCTTTGTTAACCACTTTGCAAGGTAACCCCTTTGTTACATGTATCTTAACATGTTATTTATTTAATTAAACTTACTGGATGCCATTCCATCAACTCCATTCCAGTCAGCAATCATTTCACAAAAGCAGAAAAATCAGAATATATGTTTGTCTTAGTCTATACAATGACTAAACTGTATCAGGTATAGACAGGTACCTAATAAATAATGTCCAATGCTGGTATTAAGAGATTTTGTTTCCATTTCAAAAATACTTTAGGAAAATCATTTGGTTTGATGGAATCATCTCTTTTAATTGATGTATTTCTAAAATGTGATAAGAAAATAATTATGGGCAATATTGAGTACTAAAGTCAAAATGAATTTTCTAGCCAGTTAGCAATAATTCAGAAGATAACATGTAAGAGTGAATTTTATCCTCGGTAATAAACTGTAATGTATTCTCAAGGATTATGGCTTTTTTACTGAACACCTAAACAAGGCACCTCTGAAGATCTAAGCACCTGCTAAGTCAATTTAATTTGAATTTGGGTTGGGTGCCAGAAGTCCTGAATTTCACTTCTAGTTCCATCATTAAGCAATTGTAGGACCTTGGATGAATTACCTCACCACCCTGAATCTTAATGTTCTTCTTCCTAAAAGACAAGGCGTGAATTAGATGATTTCTAAAATTGCTTGCAATTCTCACACTAAATGAGTCTGAGATGCAACTCTTCTGATCCCAGAGAATAGCAAACATTGTTATTCTGCTTTTGTACCTGGAAATAATCTCTTTAAAGGAAATCCTACCATTTGCAACAACATGGATGAACCTGGTGGACACTAGGCTAAGCAAAATAAGCCAGACACAGAAAGACAAATACTGCATGATCTCACTTATATGTGGAATTTTTAAAAGTTAAACTCATAAAATCAGAGAGTAAAAAGCTGAGGGATGAGGGAAATGGAAATATGTCGGTCAAAGAGTATGAAGGTTCGGTTATTTGGGATGAATAAGTGCTGGAGATCTAAATTACAGCCTGGTGATGATAATACTGTACCATATACTTGAAATTTTCTAAAAGGATAGATCTTAAATCAAATCTTCTCACACACACACAAGGGTAAATATGTACATGGGATGATGTTATTCAGCTTGATTATGATGACCTTTTATATACACACATCTACACACATAGAGTTGTAAACCTTAAATATATACCATTTCTATATGTCAAAGATATTTTTAAAAAAGAGTCTCTTCCCCAAAAAAGGAAGAACTTCAGATTCTCCAAGTTTATTTGAACAAGCAGAGCTGAGAAATGGAATCATGGAAGCAACACTTCCAAATCCTGGTACTACAGCCTCCTGGAATGGCCTTAATGATCTCACTGATATTAGCATAATTTTTTAAAGTCATCAAAGTAAACTCAATTTGAAATCTCTTTAAGAAAAACATGGCATAGAGTAATTTAAGGAGAAGGATTTTGTAAATGAGATAAAAAATAGGGTGCTGGAAATTTTAAATGGCTTGGAATCACTGTGATTAGACAACTCCTGTAAAAGCAGAACAGTAATACAGTTATGAATATAGTCCCTGGTGACTTACTGCTTGACTCATCCAATATCATGCCCTTCCTACTCCAGTTAAAATGTTATCTCCCATCAAAATATGACATGCAAAAACAACATGCCAGTAACTCTAGGCCTTGGGGAACTGCAATGAATATCATTCAAATTAATTCTGACTGACATTTTGGTAAATCACCTCTTGAAGTCAGGAAGGGAACATTTTTAAAGCACTTTAGCAGTGCCAAAATAGTAAGGAGTAAAACCACATTCATCATGCAGGAGGTAAAGTGCCAAGAGAGTCTGAAGCCAGAAAACTGGCAGCCACATCATCTCAATTGGAACATGAGTGATGGGTCTTCATCAACAAGCAAGTATTGATTTAGCAACTCTCACTGTATAAATGGTATATCAGGTGAGATATATATGGAAAGAGAAATATTCATGTGCTCTCATTTATATTTTAGAAAGGCAGTTCAATAACTAAGAGCAAGGCTTTGCAAACAGCAAAAACCTGTTCAAATATGGGCTCTGCCACTCATCAGGCTTTAAGAAAGTTAATTTCTCTAAGCTTCAGTTTTCTGAAGTATAAAATGCAGACGATGAAAACACATATTTCATATGGCTGATGGCAGAACTAAATGAGATGATGTATGTATAGTGCTCAGCACAGTGCTGGGCATAAATTAATAAAAGCTGCTGTTGCTATTATATATATATTATATATATATATATATATATAATATATAACTATAATAGTTAAAGCTTAAACCCATTACAAGTGGGACTAATTATAAAATTATGACTCAGAATTCTATTTATAGTTCTACTTGTAAATAATAACCCTTTCAGAGGGAGGAAACTAGTATTCATTGAGCATTTACTATGCTAGGCACCACGGTGAGTCCTTTACATATATTTACACACATTAGATCATTTAATCCTCCTGTCACAAAGAAACTAAGGTTCAAAGAGTTTATAACAATTTACCCAAGGTGATACAGCTAAAAGTTGTTAAAGTCAGGATTTGTCCCTAAGCCTGTCCTCAAAGCCAGTCAACCTCATCCATCCTATACTTCAGGGATAACAAAACTATCAGCTGAGGCTGTTCCTCTTTCAGCTTCACCCCCTTCCTCACCCAGCCCATTGACACTGCTCTAGTCAGATAGATCTTTATCCCTAATCACCTTAACTATTATAATAATGACTTAACTGGGCTCTTCTCCAGGATTTCCTTGCCCCAATCCATTCTTACTTCCAGCTTCCAGAATAAACTTCCTGAAGCTCAGTTCCTAATCTTCAATGATTCCCACTACAGATACGACTAAGTCAAAATACATCAGCTTTTCAGTATTTTCAATAACCAGGTGTAAATCCTTCTTTTCATTCTATTTCCCTCCCAGCTTTTGCTGCATTTTGGATGGTGCAGTTGACCTGGATTAGTCATGGTTTCCTGGATAATGCCTAGCAACCCTGGGCATTGTCATACGGTTATATAAGTTAAGGATACCCTTACTTTCCTTGCTTTGCTGCCTTCAACAGCTCCCTGTCCATCCCACGCCACCCCCCAAACTTCCCTCACCCAGCCCCATCAAAACCTTACCCATATTCTGGGGCTCAGCACATATTGTTTCATTACTCAAACTTTTTCTGGTCATTCACCTCTCACTGTGACCATTCCCTCCTCTCAATATCCACAGCTCTTCATTTGTGCCTCCATTACAGTACTTTTCATTTTCTGCCATATAGTATCTTAGGCTATCATTTTCTTGAAAGTAGAAACTGAGTCTTATTTATTAAGAATTCCAGTGATTTGAATATAGTAATAGTTAGAGCCAACACTTATCTATCATTTATTATGTTCCAGGCATTGTTCAAAGATCTTTTACATAAATTAACTCAACCCACACAACAGGTCCATTAGGTAGGTGTGGCAGGCAGCCTGTGAGATGGACTAGCAATGATCCTCAACTCCTAGTATTCACACCTGTCTGTAATCAACTCTTCTGGATATGGCGAAGCTTCCAGCCAACAGCTAGAGAGGACCTCAGGCCCTCAGTCTGATAGTCCATGAAGAACTGAATCCTGCCAAGAACATATGAGCTTGTCAGCAGGTCCTCACGCAGCTGAGCCTTCGGGTGAGACCACAGCCCTCTTGCTGACACTCTAAATGCAGCTTTATGAAAGGTCTTGAAGCAGAGGCACCCAGCTAGGCCATACCTGGATTCCTGACTCAGTTTCATGGTAATCTGTTACACAGCAATAGGTGATACATTATTATTATTATTTCTACTTTTTAGGTGAGAACTCTGAGGCTCATGTACCTAGTAAATAACAGGGACAGGATTCAAACAAGAGCAGTATAGCTCCAGAGTCCACACTCTTAATCACAAAGCCAACTTGCCTCATAAACGAATGAATGAAATTTCTTTCTCTAAATTGGACCGCTTACTATACCATAGCCAAGTGACTTTAACTCAAACAAACAATTTAGAGTTGACTGCAAAAGGGTTTATAGTATCTTAATTCACAATTGTACCATTGGGTCTCTGTTGATATCAGACATAAGTATATTACATTAAATATACTTATTTCAATATGAGTTCATGTCTATGTTCCTATGTGAAACTTGGGTCACCTGTGTAGCTTTACTGATATGTTCATAAACTTACATTGGGAATTCTCTTTATCTCAGTTTACATTTAGAGCTTAAAACATAGTTGGGGGCTTCCCTGGTGGCGCAGTGGTTGAGAGTCCGCCTGCCGATGCAGGGGACTCGGGTTCGTGCCCTGGTCCGGGAAGATCCCATATGCTGCGGAGAGGCTGGGCCCGTGAGCCATGGCCGCTGAGCTTGCGCGTCCGGAGCCTGTGCTCCACAACGGGAGAGGCCACAACAGTGAGAGGCCCGCATACCGCAAAAAAAACAACAACAAAAAAAAAACCAAACATAGTTGGTACTAAGTATGGGTGATGATGAAAGAAGCTTTGGAATCTCACTAACCTGGATTTGAGGCCCACCTCCAATAATTTCTGCCAGTTGGTATTAGGCAACTGAGGGTAGGCACACAACCTCTCTGAGCCACAGTTACCACCAATGCACAACGGGAGCAGGAAGAGTACCTACCCTCAGAGAGGCCTAGGTTTAGTGTCTGGTATAATTAAATCACTTATGGCAGTGCCTGGTCATTTTCTCTAAGCCTTGCTCAAATTCCATGTGTTTAACAAGGTCTCCCTCGGCCACAAAAATTTTAAATGGCCAATTCCTCTTCAGAATTCCTCTAGCATTTATCTGTCCTGCTAATGACACACAATGATCACAGTATCTACTAGAAGGCAAGAAAAGATGTTAATACCTTTATGATGTAAAATTAAATTATTCATTCATAAAGTCTTAATTGAATATGCAGTGTTAGGCCTACACCTTAGTAATGAGGGACTCCCAAAAACAGTGTTCTAAATAAAGAAGGTGGCCAGTAAGTATCTGTTGAATTAATAAATGAACTCTTTGTACTATACCATTTAACTATCACAAGGAAAAAAAATGAACTCTCTCATGCATTTTGAAAATAACTGTCCTCATAGGGTTGCCAAAATCTTGTTGAGAAGTAAGAGTATGACTGAGCTGACTTCCTGAGGCTGAGCCTCAGTGTGGTGTAGGGTCTGTACTGAGTGCGGTCTCGGTGTCACCCCATTTGCATTCATCTCTGCATGGTAGGAGGGAAGTTTGGAATTACACTTCCCATAAGTCCTCGGCCTTCTCATGGCCCTTAGTGCCTATAAAAGGCAGTGTCACCGGCTGAAGCTCATTCCCCAGTGGCAACTGCAGGCAGGAAGCTTAGATTATGTGAGGTGTGATCTGCTTTTGACTTCTGAGGATTTCTACTAAGAATCAGCCACAATGGTGCTACAAGGAGTTAAGATCATTGGCTGCAGCTTCCCTGCAAACCCTGTCTCATTGGATTTCCTGAAATATTTCCTGAAAGGTCTTCTGACTTCATCCTCTCAGAATTTCCAGAAGTTGTATACATCCTTAATTCCTCTAATAAATTCCTCTAATAAATAAATAAATTCCTCTAATAAATTTCTAATTTCTAACCATAATACCTTGGTGGCTTCTGATTTTCTGATCGAACTCAGATTCATAGACTAGGCTATGATTTGGTGATTTAATAGTTAATACGTGTCATTCACTAAACACAAAAGCATTCCCCAAGAGAAAATGCCTCTCAATTATTTTTCCCCAGGAGAATTTACAGAATTACAGTAATGAAAGCTGTAAGTGCCCTTCTACTATCAGTGAATTATGTTACTATACCTACTCCTAATGAATTTATTACTTACAATTTCTAATAGTCCCTGGAATTCTTACTTTTGGGGATAAAAGTGATGGAAGAGTTGAAAGTCATAGCACAATATAACGATACAGATTATAATGGAAACACATATCTATTCCTAATATCATAGCCTATGGATCAGATGTCAGACCTAGATTGCCTGGGTTCAAATTCCAGCTCTTACACTTAATCACTGAGTCTCAGTTTCTTCCTCTGTAAAATGGAAAAAGACCTTATAGGGTAGTTGAGAAGAAAAAATGAGTTAATATATGAAAAGTGCTTAAAACAGAGTCTAAACATGGTTACTATGTCTGTCTGGTTATTTTATTATCATTATTACTTAGTCAAAACAGATGGCAAGATGGCCAGGATCCTGAATACCCAAATGTTCACCTAAAGGCTACCTGCTGCCACCAATTCCTGACAGAATTACATGGCACAGGGGGACTCCAGGCAAGTGCACACTTTATAACAATCTACTACCTTGGCAGCCCTGACAGTACCATTCAGAGGGCTTTTTATTATCCTCTCCCATAAGCCTAGACTAGAACAGGAAAAGAACCTCCAGTCCCATTTCCATAGGCCCCATGCTCTATTCATTCTCTCTCATGACTGTGATATGAATTTAACATATAGCAGAGGCTTAAAAACAATATATAGAGACCTTCAAGATGGCGGAGGAGTAAGATGTGGAGATCACCTTCCTCCCCACAAATACATCAGAAATACATCTGCATGTGGAACAACTGCTACAGAAAACCTACTGAACGCTGGCAGAAGACCTCAGACTTCCCAAAAGGCAAGAAACTCCCCACATACCTGGGTAGGGCAAAAGAAAAAAGAGAAAAAGAGACAAGGAATAGGGATGGGACCTGCACCAGTGGGAGGGAGCCGTGAAGGAGGAAAGGTTTCCACACACTAGGAAGCCCCTTCACTGGAGGAGACGGGGGTTGGGGGGAAGTTGTGGAGCCATGGAGGAGAGCACAGCAACAGGGGTGCAGAGGGGAAAGTGGAGAGATTCCCGCATAGAGGAGCGGTGCCGACCAGCACTCACCAGCCTGAGAGGTTGTCTGCTCACCCGCCAGGACAGGAGGGGGCTGGGAGGTGAGGCTCGTGCTTCGGAGGTCAGATCCCAGGGAGAGGACTGGGGTTGGCAGCGTAAACACAGCCTAAAAGGGGCTAATGCACCACAGCTAGCCGGGAGGGAGTCTGGGGAAAAAGTCTGAACCTGCCTAAGAGTCAAGAGACCATTGTTTTGTGGTGCGCCAGGAGACGGAATTCAGAACACCGCCTAAACGAGCTCCAGAGATGGGAGTGAGCCGTGGCTATCACTGTGCCGCAGGATCACCCTGCATTCCGTACCCCTCCCTCCCCCAAGCCTGACTGAGCCAGAGCCCCCGAATGAGCTGCTTCTTTAACCCCGTCCTGTCTGAGTGAAGAACATATGACCTCAGGCAACCTACATGCAGAGGCGGGTCCAATCCAAAGCTGAACCCCAGGAGCTGTGCAAACACAGAAGACCAAGGGAAATCTCTCCCAGCAGCCTCAGGAGCAGCGGATTAAATCTCCACAATCAACGTTATGTACCCTGCATCTGTGGAATACCTGAATAGACAACAAATCATCCCAAAATTGAGGCAGTGGACTTTGGGAGCAACTGTAGACTTGGGGTTTGCTCTCTGCATCTAATTTGTTTCTGGTTTTATGTTTATCTTAGTTTAGTATTTAGAGTTTATTAACATTGGTACATTTGTTTATTGATTTGGTTGCTCTCTTCCTCATTTTTATATATAGTTTTTTTTTTTCCTTTTTCACTTTTTATGAGTGTGTATGTATATGCTTCTTTGTGTGATTTTGTCTGTATAGCTTTGTCTTACCATTTGTCCTACGGCTCTATCTGTCTTTTTTATTGGTCTCTTTTGTTTTTTTAGTATAGTTTTTAGCACTTGTTATCATTGGTGTATATGTTTTCTGGTTTGGATGCTCCATTCTTTCTTTCCCTTTTCTTTCTTTTTTTCCTTACTTTACAATTTTTTTATTTTTAATAATTATTTTTTCTTTTTAATGACTTTATTATATTTTATTTTATATATTTTTCTTTCTTTCTCTTTTCCTCCCTATTCTTCTGAGCCATGTGGCTGACAGGGTCTTGGTGCTTTGGCCGGGTGTCCAGCCTGTAGCTCTGAGGTGGCAGAGCCAAGTTCATCACATTGGTCCACCAGAGACCTCCCAGTTCTACATAATATCAAACAGAAAAAGCTCTCCCACAGATCATCTCAACGCTAAGACCCAGCTAAACTCAACAAAAAGGAAGCTACAGTGCTGGACACCCTATGCCAAACAACTAGTAAGACAGAAACACAACCTCACCCATTATCAGAGACACTGCCTAAAATCATAATAAGGTCACAGACACACCAAAACACACCACTGGATGCAATCCTGCCCACAAGAAAGACAAGATACAGCCTCATCCACCAGAACACCGGCACTAGTCCCCTCCAAGAGAAAGCCTGCACCACCCAATGAACCAACTGTAGCCACTGGGGGCAGACACCAAAAACAATGGGGACTATGAACCTGCAGCCTGCGAAAAGGACACCCCAAACACAGTAACTGAAGCAAAATGAGAAGACAGAGAAACACACAGCAGATGACGAAGTAAGGTAAAAAACCACCAGGCCAAACAAATGAAGAGGAACTAGGCAGTCTACCTGAAAAAGAATTCAGAGTAATGATAGTAAAGACGATCCAAAATCTCAGAAATAGAATGGAGAAAATACAAGAAACATTTACAAAGGACCTAGAAGAACTAAAGAGCAAACAATGATGAACAACACAATAAATGAAATTAAAAATTCTCTAGAAGGAATCAGTAGCAGAATAACTGAGGCAGAAGAACGAATAACTGACCTGGAAGATAAAATAGTGGAAATAACAACTGCAAAGCATAATAAAGAAAAAAGAATGAAAAGAATTGAGGACAGTCTTAGAGACCTCTGGGATAACATTAAACATACCAACAATCAAATTACAGGGGTCCCAGAACCAGAAGACAAAAAGAAAGGACTGAGAAAATATTTGAGACATTATAGTTGAAAACGTCCCTAATATGGGAAAGGAAATAGTCAATCAAGTCCAGGAAGTGCAGAGAGTCCCATACAGGATAAATCCAAGAAGAAACACACCAAGACACATATTAATCAAACTATCAAAAATTAAATATAAAGAAAAAATATTAAAAGCAGCAACGGAAAAACAACAAATAATATACAAGGGAATCCCCATAAGGTTAACAGCTGATCTTTCAGCAGAAACTCTGTAAGCCAGAAGGGAGTGGCAGGACATATTTAAGGTGATGAAAGGGAAAAACCTACAACCAAGATTACTCAACCCAGCAAGGATCTCATTCAGATTCTATGGAGATATTAAAACCTTTACAGACAAGCAAAAGCTCAGCACCACCAAACCAGCTTTACAACAAATGTTAAAGGAACTTCTCTAGGCAAGAAACACAAGAGAAGGAAAAGACCTACAATAACAAACCCAAAACAATTAAGAAAATGGTAATAGGAACATACATATTGATAATTACCTTAAATGTAAATGGATTAAATGCTCCAACTAAAAGACATAGACTGGCTGAATGGATACAAAAACAAGACCCGTACATATGCTGTCTACAAGAGACCCACTTCAGATCTAGAGACACATACAGTCTGAAAGTGAGGGGACGGAAACTGATATTCCATGAAAATGGAAATCTAAAGAAAACCGGAGTAGCAATACTCATATCAGACAAAATAGACTTTAAAATAAAGACTATTACAAGAGATAAAGAAGGAACCTACATAATAATCAAGAGAACAACCAAAGAAGAAGATATAACAATTGTAAATATTAATGCACCCAACATAGAAGCACCTCAGTACATAAGGCAAATGCTAACAGCCATAAAACGGGAAATCAACAGTAACACAATCATAGTAGGGGACTTTAACACCCCACTTTCACCAATGGACAGATCATCCAAAATGAAAATAAAAAAGGAAACACAAGCTTTAAATGATACATTAAAGAAAATGGACTTTATTGATATTTATAGGACATTCCATCCAAAAACAACAGAATAAACTTTCTTCTCAAGTGCTCATGGAACACTCTCTAGGATAGATCATATCTTGGGTCACAAATCAAGCCTTGGTAAATTTAAGAAAATTGAAATCATATCAAGTATCTTTCTGACCACAAACGCTATGACATTAGATATCAATTACAGGAAAAAAATCTGTAAAAAATACAAACACATGGAAGCTAAACAATACACTACTTAATAAACAAGATATCAGAAGAAATCAAAGAGGAAATCAAAAAATACCTAGAAACAAATGACAATGGAGACATGACGACCCAAAACCTATGGGATGCAGCAAAAGCAGTTCTAAGAGGGAAGTTTATAGCAATACAATCCTACCTCAAGAAACAAGAAACATCTCAAATAAACAAGCTAACCTTACACTTAATGCAATTAGAGAAAGAAGAACAAAAAAACCTTAAAGTTAGCAGAAGGAAAGAAATCATAAAGATCAGATCAGAAATAAATGAAAAAGAACTGAAGGACACAATAGCAAAGATCAATAAAACTAAAAGCTGGTTCTTTGAGAAGATAAACAAAATTGATAAACCCTTAGCCAGACACATTAAGGAAAAAAGAGTGAAGACTCAAATCAATAGAATTAGAAATGAAAAAGGAGAAGTAACAACTGACACTGCAGCAATACAAACGATCATGAGAGATTACTACAAGCAACAGTATGCCAATAAAATGGACAACCTGGAAGAAGTGGACAAATTCTCAGAGAAGCACAACCTTGCAAGACTGAACCAGGAAGCAATAGAGAATATAAACAGACCAATTACATGCACTGAAATTGAGACTGTGATTTAAAATCTTCCAACAAACAAAAGCCCAGGACCACCTGGCTTCATAGGCGAATTCTATCAAACATTTACAGAAGACCCTATCCTTCTCAAACTCTGTCAAAATATAGTGGAGGGAGGAACACTCCCAAACTCATTCTATGAGGCCACGATCACCCTGATACCAAAACCAGACAAAGATGTCACAAAGAAAGAAAACTACAGGCCAATATCACTGATGAACATAGATGCAAAAATCCTCAAGAAAATACTAGCAAACAGAATCCAGCAGCACATTAAAAGGATCATACACCATGATCAGGTGGGGTTTATTCCAGGAATGCAAGGATTCTTCAATATATGCAAATCAATCAATGTGATAAACCATATTAACAACCTGAAGGAGAAAAACTATATGATCATCTCAATAGATGCAGAAAAAGCTTTCAACAAAATTCAACACCGATTTATGATAAAAACCCTCCAGAAAGTAGTCATAGAGGGAACTTACCTCAACATAATAAAGGCCATATATGACAAACCCACAGCCAACATTGTTCTCAATGGTGAAAAACTGAAACTAATTCCTCTAAGATCAGGAATAAGACAAGGTTGTCCACTCTCACCATTATTCAACATAGTTTTGCAAGTTTTAGCCACAGCAATCAGAGAAGAAAAAGAAATAAAAGGAATCCAAATCAGAAAAGAAGAAGTAAAGCTGTCACTGTTTGCAGATGACATGATACTATACATACAGAATCCTAAAAATTCTAAATCCTAAAGATGCTACCAGAAAACTGCTAGAGCTAATCAATGAATTTGGTAAAGTAGCAGGATACAAAATTAATGCACAGAAATCTATGGCATTCCTATACACTAATGATGAAAAATCTGAAAGAAAAATTAAGGAAACACTCCAACTTATCATTGCAAAAAAAGCATAAAATACCTAGGAGTAAACCTACCTAAGGAAACAAAAGACCTGTACGAAGAAAACTGTAAGACAGTGATGAAAGAAATTAAAGATGATACAAACAGATGGAGAGATCTACCACGCTCTTGGATTAGAAGAATCAACATTGTGAAAATGACTATACTACCTAAAGCAATCTACAGATTCAGTGCAATCCCTATCAAACTACCAATGGCAATTTTCACAGAAGTGGAACAAAAAATTTCACAATTTGTATGGAAATAGAAAAGACCCCAAATAGCCAAAGCGATCTTGAGAAAGAATAACGGAGCTGGAGGAATAACGGAGCTGGACTTCAGACTATACTACAAAGCTACAGTAATCAAGACAGTATGGCTCTGGCACAAAAACAGAAATATAGATCAATGGAACAGGATAGAAAGCCCAGAGATAAACCCACACACATCTGGTTAACTTATTTTTGATAAAGGAGGCAAGAATATACAATGGAGAAAAGACAGCCTCTTCAATAAGTGGTGCTGGGATAACTGCACAGCTACGTGTAAAAGAATGAAATTAGAACACTCCCTAACACCATACACAAAAATAAACTCAAAATGGATTAAAGACCTTAATGTAAGGCCAGACAATGTAAAACTCTTAGAGGAAAACATAGGCAGAACACTCTATGACATAAATCACAGCAAGATCCTTTTTGACCCACCTCCTAGAGGAATGGAAATAAATCAAAAATAAACAAATGGAACCTAATGAAACTTAAAAGCTTTTGCACAGCAACAGAAACCATAAACAAGACAGAAAGACAACTGTCAGAGTGGGAGAAAATACTTGCAAATGAAGCAACTGACAAAGGATTAATCTCCAAAATGTACAAGCAGCTCATGCAGCTCAATATCAAAAAAACAAAAAACCCAATCCAAAAATTGGCAGAAGACCTAAATAGACATTTCTCCAAAGAAGATAAACAGATTTCCAACAAACACATGAAAGATTGTTCAATATCATTTATCATTAGAGAAATGCAAATCAAAACTACATTGAGGTAACACCTACACCAATCAGAATGGCCAGCATCAAAAAATCTACAAACAGTAAATGCTGGAGAGGGTGTGGGGAAAGGGGACCCTCTTTCACTGTTCGTGGGAATGTAAATTGATACAGGCTTATGGAGAACAGTATGGAAGCTCCTCAAAAAACTAAAAATAGAACTATCATACAACCCAGCAATCCCACTACTGGGCATATACCCTGAGAAAACCATAATTCAAAAAGAGTCATGTACCACAATGTTCACTGCAGCTCTATTTACAATAGCCAGGACATGAAAGCACCCTAAGTGTCCATCAACAGATGAATGGATGAAGAAGATGTGGCACATATATACAATGGAATATTACTCAGCCATAAAAAGAAACGAAATTGAGTTATTTGTAGTGAGGTGGATGGACCTAGAGTCTGTCATACGGAGTGAAGTAAGTCAGAAAGAGAAAAACAAATACCATATGCTAACACATATTTATGGTATTTAAAAAATAAAATTGGTTCTGAAGAACCTAGGGGCAGGACAGGAATAAAGACACAGACATAGAGAATGGACTTGAGGACACGGGGAGGGGGAAGGGTAAGCTGGGATGAAGTGAGAGAGTGGCATGAACTTATATATACTACCAAATGTAAAATAGATAGCTAGTGGGAAGCAGCCGCATAGCACAGAGAGATCAGCTCGGAGCTCTGTGACCACCCAGAGGGGTGGGATAGGGAGTGCGGGAGGGAGATGCAAGAGGGAGGAGATATGAGGATATATGTATATGTATAGCTGATTCACTTTGTTATAAAGCAGAAACTAACACACCATTGTAAAGCAATTATACTCCAATAAAGATGTTAAAATAATTTATAACATTTACTAACTTTGTATTATATTCTAGACAATATCCTAACTATTCTACTTGTAGCCTCATGACACTCTAGAGATAGATATATTTATTACTCCCCCCAATTAAAAAACGAATTATAAACTAAGCCCAGGAATGTTGAGTGTCTCACCCAAGGGCACACAGCTGATAATAGATAATGCTATGTGCACTCAGAAAGTTGGACTCAAGAGCCCTTTCTGTTTACCATTGCACACGCTCAGGTGGTTATATTGCCTGGTGCCCTGATTTCCACAAAGGGACCACTGGTAAGAGACGAAGCATTTTCTAAAATCAATGAAATTATTAAAATCCTTGGTCTCCTCCTTTGTCCACAGAAAACTGCATTTGTAGTTCATTGTGTCTATTATGCATATTCTTTTACTTAAGGGGAAGAAAAGGTTATGCATTTAAAAAAAGGTGAGGAAGCCTTTGGAGGATGCCATAAATTTATTCTGTCAGGCAGGCTGAGCTGTGTGACAGTCAGAGACATGGCTTGATGCAGAGATGTGAAGTGTGACTTTTTTTGACTGTCACACTGGATGAGATGGATGGATTTTGGAACGCATCCCAGGAAGCTGAGACACTCATGTGGTCAAGTGTTGGTCTCTCTGATCAAATTTGACTTGCTGTCTCTGAAGTTGTTGTATTTTGCCAGCCCTCCAGATGCTGCATTGTGTCTTTGCAAACACAGTTGGTTGGACACCATCTGCAAGACCCTGCATTGGTCCTAGCACTATGAGCCATAGTTTCCTGAGGAATTAATGGACATTCTCACATTCTACCTGTGTTAATTGAGCTATTTTCACACATGCTAATGTGTCAGTTACCCAGAGCCTAGTTCTCACTTACATACTCTGTGCTAGATATGCATATAAAATGGGAGAAATCCTGGAACTTGCTGCCAAAATCCAATAGCCTACTATTCATCAAATGAGAACAGCTAGCCTTTGAAGAAATTATAGTTCCAAAAATAAATGTACAGGATTCATGCTTTGAGGAGTAAACTGGTGTGAGATCACCTAGACACTCCACTTTATAAACGATCTGATCCTGAATCAGTCATTTGGCTTACCCATAATTTAGTTCCTTATCATGCTTCAAATTGGGACAAAAATATTTTTCCATGCTCTAGAGTTATTTCACTCTAACATCACCACAGAGCAAGATGCAGGAAAATAAATATGAGTCTGGGCTCCTAGCCAAAGGTGTTTAGTTAATCAATTACCCAAAGTACTGGTTATAAGGAAATTCTACTTACGTTACACTAGATGCTCTCTTATCAAAGCAAATGGGAATAACAATTGTCTAATTAACCCAAAAAGGAAGTTAAAGTGGGAGATAGTTAAAAGAATATGTCCTAAGCATTTTAAATTAAAATATATGACAGTGCATTATTTCACCAATATTTTGAGGAGGAACCAAATAATGTTCATTTCTGTGTGGGCCTTTTCATTGAGTGTGGGTCTGTCTGTTTATTTTTCTTGCATAAATCACACCCATAATGCATTTTATATGAGTTCTAGTTGGAGTTTCTTCAACTAATAGAGACCTACATAGCAATCTGAGTGGGGTATCCTTAAAGATTTTTATGTATTCCTTTGTCTCACCCAAATCTAACTCTACAACACTTTTTTTTTTTAGTAAGTTAACTTTAACATGTTTTCCCAAAGCATTCAATTTAGTTATCACAGAAACATAGCTTTCTTTTTTGCACTCATATTTCATGGATGTAAAAAGTAGTTAAGATTATAAGCCATTTTATGTGGTTAAAATAACAAGTACCAATGGCATACATAGGCTTGGGAGCAAACACAACTAACTCTTGGTAAGCACACAACTTATCTTGTGGGAGCAAAAATGTGTGGGTTCCCTATGGAATAGCCTATTATGGTCATCTGTCAGCACGTCTTACTAAAGGAACAGAAAGAGCTGACTGATCTAGCAATTTGATTGCGTATTTCTACATACCCACTCCAACCACATGTACACATGACCTACTGGGAAGTCTTCTATTATGTAGGATTTCATTATCTGGCACTTTCACTGACCATAACTGCATAAGGAAAAAAAATGTCTACTTGGTATTAATCTCAAAGACTCAACACATAGCTGGAAATATATATTTTTAAAATTTATAGATCATCCAGGCTATTTATATTGCATTGTAGAGTAGCAAGTTTTAGTGTCTGAAGGATTGATAGCCATCCAAAACGTGCCTTGTACAAACTGTCTTAAGATTTGTTCCAGAACAAAGAGGAAAAGAAATTAGAATACAACTAGAATTATATTCTCATCTTTTCCTCAGGACTACAGAATAAAGAACCTTTTCTATTTTTACTTGTTCTAATTGGTTGAAGACAACAAATTCATCACAGTTTTCAAAAGGCATCAGATTGTACTAGCTTGGCTTTCCATCGCAGTGCCTATGCAAGACATACTCTGGATGTTTCACGAAAACAAAAAGCTCACCTACTCAAACAATATCTCCCAGGTGGTCTCCTTGTTCACTGAGGCCATTGGAAGCCCAGGGCATAGCTTTTTCACTAATATTTAACTCAAAATCAGATGAATCAAATGGATGGAGATGGAGAAATGAATCCACTAATAGACATTTATTGAGGGCCTGCCACATAGAAGGAATAGTGTTCGGTATATGGGAGTGTGAGCTAATGTCACACATTTCCTGAAAATCCTAGAGGAATTTTAAAGAGTTTCCCATCTCACTGATAAGGTATGACCATATTTAAAATCTTTGTTTAAAAACTGTGAAAGTGAAAACTTGAGGCTATCTACAGATTACAAGAGAACTAACAGTTCCACAGTCTCGGAGGTTTGTGGGACTTTTTAATTTGTTTGGGGATGACGTGGCTACCGAAAGGATTCCCTATTTCATTCTCCATGTTTCTGTGATCAAGAAATATTTTATACATGTATTTTGCATAAGGACCTAATATAGGATGCAAGTTGATAGAAAAATCAGCAAAAGAGGTATGAAATTATACTCTAACATAAAATTTCTAACATGACATGCTATTTATCTGTTTAATACTTCTTGCTGTGCACAACATAAAATCAGTTTGTCATAACCTTAAAGCATTTGTTTCTGGTTCTGAAAGCTCCAGAATAAATTGCCATTCTTTGACTTTCTCAAGCATAAAAATGAAAACCAAATTTTTTTCTTGGAAAAGATGGAATTACCCTAGCTTGACAGAGGGTAATTAGCATACCCACTGCAAGTTAAGAGAATGGGTTGACAAGCACAAAGAAGATTCAGAAAACATGGACACATTTTGCACGTGGTTTAATATGTAAATGATTAAAAACATTACTATATATGTTAATTGCCTTCAACACAACCCTATTGGAAGACAATATTAAGTCATGGAAAACAGTTCATCTTTATTTGTCTATTCCATAAACAAGTTTAATTGGAATCTAAAAACAGCAAGGGACAAAAGCTCAGTTCATTAGGGACCAGCTAACTGTAAAGGGCAGATAAAACCTTTTGTCTGATACAGATGTGCCTCCTGAGCACCATCAGAGAGCACCAGGCAGCACCCTAATCAGTAATAAGAGGTGTTCTCATTATTAGGCTTATAAAGCATAAACCAGGTCACCGCAAGCTTTGAAGGTACTGATCATCAATTATTTCGCTAATTGTTTGTTCTGTTTGCATGTCTCAGGGTAAAAGGAAAAAGTCACTGAAGCGAAAAAGAGACACCAATAATTGCTACCTCAGTGACAGTTGGTTTTTAGTATCTCATTATTTATGATTTGTTTTGTTGTGCATATGTGACTTTAAGTCTACTGTATTAATGTATACCCAAGAAGCCTACTGGGTAACACTTGCAAAAGAATTATACAAATTAATCAGCAAACTCAGGCATAGAATCTGCCCTGCAAAGTCCTACAAGACTGTTAATAACTCTGTGTGTGTATGCGCGCGCGCGTGTGTGTGTGTGTGTGCGTGTGTGTGAATCCAAGAACCCTCACTTATGGTGCACTGAATTTCTGCTGCTGAGGAAGTGTTATGTAGCATGTTGCAGCATAAAATGCCATTGCCATTTTGTTTTCAAGAATCACAAGACATTCAGACTGTCCTAAAAAGTGGATTAAACCTCCTTAAAGAACAAAACAACAACAACTTTAGGAATTATTAAGTTGAAGATGACATGAGGCAAAGAAGCTGAAATATGTGGAATTCAGGAACAGGATTTAATTTTCTCTGTTCTAATTACGAAGATAAAAGATACCTTAGACCGAGAGCATCACTTGCTTAGAGTTTGGGGAGGCGGGGTCATCAGTTCAAAAAACAGCTATTTCCAGCCATCTTTCAGCTGTAAGGCAACACTTCTATTTTAGTCTTCCTTCTATTCATTAATGTTCCATTAACAGATTAAATATTACCTGAAACTAAAGGCTATATTACTAATTATTAAGCTGAAACAGAATAAATTCTCTAACAAAGCTTTTTTTTCAATGTGTATACAGAGCTGCACATTCAGACTTTCTCACGGTTGAGGAAACTAATAGAAGTTAGTTATGTATTTAGTATAAAATGCTATTTGGTTTACGTCAGACTTCCAAAAAATCAAGAAAAGAAAACCTTTCTTTGTGAAGGAGACCTTCCATTTCTTGCCCTACCTGCTACACCTGACTTAACACTGCAAAGAGTACAAAACTGATAGGGTCTTGCTTTTGCAGAGCTCATTTCTTTATGACAGACAGTACTTAGATTCTTAGTAAACAGCATTAATGGTCTCGGACCAGAAGAAATAAAAATAAATAATCACTGTTGCATTAAATGATAGTCAATTCTAGTAAATGGACAAAGCCCATGCCCTCCTCAATAGAATCAACTTAATCTCAGCAAACTGTGCTGACAGGAATAAGCTGATATGATAATATCTCTTGTTGCAAAGAAAGTAAAGCCCAATTCACCTTCTAAATAGAAAAAAAGGGAGGTTATTGAAAGATAAATAGTTTCCTTACAAAATTAACATGGGGAAAAGAGTTCAGTATTTTGCGGAAGAATGGATTTCAGGTAACTGCACCTGTACTGTGGAAAATTACTCTTCAATTATACATAGTAATTAGAGTTGTTGTTTAACTGTTCTGAGAAACCTGCAGTGTGCTTGAAGGTGCACGCAACTCATAGAAAGATTCTGTCATTGGAGGTAGATAAGGGAAGATTAGAGACAGAAAGCAGAATAAAAGAGAAACCTGCTAGAGAACAGGTCTTTGTACAGGACTCAACTGAGACACAGGGAGAAACTATTCAAACATATTTGTTGATTACTTACAATGTTCCTAGCATGGTAATAAAATTACTTAGATTTATGCCATTAAAATCCCTTCATTAAAAGTAAAAAACGCACTTTGCTAAGTGGTGTTGTATAGTTACTAATGGTCAATATATCACTTTAAGTTTAGGTTTTTGGACTCTGCCCAGGCTGATTTTAAAATTAGTTTTTATGAGACCAAAGTAAAGGACATAAGGCATGTTCTGGTCATAAGATAGGTAGAAGGAACGTTAACTTAGTAGTTTTTAGATATTGCTTACTGACAAACTCTTTATTCCTAACTCAAGGTTTCCAATGATTCAACTGATAATGAATAATAATGACTCAGGCAGAAATCCCTTCATTCCACTCCAGTTCTCTCACTTGTCTCCTCAGAGGGATTGTATCAACACAGTTTTGAAACATCTGACTTTTGGTACACACAGCAATTTTCCTTGATAGCATAGATGGTATTGAAACCGTAATCATGACTAAAAGGAAATAACTTTAGTAAAACATGGCTAAGGTCATCAGGTTACAATATCTATATTCCATGAAATCTGTGAAAGGGGAGCCTATGTCATATCTCTTCTGCGTTTCTGCCATCATCATCTTCATCATCATCGTTGTCTGCAACAATAATAAAATGGATTTTATCAAGCAACTGGTAGATAACTGTTGTAACAGACACAGAACTGAGCACAATGAAGTTTGGTTTGGTATTTGCTAGTTTAAAAAGTAAAGTCATGAAATCATAACTATTAATACCAATTGATAAAATCTAAGCTCGATGAACTCTAGCATTTCTCTTTCACTTATCCTGGTCTCAGATGAATTGTAAACTAAATATTTGTTTCTGGGAAGATCCTTTTACATTTCTCTCTCTCCTTCATAGTAGCAGTGACTGAGTGACACCAAGCACCACAAGCTTCCATTTGCAAGTAGTGGTTGTAGTTAATTGTTGATACTGATGTGAAACCCAGACTGTAGGCTTTACCTTATTCTAAGGCTCATAACTGAGTTGTCTGTGTTTTCTGCCTTCATTTTCTAGCCTTGCAGTGAGATAGGAAGCACAATTTAAAAACATCGCCTCCCTCAGGACTGATTGTGCCTTAGAACTCCCACTGAAGTCAATAGATGCTTTGTGTACACTCAGACTGAACTCATAATGAGCAGAGTTGATGAGAATCCAGTTTTCCAAGGATGACTAGTGCTGAGTCTTCAAGGTCATTCATCATTTTCATCTGAGAAGGGAGACCCTTTGATTGCTCTCTCTTCTCAAATAGGTACACAATTAAAGGAAGAATTATTCCTCCCAGTGGCAATCACTTTATTAACAAAGGGCACGTTGAGCCCCATCTCCTCTCATTGCCAGATGGTCTGTATGCTCAAGCAACTGAAGGCAGCCTCAATGAATATCTTACTTTTTGCCTCAGAACGGCTGCTATATTACTACTCTGCTGGCAAAAAGTGAAAGGAAATCCTCCTTGTAGGTTTGCACTGCATTATTTAATTGTCTCTGTAAACTCTGAGGCAATAAAAACAAAAGTGGCAACTCTTAGGTTGTCCGTTCAATAATTAGGTTCAAGTTAACATTTTTAAATGCTAAAAATCCAAGATTATGAGCCCATAATTAGAATGGTCTGCTATAGCCTGGATTGAGTAGCCGTTACAATGAAGTAAAGAAAAAGCTTTCATCCCACATAGCATGCTTCTTATTAACTTTCATTAAACATACTCCAATAACACAGTGCCTATAGCAATTTGTAAGATGTATTCAATAGTAGAATTCTTTGCTTCTGACAATGTCATTAAACTTAACACTAATGAAATTCTCATTGTGTAATGAATATAATTAAGATATTCTTGATCACACTTGTGGACAAAGTCCTCCCCACTCAAAAGCGTATCATTCTTTTTCTAGGCAGCGCTATATAAGGGACAAGGAAAGTATCTTAAGAGGAAGAAGGTATTGAAGAAAATCAACAAAAGGTATTGTCTGTGCTAATAATGACAGGATAGGCTATGACGCAGTAACCAACAACCCCAAAATCTCAGAGAGATAATACAGTGAAAGTTTACATTTACACTTTATATGTGGTTGTATTGCTCTCCTGTACGGTTGTTCTCCAAATGCTGAGTCAGTAATCTGAGCAGCCTCCTTCTGCAGCTATGCCGTTTGAAACATCTGTCTTTCAAGGTCACCACAGGCAGGAAAGAGAGAGGTGGAAGAGGCACAGCAGCTCTAAAATGACCGGCAATGGTATGTATACCTTCCATTGTGTAGCCATCGGCTACAACTAGTCACATGACACCAAATTCACAGAAAAGGAGAACAGAAAATGTAGGGGGCATATGGTTATTTGATGAGAGCTAACTAATGCCATGGCATTTTCCAAATAACAAAGAGAAAGAGATGAGCTAAAATTACGATGAACACACATTGGCACAAATGCCAACATGTGTCCTGCTGCACCATGCTGAGTTGGAGTTTGCCATGGTGGAAAATAAAAACATAAAGCAAACAATCAACAAAAACCCCAGACATGGTCTCTCTCCTCAAGGAGCTTATTAGCCTAGTGGTTTGGGAAAGCTTTTAGCTTCACCAAGTCTCATTCTTCCTATCTACAGTGCAAGATAATAATAATACCTCCTGGTAGCATTATTTTGAGGAACATAAAAAGACGTGATGAGAATTAAATGAGACAATATATGTTAAACACATAAAAGAATGTCTCCTGCATTTCAGGTGCTTAATAAATGTCATTTCTCTCTCCCAAAGAACTATATAAATATTATTTACAGCTAAATACTACTTTCCCTGGGAGAATGTGCAGGGAAGTCATTAAGAGAATGGGCTTTGGAGTCCAATAGTCTTGATTCAATGTGAGCTGAGCCACTTAATCTCTGCACCTTTCTGTGTGATAAAAGAAACACACACACAGCACTTCCATCCACACTACACAGCAGGAACAACTTAGCTTATTTCTGCCCTAAGTTTTGTCACTGGTATAAATCAGACATTGGAGGAAATCTGTTCATACCTAGAAGTGCAGTTCAGAGAATCACCAGCAAGTCAACTCTGTAGCCAGTCCCACTGCATCTTTGTACCCCAGTTCTGTAAATGACCATGGTGCCTCCAATCCTGCCAGCCTTGACACAGATAATGTTTGTTGTTCTTTAAGCCGAAGACCCAGTCACATAGGTAATGTCTACCCCTGTCATCTTCAACTCCCAGAAGGTGGTTTCTAGTATTAGCCTTATGCCTTTAGCATGCCCAGCTGCTCCTATGGGCCCCAAAACATGATAGTGAGTTGCCAGAGACAGAGAGGAGTGAGTTAGGATACTACCTAATTCTATCTGAAGGAAAGAGAAGATTCTGCGGCAAAAGTCTTGGCCTTGGCATAGATGAATTTAAGATGCAGATTTTATATATATATATATATATATAGAGAGAGAGAGAGAGAGAGAGAGAGATACGATAAACTATAAAAGGCAAAGAATGTAGCAGCGAGCTTTGATTTTAACTTGTACTGAAGGAAGCAAAAAGTAATGACACATAGATTCAATAATCATGTTTGTACTTTGTTGTAGTTCTCCATACACCACATTTTTAAAAGACAGAAAAAATGAAACTATGTTCTAACTGTGTGCTATTTTGTTTGTAAAGATAATTAGTAGGATACTTAGTAGCTTATTTTGTATAGTCTCCTTAAAGTACTCCCTTTTTGCTATTACTTAAATTTTTGTGACTCTGCTCCCCAACTGGATTATAAATTTACTGAGAGATGGAAAGTTTCCTCATGCATCTCATATTAGTGTTAAAGAGAATGGACTTTGTCAACTGACAGATCTGAGTTTGAAATCCTAACTCCCCACAACACATGTAACCCTAAGTAAATTAGTTAACCGCTCTGATTCTTTGTTTCGTCATCTGTGCAAAGGAGAATAATATTTATATACTGGTTGAATACTATCCCCCAAAGATTCATTTCCTTCCCCAAACCTCAGAATGTGACCTTATTTGGAAATAGGGCTGTTGAAGATGTACTTATTTCAGATGAGGTCATACTGAAGTAGGGTGGACCTTTAATCCAAAATGCCTGGTACCCTAATAAGAAAAGAAGAACACCATGTGAAGACACAGACACAGAGAAGGCCACGTGGTGACAGAGGCAGAGGTTGGAATTAGGAAGGTGAAAGCCAAAGAATGTCAGGATTGCTGCAACCATCAGAGGCTATGAGAGAGGCATGGAATAGATTCTCCCTCCAAGCCCGCAAGAAGAAACCAAACCTGCCAACACCTTGATTTTGTACTTCTGGCCTGAAAGATGAGAATAAAATCCTGTTGTTTTAAGCCAGTCAGTCTGTGGTTTCCTAGCAGCCCTAGGAAACTAACAGAAATTACTTCATAGAATACTTATATATTTTAGTTGAAATAATTTAAATAAAGTACTTACCATGATGCCTAACACAGAATAATCACACAGTAAATGTTAGCCCTCAAATATTTACTGATTGAAAGAATGAGAGTCCATACAGAATATACCAGCTCCCTGTCCTTCTCTACATTCAGATATTTTGCTAGATAGAGAATAGGACACTTGGGATTCTCCCTTTCTAATCTTCAAAATGAAGTATGTAATTATTAAAGCACACTAACAGTTGGGTTGGAGTTTCTGGGTGTTCTATAATGACTAGTTTAAAGAATGAGGCCAGAATGAACTGACAGAGATAAAGGAATTAAAGTAAGAAAAAGCCATTGATCCAGAGGGTTGCAAAGCTTGCAAAACAGAACATACAAAATCTTGAGGTAGGAAGTGTATCACCATGAATCAACTGTAGGGAAAGCAAAAAAGTGAAACAAAACTGGAACCGTTAAATGAGAGAAACAAACTCAGGATGGCACGCCACAGCAAGCTGACTAGAAACAAGAGTATAGACTTCAGTGAATAATGACTTTATTGATTTATAGATTTTATTTATCCTGAGGCCACTTTTTAAAATGCAGTACTTACTCGTTTTTTCTTTGAAATCGTATTTTTAGGAATAGGAATTTTTGAAAATACAGAGGAGCACAAAAGTTAAAAAGCACCCAAAATACTCTGATATAGAAGCTATTTACAGTGCAGGAATTAAGTTCCCTAAACACAGGAGCAACGTCTGTCTTCTTCACTGAGTCTCCTGTGCTTGGCAGACAGTTTGCAGATAGGATTCAGGCAACAAATATTTGTTAATTGACAAAAGGAACAGGGTTAGGTATATTTTCTTCCTTAGGTTTTCCAGATTTAAAAATGGGATTATGCTGTATCTGCTGATCCCAAGTTCCAGCTCCAGAGTTTCATCCTTTCCTTGCTTTCAGATTTAATTAGTATAGGCACTACATATACTGGGAAAGTTATTAGCTTGACGGACACTCAAACACTAGTTCATCAAGTTTTATGGTATATTAAACTAATTTCTCTAAAGCCAAATTCCTCTAATTGCAAACTATCTTGTAAATCTGCCATATTTTCTTACCTACTCTTGATGCTACCTATGATTTATTCCATATAATAATTGCCTAAAGCACTTGACAAACTGTGGCATATTACATGTTTATCTCTTCCAATTTAGGTTGAAATTTACACTTGAAGATAAGTTTCCTTAACCAAACACAAGAAAAAAAGAAAAGAAAAAAAATCTCATTTCCTCAGAAAAATTCAGGTATTCTCACAGTAATACAAACCTACAATGGAAATCACTGATGGGAAGCCATGGATTATTGGTATGTAAACCAAAGCCTCAGCTTGGTTCTTCTAACTTATACCTAATAAATGAATCCTCAGAGGAGAAAAATGAAAAACTCTGAAAAATATATGAGGGCAATGATTTTCATGAAATGTTGCAGGTGTTTCTCATGAGAATAAACATAAGAAAGCAAATCAGAAAATAAATCCCCTTGAGAGAGAAGCTGTATGCCCCGAATACTGACAAAGAAAATATGAAACTGAATTAAAACATAAGTTCCAACATAAGTCAGTTTATTTAGTTTTCTAAATTTTACCACCTTTAAGCAATGTACTTTTATCTAAGGCTCAAAGCAGAACTGTGAAACTTACTGAAAAAGACTTCTTAAAGATATTTCTAACATGAGCAAAATCAGAGAACGTCTCAGAAAAGGACACCCTTTCAAGATGAAGCAACTGCAGAGAACTGGGTTACGTACTTGAACTAAATGAAACCAAAGGCTTGAATTTCTCCCATTATCTTTTGTAAAAAGATAAGTTCATTTTACACTACTCTAGACAAGTGGGATGTGATAGTCCGTTAATAATGTGATGCTACACTGTCCTTGCTTTGCTGCAAACTGCCTCTGTCATTTGTGAATGTTTATCAATGCTATTAAAAGACTTAATCATATAACATAATGCAAAATATCCAAAATCAATATGGGACTAGGTGCAGTCCCTGATATTTTAAAACATTTTTATGAGGCACATAGTCAATAGTATCACCTCAATTAGTCTGGTAAAATGACTAAATAATAGGAAAATTAAGCTCAAAGTAGTCACTGCTATCATTATTATATTTTAGCTTTAACTAAAACAAATTACTTAATTCATGATTATTACATTAAAAAAGAAATATTAAATTAAAGTAAAATTGATAAAATTCCATCACCTAGGCATAGGCACTGTTATACTTTCACATTCTTCCCATACACATGTATGTGTGTTTTTTTGTCAATCAAAAAATGAGATTACATATTATCCTGTAATTCTATATGTATGTATGTACATGTATATATACACACATACATGTATATGGAGAGAGAGAGAAAGGGAGGGAGAGAACACACGCAAGACAGCATCATTCTATGGCAAAATTACAAATCTACAACATCATTTTAATGATAGTGTGATATTCTAAAAAATGGCTATAGTATAATTTATCTAATCTCTCCCATGTTGCTCGATATTCAAAGCATTTCCATTATCTTGCTATTACAAACAATGCTGTGGTAAAAATATCATTATACATGCACCTTTTTGCATACATCCAATTTTTTTCCTTAAGTTGACATCCTAGAAGTAGAACAGTTGTGTCAAATGGATTATCTTAGGGTTTTTGATACTACTGCCAAATTGCACCCCAGACACATGATATCAATTCATACACCTACCAGAAATGTAAGAGTATATTTATTTCTTCAATAAGTTCATATTCCTTTTTGTAAATTTTTGTCCATCTGATAACTACAGAATAGTGTCTCACTTTCAATAGGTGACAAATTCAAGATGCATATATATTTTTGAAAAAAAACTAAATCAACCACTAAAAGAACAAAACAAGCCAATAATGAAATCACAAAAAATAATTAATCTAAAAGAAGACAGAAAAAGAGGAAAAAGCTAACAAAGGACAGGACAGAAAACAAATAGCAAGATGAGACTTAAGCCTAAAAACATCAATAGTAATATTAAATGTAAACGGTTCAAATGCTCCAATTAAAAGACAAAGGTTGTCAAATTGGATTTTTAAAAATCCAACCATATGCTGCTAACAAGAATCACACTTTAATATAAAAACACAAAGGGTTAAAATGAAAAGGATGGAAAATGATATACCATACTAACACCAGTCAAAAAAAGCTGAAGTGGCATTATTAATATAAGACAAAATAGATATCAGAGGGCCTCCCTGGTGGCACAGTTGTTAAGAATCTGCCTGCCAATGCAGGGGACACAGGTTAGAGCCCTGGTCTGGGAAGATCCCACATGTCACGGATCAACTAAGCCCATGCACCACAACTACTGAGCCTGCGCTCTAGAGCCCATGAGCCACAGCTACTGAGGCTGTGTGCCACAACTACTGAAGCCCGCGTGCCTAGAGCCCGTGCTCCACAACAAGAGAAGCCACCACATTGAGAAGCCCATGCACCACAATGAAGAGTAGCCCCTGCTCACCACAACTAGAGAAAGCCTACGTGCAACAACGAAGACCCAACACAGCCAAAAATAAATAAATAAATAAATTAAAAAAACAGATATCAGAGCATGGCATATTGTCAAGATAAAGAAGATAGAGTCATTTCATAATGATAAAGGGATCAATTCAGAAGGAAAACATAAAAGTCCTAAAGGTTTATGCACCTAATAACAGGGCTTCAAAATATATGAAGCAAAACATGACAGAATTTAAAGGGTAAAAAAATACCAATGTACATAACGATCAAAGATTCCAGTACCCATCTCTCAGTAATTGATAGAACAAGCAGACAGAAAGTATTTAAGGTTTAGAAGACTCATGATAATCTCAGTTATCTTGACCTAAGATATCTGACATTTATAGAACATTCCATGCAATAACAGAAGAAGACACATTCTTTTTCTTTTCATGGAAGATTTACAAAGACAGACTATAATCTGGGCCATTAGAAAACTTAATAAATTTTAAAGGATTCGAACCATATAAAGTATGTTCTCTGATCACACTAAATGAACTTAGACGTCTTTAACAGAAAAATCTCTAGAAAATCCCCAAATACACGTGAGTTAAACAACAAACTTCTAAATACACTATGTGTCAAAATAGTATCATAAGGGAAATTAACAGTTTTGAAGTGAATGAAAATGAAAACATATCAAAATTTGTGGGATTCAGCTAATGCTATGCTTAGAGGAAATTTTGTAGCACTAAACACCTGAATTAGAAAAAAAAGAAGGGAGTCTTAAAAAAATGTCTAGAATATCTACACTAAAAACTGAGGAAAAGAAAGAGCAAATGAAACCAAAATAAACAGAAGAAGGGAAATAATAAAGATCAGACCAGAAAAAAATAAACTAGAAAATAGAAAATCAATAAAGAAATTAATGCTGTTTCTTTGAAAAGATTAATAAAATTGATAATCCTCTAAACAGAAATCAAGAAAAAAAGACCCATATTACCAATATCAAGAATGAGAGAGCTGACATTACTACACATTCTATGAGATTAAAATGCTAAGAAATGCAACAATTTAGAAGAAAAGGACAATTTCTTGAAAGAGATAAACTATCAAAGCCCAATCAAGAAATGAACTAAAGACTTCTCTACCTATTACTTAATTTGCAATTGCAAACCTTCTCACAAAGAAAAGTCCAGTCCTAGATAGCTTCACTAATGAATGCCACTAAACATTTAAGTAAATACTAATACAAATTCTACATAAACTCTTACAGAAAAATTTAAAGAGGGAACACTTCCCAACTCAGTCTATGAAGGCAGCATCACCCTGATTACAAAACCAGATGAAGACATTATAAGAAAAGAAAATTACAGACCAATATCTGATCACAGATGTAAAAGGCCTTAAGGTATTAGCAAAGCAAATGCAAAAATATAAGCATGAATAATATATCATGACTAAGTATGATTTTTTTCAGAAATTCAAGATGGTTTTACTTGAATATGATTTAAATTCAAATTGGTTTAACATTCAAAATCAATCAATGCAATTAATCAAATTAGCAGATTAAAAAAGAAACACCAAATGACCATATCAATAGAAGCAGAAAAAGCATTTCACAAAATCCAACATCCACTCATGATGAAACTCTCAGCAAACTAGGAAAAGAAAGAAATTTCCTCTGCCTGATAAAGGACATATACATTAAAAGCCACAACTAACATCATATATTACAGTGAAACACTGCCTGCTTTCTCCCTAAGATCAGGAATGCGACAGAATGTCTGCTCCAATGATCCTGGAGGTCCTAAGCAGTGCAATGAAGTATGAAAATAAATAGATAAATAAATAAAAAAATAAATAAGACATGCAGATATTTATCTGCAGATGACATGATTGTCTACCCAGAAAATCCTAGGAAGTCTTCAAAAGAGGCAACTAATAAGTGAGTTTAGAAGGATTCTCAGGATGGAAGGTCAAAAAACAAAAATTAATTGTATTGCTATATACCAGCAACAAACAATTGGAAATTAAAATTAAATCAATCCACAAAATATCCTTTATAATGCCACCAAAAAATATAAAACAGAAATATATTTTGACTAAATATGTACAAGACCTATACACTGAAAAGTAGAAAACACTGATGAGAGAAATTAAAGAAGATCTAAATAAATATAGGGAGAGATATTCCGTGTTCTTGGCTCAGAAGACTTATTATTGCTAAGGTGTCACTTCTTCCCAAATTGATCTGCATGTTTAATGCAATCCTAACAAAAACCCCTATAGGCATTTGGGTAAAAATTATCAAACTGATTCTAAGATATATGTGGAAATACAAAGGACTTAGAGTACCCAAAGTAATTCTGATAAAGAAAACACAGCTGTAGAACTTAAATAAAATAAAATCACAGTGAAATACCACTACATATTGTAATAGACAAAATTAAAAATAATAAAAACCAAAACCCAAAAATGATCATACTAAGTGTTAGCACGGGTGTGGAGCAAGTGGGACTCTCAGAGACCGCTGAAAACAGTTTCACTTTGGAAAACAGCCTGACAGTGCCTTAAAAAGTTAAACATACACCTATAGTATGACCTATCCATTCCACCCCAACGTATTTACCCAAGAAATGAAAACACATGTCCATATAAAGCCTTGTACACTAATACTCAGAGCAGCTTTATACAGCTCACCCTCAAAGAAAAAAAAAAAAACTCTCAAATGTCTATTATCAAATGGTAAACAAACTGTGGTATAGCCATACAATGGAATACTACCCAGCAATAAAAAAATAAACTATTGATACACAAAACATAGATGAATCTTAAAATAATTATGCTGAGTGATATAAGTGAGACAATAAGTGAGTACATACTCTTTGATTATCTTTGTATAAAATTCCATAAAATGTTACCTAATTTATAGTGACAGAAAGAGGATCACTAATTGGGAAGACAGGAGAGGAGGAGAGATGGATCAATTACAAAGGGGCACAAAGAAACTCTTGGGGACAATGAATACGTTCATTATTCTGATATGACAAGGTCTTTAAAGATATGACAGGTATGTTAAAATGCATCAAATTGTATACTTTAAATATGTACAGCTTATTATGCATCAATATGTCTTAATGAAGCTGCAAAAATAAGTATGAAAGTATTCATTTCTACACATATAAACTCATATTCATCTTCTAGAGATTTTGCCAGTCTTCTGAGTACAAAATGGTACCTCACTTTGAAAAAGTCTTTTATAACAACTGCAGATACGTGTTTTTTATCCATTTAAGAATTTTTATTCTTATTATCTCTCATATAAATTAACTATTCTATGGTCACTGACAAGCATTTAAAAGTTACCTCCTTGAGATAATTTTTTAAATCCTAGGTACATGAAGATTCATAATTTTTTTCATCTTTAATGAACTTGTGACAGTCTCTTATCCTACAAGTTTAGTCAATTTTCGCAGACCCCATAACTGTGCTTACCGTGTTCTGTGTGTGTGTGTGTGTGTGTGTGTGTGTGTGCCATTTCCTCAAGAGGTCATACTTAAGATGATTACATAGTGGCCTCTCAGACTCTTAGAAGACCCATGCAGAGAAAAATAATTTTGTCTTACAAAATAATTGAGAATGTCCAAGGGGATTTGGTCCAAGAGGCTAACATATCAAGTTTAATTTCAGTAAGTAACTGCCTTGATGATTTATAACCAAGTTTGTGTTTAATACATATCATGATTAAAAGGAAAAATTCTCTCTCCTGTGAAATCTTTTTGCCAGACCTGTCCAATGATTAATTGGAGCAACAGAATCTTGATATTATGTTTTCTGGATAACAATGCAAATAAATAGGGAAATATGCACTAAGTAAGAGAAGCCTAATGGACAAACAGATATAGCTGATAAACAGTCAAAAGTTAGCTGCGGCATACTTTTTAAAAAAAAAAGAATAGTGTTAAGTTTAACACTTCTCAGTAAAATGTCAGAAAAGACTAACAAAAGTGAAGGAAAAATTGCTGGAGGTTAGCGTAGTAGAAAATTTGCTTAGACATTTTCACCATTACTGTTATGAGTTGAAGATAGTCTCCCAGGTGTGAATCCCATTTCTCTTTACGTAGAGGCCACCACTTACAGGCCACCAACTAATGTGTCTTTCTCAAGGCGCTTCCTTTGCCCATATGCAGTTTGTTAAAGAACCTATATTAAAGAAGAACAGTTAATAATTCTTAAATGAACATCATTGTCATAAAACTACACTTCAACTTTTTGAGATCAGCTGGTTTTTCTAGCAAGTTACATCTATCATAATTATTATTAATGAGAATAATGGCTACCTTTTATTGACTATCTACTATATACTAGGCACTATGCTAGCCACTCAATCCTCCCTCATTTCTCACAGTGGCTAGTTTTGTCTACATTTTATAGCTGAAGAAAGTGAGGGTTTCCCTGCTCAGAGCATCACATTTCCATTGCTTAGAGCACTGCTTGCAGTGCCATGTTTCTGCTAAGAAACTGGTCCGGATATCTCTTAATCTCAATGCATTATTGCTTTCTTTTTCCTGGAAGATAGTGGTGACAGAAGGTTGCCTCTGTAAATAAGGAAATAAGTAGGTGTCATTAGGCCACCAAAACAAGCACACTTCATTAAAAGGAGCACTTGACAGTTTCTTGTCAACAGAAAATGTTAATATCCTTATGACTTTTTGACTACACTTATACCATTTTATGTCTTATAAACTTTCCAGAATGAACTTGCCCTGAATTGGTTATCAATTAATACTTATTAAAAAGACCATAGTCTCTGCTCTCTAGCAGAGTATGGTGTGAGGATGGGTTTTTTTCATTGTTGATTCACTAACAGAAGTTAATGCAAGCAGCCAAGTAGAAAGCACATCAAGGCATACCTATGAGAGCAGACAAGTAGTAAGAACAAAACTGACTGTGTGGGTTTGTGTGTTAGTAAGAAAGTCCCACTTACTCACATTGGAGAAGCAGAGACCTAGCCATCATCATTCTGAGTTCCTTACTCCTAATTTTGCCCAATCTTGACAATAAACATTTATTACCCCCTTAGTACTTTCTAGTTCCATGTGCTTTCTTTTAAATGGTATTTACCAATATCAAAGAAGTTCATAACCTCTCTGCTTACACCCTTCTAACTCCAATAAAAATCTAAGCCAGGGCAAAATTTATCGACTCTGTTCATCACCAAGAGATGGTGTGGGCTACCATTTGTATAGAGCTGTTTTGGACTTATGAACAAAAGGAGTCATGAACAACTTCTTGGAACTGTATCCTTTAGCAAGATTTTTGTTGCAAGTAACTGAAAAATCCACCTTTAAAAAATATTCAGATAGCCCAAGAGATATTCATTCCTTCCAATTGCTTTCTCTGGTTAATTAAATGCTTCAATAGGTTAGGGTTCCTTTCTTCCTTCATTCTGTCCTTTTCATTTTTTTCTGGAATGCCCATCAGACCGATGCCAAAAGGAAATACCCTTCTGTCTTCAATGGGATCGCTGTACAAGACAGTCACTTCTGGCTGCCGCGGTGATCAGAGTGTGGTTAGCAAGTGGTGTGGCAATGTTTAAGTTTGACATTTGATCAGAGACATTAACAAGTTATTGGTACCAAGATTAGAATAAAAAAGAAATTAGTCTGATTGCAAGAAGAGAAATTAAGAAAAAAATATAATGGAAAAAATCTAAACGTAATATTTTTTACCTATAGAAAAATATTTTTAAAAAGTGGCAGAACCATCTTTCCTTGAAAGCCAATCATCACAGGGATCTAAAGCCATGCCTCTGGCATAATTCCAAAACCAAGGGCAGCTTCAAATCAATCTTTTTTTTTTTAACAGAATATTTTCCAAGTGAGATCCTTCTAAATCTACAGGTATAGCTTTCGGGCTTCAGTCCTCTCCAGAAACGGAGAATCCACCTTTTAAAGACAGGTCACCATACTCTGCAGTTACTTGTGATTATTCCAGCTGTTTGGCTCTTAAAAATGTGACTAACAAACAATCTCACCTTACAGCAGACATAATGGAAAAGCTGTGGAGATGCTTTGTTGTACCTGCCACATTGTTAAAGAGGCATGTGAAAGAAACTGTGGGATATGAAAGAAATACTGGGTGAGAAACAGGCAAAAAAGAAAACCTGAAGCCACCTATCACTTGCGCCACTCGCCACCAAAGCTGCCGGTGATGAGAGCATTATTGTTTAAGCTCTCTGAAGGGTATGTAGGAGCAGAAAGCACATCCCCAAGTTGTTACTTTGTCACAACTTTACAGAATACATAAGCACTTCAGTAAATACACAGATTTTTTTGCAAACTGTAAATCATCTGTGAGCCACCACTGTTTGACTAATTATAGCAAGAAGCTGTGCTCATTAGCTGTTCTCATCTGGCTCACTGCACGACCTAAATAGTCCGTAAATGAGCCAGCAATTATTGCTGTATTACCACTACCAGCTATGCTCACATCAAAATATCTCTACCAAATGTTATGCCTGTTGGTATTATCAGGTTAGAAATTTCATAAACATATTGAAGCAGTTAATTGGGAGATTATTAAAAAAAAATGTGAAAATAGAATAATCAGTGAAAGGGTTTTCATCAAATGCCAGATAGGCGGCTCCACCTATAGACAAGAACCTTGGAATGCAAGCATCTGGCAGGATACCATCGCCTGCTTCTAAACAACACTGGAACACGAAGACAGCAACAGAAATGTACTCATATTAAAAGGAAGGAAAGTGAACCATGCATATCCTTATGCCACCTAAAAACGGTCTCTTGACTTGGTCAAAATATAACCAGAGCATATGTTCACAGGCTGAGGGCCTGAAAGAACTTCAGCCAAACAGAAAAGCAAACTTGCAATGTCAGCAAGATTTCATTTTTTCCAGCTCCATCATATGGCACATATAGAAGGACTAGAATTTTTTTTTAAGTCTGGGTCAATTTATTTTTAAACAAATCTTTTACATACATGGTAATGGTAAAAAGGAGCAATAAAATTACAACTTCAAAGAACAATTTTCTGACACCCTCAAACATTTTAAAAGAATCTACTTATAATATCAAATGATTAATTGTATTCCTATTTATTCATTAAAAAGTGTTCTTTGAGCTTCATTCTAGTTATTGTGGATATTTTAAAGTAATACATTATTAAAACATGCCATGATTCATATGTTATACTCACCCAATCTCAATTGACCCAATTTAATGAGATCCTATTGTGATCATTTTCATTACAAAAAGGGGGGCCCTTGATAGTGTGGGCACTTTATTTTTCTTGTTTTTGATGGTCATTACATCAGATTCATCATTGACTAATGATCATGAAAAACATAGAAGGAATAAAGAAAATGCTAAAAGCTAATTGGTGTTCTGATTATATTGGCTTCTTCCTACCTACCATCGAAGGGGAGATAAATACTGTTATAAATAAATACTTCATTTGATTCTTGTAGTAGTTGCATGCATACAAGGTAGAAGCTATCTCTAAGGGACTGAATATTGTTATTTACCTGGACAAGGTTGGGGTCACAATGTGGCCTATCTCATACAGACTATATGGTAGACTTTTGACAGGATGCATAACAGAATTGATCATTAATGACGTGCTCCAAATAGATGTTTTCATGATGAAGAAACTGACTACAACAATGACAATGATATCGAGAGGTAGCTCTTCCTCTCTGCCAACTAACTGACCTCAATGGGCAAGAAAATATGCATCATATTTGTTCAACTCTTTCCAGTTGCTAAGCTTTACAAAGAATTCTTCAAATCTGGTCAATGATTACCTGTCTTTTTCATGAATTCCATAAAGTTTTCTAGATAGACAAATCATTCCTCATGCTACAGGTGTTAGGCTATAAAACACAACACTGCTCCCCCCTCCCCTGCTGGAACCTTGATCAATTTCAGATTAATTGCAAGAGTAGTTTTCCCCTTTTTGTTCTTTTTTAAGGTCCTTTTTAGAAAGGATCTGTCTATGGCCTCTGAGACTTGCCTTCCCACTCAAAGTGTCTGCAGACCAATAATATCAGTATCATCTGTGAGCTTGTTAGAAATGCAGTATCTTGGGGCCCAACCCTAACCTACAGAATCAACCTACTGTTAATCAGAATTAACATATCTGAGAAACACTGGTCTAGGGAAAGGCCTGTTATGAGTCATGGGCCTCTTCCCTGCAAGAAAGGAGAGTCAAACCAGCGCCCAGCTATGCAGAATCAAAGACTGAACAAAATAAACACATGGTTCTGACTGTTTTCTTCACTATCAACATTAACAAAAAAGGTTTATCCAAAGGCTACTCCTTCATACTTAGAAAGGTATACTGGATCCTGTGGAAAGCTGAATCCTTCAGCTGTTTGTAATGTGATAATCATATGAAGAGATATTTCAGAGTGCCTGCTTTGTGCCCAGTGCTACACACAGTAGAATGGATGACTCACAAAAAGCACATTCACCAAACACCCATCATCAAGAGCCTTAGTCGCCCATGGCTGTGGTTACACTATCGTTCAGATACATAACATTCCTACAATCCGTTCAACTTTTCAATCACTTCTACATCTGTGGTATTACTTTAACATCACATATTTGAGTAGGTATCATTATCTTTTTTTTTTTTTTTTAACAAACATATTGAGGAACTGAAACAAAGTTACTTAGTGACTTGGCCAAAGTCACCAGTTGGATAATGGTAAAGGTGAGCACTCCTTAAAAAACTATGCTTTGTGTACCTATGATACTCATAAAATTTATTCACTCAACTGTTAGAGACATCTCTAAAGCAAATGTTGGCTTATATCCCGATGCCAGTGTATTAATGGGAACTACTGCATTGAATATCTCTGTGCATGTCACTCAGCAGTGGAAATATACAAAGAGGGATTCTCAGATTTTACTAGGCAATATGGTATAATGAAGAAGCACTGGACGATGAGCCAGAATACCTCTGAAATAAACCCTATAGGGAGGTGCTTTGCCAGTCCTCTAGGAAATGAAAACAATCCCAGAGTGAACAGATCAGATCCAAAGCATTTCCTCCACCTTCTAAACAGCAGAATCTCTGCCATGGAGGACATAACTGGGTGTCTGCTTATTATCCTAAGGGTTTAATTTGGCCTGGTTTTTAGCTTAAATGGGAGTACCTGTAGAGAGGGAGCCAGGAACAAAAGGCTCAAGGACAGTTTAGATTTGGGTGGTAGGATGGAGTTTTGTATTCCGACCCCCTTTATTCCTTCCTTAAGTGGTAAGAGGATCATTCGGAGTTTGAAGGGTTTCATAAATTGTAACCGTTTTCTCCTGTCCGGAATTCTGAACCACTTCAGAGACAGATGGGGAGTAGGATAGAGAGAACTATTAGCATTACGACGAAACCTCAGAGTAAGAAAGGTGGTGCAAAACACCGTCAGGCCTTTCTTGTGGGAGTCTACCTCTGTCAGACTGAGAGCACAAGGGAAACATACCTAAAGCAAGCCTCTCACAGATCTTCCGGAGGGTACCTTGCTCAGAAGAAAACGGCAGGAGGAAGGGGCAGAGCTGGGACTGCGCATTCCTCTGTCAAATCACCAAGCTGAATTCACAGCACCACCGCCAGCAGGAAGTGAAGTGAGACAAGAGTGTAGCACTAATACGCATCCCTCCACGTTGAGGGAAATATAAGGAAGTAAGGACAAATGTTTCCGCATCCAATTTTGCTCAGCTTTTCAGTCTCTAAACCCATTGGGCTAACTGTTACGCTAGTGATAAACCAGAAATGGAGCTATTTTCCAAGAAAGAAGATTTGTAGCATACTATCACCACAAGACCAACTCTCAATTTCAAGAGACCACACTCCAAGAGCCACCATTGCTCCATTTTGGGTTTTCTTAGGTCAGCATAGTTTTGCCTCCAAAATGCTCTGAAATGGATCAGAACCATGCAGTGCATTAAAATTTCTAAGACCACTCTATTATCCATAGCCTAACGCTCACTCACTATCCTAATTCCAATTTTTTTCCCAGCCACATTAACATAGCTATCAGAGGTTCTACAGTGAGATCAAAGATACTCCAGTAATAAAATGACAGCAATAAGAGTCCTCAAATTTTAACATAAACTCTCTTTCATTATTAATTTCTCAAGAAATGAAGAAATTGAACACTCATGTACCTCACTTTCAAAGTATTCACAAATTAAATTCAATAAAATTGAAGCACAAATGAAAATTATCTTGCCACTGAAAGTTAAATTACAAATATTTCAAGTTAAATTGAGGTCAGCCTTCTTATTTTGTTCAGTTTCAGCTGGAGAGATTCTCTATGAGAAGCCTTGGTTGAGGCACAGCAGTTTCAATCCTATAATGAATGAAGTACAGTTCCTTCAGAGCTGTGAATCTGACTCTGTTTCAAAATCTCTGATGAGCCTCATTTTTCAAGATTCCAAAAGGTTACTAAGACATAAAAGACTATAACAGCGCTGGCCCCATCTTCAATGAAATTTGGAATATGAAATAATCCTTGTTTCCTAAGCAGTTCTTCCAGGCAAAATTATGTCCACACACAAAGGTCTTAAGCATTTCCAAAGGCCATGGCAGAGACTCAGTGTATCTGAGGGAAGGCAGATAGATAATGAAAATCTTGGTTTCTACATAACTAGGACGCTAGCCATCTATGGCAAATTTAATTGTCCACAACTTTAAAAATTCAACATAATGGGAGAACTCTCCCACAGAGAGGCTTCTTTGAGCATGACGCATTTACCATATCTGGAGGACACGGTGGGGCTTGAGGGTGACACTTATGCATTCACCTCTCATAGAAAGTTGCATGACATTATCCTGCCCTCTTACAAAATTTGCAATAATGGTAGCCTTAGACCTTGGGTCTAATCTGAGATGCCTTTCTTCCTGAATCAGCACATTCGGTTCCTTTACTTCCTTTCTGCCTTTGGACTCTGTGTTTCTAAAGCACCAGTAATGAACTGAGGGCAAGCTCCACCTTACAACACCCACAACGTCTTGCATACAGACTTTTCCATTCCGTGCCACACTGGCTTCTTCCACACCTCTTCTAACAGGAATTGCTTAGGTCAGTGGTTTTTAACGGGGAATGATTTTGTCCCCAGGGAACATGTAACAATGCTAAATATCTGGAGACATTTTTGATTTTCACAACTAGGGAGGTGGGGAGGAAAGGGTATGCTAATGGCATCTAGGGCACAGAGGCCAGGGATGCTGCTAAACCACTTACAATGCACAAGACAGTCACCACAACAAAGAAATATTCCTCCCAGAATGTTAATAGTGATGAGTTGAGAAACTTTGCATTAGGTTAGGAAATCTGTTTCAAAGAGAAATTTTGCCCCTCATCCTCATATCAGTTTCAGTTGGAGAAACACTTCAAAAGATTCTTGAAATGCCGATGCTATTATGGTTTTAAAAGCTTGGACCCCTAATACTCTAGGGCCAACCAATATCCATGTCACAGCCTCCTCATGATGCTATCTTTCCTAAACTTCTGAATGTTCCCTTCTTTCTTCTTCATCTACAGTAGTCAGATATGCCTCTTATGTCTGATCTTACAATTCCCTTTGAGAAACGGTTATATTTCCAATAGTTTAAAATACTTTGATCCTTTCCTTCCTGAATCCACAAAGACTAGAACTGTTTGCGGGAACTGAGAGTCAAATTTCTTTCCTTTTATTTTTGTTTTCCTTGCTTTGTGGCCCCTACATATTTTTATTCTAATATGTTACTCAATTTTTTTATTGAGGCATCCTCCATAATGAGAAACATGAAATCAGTAGGTTCTGAGTTTTTCAAAATTATCCACTGGTCACACCTCCACCCTTACTTTGTATTTCCAACAATAGTGCACATTTTTGTGGATTTACCCATTAAATTCTGTCTAGATTATTGTAGCATTTAGTATGCTGGCTTACTCTTTTTTTTTTTTTTTTTTTTGCAGTATGCGGGCCTCTCACCGTTGTGGTCTCTCCCGTTGCGGAGCACAGGCTCCAGACACGCAGGCTCAGAGGCCATGGCTCACGGGCCCAGCCGCTCCGCGGCATGTGGGATCTTCCTGGACCAGGGCACGAACCTGTGTCCCCTGCATCAGGAGGCGGACTCTCAACCACTGCGCCACCAGGGAAGCCCTGCTGGCTTACTCTTTCAGAGGTAGTAGTAACCCATTTCTCTCATAACAGACTATGATATGGAGTCTAAATTTCTAAATTTAGACTCCATGATATGATATGGAGTCTATGATATGGAGTCTAATGTCTCTAAATTTCTTATAGTTTCCTGGAGTTTGGTTCTGTTTGATAGAGTCTGTTCCAGTCTGCTCTCTAAAGTCTTGCCAGCCTTCTTCTGTTAGGTATCTCCAGCCTCTGTCACCATTTCTGATTTAGCAACAACTAACAACTACTAAAATATATGTCCCCTTGTGATAATGCTCTTTCAAAGCAGTTAGACACAGTTGTGACCCTACAGTCAATACTGGCCTTCAATATCTCATTTTCTTCTTCACCTTTATCGAGCCAAGATTTTAATATTTGTCTTATATAAATGCCTCTCCCCATAACTCATTATAATTCCACTATTCCTGTTCGGACAGTAAGACTGAAACACACTTTGGAAACCACTGCAGCTTCTCCTTTATGATCCCTAGACGTCGTGTTTCATGACAAGATTTTTAATTGCCTTTAGGTTTACAATAATTTCAATGAACGATTTGTTTGCTTCCTCCCAAGAAGACAGCTTTTTATTCTTTCTAAAAAAACTCAAATTCTTCTTGTGGTTTATTTTTTATTAATTTCTACCACACTTGTATGGGCCAATCCACAATTTGGCCTCTGAATTCTAATGCCACGGTCAGCCATTCTATCTTTAACAATTCAAAAACAACTTGAGACTTTGTAGTGAGGTGTAGGTCTGGAAACTTTGGAAAAGCCATGTGAATTTAAAGTCATCCCTTCTAGTTTCCTCCCTTTGCTCTAAATCCATCATTTAAAAGAATGGGACCCTGAGTAGCCTCTCTATGCTGCCAAGAAGCCTGGTATAAAGAAGTCAAAGCTAGAAGTCCACACACCAGCGCACTCTAGAATAAGTAACTTAGTTGCCGCTGACAGTCCTAGCCCCCAGATTTTGCAGAAAAACACAGTAAAATAGCTAAGGATTATTCCACCTCCAAATGTCTGAAAGGTATGTTTACAAACTCTCTGTTTGCTATATATAATCACATTTTTTGCCTCAGTTTTACTTGCTTATACCACAGCTTCCGTGGCCTATAAGCCAAATTAAAAACTCAAAATTTAGGATTGTGTTAAAGCCTCTTGATCAGGGTTCTGCCAGAAGTTTTCATCTCAGGGCACTATTTTGCTCCCTAAATTCCAGTCTTTGTCAACCTCTCAATGTTTTCAGCCAATGCACCAGGTCCTAACATTTCACTGAATTGATCCTACCTCCCAGGATCACAGGCCTTCCTTTACAACATGGAGGCTGAGACAAGATGCCCTAAGGGAAGGGCAGGAGAAAGAGACTGAGGAGCATGCCCCGTCTGCTCCCTGACACATCGATTAGAATTCATTCTTTTCTCACTAGAGAGGAATGAGTGGAGGGACAGAAAAAGGCCAATATTGTTATACTAGCCTTTCCACAAGAAAACATCATGAATAAGGAATAAGTTTTCCTTCAAACAGCAGAGTTGTTGAGGCTGCATTAGCATGATAACATATTAAAGTAATATTATGAGACATGGCCAGTATTAACAACAAAAAAGGTGTGTTTATTTTATAGCAACTCCACTATTAAGAATCTTAAAAAGCCTAAGTCTATTTCTATGAGGACAGGAGGATATACTTTAAGGATCTATGACACTCTTCCACAGATGTATTGGGACCTTCTCAGGATCTCAGGAGCTAGGATACTAAGAAGGAGGTTAGAGGAGCATAAAAGAACAAGGAAAATATGGGAAGAGGATGAAGACCTAGATAGAAAAGGGATTTCTGGACTCCTAAAACTGACTTATGATCTGAAAAGGAAGCATATGAGAAAGGTAAAGATATGTTATCACCAACTTCTAGAATCTGGGTGCTCGTAGATTTTTTTTTCTTTTTTAAATTATTTTTTGGGCTGTGTTGGGTCTTCATTGCTGCGTGCGAGCTCTCTCCAGCTGCAGTGAGCAGGGGCCATTCCTCGAAGCGGTGAGCAGGCTTCCCACTGCGGTGGCTTCTCTTGTTGTGGAGCACAGGCTCTAGGTGTGCAGGCTTCAGTAGTTGTGGCACGCAGGCTCAGCAGTTGTCATTCACGGGCTCTAGAGCGCAGGCTCAGTAGTTGTGGCACACAGGCTTAGTTGCTCCGCACCATGTGGGATCTTCCCAGACCAGGACTCAAACCTGTGTCACCTGCATTGGCAGGCGGACTCCCAACCACTGCGCCACCAGGGAAGCCCCACTAATTGGTCACTCTTGTGACTTTTGCCTCCTCCTGGAGCTGATCACTCATAAGTCTCTATGTTAGAACTCCATCTGCACCATGAGCTGTAGAACCATACTCACAACTGTCTACAGCAGTGATTGAGTCCCGACATCCATTTAGAAGATCACAACCAGCACGAACTGTAGTAGACCAGATTAGAGTAGAAAGTATCATAGTGTATTGCATATAGTAAGGATAAGGACTGCTCTGCAACACTCCAGTTTCTGTCTGATATTTATATCTGTATGCCCTGTGTCAACATGCAAAATGTAATTTCCTGCTGTGGCCTGTGGTTCAATATGTCTGAAAAGCACCAGCTTACAAGGCATCTTCCTCTGAATGTCTCTCTGGCTCATCAAATCAAGGAAAAATATTTTATTTTCTTAATTCTACAAAATCCTCCTACTCCTAAAATACAGTAATATAATCATTCACCCACTTCTGGAGAAATGGTGAAGTCATCCTCATTTTCTTACCACATAAATGCCTCCTCTCCTGCAAAGCCTTCTATGGCTATCAGATGTTCCTTTCTCAGCATCTAAGTTATTAAGTATCTGCTGACGAATTTATGTACACATTCCCCTGCTGTGCCCCTCAGCTACAGCATAAACTACTGGAACAGCACAGAGTGTTCCTCTTTCATGTACGTTTTTCCAATGCTCTGCAAGTATTATATTAAATTCTAAATAAATATACACTGAATGAATATCTGGAGGACAGAAAACCAACCCATAATCAACTATTACATAAAATGATCCCAGAAAACATTTTTTCCCAGTAAATCCCTATTATTCAAAACAACTGAAAGTCAGAATACTCAGATAAATTGATTGTACTTGACTCTATAATTATATTGAATATAAGTTCTTCTTTCTATGATGGTTAACTAATTAATTCAACTAACCTGTATTGACATTGTTGATCACCTGCTGCATGCAAAGCACTAGGCTAAATGTTACATAGCAAAGAGAGCTAAACGACATCCTCCTCTGAAGGACCTATTGTCCTATTTTTTAAGTAAGATTTCAGTTAAAATTTGTGTCAGTTGTGTATATTCTAGATACTGGGTGTTTGGTGTGCATTTTTGCCTCAAGGAGTACAGGTTTCCCCCGATATCTGAAAGTAGAGTTTTCCTATGAAATCTCTTATAAGCCAAAATGACATACAGCGACGAAGCAATTTCCTTAAGACACATCTTGCTAACGGATGCACGAAATAAATCAAGATGAAGACAGATGCTCACAGACACAGTTCAAAGGTACGGCAGCCTGATGCTGAGATGCTGCACGTAGTTCCCGGGGAAGGAGCTTGGTGGTGTCACTCTTGCTGCTCTGGGTGTGCACTACCTCTACAAGGGCTCACTGAACACTATTTTCACTTTTCATCTTTTTCATAAAATCAAAATCCTCTTCAGATTTCTTTCCATTAGTGAAAATAGGTACTAAAGTAGGTCTTTCATAAAAGCAAAGAGGCATAAAGCAAACTTTCAAAAAGTGAAGGATTGGGCTTCCCTGGTGGCGCAGTGGTTGAGAGTCCACCTGCCGATGCAGGGGACGCGGGTTCGTGCCCCGGTCCAGGAAGATCCCACATGCCGCAGAGCGGCTGGGCCCATGAGCCATGGCCGCTGAGCCTGTGCATCCAGAGCCTGTGCTCTGCAACGGGAGAGGCCACAACAGTGAGAGGCCCGCGTACCGCAAAAAAAAAAAAAAAAAAAAAAAAGTGAGGGATACCTGTAAATGCAATCAGCAGGAAACCCTAAACTCCCCAAATGAGGAATTTTCTTTTTCCATACAGCCCTGATTTACCCTAGTCAGTTTTTCTGAAGAATCAATGCATAGAAAGCTGAACAACCAAATTCAGTGTACTTATTTATAACATTGGAATACTTAATATCCATAGTGCCACGTAAAACATCCCTATAACTTCCAGTCACTGTCTTAATCTCCCAGTTTCCAAAGCCTGCAATACCACGAATGCTGCCAGGTGGACCTTGTGGGAAACACACCTACACCTCCCAGTTCCTCCCTTTCTTTGTCTACCTCATCCCACATCTATGGTTAACTTCTATTAACAATAAAATTGCTATGCTCATTTAATTTTTCTGTCAAAAAACTCATCTGAAAGTCTGAGTGGAGTCTATAGAAGAAATGATGAGACCCAGAGAGAAATAAGCAGTCATCTAAGAAGTGAGGAGTGGTGAGTCCCTGCTCTCTGTCTCAATGTCTGAGGAAATGTCGGTCTTAGTTGTTCTGCATAGCAGTTCAATAAAGTTTCAATAAGAGAGTATTTAATAAAGACACATACCTCCAGAAGCTGTTAATTAATTCTTTGGGGCCTTTAGGGTGTGCGTCAGCAAGTCAACATGGCTCCTACACAGTATGACACTTGAGAAACAGGAAGAATCATGAAGCTTCCAACAGTGACTAACAAATTTAGAGTCATTTAGAACTCTAACAATGGAACTGACATCTGACCCTAGAATGCTGTGATAATTTCTTTCCTTTTGAATTCAAATAAAGTACTTTAAATGTGACTGATTCCATAGCATTCATACTTAGGGGAAATCTTATATCTACACCTCCAGAGAAAAAAGGGTAGACTAATGTTAGTCATCAACTTTGCATAAGAACCCATTTTTCTGGTAATACCACTACCATGTAATTAGGTCTAACATGCCCATACACACACACACACACACACACACACACACACTGAGGAAAGCCTATAACCAAGGGTTTTCCCCCTCCTTTTCCCTGATTGAGAGAAAGGTAGGTTTGTTTAAAAAGGATAAATTCTGGAGAAACACATGGTTATATGGAGCCTTGGAAGTCACCCAGTGTTCAGATTCCAATCCTGCAGCTAATAGTACGGTGGGATATGTTTTGTAGGTACCATTACCGTAGAACCCTTCTCCTTAGCCAACTGAGTCAGGGGCTTTCATTGTCCATTATGGCAGGAATGAAAAGTAAAAGGTCAGATTTTGAGTTTCTAATTTTTATAAAGTTCAGAGCAGAGACAATCCTTTATATTTCTAATGGTCAGAAGTTTTGAAGAACTTTGAGAAGTGGTTATTTGAAAATCAAAAGTCTAAGATCTTAAAGGAAAAGGCTTAAAATTTTGGCCAGAAACAAGGCTTGGAAAGAAAACATATGAAAACACAGACTCTCTTATAAGACAGAGAAAAATTAGAGAGGCCAGGCTGGTGAGGAGATAGAAAAATGGAGTGAGTGTTACCTACAACGATGTGGGAGAATTTAGAAGAGCAGGGCTGGGATGAGGGTCCACACAAGAGGTATCACGTGGAAATGAGCAGGTTCAGTAGTAGGAGACTTCCTAGCCTCCGTCTGAAGAGAGCCCTCTGCTGCCCCTGCAGGGAATTGAGTTCAAGCAAGTCAGAACTTACACATCACTATTTGTTGGGCTTGGGCTTCTCACAGAATGATTGCATCAAGGTAGTCAGACTTTCTACAAGAAAGTTGAGGATTCCAAAAGACCAGGATGGGGACTGCCAATCCTCTAAAAATCTAGGCCTGGAACTAGCATAGCATCCCTACTGATATATAGTCTATTGATCAAGTAGTCACAGCACATCTCAGATTCAAGAAAAGAGGAAATTGATTTTACCCCTTGATGAGAGAAGTACCAAAAATTTCAATCATCTTTACCACACCTCCCTAAGGAGGTGATGATTGAGCTGAGAGATGAATATTAGAAGGGAAACTTGGAAATTTTCTAAGGCATATGTTCCTGAAAAACAGAATATCACAAACCTGTAAAAACTCTTGGATGGGAAGGTGTCATTTTCGAGGAACAGGAAGGTCAGTCTGGCTGGAGCATAGTGAATGAGAGGAAAATAGTTATTTATGAACTAGATAAAAAAGAAAAATTAATTTAAATTTTATTTTTTAAAAGTATTATTTGTACATAGTTTTAAAAAAAACTAAGTTGTAATTTGCCCTAACATTCTGAATTCCCAATTCTTTCCTTTTTTTTCTTTTTGCGGTTCGCGGGCCTCTCACTGTTGTGGCCTCTCCCGTTGCGGAGCACAGGCTCCGGACGCGCAGGCTCAGCGGCCATGGCTCACGGGCTCAGCCACTCCGCGGCATGTGGGATCTTCCCGGACCGGGGCACGAACCCGTTTCCCCTGCATCGGCAGGCGGACTCTCAACCACTGCGCCACCAGGGAAGCCCCCCAATTCTTTTAACTCTTTTAACTGGTTATCTTGTTTTCAAAGTAATACGTTTATATTGAAAATACTTGAAGTATCTACTTTGACATTTTCTTTGACTTCCTATTATGAAAAATAAAGATTTCACTGTCTTAAACTATACACTTACATATATCCCCCATCCTCCCCAAATAATTACATAACAATGACTCAGTTAAATTAGTATTTAGTGTTTTCACTATTATGTAAATACTATTTGGAACTGATTTACATGATATCTTTATGTCTGCTTTCTTTAAAACTTGTTTTTACTCGCGTTATTAATTGCCTTGTTTCATTTGTTTATTTTTCAAAGTATTTATCCTAATTTAGGTCTAAAATTTTTGACAGAAGTGTCAAATTCTTCTCATTAAAACAGAAAGCATTATGTTTTTTTCCTCCCTTTAAAAATTTTTTTTTTTTTGCGATATTGCCACTGAAACTCTCAGTCCTTCTATTCCATTGAGACTGGTTGTAATTTGGATACGCTTCAGAGCAGTCAGCATGGAACTTCCCTTCACCATTTATTTGAAACTTCCCTTTAGCACACTCTCTTATTGAATTCTGTTTCTTCCTTCCTTAGTTCATTGCCACATTTTCATAGCCTTAATTTGCTTTCTGAGAGAGGATGCACAGAAGATAAAAATGGTTTCCAATTCTTCCTCTTAATTAATTTATTCAGGATCAAAATTCAAGAATGGATTTATTTTCTCTCAGAATTTGGAAAGTATTATTTTTCTTTGAGTTTTCAATATTGTTTTAGAGAATGTCAGTATCATTAGAGAAGGCCAGTTTGTACATGACTTTATCATTCTCTGGAAACTTTTACATCTTTTTTTACCCCTAGTATTTTGAAATGTGTGGTATTTTATGATATGATCCTTTCCCAAACATTCTGGTGGACTCCTTCTATCTGGAAATTCAATACTTTGGGGAAGTTGGGGAAATTTTCTTGTATTATTCCTCGGATAATTTCCTCCTATAAATTTTTTCTGTACTCTCCTTCTGGAATTTCTGTTAATCTGGAATTCAAGTCTTTTTGTTCTGTGAGATTTTCTTATATTATTTTTGTTTGTTTTAAAGTAATTTCATCCTCTTTTTCCTGTATTTTCTCTCTGGAATTTCGATTAATTGGACTTGGTTCTCAAATGTCTTGACTTTTTTTCTCCCCTATTTCCTATCTCTTTGTCTTTTTGTTTTACTGACTGGCCTATTTCTACAATTTTATCTTCAGTTTTTCAATTAGATTATCTTTTGCTATCTATGGTACATAGACTAATGCCCCCACCGCAAAGATATCCACAGCCTAATCCCTGAACCTGTGAATATGTTATGTTACACAGCAAGGAATTAAATTTGCAGACGGAATTAAGGTGGTTAATTAGCTGACTTTAAGATTGGCAGATTATCCCAGATAATCTGGATGAGCCCACTGTAACTACAAGGGGTCTTTAAATATGAAAGAGGGAGGCAGAGGAGTTAGAGTGATGCAATGTAATGAAGACTCAACCGGCTGGACTTGAAGATGTAAGGGAACCACAAGCAATGAATGCAGTCAGCATCTAGAAGCTGGAAAAGGCAAGAAGACAAATTCTCCCCCAGAGCCTCCAGAAATGAATTCTGCCTTGATGATACCTTGATTTTAGTCCAGTGAGACCCACTTTAGACTTTAGACTTTCAGAACTGTACGATAATACATTTGTGCTATTTTCAGCCACTAAATTTTTGGTAATTTATTACAGTAGCAATAGAAAACTAATACACTATGATATTTTCAATTTCTAAGACTTTTGCCTCATTCCTGAATATTACCTTTTATAGCATCCTATTCTTATTTCATGGAATCATTTATTTTCTCTTTGAGGATATTAAATATGAAGTGTGATGTTTTCTTCTGCTATGTCTATTTTCTCTGAAAATCCTTTCTTTCATTCTTTTTTCTTCTTGTCTTTTATATTAGAGTCTTTCCTCAAAAGTCCTTGACTGTGAATTTACATTTAAGAGTGAAGCACTAAAATGATGACTGAAAACACTTCTTGGCTAAACAGGCTTACTGACCACTGGGCATTACCATAGATGAACATCCAGGAATCTGGCCATCTCACTGGAGGACTCCAAAATGCCAATACATGTGGTGTTTTTTCCTTTGGTCTGTTCCCCAGAGAGGTTTGACTCATCTTCTGTTTGAAGTACATCATGCCAGTGGCCAATATTCTGGCAGTCAAGTGGAGAAAGGGGATTGTGAATCTTTTTGTTTAAGATGCAAACTGTATGATATTTAGGAAATCAATTAATAACATGTCTGTTGCCTTCAAGCTCTGCCAAAGTTTTAAACCACCTGAGAGACTAAAGTCTAAATATCGTCTTTCTCACTGATTGGTTAGAAGAATATGGTTTAGCTGTGAGGGCAGAATGAGCTTGCTCAAATTCTCTGACCCTATCTAGACCTTGGTCAGCGTTCCTGAGGGAAGTTTCAGGGCTGCAGAGCAGGCCTACTTATCCGTAATCACTGCCTCACACTGAGAGAGAAGAAAAAATACTGATGAATTCGCCCTTCCAGTCACAAAACAGTGATCAACAATCAGGTAATTCTCTCCTCCTCCATGGGAAAACGGAAGACAGAAACAGGGCAAGATGCCAAGAATGTGAGTCTAGGAAAGTTCCTCCACATACAACCTAAAAAGTAGGAATATACATTCTTCAGTATGGATTTTCACTTCACCTAACTCATGCCTCAGCCGTACGTTAGATCCGTAGTCTCTTTGGTTCAACCTTTCCATCAAAGGTGCCTTCTGCTGGGATGAGGAAATCTAAGGACCAACATATTCATAATATACATTTTAAAGCAATCTTCCCATTTTCATTCCTACCCTGCCCAAGACTACTGAACATTTTATTTGCTTATAATCCTGAATTTGGAGGCTCAAAACTATTAGGTGTTTTAAAAATTCTCCCCTTATTCCCCCTTGCATGTGACTATATTTCTACTTTCTCACTCTTCTAAATGATTTAGCACCAATCCATCTGTGTCTCATCATTCAAAATTTTATTGACATCTCTGTCTGCTGTCATATCCTCTCTCTTTGGTGTGTCCTTGAGGTTTTATGCCTTTTAAAATGTGTTTACTGACATGCTGGGCAATTTCTTTTCAAGAAAAAGGGTATCTTCAATCTATCATGTATAACTGTAATTCCTTTTGTTCTCTTCTACATTTTCCAATCTTTATACAATGAATATTCTTTTTGTAATCACAAAAAAAGCACAATAAATGTTATTTTTAAGGAACTCAGAAAACTGTAGTATAGTGAAATTTTCATCTCCACTCATTCTAAATGATTTATTTATTTACAATCTTCTTTTTCTAAAACTAATTTTAGGAATCTCTCATCTATATAAATGACACAATTATTCCATTTGCTAATATTTTTAATTGTATTTTATTAAAAGGCAAACACTTTGCATAGGAGTTAATTATTAGCACTTCTTACATAACACATGTTGTACAACTAGTTTTCAAATTTAGAAAATGTAACAACTGAGCAAAATACATAGTGAAAAGACCAAGTTCAATACAAATGTATACACACCATTGTTAGCACTTTATAGATGAGAAAACTGAAGATCAACAAGCTTAGGTAACTCACCCAAGGTCTGTTATTCTAAATCCATATACTTTTCATTAAAGCCACTTATTTCTGTGGACCAGTGTCTTACTTTTTTCCCATAGATTATCTGGATATTCAACCAGAATTAACTATAGAAAAGTGTTACAACCATTTCATGTCTTAGTTTTCTATCAATACAATGGGAAACTAAAACACCTGAGTCCTTTCTTTTTTACTTGGCTCTCAAGAGTTGATATGAGAATGGAGGCACTATTAAGAAAACATTAAAAAAAATCAAACGGTGTTCTAGAATAACAAGTTAGCATAATTTAACATAAGAATTGTTCCCAAACTAGGATTGCACTGTGATTTGGGTCCAGTCTAGCACTGGGAAGCCAACAGACCTACTCTACTGATAAAAGAGCCCCATCCCGCATTTTACTGATGTGCTTTAGGATTCAGCAGCTTCACTGTTCTCTCAGCCTCTGTTATTATTAATGCTTAATTTTAATGGATGAAAGGCGGATTTTGGTGTGGGTGGCTTGCTTCTTCTTTTTGTTGTTGTTAAATGTAGCAACAAACAATCAAATCAAAGGAAGAAAAATACAAAGAAAATGGGTCGTGAATAAACAAAAAGGTCAGGACTCTAGTATTTAGTGCAATTTCTGGGGAACTATTAATTACACCGTGATTGGCAGATTTAACAGTACCTTCTGCTCTCTTTTGCCAGCAACTATGCAATTATTCCAGGTGTTGTAGTGGAATGACTCTATCAAATTTTATAGGATTAATCAGCATGTAAATGTTGGCAGGCTTCAGCCTCAGATCCGGACTTCAGGTGCAGCACTTAGAACAGATAGAAACACTTCTTCATTTATTTTTAAAAAGAGATTTATATATTGGCCATATCTTTGCCCTGAGATAGGGTTCATTTCATGACATTTACCCAGAATAATCTCTCTTTAAAGTGTACAAAAATATCACCTGTGTATTAAGAGGTAACAATGACCCTAGAATTTATGATGTGCATGAATATCACAATTCCATATTTCCTCTTTGAAATATGGGAAAATACTTTAAACATTACTTCTGTTGGTTATAACTTTATAATATGTCATAAATAGTAGGTTAAAAAGACAAATACAGGCTCTGTTACCTCCACCTGTCATATATTTCTTTAGTGGTGTCAAGGAGAGGCTCAAGAGGGATTTGGGACACTGGGTGAAGATCATTGTCTGATTATATAACTATTTGGCATAAACTCTTTTGCTCATAAACTTCCAGTAGCTCCAAAGTTCCTACAGCAGTGGCTTACAAATATTTGTTCTTGCCAAAAACAATTTAAGCACTATGTCAGTAACAGGGGCTCCCTACAGTGGGACTACTCAGTGCAGCTTAGTGATGAGACACTGAGAGGGCAATAAAGCTTTAAGAAGCTCTCCTGGAAGTTTCGCTACCTCCTCGCACCCCTGGCCCCAGTTTAGAAGTACTGGCCCTGAGTATAAAGGTCAAACTTCTCAGTTTGCTATACAAGCTTCTTAGATTCTAGCTTAGTCTATCTACTCAATCTTAACCTAAATCCCCTTCTTTAACATGAATTCCAATCAGACAGGTTTCTCAATTATTTATTCCTGCCCCTAGTATTTTTCTGTTTGTTTCCTTGCAAACCTTTCCCAATTTTCAAGGGCTGGCTCAATCCCACCTTCTCTAAGATACTTTCCCTAGATTCTCCCAAATAACCGTGTTTCCTTTTACAGTCCGGTTTGAACCCCTCATTTGATCAGCAAGATGGGCAGATCTAGGGCTCTCTTAAAATGGACATTGTATGTTCTGTAAATATAGGGTTTATGGTCTTCCCTGACCAATTGATTTAGTAGCACCAGCACCTATACATGAAATGCCTTTCCACTGGACTTTACTATCTTGGAAGAAGTTGTTGCTACACATGACATTTTGGTCTAACCTTCTATTAAATTTATCCATGAGATTCAGTGCTGAAATGACTAGCTTAGCCTAAGTCTGGGGCCACTGTTCTTTTTCAACTGAAGATATTCATTATATTTTATTAAAAGTTCAATAAATTTCAGCAAATTTATCAAATAATCCGAGGCTCTCATATACCCAATATCAGTCATTAAGATAAATAATTCATTCAGAAAATCAATTCTAAAAACATTTATTTTGAATATGTGCTATAATATATGAAATAGGCAAGGGAATCATAAGAGTTTCTACCTTAAAGGACAAACTAGTAGGTGAAGTTAGAAGTAAGCTTAGATATCCCTGAATTCCTTTATTCGGTGGGAATAAGGAATCCAATAAGGTTTTCTGAGATAAAGATAAATATAATCTGAGCTGAATTTCAGGCTAGGGTTTTTGTTTTATTGTTAGTGTGCTACTAGTACAATAAGGGAAAGAATATCTCTCAAATAGTACGATGTCATAAATGTCTTCCCATATAAATTAAATTTTTAACTAAACTTATCTATGCGATGGGAACAAGAAGCTGAAATACTACTGCCAATAGATAAGGGAAGAATGAGCCCAGAAAGTAGAAATACTAAAAGAGACATAAAAATTCATCAAAATATGGTTTCACATTTTTAGCTAAAAATCCAAATCTGTTTTAGAAAAGAAACAATAGCAACATAGAGAATACGTTCTCTGGAATCTGAGAAATTGGAATCAGAAAGACACAGTAACACAGAAAGTGATGAAAAGAACATGAGCTAGGCCTTGGCAATGCAGTGGGAAGAAAGTGATGGATAACAGAGGAACTCTGGAGCAGGACACAGCAGGCCTTGGCAATTGCTTGGGCTTTGAGGAATGACAGAGAGAACAGAGGCGGGGTGACTGGGAAGGCACAGCTGTCATGAACCAAGATAGGAAAAGCAAATTGTGTTTTTTCCCTGCCTAAAGAGTAAATACACTAACACAAATTGGTTATTGGATGCTTTTTAACTATAATTTAAGAGGTGATCTTAGGTTTGTTGAAATGTGTTTGGAATTATAATCATTTTGTTCTAGGACAAAAATCATATGGACGTGAAATTATTATTACTTAAATGCTTCTTGTGGATCTGGCTCATTTACATTTTGTCTGGAGGAAATGTCTATCCCTTTTTTAGGAACAACTCACTACGCCAAAACTCAGCTTTTTGGCAGTCAATTATCAGGATACGAGTCCAAAAAAGGCCTTTGGACCACCGTAATACACGCCAGGCACAAAAAGCACTAGAAGGACAAAAATTGCCAGAAGAGCCAATACAATATTGAAGGAAAAGAACCAAGTCAGAGGACTGACACTACTCAACTTAAAGACTTACCATAAATCTACAGTAATCAAGAGAGTGTGTATTGGTGAAAGAACAGACAAATAGGTCAGTAGCACAGAATAGAGAGCCCAGAAATATACCCACATCAATATAGTCAACTAATCTTTGACAAAGGAGTGAAGGCAATACAATGGAGCAAAGACAGTCTTTTCAACAAATGGTGCTGGGACAAATGAACATCCACATGCCAATAAATTAATCTAGAAACAAATGTTACACCCTTCACAAGAAATAACTGTAAAAGAAATATAGACCTAAATTTAAAACACAGGGACTTCCCTGGTGGTCCAGTGGTAAAGAATCCACCTTCTAATGCAGGGGACAGGGGTTCGACCCCTGGTCGGGGAACAAGATCTCACATGCCAGGGGGCAACTAAGCCCATACGCCACAACTGCTGAGTCCGTGCACCTCAACTAGAGAGCCCGTGTGCCTCCGACTACAAAGCCCACGTGCTCTGGAGCCCACGCACCACAACTAGAGAGAGAAAACCTGCACAACACAACTAGAGAGAAGCCCGCACGCCACAATGAAAGAACCCACATGCCACAACTAAGATCCGACACAGCCAAAAAAAAAAAAAAATATATATATATATATATATATATTTATATTTAAAGCACAAAATTTAAAAACTCTTTGAAGATAACATAGGAGAAAACCTAGATAACCTTGGGTAGGGCATTAACTTTTTAGATACAATGCCAAAGGCAGAATCCATGAAAAAAAAATCACTAAAATTAAAAATTTCTTTTCTGCAAAAGATACTGTCAAGAGAATGAAAAGACATGCCACCAACTGGGAGAAAATATTTACAAAAGACACATCTGATAAAGGACTGTTATCCAGAATATCAAAGAAATCTCAAAAATAAGAAAAAAACATGATTAAAAAATGGGCCAAAAATCTTAACAGACACCTCAACAAAGAAGATATACAGATGGCAAACAAGCATATGAAAAGGTGCTCTACATCATATGTCATCAGGGAAATGCAAATTAAAAGGAGATACCAGTATACACATATAAGAATGGCGAAAATCCAGAACACTGAGAACATCAGATGCTGGCAATGACATGGAGCAACAGGAACTCTCATTCATTGCTGGTGGAAACACAAAGTGGTACAGTCACTTTGGGAGACAGTTTTGCTCCTTCTTACAAAGCTAAACACAATCTCACCATGTGATCCAGCAATTGTGCTCCTTGGTATTTACCCAAAGGAGTTGAAACCTTACTTATTTCCACACACAAACCTACACACATATGTTTATAGCAGCTGTATTCATAATTGCAAAACTTGGAAGCAACGAAGATGTCCTGTAGTAAGTGAATGGATGAATAAATGGTGGTACATCCAGACAATGGAATATTATCCTACACTAAAGAAAAAAAGGGCTATAAAGCCATGAAAAGACATAGAGGTAACTTAATTGCTTATTACTAAGTGAAAAAAGCCAATTTGAAAAGGCTACATGTCGTATGATTCCAACTACATGACCTTCTGGAAAAGGCAAAACAATGGATACAGTAAAAAGATCAGTAACTGTCAGGGGTTGTGGGGAGGAAGGGATGAACAGGCAGAGCACAGAAGATTTTTAGGGCAATGAAAATACTCTGTGTGATACTACAATGGTGGATACATGTCACTATACATTTGTCCAAACCCACAGAATGTACAACACCAAGAGTGAAACCCAATGTAAACTATGCACTTTGGGTAATTATGATGTGTCAAGGTAGGTTCATCAGTTATAACAAATGTACCACTTTAGTGAGGTAAGTTGGTAATGGGGAAGGCTATGCATATGTGAGCACAGGAAACATATGGGAAATTTCTGTGCCTTAAGATAAATTTTGCTGTGAACCTAAAACTAATCTAAAAAAAGAAGTCTATTTTTTAAAAAAAGCATTAGAAGCTCTGCATGTTCTGCATTAATTTCCTTTAGCAGGTACCATGAGAGTTCATAGGAACAATGAACAGTGCTTATATCTACCAAGGAAGATGAGATTACACTGTTAAGAAAAGACCTCAGTAGCTAAAGACAAAAATGTATTTCTCACCCGATATGTCCATTACGGGTTGACAGGGTGACTCTGCTTCTCTAGTCACTCAAAACCCAGTAGAGAAGCATCTCATCTGGACACAGGCTTCCTAGATCACCACAGTATGGAAAAAGAGAGGGTGAATTGCATACAAGCTTTGAAAATGTCCACCAAGAAGTGACACACATCACTTTTGCTCACATTTCTGCGGTCAATGCAAGTCTGATGACCACACTTAGTTCAATGGATTAGGGAAGTATAATCCTACCATGTGTCTAGAAAAGAGAAGATCAGGAAATATTCAAGTTGATAACATTCAGCTGGTATGATATTATGCTACAGATGAATTATTCAACTGGATGCACTATACACACATAAAGTTGTAACATTATTGTACTATGATCCTATCATCTATGAACACTTTCAGTAACTGGCATTTAGTTGTTCTGTACTTAGATAATAACTTCCCTGTTATACATTTCTACTTCATGTAACGATAAGCACTCCGTGTGCTGAGCCCCCACCTCCCAAGCCTGAGCTAGATGCTCAAGGAGCCATTATAGTGCCCTGTGCTTACTTCTATATAGCACTGCTCGCATTGCTGTGTAATTGGCAGCTCAAGGCAAGGACTGAGTCCAGGGCTTATTTAGCCAATTGTTGACCAATTCCCAAAGTCCTCACAGTCCAACCACACTTTAAAGGCTGTTTGGTAGCCTACTAGCTCCAAGGACTATACCCCAGCCTTTGTGGCCCTCGGATTGTGTACTCTACTCTTGGAGAGTGAAATAACTGGTTATTTGGGCTAATTTTTTAAGAATCCCTGTCACTGAGACTGACTACATGTGAATACATGACGCCATACTTGTTGATACATTTTAGGTCTTAAAATGAGTCTTAGCTGCTGTAATATAAAGAGTAAAGCAGTTAAATGATTCTAGTTGAAAAAGCTAAACTGTTTATACTCATATTAGACCTCTTACTGTGTTGTATGAGTTTTAGATATCTTGGTAAAGGTGACAACATAGTATTTCAATGCTTGTGTTGTATTTTTGAAGGGTATTTTTTCAGGTTTGTGTTTTAAATGTACCTATACACCAATTTAAAATTCCCTTAGAATAATTACACGGTCATACATCTCCTATTGGCTACATTTTAAAGAACTGGTTCTATACTTTTAAGAAGAGAGATGATAGTTTTAACATTAAACAAAACCTCTTGCCTCATTTAAGCAGCACTTACATTGCTATATTAGACTGATCTAAGCATGGCAGCAAATCCAGAATTTGATGGTGCTTAAAAAGACACATCAGAATCCCAGAAAACAGAAAAATTTCCAAAGCCTTCTTCATTTCAGTAGAACTTAAATTATTCAATTTTTCTTCTTGGGGATTTTCTATCTTTGGACTGCAAAGCCCTAGTTAATTCTTGGAGAGTAATTTCTAGTTAATTGGTTAGCTAACTATAGCCCACAGGTAAAGTCCCTTATAACAAGCACTTGAAAAAACAAAGGTTGTACATAGCAGAGAGTCAGTGAGTAGTGTCTTGTTAATCTCTCACCAGAAATAATATTCCCTAATGTGTACTTTTTCTGATCTTTCCAGTCTAATAGCCACTATAAAATAGCTGATTGTCCCCCTTTTGCATCTCAGGAAAGGAAGATGAGAAATGATCCGGGCTAGCAACTTAAATTGGCATCAAGCAAACAGCTATGAACCAGTCTGACCCTTCCTTACCTTTTCCTCCAGTTCTGCATTCCCTTCTACCTTTTCCCAAACCAGCTAAATCTCCCAAAAGGGAGACTTGTTTATTTATTTAGAAAAGTGGAACATCTGCCTCTTCTTCCTTTCCTTTCCAAGGTGGGGAAAACATCATCAACTTTCCAGCAGAAACCTGGAAGCTAGGTTTCTAGCCATGGTCCAATTTATTTTCCTTCCTTCACTAGATGTAAGTAAGAGTCCCTTTTAGATTCCCAAAATACCACTTGAAAAAGAGTTTTCATTAACCTATCCAGGACCACAGGGGAACATGCTCCTCTAGATCATCCTGCATAAAGTTGCCATCACATTCATCAGAAGGACAGCCTTCAAATGTCTTGCAGGCTTTTCCCCTATGTCAATCCAGTTTCATAAATAATTGTATCCTCACAGACCTCAAAAAAACTCTTGAACTTTTCTAAACTGGGACAAATATAGAGTATATCCATATAAAAACAACAAAGGGGATCCGGCTACCAATAGAGGTCATGCCCCTCTGAGTGAGCAGCCATCCAGCTAAGACTTAATAACCACTTGATTCAGGGCAACCTGCATTATTTCTGCTTCCTGGTGCTAGTTGACTACGGGATGAGACCAGGTTTCATTCTGCTTTCATTGTTTGCTCAGCTGAACCTCCCACCCAGAATGCACCTCCCCTCTTTGTTCTGTGTAGCCAAAGCTACCCAGTCAGTGGAAAAATCCAACCTGAAGTCTTTTCTAATCGGCTACTCAAGGGTAGGGATCATGCCTTCTATTTCTTCTTATCCCCCCAGTGGTACTTAACATACAACGGTGTACACAGGAGGTGATTTAGAATTGCTTTTAAAATACGCAAAAGGGCAGGAGGGTGCAGAGAGAGGTAGAGGGGAGAGAAACTCAAAACATTACTATTTTAAACTTTGGAAAACAATATATATATATTAAATATAATAGTTTTTAATTATAAATTTTGGGACTATTTTCCCCTAAAATTGAACTCCCACCAACATTCAGCCAGTCCCTTTACTTTCCAGCAATGTTGCCCGTGTATAATAGTATCTGTAAACATTAACTTATATCTCAAGAACAAATTTTGATAATTTTAAAAGAAATTAGAATGACAACTCTACCAGAAAAGCCTAAACCAAATTTGAGACTCAATTATATATTTCTTATACTCACTGCTACATCCTCCTTATCTCCTCAGTCTTCACACATCTTCTAAGATTTTAGAATACTTTTGGCAATATCAGTGCATACAATAAATCTTACCAACCATAACCTGTACCTCAGGAGATAATTCTAGAACTCTTCCTTGCAAAGCTTTATAAACAAAAAATAGCATTCTTTCTGTGGAATCCCAGGATGTTAATAAATGTTGCATATAAAAAGGGTACCGTGATCATGTAAGTTTGGGAAAATTTGGTTAAATAAAATTATTAATAAAAGTACTTTATTGCTGAACTTCCTAGAACTTTTAGTATGTTAAAGTGAAGTGTGAAGCACAAAGAGGAGAATATAAAATACAGTATTTGCCAACATCTCACAGCACTATTCAAGGAGCATCTTTGAGGGTCAGGAAAAGGCACCCGTAGGGACTAGAGTGTCTCTCTGCCCAGTGTCTTTTCTAGAAGAGCCAAGGCAGTCGAATTCAAACTTTGTTGCACACCAAAACAGTTACTGCAAAAATTGTAATTGCCTGGAGGAATTTTCCAGTCTCCCCGGATAACGTGACCGCTTTAACCTTAGAAAGCTATTGCGAATTAACGATCAACTCTAATTACTTGAATAACATGAATGTTCAGACACTGAAAAAAATTTCTGGTGAACAGAGCATTCAATTCTCTCTTTCTCGCCATCTCCCTCGTCTGCCTATTCTTTAATTATCTTCAAATTACAGATGGAGGGAAGAATAAGCCATGCAAATGTGCCTTGTGTAGTCCTGACAAAGATAAATATAGACAAAGAATGTAGAGGCTTGTTCGTTTGAAGTTCAAAGCAGAGGTTCATGGACCCAAAGGTGTCAGATTTTGTGTGAGAATTGAAATTTTTGCATCTTTTAAGTTCTACCATATTCAGATTTTAACTCCTATTTTCCCAAAGCAAATTAGACTTTTTAATACATACATGGAAAGTCATAAGATGAACCTTTTATATTCCTCCCAACAAGACTACAGTATCTCATAACTTTCAATATTTTCAAGAATTAAAAAGAAGAATAAAAGAAACTCATTCTCCTTGGATTTAATCTCAGAGAGATGTGAAATATACTTAATGTGAGTATTGGTAAGGATTTTTCATCACCAAATCAGTAAAAATATTTATAACAATAACCTTAGAGAAATATTCTTTAAACTTTCAAGCCAGGATATCCTGGGATGATGCATCAAAAGTCTGTTGGAAACAAAAGTTTGAATTTGTAGCGGCATGTGGATACCTGTTTTTCTCAGCAAAACAATTCAGCCATTGTAATTATTTTTAACAGAATTGGGCTTCATACTGCAGGATAATGAGCTGGAAAATGTATTTGTTTTAAATAAAGGCATTTTCACACTATAAGAACACACAAACATCTACAAAACCCAAATGCGCCCAACCAGCGTGCCTGGTAAAGGAGCCAATTTGATGTTATTTCCAACTGTGTAGAAATAATTTGCTACAAATTCAGGCTACAATGCAAACAGGTGCTTCTTGAAAGAAACCCCATGAGTCTGGAATTGCCAAGGGCTGGGACAGCTGGGAAACATGAAGATGCTCTCTTTTAAATGGAACCCAAGCCTCTGGGGCCTATTTAGGTCCCGACTCTAAGCATTACCTTTCGGTTGGTCATCCATGATCACAAGATCAGCTGGCTCCTCAAATTATCCTTCAGATTTCACCAGAGCTGTGGATTTGTACTAGCAACAATTACATGTCACACTGAGAATGTGTGGGAAGGTAACTCCCAAACAAGCCCCAGGAGGGCAGATAAGGGATGTCAGATGCAATAACCTTCACTTTAAACTCCAACAACTTCCCCATTTGAATCAAATGAAGAGACAAAGATAAGACCAAGGGAGAGAAGGGTGGAATGCACAGCTAGAAAAATATAGAGGGAACAATTGTAAAGAGAAGGGAAGGGGGTTAAGTGGGAATCAACTGTGAGTCAGTGAGTTGAATTATGCAGCAGGAACAAATGATAAAAAGAATGGAGTTCAAAGAAAGGAATTAGAAATTACCTTAGGTTTCAAAGGGAAATTTTCAGGAGTGCAAAACCTATCTAAGTGTACAACATTTAGACTGGTATATTATGTACAAATGGGTGTTTAATAAATCCTGCTCAGTACTGATTCTTGCTTAGATCTTAATGCACTTTCAGTATTTATCCATAGCTCTGCCTAGAGTTTCCTGCTGGATCTTACTGAAGTGTCAATGAGTTTGATGATTTCAGACCTTCTTTCTTAGAGATTTGGTTTTAAGGTTCTCCTCCAACAATCCCAAAGTGTGGGGGAGTATTCTCCTGTACCACCAAGCAATTCTCAGGCACCATCTGGGTGTCCTACAATTTAACTTAATTCTGACACTATCTACTTGGAGATCGCATCAGATTCCACAGGTTAAGGGCTCAGTCCTACAAGACTGCCCCCCCACCACCACTTCAGATGCCAATCATGAGCCCAGGATGTCACCTGTGTTTCTGACCAACTGCCCATACATGGATCAGGAGTTCCAAATGACCCCCTCCTTGGATTTGATTAATTTGCTAGAAAAGCTCACAGAACATAGAGAGACATTTTCCTCACTAGATTACCAGTTCATCATGAAAGGATATAACTCAAAAATAGCCAGATGGAAGAGATGCACAAAGCAAAGTCTGTGCGAAAGAACGTGGAGCCTCCATACCCTCTCCAGGTGTGTCCCTCTCCCCACACCTCCACATGCTCACCACTGGGATGCCCTCAGAACCCTGTCGCTCCCCTCCCCAGAGGTTGGGAAGTGGCGGTGGGGACTGAAAGTTCCAACCCTCTAATCACCCGGTTGGTTGCCCTGGCAACCAGACTCAATCCTTAGAAGAGTTAGAGGCAATCCAAAAGTCACCTCAATGACATAACAACAGACTCTTTTATCTCTCTCACCACTTAGGAAATTCCAAGGAGCTCTGTACTAGGAATGCTATCAAAGACCAAATACAGGGCTTCCCTGGTGGCGCAGTGGTTGAGAGTCCGCCTGCCACCTGCTGCCTGCCGATGCAGGGGACACGGGTTCGTGCCCCGGTCCGGGAAGATCCCACGTGCCGCGGAGCGGCTGGACCCTGTGAGCCACGGCCGCTGAGCCTGAGTGTCTGGAGCCTGTGCTCCGCAACGGGAGAGGCCACAACAGTGAGAGGCCCGCGTACCGCAAAAAAAAAAAAAAGAACAAATACATATTTCTTATTATAAATCACAATATCACAGGCTTCCTTCTCCTAGTCCTCTAAAACAACCCTTTGTCACCAAAAATGGGTACCTCAACAGAGGAATCTATTCTGAAGCTCAAAAGGAATTCATCAGTACAAACAGAACTTCTCCAGAATGTACCAATGTGTCCTGACTAGATTCTCAGCAAGGAGTTTCCAGGTAATAAACGAAGAAACCCAAGAATGCACTTGAAAATATCCCAGACTTCCACAAAAATCCACTTCCCCAAACCCATTTACCACTGAAAAGGCAAAACTGTTTTTAAGGCAGCTGTTAGCTGACGCTGAGAGTCTTATTTTCAGCTGGGTGTCCACGTGACTAATTTTTATACCACCCAAGGGCTGAAACAAACGTAATGAAGTAAACTTTAAGTACCATATACAGGGAGACCTTTCCCCTTTATCTTACATTGTGCCAAACATATAAAAATGACTTGGATGTACAAAAATGGCTTTTAATAAATTTAGTTTAATTTAAAATTCTGATAGCTGAACTCACACATATGCAGCAAACATATTCCTTCTAGAATTGATGTTGTCACTCTCTCTGGGATTTCTTTTTTTTTTTTTTTTTAGATTTGTTTTCTTGTAAAGCAAGTTGAGAGATGAGAATTTTTAAGTCTTTATTGAATTTTGTTACAATATTGCTTATGCCTTATGTTTTGGTTTTTTGGCCATGAGGCATGTGGGATCTTTGACCCACGAGGCATCCTGAGTCCCTGACCAGGGATCGAACCTGCACCCCTTGCACTGGAAGGCGAAGTCTTAACCACAGGACTACCAGGGAGGTCCCTCTCTAGGGTTTCTTGATCGTCTTGGAGAACAAAGCCATGTTTCTATGATGCACACAGCACAGAGGTATTTGGAAATGTAAAATATTGTATTTGAATTTTATTGCCACTTAAATAAAAAGAGTTCTCTGGATAGGATTTTCCTCATACTTAACTTGTCCTTGAGAAAAGTGCACTACGTTTTGCAGGCCACAGAAAACAAGCTGTCAACTAGACAACCTAGTTATTTATAATCCCAACTCTTTCTAAGGAGGGTGGGTCCCATTACACGCAGGCCCTGTTTTGTTACTGAGCCCCCTGTTGAGTGTGGGTGTGAAAATCTGGGGGTGGCAGATTGACTAGAGTTCTGTAGAGTAGAATGGAGAGGAACTTAAGGTTCCTGGTGGAAAATCAAGGAGACAGGAGTCAGGGTTCTGAATACTACAGGAAGTCTCAATGCAGAAAGAGGGGAACTAGAGAAAAATACTGAAAAGTAACTACTAGTTTTTTGCAATGTGTTGAGGAATTTGAACTCTGAACTCATTTCCTAAGTCATGTGATTTCATTTTGAATAAAAAAAAAGATGCTTTCATTATTTTGTATATTCTGCTAAAGAAAAACATTATATATGTTCTTTAATACTTAAGATGTTTATTTTTAAAAGATTTTTTAAATCAAAATAGGGATCATAAACTTTCCCAAATCAGAAATGTCTTGTTCCTTCCAAGGATGAAAGGCCTGGTACCTTGTAATAAGAATCATCATTTCCTTGTATTTACCTCTCAGAGAAAAAGGCATACAGTGAACTCTACTGCCTCGATCAACAGCTAGAATTTATCCTTGGCAAGCAAAAGATCTTTAAAAAATGATTTCTGCTCACAACATTAGAGCGGATTACATTTTAAATAAGAAAATGTTCAAATATAGCATTCTGTCTTTATAGCATGGTTCTGACTTGTTTGCATAAACAAATGGATATTCTTGTTTTTATGTATTTCTAGAAAATAGGAATCTAGAGGAAAGGTAGACTCATCCTGTAAGCCCCCCAAAAGGGTAAAATAATGCAATTTATCTGCTTAGCCTTCTAACCTGCTTTGTTAAAACCTCAGTTTCTCATTGCATCAAATTGGAATAATGCCTACCTCCACAACATTCACAGGAATATTATGAAGACAGAAGATAAGGAGAACTTTCGAGGTTCTATGCATTCATTGAAGGAATAACTTGCTAATTGCTTTTTCTTTTTTAACTACAGAGGTAAGATTACAAAAGTCTTAGTACAGAGGTATAAATTTTATGAAAAATGAAAATCCCATTTTACCTCCCCCTTACCCACCAAATTCTGCTCCCCTCTTCAAAAGTAATTATTTTCAATTATTAGAGACTATTTTCTCTATCCTTTTGTTGATAATTTCTAATTTTATTGCATTATGATCTGAGCACATGGTCTAAACTATTTCTGGTTTTTGGAATATACTGAAATTGGAGGGGAGGGGAGCTCTATTTTTGTGTGTGTGTGTGTGCGGTACGCGGGCCTCTCACTGTTGTGGCCTCTCCCGTTGCGGAGCACAGGCTCCGGACGCGCAGGTTCAGCGGCCATGGCTCACGGGCCCAGCCGCTCCGCGGCATGTGGGATCTTCCCGGACCAGGGCACGAACCCGCGTCCCCTGCATCGGCAGGCGGACTCTCAACCACTGTGCCACCAGGGAAGCCCGGGGAGCTCTATTAATGCTTACTTTTTCTTTTCACATATTTTTCATGAAGGTTTGAAAAGGATGTGGATTTCCTATATGTGGGTTATAAAGATAGAGGCAGCTATAAAGGTACCTTAGATCAAGCTTGTTGCTTGTTACTGAAATTTTACTTATTTTGACTTATTTTTTTTCCAGCTGATCTTTCAAATTCTGAGAGAAGTATACTGTTTCCAACTGTGATTTCAGGTAAGTTACTGTCTCTCTGTACTCTTTTAGCAGCTTTTTCTTCATGGCTATTGTATCTTCTCTGTGAGCTGTTCATATAAAATATCCCTTTTGTTTATCAAATATTTTTGGCTTTAAATCTACTTTTTGATGTCTTGCTATACATGCTTTAGTTTCGTTAGATTGTTTCGCATATGCTTTTCTTTTCAACCTTTCTGTACCATTTTGTTTAGTGTTGCCTCTAAACCATATCTAAATATTGTTGTTTACCCAATCTGAAAATCTCCATCCTTTAATAGAGAAATTATACCCATCAACAAACACCTTATTAATAAATATAATTAAATAATATTAAAATTATTACCCATTTAAACATAACCAATATAACTAATGACATATTTGTCCTTATTCCTACTACCTAGTTTATGTTTTCTATGACTATGCTTTCTTGTTCTCTCTTTTGCCCCCCTTTGCCCTGTTGAACTTTTTGAGCTACTGATGTTCTATTTTATTCCTTTTCTTCTATTTGGAAGTTATAGAGCCTATTTATATTATTCAGCGATTACTTACACTTTTGTCACACATATTTATACTTAAATTTTTCAAACACATTTAAAATTAATTAGTATCTACATTCTCTTGCTGTACAAGGGGAACCTGCAACATGATGAGCCTCGAGAACATATTAAATGAAATAATCCTGTCACAGAAAGCAAAATACTGCATAAATACTGCATATATGAAGTATCTAAAGTAGTTTAAATCATAGAAATAGAAAGTAAAAAAGTGATTGCTGACAGCTGGAGGAAGTGGGGAGGAAGGACTTGTATTTAATGGGTGTAGAGTTTCAGGTTTGCAGGATAAAAAGTTCTCTTGATCCTTTGCATTTCAATGTGAATACACTTAACAGTACTGAACTGTACACACAGAAAAATGGTTAAGATGGTAAATTTAATCTTATGTGCTTTTTACCACAATAAAAAAAGTATTTTCACTCACTAGTTTGAAGATACTGCTCAGTTTTCTTCTTATATTCCAGGTGGTTGATTAGAAAAAAGCCTGATGTAAATCTGTTTCTCATTCATTAGTAATTAACAATCTATTCCTTTCTGGAAGCTATTAGAATTTTTACCTTATCCTTGGTATTCTAATCTTAATGTGCTCTGTCTAGGTAGGTGTCTTTTTTCATGTACCATGTTTAACATTTGCTGTCTCTTTCAGTAAGAGGAATAAGATCATTCTTCCACTCTGGGAGATTCTTTTCTATTAATGATTTGAGTATTCCATTCCCTCTTTCTGGAACTTCCTTGGACCCTCAACTGATTCCTTCATGTCTCTTAACTCTTCTCTTTTAGATATCATGTCTTTATAATTTTGGTCTCTATCATGGGCAATATTCTTATCTTTACTTTTCAGACCATTAAGTTGTTCTTTACATATGCCCATTTTATGGTTATGCCTATCTACTGGATTTTATTTTGCAATGATACTTTTAATTTCTACACATTATTTTTTATTTTTAAATTGTTCTCTTTCCATAACAACCTATTCTTGATTTATTAATGCCTTTTTTCTATAAAGTTATTTATTTAGTTTTGGCTGTGTTGGGTCTTTCTCTAGTTGCGGCGAGCAGGAGCTACTCTTTATTGCAGTGCGCGGGCTTCTCGTTGCAGTGGCTTCTTTTGTTGCGGAACACGGGCTCTAGGCACGCAGGCTTCAGTAGTTGTGGCACATGGGCTTAGTAGTTGTGGCTCACGGGTTTAGTTGCTCCGCGGCATGTGGGATCTTCCCGGACCAGGGCTTGAACCTGTGTCCCCTCCATTGGCAGGCGGATTCTTAACCACTGTACCACCAGGGAAACCCTATGAATGCCTTTTGAATATCTCTAAGGATACTAAGAACACTTTCTAAAAATATTTTTCCATTTTATTTATTTATTTTTGGCCGCTCTGCCTGGCATGTGGGATCTTAGTTTCCCAACCAGGGATTGAACCCATGCCCCCTGCACTGGAAGGGCAGTGTCTCAACCACTGGACCGCCACGGAAGTCCCTAAATTATTTTTTATGTTCTTCAACTTATTTCTTTTACATCTTATGTCATTGGATTTTATTACCCACTAATCCTTTATTATTGTTGTCATTATTGTCCTCCAGATCACCCACTCTCATTTGAAAAGTCAAACATCTGGTTCATTGTCACTCTATCCAACAGTCTTGTTTCCATGTCTACAACAGTTTCCATACCTACAAGGATGAACTTCTCAAAGCCTTACACTCCACCTTACCTTAGCCATTAACACTAATAGTCATGCCTTAGATATTGCTAACAATTTCCACCCCTCCATGATCTTGATTTAACATATTCTATTCTCAAACTACCATGTTGGGGTACTCTCTCTACCTCCCCAACTTCAACAATACCTTCATTCAATATGGATCTCCATTCCATTAATCCTACCATATTTTTGCTTTCCGTCACTCCTGTGTAAGCTTTTCCTGCCTCCTAAATCACCTTAAATTTCATAATCAATCATTACATTAACTCCCTTGCATATGCTTTCAATTCCTTTGCCTCACTGTTACTTAATTATAGTCACTTAACCAAATGTTAAGATGTAAAAATCCAATTTTCTGCCTACTTCAAACCTACACCTAGGCAACTGAACATGGCTGAATGATCTCACTATAAATCTAAATGAGTCCTTAATGGTGCCCAGCAATCATACTATAGTTCCCTAGTCCATTTGTTCTCCTACTCACAGATATCTCATTCCTTTCAAATATTTCAGCACATCCACCCACATCCTCAGTCTCAGCCGATGACTTTGTTTCTTATCTCGCTGAGAAAATTGAAGCAATCATAAGAGAACTTCCTCTTCCACCAGTGGACCTCCCTAATTACCAATACCTATACCATATGCTGTGCTTTCCTACCTTTTACTATAAATAAATGACTCACATTCTTATTTAAGGCCATGACTCCTCTAGGACAAGTCCAATCTTTCAAGGACAAGATTCAGAACTCTTTCTTCTCTCTTCTATATCACCAAATTTTTATTCTCTGTGCCCTTATCATCAGCAGACAAACATATATTTATGTCTCCCATCTTTCAAAACAAACATACTTTTCTTCATGAATTTGTTATGTGGCACTAGATAACTAATATAGTGACAATGTGTTCTACATAAATGAATCCTCCAAACTTATTGCAGTAAATATTGTTTCATCATTTTAACAATTCTAATGGGTTACTTGGGAATTGGGGCAAAATGGAAGGAGATTTCAAACATAAAGCGTTTGCTTTCAAAACACGTAAAAGTGGGAATAACAAGAACACCAAAACAGGGCTTTGAACTCACTGTTCTTGGAACAGTCAGAGCAGCCAACCTGGTGGATAAGAACTAAGGCAGTAAACGGGTTCAGGGCATCTTGTGAAGAACCTGAGGTTACAATCCCAGACTTCATCCACAGTGAGACAGAAGCCATGCTGAACTTTTCCAACTGGAAACTGGTGTGATCAAAATGCTTGACGGAAGGTAACCTCAAGTTCAAGTGGAGATAGACTGCTGATTACAGAGCTAAGAGGGTATCAGTGAAGCAAAGGAGTAACTAAGGATACCGTTACTGGGCAAGAGTAGCAGAAAGAAAGGAAAAGTCTTAATCTGTGCCGGAGGAGGGTAGAAAGAACAGTCAATAAATTCTATTGTAAGCTTTTGAGACATATTTCATGCAATTTCTTTGTAATGATTGTTACTTTGTGGCTCAAGAACTGGATATGATTGGCTCAATTTGCCTTTTTGTTTCCTGAGGAATTTCCAAACTGTTCCTCCAGAATTTGTGCATTTTGGGAAGACTCCAGCTCTCAGAGCCACCTATGGCTTTCAACTCCTTTGTCTGCTTGGTTCATTCCATTTATCATCTCATTCTTCCACTCATATCAACACAGACAAGGAACTTAGCCCCTTTCCTTGGTGTCCTTTTCCCCTACAATACATTAAACATTTCATTCCCTTATATCAGGCTTTCGAGTGTTATACAGTAGGCTTTACTAAAGTTTTGGGAGAGGTGACAATAGTTTATACCATAAGCAATGTAACATTAAACGTTAGATACGCCTGTTCTTTAAAAAGTCAGTCAGCTAATTTTATCCATTGGTCTCCAGGTTCTTGCCATATTACCTTGCTTCTTTTTTTCTCTTTCACCTCCTCTCTCTCTTGTTCCATCCCAAGCAACTTATCAAAGTATTTTCCAAAGCATAGATTGATCTCTCCCTCAGAGGAATTTTGGTGCCAGGTGTTAAGATAATTGGGCTTGGGGCTTCCCTGGTGGCGCAGTGGTTGGGAGTCCCCCTGCCGATGCAGGGGACACGGGTTCGTGCCCCGGTCCGGGAGGATCCCACATGCCGCGGAGCGGCTGGGCCCATGAGTCATGGCCACTGAGCCTGCGGGTCCGGAGCCTGTGCTCCACAACGGGAGAGGCCACAACAGTGAGAGGCCCGCGTACCGCAAAAAAAAAAAAAAAAAGATAATTGGGTTTTACTTTGCTGTACTTGATTGGCTGATTGGTACAAGAAATCAGTTACAGGTTTGTGTTGAAGATCATTACACAATTCCTAGATACTAAAAGGGTGACATAAATCAAAGGATGAGAATTTTTATGGTCAGAATGGAAGATGTGACATTATATTATATACTAAGGACACTGCATAGTTCTAAATAAGAGGAATAAATTCAAAAGTAAATATGTACCCTGGACACCACTGAAAGTAACTAGTATATCAATTCCTTGTCCTAAAATCTGCCAATAAATAATTAAGCATTATTGTGCCTTTCCTGTATGAACTATATTTCAGATAACCAAATTGCCATATTTGATGAGCAAAAGTTTGTTTTTAAAAGAATTCCAGGGCTTCCCTGGTGGCGCAGTGGTTGAGAGTCTGCCTGCCGATGCAGGGGACATGGGTTCGTGCCCCGGTCCGGGAGGATCCCACATGCCGCGGAGCGGCTGGGCCCGTGAGCCATGGCCGCTGAGCCTGCGCGTCCAGAGCCTGTGCTCCGCAACGGGAGAGGCCACAGCAGTGAGAGGCCCGCGTACGGAGAAAAAAAAAAAAAAAAAAATTCCAACTAATAAATGTGTAATGAATGACAGAATTTAAAAAATCATTCTGTAAGTGGTAATGAAATAACTGAATCAGGCAACAATAACCAATATATAAAACCATGAGAAGAAAGGTTGGTGGGGAACTTTAAATGGGAAGTTCAGGTTATCACTATCTGAATCTTCTGATCAATCTTAGTGTCACTCAAACTGGGGCAAACAGCCATTACATGCCTTCTGAGTTGATATATATAGGACACTATATACATGACAGGTATTTTCATGATTTTTGGGGGGAGGCATGAATTATTTCAAAGTCTGAACTTGTTATTATAAAATCATAAACACGCTGAGTTAGGTTTACTTTCTAGGTGAATTCAAAATTATCATTTCCATTCAAAAAAGTACTTAATGAGTACCTTTTATGTTATAGGCACTTTGCTAGATTTTGTAGATTCAAAGGTTAAAGGCTTTAAACCCCATTTTCAAGGAGTCTCATGAATGACCAAACTCTCCCAATCAACATCATAAGATGTAAATGCAACAGTGGAGGCTATGTAAATTGCCACCCGCTCTCCTGAGGCTAACAGAGCAGACTTCAGAGAGGAGTGGATGCCAAAGACCAGATATAAATGGTGAGCATCTCACCAAGCTGACAACGGAGAGAATGCAGTTACATAAGGAATAACAAGCACCAAAAATAAGAGTAATGAGAAAATATAGCATATTCATGAAATGTCCAGTGGTTTGGTTTGGCTAAAATAAAAGGGATTCTTGATGTGGTGAGAAGGTGGTAAGTTTTCAGGAGATGACTTGAAAATTATGCACAGGTGGGTTAGATTATGAAGTAATTTGTAGGTTATATTAAAGATTTTAAATTTTATATGATAGATGTTGGGTTGCCACTGCCTTTTTTTTAAGCGGAAGAGGGGCATATTTTATTTGCTTATGACTGAAATCACTTGGAAGTCTTAAGGAAGATGAGTTGAAGATGGTAAGAGAGCAAGGCAACAAGAAGGGGAGGATGGGAGATTTAGAAGAGAGAAAAGCTGACGTCCAAATTTTAAACACAGATGATAGATTGTATCATCTAAAAAAAATGTGTAGAGAAAACATCTCTCCCAGAGCTTCCTCATCTATTTGGCATGTCCTAATTAAGCAATAAGGATTCCTAGAACATTATTGAAATGTCATAGCCTAGAAATGTCATTATTTCACAACAAAAAGAACTGGAGTCTAGTAGGTTCTTCTCTGGTATGAGAACTAAACTTAGTTTCAGAATTTATTTACATAAGGAATAAAATTGGGTTATTTACACTCATCCAGCATGAGGAAAGAAAAGGACACGAGATGTGGTGATATATGTTGGGATGAGCTCTGCATTCTAATGACATCTTTAACAGTGCTCTTTTATAGCAGCACACTTGTACCAGCTGTTGAGTGGTTTTACTTATATCCATTTTAGCCTGTGCATTTAAATGACACATACCACCATGTTTCCTATTTTTAGAATATTATTTGGACCTGTAAGTTATACAATATTCTGAAGTACATATCTTCAACATCAAGCACAAAGACCAAATGGATGGAAACGATTTCTTGCACCCAGTGATTTATTTAAGTTTCCACCTGGCTCTTGAATTTCTATGCAATATTTAAATCTGTATAATATAAAAAAGCCATGCCTGATTCTAAAACATGTCCATGGGCTTAGGAAACATGCAATTTAATAGAAAGACAATACACACACCTGTATTTCCTATAGGTTGCTTGGCAATAAACATGGATATATTTTCCCAGCAATGCTTTACCTATTCCTATCCAAAACTACATTTTAAAATGTTTTTTCTCATTTCTTCTTAGCACATTTCTTTGTGGTCCAGTAGAACTAAGGGGTAGAGATGAAAAGTAAGTGAGGAGAATGAAAGTAAGGCAGGAAAGGCTAGCAGTAAAAGCACAAAGGGAGGTGGAGAAATAAAGAGAAAGGACTATGTGTCTCCCTTTGAATACAATGAGGGTTCTTGGAGGTCAATGCCCATCATTTCAAACATCTATGAAGAAAAAATTCCAAAGGAGAGACTTATCAATGAGTCACTAAACTGGAAAATAATTGCGGAAAGTTAGCCAGAGTAAATAAAATGGCCATTACCTTAAAAGGAGACAAATGAAATGAAATGAATTTCAGAGTATTTACTCTGTGCGGTAAAACTCCAGTCCAGCATGAAGTACAAAGGCTGTGGGGCGATAGAGGCCTGGATTTCAAACTTCCAACTCTTCCACTTACCAGCAGCCTAACTTTAAGCAAATCATTTAATCTTCTAAGGTCTGAGTGTTCATCTTTTACATGGAAATAAGAATACCTAACTCAGGGCTGTGCTGAGAATTATTGGGCAGCATTTTGTGTGCCATTAGTGCACTACTAAATGGTAGCTATTAAGCAACAGGCACTAGCAGTGACTTAGTGGCCCTGGTATACTCAATAAGACATAGCAAGTTGTCTTTGCAGGAGTTATTCTAGGGCAGGCAGGGTAAATGGAGAAGGGCATTAATGTTTATGATTGGGTTAAAACATGAAAACAAAGATTATGCTTTGGATGAAAAAAAGGAAGTATGACATCTGGTTAGTAAAAGCAAAGTCAGTCTTGTTTTGTGGGGATAAATAATCATTATTCCTCGAAGGCTGCATAAAAAAGGCTTTTTGCCCAGTTGTTCTGGACAATGTCTGATGTTGGTATACATGGTTTCTCAATCATGACCTGCTAGACATTTCTGGAGAAGTTAAACTACCCAAACCATTTTCACTCATCTTTTTCCCTTATTCAATAAATGTGTTAGATGTATGAATGAATCAATCAACCAACCAATCAATGGATCAATCAGTTAATCAACCAATTCCTAGATTAGAAACCCAAGGTACCATCCACCTTATGTATAAAGTATAGCATTACTCTATCAATAAAATCACTGGACAAATAAAGTCATAGCTATTAGACATGGCATTCTTCAACAAGCTACTCTGAATTAAATGAATTCTATTTTTCTTTGGCCTATTTTTTAAATATGCCACAAGCACAAGCTGCTGCAGAAGTGTCCAAAAGGCAAGTAACTTTCACTCGAGTCTAATGGTTGCCATTCATTATCTAAAGCTATTCCAACAGCAGAGATCAACGCCCAGCTCTTGGTGACCTGGAAGCCCTCCAGGAATCAATTTGCATTAGGCAAGCTTTGCCTGCCTCACAGGACTTGCTTCTTCTCAAACCTCCCCTACCCTGCCCTGATTAGCAATCTGTTCCTTCTGGTATGAATCTGATCCCATCCTTCAGGTTTCCTCCACTCCTTCCCTGCAAAACACATAAAATGACTCCATCTGAAATACAGCAAAATGTCATTAGAAGGTGCTTCACGATGCCAAATTTGGTTACACTGAACGTCAAATCACAGTATGTCAGGATAGGAAAAGCACTGTTAGGCATGCCATCCTGTTCCCTCTCATCCATGTTTTAAAGGGGGCCACTATTGAATGTGCTAATGATCCAAATGGTCTTAAGATACATCCCTGTCATCCAGAATTAATCAAGACACTGTGTCATTTCATGAGCAGGTGGCCTCCATGTTTGATATCACGAAAGGCATTCCTCAACTTAGGTCCCTACTCCCTAATACTAATCCACGATGGCAGTCCTAGAACCAACTCTGCCACTGACTAGTTGAGTCAATGTAGTAAAAGTGACTTGGGCTTTTGTGCCTCAGTGTCTTCATTTATAAAATAGAGATAATAATGGCACCTCCCTCTAAAGGTTGTGTTGAAGATTAAATGAATCAATACATATAAAACCTTAGAACAGGGCTTGGCACATAGTAAGGATTCTAGAGGAAAACAGCTGTGAGGAATTTTGAGTTCTATCTAATTGGAGAGCCACATTTGGATATAGGGTTACTGCCACTCATGATTTATGAATTCTTTGGCTCTGAAGTGCAGCTTACTTAGAAAGTTGTATAAATGAAACCATGTCATCCATAGCTTAAAAAGAATGTGGTAGGGTGAGGAAAGACAGGTATTCCCAGCAGAATCTATAAATATTTATTATCTGCAGAAAAGTTATATGCCACCAGAGAGCACTGACATTCTTTTTCTTCATTCACATTGATGGAGCTTGAATTTCCAAACCACAGGCCATCTTGTCCCTTGGTTTTGTTGTCACAGTCCAGAGTTGTGATACTGTTTATTACTGAAGGTGGGCTTTGCATGAAACTCAGATGTCAGCTCCCAGAGCTTCCCATCTGGCTACATGAGAGTCTTTTGCAGTGCTTGCTAAACATATAGATTCTGAGGCCCATTTCTGAAGATTTTGATTCAGGAAGTCTTGGGATAGCGCTTGGGGATCTGGTAATTCTGAAATACAATCCAGGTTTAAGAATTACCCCCTGCCAAACAGTATAACATTTTTTTTTTCATTGAAGAAGAAATAGCCACTTTCTCTGAGAATATTTCATTTATTTTCTTCATCCAATTACACTAATGAGTCTTGGAGTTACCTAGTTTGTTGTGTTTCTTCATCATGTTCCAAAGAGACCACTCCAAACTCTCGACCACATGATGCATTTAACAAGAAGTCTAGCTATCTTATAGACCATAGTGGATATCCACAGTTTCCATGTTCTCCTTCCTTCTAACCTCATAGTCACGATTTTGGCAGAATTGACCTATCTCCAGCTCCAGTGTCACTGTAGGGAAGGTTCTGAATGGGTCCAGTCAATCTGTGCCTCTTATCTTCTTGGCCACAAGAATGGATACAAACTTAATTTGGACAAATGTCATGAGATATTTTTGGAGACTTTTTAGAAACAAGCATCCTCTCTCTCTCTGTGTCTCTCTGTCTCTCTCTCTGTCTCTCTGCCTCTCTCTCTCTCTCTCTCTGTGTCTGTCTCTCTCTCTCCATAACTGCCAGAAAAGAAGTCTCTCTGTCACACCAAAAATGAAGAAGTCAACCACTTCCACTGCCACCACCCTGGAATGAGCCAATGGCGAATCCTCTAGATAGAGTTGACAGTCAGAGGAGTCCTATATCCTCCAGAAACAGGCCTATCAGGAACAGACTTATTTTAGTAATCCTGCAGCATCCTTTTATTGTCTGGAAGCAGGCTGTCCAAAAGGGCGCTTTGGGGTGAATGGAGTGACAAATTTTAAAATACAGCAGTTGAGCCCATCAATTATGATCCCTGCAGCCAGAGATTGGGGAAGTTCATTGTTTATGGCCACTACACCATTTTAGTTTTTGTTTTGTTTGTGGGTTTTTTTTTCTGTTTCTTCATTTGTCCTAGCATTATAGACAATACTGTCATCTATATTCCTTACTTGGTTTATTGCTTTGATCATACATTAGCCTCAGGGGCCTACTGACCTGGATGAGAACTTCCTTCTCTAATCCCCAGACCAGCCAAACCTCACTCCATGACCAGTAAAGCAAGAGGGTGAAGTTGAAGGCAATAAGACTTAACTCTCTTCTATATATGAGAAAACAGGGGCACAGTATAGACGGCAGACACTGAATTAGATGCTAGGAAACCTGCCCAAACTCTTACCTAACTGGCATAGTCCAGATAAATAGTTTAGACAATATAAACCCCAGTATTTCCACCTGTAAAATGAGGATAATAATATTTTTATAAAATAAGAATAGTTACATTTACATAAACAAATGGATTGCTACCAAGATCAAAACAGCTACTATAAAAAACGAGACCATCTTACACAAATATAAGGAAAACCCTATACAAAAATGGGTATAAATAGAACAAACGACTCGTGCCCTGATGATAGGGTTAAAATAATTTAGGGGGGTTCACATCTCCATTCTTTTTTTTTTTTAATTTTTTTATTGATTTATTTCATTTTTTAACATCTCTATTAGAGTATAATTGCTTTACAATGGTGTGTTAGTTTCTGATTTATATCAAAGTGAATCAGCTATACATATACATATATCCCCATAGTTCCTCTTGCATCTCCCTCCCACTATCCTTATCCCACCACTCTAGGTGGTCACAATGCACTGAGCTGATCTCCCTGTGCTATGTGGCTGCTTCCCACTAGCTATCTATTTTATATTTGGTAGTGTATATATGTCCATGCCACTCTCTCACTTCGTCCCAGCTTACCTTCCCCCCCCCCGGCCCCGTGTCCTCAAGTCCATTCTCTACAGCTGTGTCTTTATTCTTGTCCTGTCCCTAGGTTCTTCAAAACCTTTTTTTTTTTTTTAGATTCCATATACATGTGTTAGCATATGGTATTTGTTTTTCTCTTCCTGACTTACTTCACTCTGTATGACAAACTCTGGATCCAGCCACCTCACTACAAATAACTCAATTTTGTTTCTCTTTATGGCTGAATAATATTCCATTGTATATATGTGCCACATCTTGTTTATCCATTCATCTGTCAATGGACACATAGGTTGCTTCCATTTCCTGGCTATTGTGAAGAGAGCTGCAATGAATATTGTGGTACATGACTCTTTTTGAAGTATGGTTTTCTCAGGATATATGCCCAGTAGTGGGATTGCTGGGTCATATGGTAGTTCTATTTGTAGTTTTTTAAGGAACCTCCACACTGCTCTCCATAGTGGCTGTATTAATTTACATTCCCACCAACAGTGCAAGAGGGTTCCCTTTTCTCCACATCCTCTCCAGCATTTATTGTTTCTAGATTTTCTGATGATGGCCATTCTGACTGGTGTGAGGTGATACCTCATTGTAGTTTTGATTTGCATTTCTCTAATGATTAGTGAAGTTGAGCATCCTTTCATGTGTTTATTGGCAACCTGTATATCTTCTTTGGGAAAATGTCTATTTAGGTCTTCTGCCCAATTTTGGATTGGGTTGTTTGCTTTTTCTTTTTTTTTTTTCATTTTTTTTTTTGCAGTACACGGGCCTCTCACTGTTGTGGCCTCTCCCGTTGCGGAGCACAGGCTCCGGACGCGCAGGGTCAGCAGCCATGGCTCACGGGCCCACCTGCCCTGTGGCACGTGGGATCCTCCCAGACCGGGGCACGAACCCGTGTCCCCTACATCGGCAAGCAGACTCTCAGCCACTGCGCCACCAGGGAAGCCCTGTTTGCTCTTTTGATACTGAGCTGCATGAGCTGCTTGTAAATTTTGAAGATTAATCCTTTGTCAGTTGCTTCATTTGCAAATATTTTCTCCCATTCTGAGGGTTGTCTTTTCATCCTGCTTATGTTTTCCTTTCCTGTGCAAAAGCATTTAAGTTTCATTAGGTCCCATTTGTTTATTTTTGTTTTTATTTCCATTTGTCTAGGAGGTGGGTCAAAAAGGATCTTGCTGTGATTTATCTCATAGAGTGTTCTGCCTAAGTTTTCCTCTAAAAGTTTTATACTGTCTGGCCTTACACTTAAGTCTTTAATCCATTTTGAGTTTATTTTTGTGTATGGTGTTAGGGAGTTTTCTAATTTCTTTCTTTTACATGTAGCTGTCCAACTTTCCCAGCACCACTTACTGAAGAGGCTGTTTTTCTCCATTGTATATTCTTGCCTCCTTTACCAAAAATAAGGTGACCAGATGTGTGTGGGTTTATATCTGGGCTTCCTATCCTGTTCCATTGATCTATATTTCTGTTTTTGTGCCAGTACCATACTGTCTTGATTACTGTAGCTTTGTAGTATAGTCTGAAGTCAGGGAGCCTGATTCCTCCAGCTCCGTTATTCTTTCTTAAGATTGCTTTCGCTATTTGGGGTCTTTTGTGCTTCCATAGAAATTGTGAAATTTTTTGTTCTGGTTTGTGAAAAATGCCGTTGGCAGTTTGATAGGCATTGCATTGAATCTGTAGTCATTTTCACAATATTGATTCTTCCAATCCAAGAACATGGTATATCTCTCCATCTGTTTGTATCATCTTTCATTTCTTTCATCAGTGTCTTATAGTTTTCTGCATACAGGTCTTTTGTCTCCTTAGGTAGGTTTATTCCTAGGTATTTTATTCTTTTTGTTGCAGTGGTAAATAGGAGTGTTTCCTTAATTTCTCTTTCAAATTTTTCATCATTAGTGTATAGGAATGAAAGAGACTTCTGTGCATTAATTTTGTATCCTGCTACTTTACCAAATTCATTGATTAGCTCTAGTAGTTTTCTGGTAGCATCTTTAGGATTCTCTATGTATAGTATCATGTCATCTGCAAACAGTGACCACTTTACTTCTTCTTTTCCAATTTGGATTCCTTTTATTTTTTTTCTTCTCTGACTGCTGTAGCTGAACCTTCCAAAACTATGTTGAATAATAGTGGTGAGAGTGGACAACTTTGTCTTGTTCCTGATCTTAGAGGAAATGGTTTCAGTTTTTCACCATTGAGATGATGTTTGCTGTGGGCTTGTCATATATGGTCTTTATTAATGTTGAGATAAGTTCCCTCTATTCCTATTTTCTGGAGGGTTTTTATCATAAATGGGTGTTGAATTTGGTCAAAAGATTTTTCTGCATCTATTGAGATGATCATATGGATTTTCTCCTTCAATTTGTTAATATGGTGTATCACGTTGATTGATTTGCATATATTGAAGAATCCTTGCATTCCTGGGATAAACCCCACTTGAACATGGTGTATGATCCTTTTAATGTGCTTTTGGATTCTGTTTGCTAGTATTTTGTTGAGGATTTTTGCATCTATGTTCAGCAGTGATATTGGCCTGTAGTTTTCTTTCTTTGTGACATCTTTGTCTGGTTTTGGTCAGGGTGATGGTGGCCTCGTCGAGTGAGCTTGGGAGTATTCCTCCCTCTGCTATATTTTGGAAGACTTTGAGAAGGATAGGTGTTAGCTCTTCTCTAAATGTTTGATAGAATTCACCTGTGAAACCATCTGGTACTGGGATTTTGTTTGTTGGAAGATTTTTAATCACCGTCTCAACTTCAGTGCTTGTGATTGGTCTGTTTATACTTTCTATTTCTTCTTGGTTCAGTCTTGGAAGGTTGTGCTTTTCTAAAAATTTGTCCATTTCTTCCAGGTTGTCCATTTTATTGGCATATAGTTGCTTGTAGTAATCTCTCATGATCGTTTGTATTGCTGCAGTATCAATTGTTACTTCTCCTTTTTCATTTCTAATTCTATTGATTTGAGTCTTCTTCCTTTTTTTCTTGATGAATCTGGCTAATGGTTTATCAATTTTGTTTATCTTCTCAAAGAACCAGCTTTTAGTTTTATTGATCTTTGTTATTGTGTCCTTCAGTTCTTTTTCATTTATTTCTGATCTGATCTTTATGATTTCTTTCCTTCTGCTAACTTTTGTGTTTTTCTGTTCTTTCTCTAATTGCTCTATGTGTAAGGTTAGGTTGTTTATTTGAGATGTTTCTTGTTTCTTGAGGTAGGATTGTATTGCTTTAAACTTCCCTCTAAGAACTGCTTTTGCTGCATTGCATAGGTTTTGGGTCATCGTTTTTTCATTGTCATTTATTTCTAGGTATTTTTTGATTTCCTCTTTGATTTCTTCAGTGATCTCTTGGTTATTTAGTAGTGTATTGTTTAGCCTCCATGTGTTTGTATTTTTTACAGATTTTTTCCTGTAATTGATATCTAGTCTCATAGCATTGTGGTTGGAAAAGATACTTCATATGATTCAATTTTCTTAAATTTACCAAGGCTTGATTTGTGACCTAAGATATGACTTATCCTGGAGAGTGTTCCATGAGCACTTGAGAAGAAAGTGTATTCTGGATGGAATGTCCTATAAATATCAATGAAGTCTATCTTGTTTAATGTATCATTTAAAGCTTGTATTTCCTTATTTATTTTCATTTTGGATGATCTGTCCATTGGTGAAAGTGGGGTGTTAAAAGTCCTCTACTACGATTGTGTTACTGTCGATTTCCCCTTTTATGGCTATTAGCATATGCCTTATGTATTGAGGTGCTGCTATGTTGGGTGCATAAATATTTACAATTGTTTTATCTTTTTCTTGGATTGATCCCTTGATCATTATGTAGTGTCCTTCTTTGTCTCTTCTAACAGTCTTCATTTTAAAGTCTATTTTGTCTGATATGAGAATTGCTACTCCAGCTTCTTTTGATTTCCATTTGCACGAAATATCATTTTCCATCCCCTCACTTTCAGTCTGTATGTGTCCCTAGGTCTGAAGTGGGTCTCTTTTAGACAGCATATATACAGGCCTTGTTTGTGTATCCATTCAGCCAGTCTATGTCTTTTGCTGGGAGCATTTAATCCATTTACATTTAAGATAGTTACCGACATGTATGTTCCTATTACCATTTTCTTAATTGTTTTGGGTTTGTTATTGTAGGTCTTTTCCTTCTCTTGTGTTTCCTGCATAGAGAAGTTCCTTTAGCATTTTTTGGAAAGCTGGTTTGGTGGTACTGAAATCTCTTAGCTTTTGCTTCTCTGTAAAGGTTTTAATTTCTCCATCGAATCTGAATGAGATCCTTGCTGGGTAGAGTAATCTTGGTGGTAGGTTTTTCCCTTTCATCATTTTAAATATGTCCTGCTACTCCTTTGTGGCTTGCAGAGTTTCTGCTGAAAGATCAGCTGTTAACCTTATGGGGATTCCCTTGTATGTTATTTGTTGTTTTTCCCTTGCTGGTTTTAATATTTTTTCTTTTTATTTAATTTTTGACAGTTTGACTAATATGTGTCTTGGCGTGTTTCTCCTTGGATTTATCATGTGTGGGACTCTCTGTGCTTCTTGGACTTGATTGACTATTTCCTTTCCCATATTAGGGACATTTTCAATTATAATCTCTTCAAATATTTTCTCAGTACCTTTCGTTTTCTCTTCTTCTTCTAGGACCCGTATAATTCGAATATTGGTGTGGTTAATGTTGTCCCAGAGGTCTCTGTGACTGTCCTCTATTCTTTTCATTCTTTTTTCTTTATTCTGCTCTGCGGTAGTTATTTCCAGTATTTTATCTTCCAGGTCACTTATCCGTTCTTCTGCTTCAGTTTTTCTGCTATTGATTCCTTCTAGAGAATTTTTAATTTCATTTATTGTGTTATTCATCATTGTTTGTTTGCTCTTTAGTTCTTCTAGGTCCTTGTTAAACGTTTCTTGAATTTTCTCCATTCTATTTCCAAGATTATGGATCATGTTTACTATCATTACTCTGAACTCTTTTTCAGGTAGACTGCCTAGTTTGTCTTCCTTTGTTTGGTCTGGTGGGTTCTTATTTTGCTCCTTGATCTGTTGCTGCGTATATCTCTGCCTTCTCATTTTGCTTCACTTACTGTGTTTGGGGTCTCCTTTTCACAGGCTGCAGGTTCATAGTTCCTCTTGTTTCTCGTGTCTGCCCCCAGTGGCTAAGTTTGGTTCAGTGGGTTGTGTAGGCTTCCTGGTGGAGGGGACTGGTGCCTGTGTTCTTGTGGATGAGGCTGGATCTTGTCTTTCTGGTGGGAAGGACCACATCCGGTGGTATGTTTTGGGGTGTCTGTGACCTTATTATGATTTTAGGCAGCCTCTCTGTAATGGGTGGGGTTGTGTCCTGTCTTGCTAGTTGTTTGGTGTAGGGTGTCCAGCACTGTAGCTTGCTTGTTGTTCAGTGGAGTTGGGTCTCAGCGTTGATATGGAGATCTCTGGGAGAGCTTTTGCCGTTTGATGTCTTGTGGAGACAGAAGGTCTCTGGCGGACCAATGACCTGAACTTGGCTCTCCCACTTCAGAGGAACAGGACTGACACCCAGCCAGAGCACCAAGACCCTGTCAGCCACATGGCTCAGAAGAATAGGGAGAAAAAAGGAAAGAAAGAATGAGAAAAAGAAAGTAAAATAAAGTTATTAATATTAAAAATTATTAAAAATAAAAAAAATTGAAAAGTAATAAAAAAAAGAAAGAAAGAATAGAGAAGCCAAGCCAAAAAACAAATCCACCTATGGTAACAAGCACTAAAAAACTATACTAAGAAAACAAACAAAAGAAAACACAGACAGAACCCTAGGACAAATGGTAAAAGCAAAGCTATATAGACAAAATCACACAAAGCCCATCATCTCAATTTTGGGATGATTCGTTGTCTATTCAGGTATTCCACAAATGCAGCGTACATCAAGTTGATTGTGGGGATTTAATCCGCTGCTCCCGAGGCTGCTGGGAGAGATTTCCCTTTCTCTTCTTTGTTCGCACAGCTCCTGGGGTTCAGCTTTGGATTTGGCCCCGCCTCCGCGTGTAGGTCGCCTGAGGGTGTCTGTTCCCACACAGACAGGACGGGGTTAAAGGAGCCGCTGATTAGGGGGCTCTGGCTCACTCAGGCTGGGGGAAGGGAGGGGTACGGAATGCGGGGCGAGCCTGCGGCAGCAGAGACTGGCATGACATTGCACCAGCCTAAGGCACGCCGTGTGTTCTCCCGGGGAAGTTGTCCCTGGATCCCAGGACCCTGGCAGTGGCGGGCTGCACAGACTCCCAGGAGGGGAGGTGTGGATAGTGACCTGTGCTCGCACACAGGCTTCTTGGTGGTTGCAGCGGCAGCCTTAGTGTGTCATGCCTGTCTCTAGTGTCCGCACTGATAGCCATGGCTCGCACCCGTCTCTGGAGCTTGTTTAGGCGGTGCTCTGAATCCCCTCTCCTCGCACACCCCCAAAAAATGCTCTCTTGCCTCTTAGGCAGTTCCAGACTTTTTCCCGGACTCACTGCCAGTTAGCTGTGGCGCACTAGCCCGCTTCAGGCTGTGTTCACACACCCAACCCCAGTCCTCTCCCTGGGATCTGACCTCTGAAGCCCGAGCCTCAGTCCCCAGCCCCCACTGGCCCTGGCAGGTGAGCAGAGAAGCCACTCGGGCTGGTGAGTGCTGTTTGGCACCAATCCTCCATGCAGGAATCTCTCTGCTTTGCCCTCTGCACCCCTGTTGCTGTGCTCTCCTCCATGGCTCTGAAGCTTCCCCCCAGCCACCCCCGTCTCTGCCAGTGAAGGGGCTTCCTGGTGTGTGGAAACTTTTCCTCCTTCACAGCTCCCTCTCAGAGGTGCAGGTCCCATCCCTCTTCTTTTGTCTCTGTTTTTTCTTTTTTTTCTTTTGCCCTACCCAGGTACGTGGGGAGTTTCTTGCCTTTTGGAAAGTCTGAGGTCTTCTGCCAGCATTCAGTAGGTGTTCTGTAGGAGTTGTTCCACATGTAGATGTATTTCTGATGTAACTGTGGGGAGGACGGTGATCTCCACGTCTTACTCCTCTGCCATCTTGAAGGTCTCTCCCTACTGATTTATTTTTATTTGTGTCTGCATTGGGTCTTCGTTGTGGTGTGCGGGCTTCTCATTGCAGTGTCTTCTCTTATTGCAGAGCACAGGCTCTAGGCACATGGGCTTCAGTAGTTGTGGCTTGTGGGCTCTAGAATGCAGGCTCGGTAGTTGTGGCGCATGGGCTTAGTTGCTCCACGGCATGTGGGATCTTCCGGGACCAGGGCTTGAACTCATGTCCCCTGCATTAGCAGGCAGATTCTTAACCACTGTGCCACCAGGGAAGTCCCCACATCTTCCTTCTTAATGTCATTCCCAAAATTATTTAGTATTTTGTATTTTTATTTAAGCATATCTGAGAAAAATGTTAAAGTCACATACTCATGTTTATCTGTTTCATTCTGGAGAGAATTCCATGTTCCTCCATGTTGCCTACATCAATGTATGTATGTGCCACACATTTATCTAAACTAAATTTAAACTGAAGAAGTCTGCCTACAATTAAATTTTGCAAAGAATAAAGAAATGTTCACTATTGTTATTTCTGAATTATCACCAAAGTCCATCGATTATTCTTAACTGTAGTGGGCAAATGTGCAAGAAGGCATGTGTATGTGAATTTCAGTTTGTCTAGGAGAACAGAGCATCTGTTATTTATAAAGCAGAAAATCAACCAGAACCCTGACTTCTGACACCAGTCATACAGTCCTTACCTTTTATGGATTTTAATTCTTTAGCACAAATTACAACTGTTCATATTCAGTGCCTTATTTTAAAATATGTATTTATGTAACCAAATATGATAGTTGAGACATTTTTGAACCTTGATAAGGCACTGAGTGGACTCCCAGGATTTTATTAACATATATGGGAAACACAATCCTAAATGACTAGCAAATGGTCATACAACTCTCTCTCCAGTTAGGTTTATCTTATAGAAGTTACAAGATAAACTTGGTAGAATTAAATCAATCATTAGAAAATATGGGAAGCATATTTTCTAGAAAATCAAAAGATACCTTATTTGTTAATTATTTATTTGTAACTTGCCTTGTTCCAAAAAGTAATATGTGATGAACCTAAGAGATTAGATCTCTGTGCCCTTAGATTAGTATGTTTGGCATTTACACTAGATAATATTACAGCCTATGTGGAAATTATTTCGAAAGGAGAGGTGAAATAATTTATGTTCTAAAAGAACTTGTTACAAAATAATTCATCACAAATTGAAATTTTGACTATTTACACAAAAAAAATTCCTGTATAGGTAATTATTCAGAAATTGGTCAGATGCAGAATTAGAACTCTACTTTGGGAAATTATATCTAAAGATCAGGGTTTAATTAGGAAAAGTGAAGCCACCCTAGACATTTTGATTAGACAGAAATTCAAAACAGAGAATTATACACCTATACAACAACTATAAAGAGGGCTAGAGGAATGAAGGTGAAAAGGTTATTTTCAAAAGTTCTAGAAGTGAGGTGATGGAAGGGAAGCCGCAGCCATAACCTAAGCTGTCTGCAGCACCATAATAAGAAGCTCCAGGTCAAAGAAAATTATCACTGATTATCTTTGTTAACTACTCACAGCTCTCCACTGAATTGAGTACAAACCAAAACAGAAAGGAACTGCAAGGTGGTGCTGGGTGCACTTTTAGCCATTATGCTTAGGAAATCAAATGGTAATGCTAATAGAATCCTTTCAAGTAAAGGAAATTATTCATTTTGTAGGATTATGGCTGCACTTTCCATGGATGCTTTTGGAAGTTCTACATCCTGTGGAAAACCGTACAACCTGATGTGACCTTGGCAGTAAATGAGCTTGCATTGCATTAAGTGGAAAATCCCAAGTCTTAATCAGATCAGAGCCAGATGATCTTGTTATCTCATCAGGATCATTTGGATTCAATTTATTCGCCTCCTGTCAACATGTGCTCGGATATTTCCAAAGTTAGCTTTTGTCCACTTCAGGATCCTTTCTCAATCTGTTTTCCCTACATCTCACGATCACTTTAATATCTCTAATACCTGGACCTTTTTGCCCTACTGCCAGTTTGGCTTTGCTGTCTGTTGCAATGCGCATAGGGATAAAAAAAAATGCTGATGGCTCAATATTTTGTGTATGCCGTGCAAATTTATGTGTGACAAATCCATCAGGGACTGCAGACAGGAGATGTGATAAAAACTCTCATTTCTTGAATGTACTAAAGCGGAAAAAGTACCAGAATGTGGCAAACAAGAGAAACTGCAATAGTTAATTATCATGACACACAGCTCATCTGTAATTAATCCTTTTTTTCAGCAGGATTCTGCAACTGTAGCATAAAAAAAAAAAAAAAAAACCAGGTCAGATGATGCTTTAATTAAGGCTGCACAGTGTTGCTGCTTCTACAGCAACAAGAACTGTTTTTTGTCTATAGGTGTGTGTGAAGCACCACAAATATTTTCTTAACATCTTTACAGAGTGCTGTTTAAGCATCTTTGCTAGCATTATGTCTGGAGACAGACTGATTACAATTCAAAGGAGTTTTTCTGTTCTCCTCACACCCATCTCAGGAGCCACTAAAACAATCTAAATGTCATGCCAGTGGGAGGAGACACTCTCACCAAGGAGCTAGAAATGAAACATGAGGTGCCATTGCAATTGGGAATGGCACTGTCTTGAAATTTACAGCCCTCTTAAGCAGCTACCCAGGCTCAGATTAAGGGCCTGCGGTGTATGCTCACTTGACAAGATCTGACTGGTCGTGAATCCACCACTGTCGCCCTGAAATATTGATCCCTAGCTATGATATTCAGTGGTGGGATGTATATAGTGAGAAGGTAATACAAAAGGAAAATTTTACGGTCACCCTATTGTGTCTGCAATTCTCTTACAAATCATGACATGGAATAAGCCTGGCAGTACGCCCCAGCTAAATCCTATAACAACAATGACGAAAAAAGGCTTGTCCTCTGTTTACAAAGATACTGCTATTGCCAGAGTAGAGAGTTGCACTGTGATAGACACACACCCTTATCTGTGTCCTTTTCTTTGGTGAATGGTTGGCCACATGTCCCAGACCCACTGCAATTTGACAGTTCTCACAATAACACCTGAGAAGAAGCAATATGTCACCTCTGTGTCAAGGCAGGTTAGAATGGCTGTACCTTCTCCATGCTCTTTCTTCTATGTTAGCTGATTTCAGAGAATAAAATGGAGCCCTTCAAGGTCCTAGAATATGGAAGAACCTTGCGTGGAAGACCCGCATTCACTCCACCAACCTGCATTAAACTGTGACTTGAGCCAGTAGTCAATCTTCACTGTGCCGAGCCCCTGAGATTCGGGAGTTTTTGCTATGGCACTTCACCTATGCTGACTGATACGTGCGCTGTATTATTACATGCAGTCTGCCTCCCAAATCTGTTGGTTCCACATCCACCAATTCAATCAACCACGGGTCGAAAATATTCAAAAAAAAATTCCAGAAAATTTCAAAAAGCAAAACTTGAATTTGCCACATGCCAGCAACTATTTACATACCATTTACATTGTACTTACAACTATTTACAGAGCATTTACATTGTATTAGGTATTATAAGTAATCTAGAGATGATTTGAAGTTTATAGGAGGATGTGCATAGGTTATATGCAAATACTATGCCATTTTATATAAGGGACTTGAGTATCTGTGGATTTTGGTATCTGTCGGGGGTGGGGGAGTTCTGGAACCAATGCCCCGCAGGTGCCAAGGGACGACTGTATTTGTAATATTCCCCTAGTTCCTCCTGTGATTAGTAATATGTATTTGCAAGACAACTGGCTAAGGACCAGGATCTGGTGAGACTTTTGTGGCATAGTTTGTGTGAATAGCATTTTTCCCTACACTATAGCAAAATAATTATATTGGTCTTAAAAACCTTAGTTTTCCCTTGACCAAAGTAATCATCTTGAACAACCTAACCAAGAAGTGACCAACACCTGACATTAAGCAGTCTATTTCTAAATCCTAGGAAAAATACCTAGCTCAGTCCTGTAGACTTCAATACATTTACAGGTAAAGTATGCTGCTCCATCCAGGGTTACAGAGTAACCAGAGAAAGTCCTCCCTTGTTTGGAGGGAACACTCTGGAGACAGTCATTACAGGCCTGTCTCCCTACATTGCATACAGAGTGGCTGATCATTCTTCCATTATAAGCTGTATAAATTTTAAAAGGCATATTGACTTCCACCTGCTTTATTTGGTGGAATGATGTGTCTACAAACTGTAAAGCGTCTGATAGGCAATGGGAGAGGGATTATGCTTAGTGTAGCTTATATGCAAAGGAATTTGCCTACTGCTTGCCCCAAGAATATTATACCGTTCTCCTTAGTGGAGATCCCTGAGGTTCTGAGGAATGACTCTCTGAGATCATATCTTTGAGGCTCTCAAACAGGCCTGGCTGTTGCTGTACACATAAATACATTGTAAACAACAGCTTTCTAGAGAGATAGGGATGGGAAGAATAAGGAACAGATATTAAAGCCTTGATCCTTTCCATTTCGTCTCCCAAAAAACTAAATTAAGCCAAGGTAACTCTTGACAGATTATTTCCACTTTTGTACTCTTTTATTGTGCATGGTGATAATCACCTCAATGCCATTACTTTCCTTCAAAAGCAACTGGCACTCTGGGACATAAAACTCTAAGCCAGCCACTTTCAATTCTTTGCCTCAGATCTCGTAATAACAGGGGGGCTGCATTGGCTTTGCAAATAATCAGAGAAGCAGACAGCCAGAAGCAGTCCTTCTCTTCTATACCCACTCCGCCCTCTAGGCCCAGCACTGGGCTCCAGTGGAAGTTGGCACAGGCAAGTGGCAACGGCCTTCACCACTGAAAGTAAATGAAGTTACGTTTCTTTAAAGACTTACTGCCTCTATTTAGAAATCAGAGCCATTTTACCGTTCATCCCATGGCAGGAATGCGGTCTACTTAGCATGCACAGAACAGCAAGGGCCCTGTGACGTTGCCTCTTAGCCTTAGAGCCCCATCTTAATGGACTCTGAAAGAGTGATACAAATAGGAGGTAAAAACTAGAAGGGAAAGCCCTGTTATTAGTGTTAAACTGTTACAGGCCCTGGAAATTGACTTTACTGTATTTGACTTTTTGCAAATGTATGTAAGGTCACCAATGTCTTGGCAAAGCCCACATTTCTACCATGCTGTGCCATATGGGAAATATGCCCACAGTGCTCAGGCTGTCTGCTGTTGGTAAATAGCAGCTACATTTCAGCACTTTCTATAGTGTGTGGACTTGGCCCGTGGTACTCCAGTGTTAGGATAGTGTGATGTTGGTAGCTGCTGAAATGGAGACGTGGGAGCTGTTAGGAATGTTTCTCAGTTGTCATCATGACAGAGACCAGCAGAATAGAACTGGCCCACTTGTGATATACACAGCTCTTCCCAACTCCTCCTCCTATTTCCCTCCACCCATTACCTTTAGAAGTATAGAAAGAGAAAGAGAGGGAGGTGGAGGGAAGGAGAGAGGGAGGAAGCCAGCATTTAACTGGTTCCACCAAGTATATAGCCTTGATTTTCTTCCCTTCTCCTCTTTCTCATTATTAACAATAATAAAACAAATTCCTAAACTTGGAGTTAGTTATGCAAATATTCTGTGCTTTCTTTGTTTAAACATTCTTAGCAGCTGCTACTAGGACATCAGAATATAAGTAGCATCAGGTGTGTATTATTATACCCAGCTGAACAGCTGCAGCACTTACATTTCATTCCATATATTACACTTAACCCTTACTTCCCTGCAATAATAGCGGTTCTTCGTAAAGTTTTCGTGAGGTTCTCTCCAGGAGGCCTTGCCAGTAGTAATAGAGAACGCATGAATAACTGAAAAACCACAGAGAACTAAAAAATCTCATTCTAGGCAAGGGTTTCTCAAATTCTATTTCATCCAAGAGTGGACCAAGAAACCAGATTACCTTTCCTCTGTCCTGTCCATTGTCTGGTGGAAAAGCTTGGAGCTGTAAAATAGGTAAAATTGTAGAGGAGGAAGAAGCAGCAGCAGCAAGAGATCCAAATGCAGTAGTCCACATTTTAGATAATTACTCCCTAGATTATGTCATCCACCAATCAATAAACATACCACAGAGAAAAATATGATATGGACCCTATACACTTACAGCTGAATATCTGGTTGGAGAGATGTTATTAATATGGAAGAAATCATCTCAGAACATGTAACTGTAATGGCCGTCAGAGTTCCCAAAGGCAAGGTATGGTTATGGACCAGCATGGAAATGAGAGATGGTTATGGACCTGCACAGAAAATCTGAGTCAGGCCTTTGAAGGATAATTTTTGTTTGTGTGAAGAAAACAGTGACTTAGAGTTCCTACAATCTTGCTCTAAGTCATGTGATTACTCAATGGAACCATAAGCCTGGAGCCCAGAATTTAAAGTTCCCACAGTAGACATAAGAAAATATTTCCTCACATCACAAGTATGTGCTATTTAGGGCCATCTTGTTACCATGTCTTCACTTTATACGGAAAATGAAGTGAATTTTCTGGGAGGACAGGAAAAAGAGGATTATATTATGGTTTCTAAAGTGAGAAGGACAAAAGGAAAGGGCTAAGCCATTGTTTCTGCTCAATATGCCAGGTAGGAGGAGAAAGTCTGTTTGGTGGACACAGGCTCAATGATAGGCCACATGCTGAGCACTTTTCTCGAGATGCTTAGTTTTTTCCCTCATAACAACCATCTGGGGTGGTTATACAGCTGGGATGTGTCTAGGCCAGCACACCAGCCCCCGAGGTCTAAGTTCCTTCTAGAACCCCATGCTGTCTTGTCTGGACTGCATATTGGTCTATCAACATTTGAGCTACCTGGCAGAATTAACAGCAGAGTATATTAACTGAAGGTACAGTTTAGTCCAGCTTTCATTTGACCCAGCTGCAGATACTTGGAAATGCCAATAATATAAGTGAACAATTTGCCTAAAACCATATAATAATATTATTCCCATTAACTCCATTAAGCTATGGAAGATAAGATTCACCATCCACGCACACACACACGCACACACACATACGCATGCACACACATTCATATACTCCACATCACACACACCACCACACCACACGACACCATACAAACACACACAATCCTTTGATTCTCACGCTTCTCCCTAAAACCGTTCAGCTCCGGGCACAACAGCAAAGGCAAAGCTGGTCTTCTGGCAATTGAGGTAGTTTAGCCTGTAAAGGATCTGGTGCCTTAAAGATTCACTACTTAATTGGTCGCACAGACCTCTTAATTCTGTAGATGTGTCGCTTACAAAGAAATGATCAGGTTTTCCGTGGCTGTTTTTACAAACATAAAATAGTACAGTACAGGCAAACATCACAAAGACTGAAAGAACCTGGGACATTGGACCCAGGTTGCAGGCCTTCCCCTCACTCCCGCTCTGGTTGCTGTGTCCTCTCCTGGGCACAGTTCCCATGGAAACATGTATTTCCCTGGACCTCTGGCTAGGCCAGGTGCAAGACAGTTGCAGAAGGATTTGGAGGGCTTTGATAGGAGGGCCATCAACCAGTAAATTAGTATGTGCTGTTTAGACCTGAGATGGAGCACACCTGTACCTGAAACCTCAGCCCAACCTGGCAGGACACTGAGAATATAGAATTGGGATCTTGCCCCTCCTCCCTTCCCCAACATCCCACAAAATAAAAACTAATAGACTCTGGTTCCTTCAGACTTTTTTTTCTGCTGTACGCTGGCCTCTCACTGCTGTGGCCTCTCCCGTTGCGGAGCACAGGCTCCGGACGCGCAGGCTCAGCGGCCATGGCTCACGGGCCCAGCCGCTCTGCGGCATGTGGGATCTTCCCGGACCGGGGCACGAACCCGTGTCCCCTGCATCGGCAGGCGGATTCTCAACCACTGCGCCACCAGGGAAGCCCCCTTCAGACTTTTGATCCTCTCACCTCTGGTCTCAAAAAGTTTTCTTTGTTTATAAAAGCAGGTACTAAATCTAAGTGTGAGCTTCAGGACCAATCTTTTTGCAGCCTAATTATTTGCACTGTCAGGTTTAATCCCACCTATTCTGTGGGAAACTCCCTTTGCCCCTCTCCTGAGGGCAGGTACATACTCTCTCTCTTCCACCTGCAAGGACTCATTTGCTGAGACACTTCTGTCATCTGTTGCAAGTTGAGACTTAAAAGGATCCCTGAGATTTAAGGACAGTTAGAGGCAGAAAACAGAGAACTTGCTCACCCCTTGCTGGGTACGGGCTATGGCGATTCTATATCCCTGAGCTGGGAACACCAACCCTTGGCCTGGACTTCTGTGTCTCTTCTCACTGACTTGGATCTCTGTCTGATCACTGTGGAAAGCGGAAGTACTTCCACCTTCTTGTGGCCACCCATAAAGCCTTAGGAGGAATTCTGAATCATTACCTGTTGAGAATTCTAACACTAACACAGGAGGGGGGAAATTAACATTTAAAGTATTCTCACACGAAGATGAGAATTTTCCTTTCAGTGTTTCCAAATTTCTATTGACTCTAATTAATTATAAGCCGAACAAAGATTGTTTTAGAATTTTTTACCCCTGCGTGATGAGTTTTTCCTTTCTGCCCTCCTACTTATTCTACTGGGGGAAGGTGGCGGGGGGAGTGGAAGGCTGGGGGAGTAGTGATGTAGATGCTGAGAGAAAATTAAATGACCTAAAGAATTACTCTTCGTTAGTAATTTCTAAGGTCTCTGCCAGGTCATATCCATTTTCATAGAACTTTTCTAGAGGTGATGCTTTATCCAAAATAAGTGATACCAAAGATTATACTATAGTAGGTCAGCAGGGGAAAATCTGTGGACTTCAAATCCCACCATATAGATGGCAACATATTGCCTACATATAAGCCAACTCTGGGCTTATGCATACAGAAAGCAAGGGAGGGAAAAACTTCATTAACCTCTATGTTGAAAGCTTGTTTAAAAAAAAATCATTGAGCATTTAAATGATTCATTCCACTGAATGCTAAGTAGGAGGAAATCAACCTACTTTTTGATGGTCTTTGCTGCTGACTTACATCACAAGCTGTAAGTTTCAAGCCCTCCAGACTCTATCCAAGGCTATACCTGGCATTTGCTCATCTCCTGGGTAATGTGATCCAGTTTGGTCTGTGGTTGTTTACAACTGGCCCTTTGTGACTAGCTAAAAAAGAGATGATGGACCTAGATCACTAAAATGGGCAATCAGCAGGCTCCAGGAATAAAGCAACACGGCCTCTTTGTTGGTTTGAATGCCCACATTGAAAGAGGATGATATCACCTGGTGCAGTGCCCCCACACAAAAGATAGCATCTCTACCTGCCCACTCATGCTCAAGTGCCTGTAGATGGGATTAGACTGGAATGTGCCACCACAGAAAGGCATGACCACACAGAATTTACAGATTTAAATAGGCAAAATGTGAGAAGCAAGTAAACTGATACGTGATGACAAGCACTGCCCTCCTAGACCTGATACTCTGGTTGGGGAAACATGACTCACCCACATGAAACAACTGGAGAACAATGCAAGAAAACCTAAAAAGAAGTGCTAAATTATGTGGCAATGGCCTGTATGCTTCTAAAGAAACTTACAGACAGCTTTGATTAGTAGATAAGATTTGAGGTAAGTTTTGACCTTAAAATGGAGAGATCCTCTGGAAAGAGGCAGAAGGCCGGCTTGGGCTGGACCAAATGAGGCCAATAGATGGAGATTCCATTTTCATTCACTCCATTCATTCAACAAATAAACGAGAAACCACTAAATGCCAAGGGGTCCGCGAAGTGCTGAGTATACACTACAGAGCAAAACACAGCAACCCCGGGGAAACAATGAGGGAAGTGAGAGAAATTTAGGTATAAGAAGTAAAGAAATGATATCTGGAAAATACCCTTTCGTACACCAGAAGAAGCCTATATGCTCACTCAATAGAAAGAGGATCGCTATTGAAAAGAGCATTTGTCCTAGCTGTAAATAAGCAATCAAATAACCTCAAACTAAGGGTGAAATGGTCTTCCTTAGCACCTTACTTTTGTTTTTATTCTACCTTTAGTAGAACATGCCTTTATTCCTAAACATCATTTACTATACAAATAATCATACAGCACTTGAATTCAAATCTTTGATCTGAATTTCACACATTTCTGAGATAAAAATGTTTTCAAGAGGAGAAGAGCTTGAAATGGCACAAAATCTGACAAGCATTTTCTTTATAGTTGTGTGGCATAGTGGAAAGAGTTTAGGAATTAGAGTCAAAAGACTAGCCTCAAATTCCACTGGTTCTAGTTATTGGCTATGATCTTAGGCAAATTACTAATTCTGAACTTCAGTTTCGTCACCTTTACAAATATCTAAACTACAGGGTTATTGTGAGACCCAAAAAAGATATTGTGGATCTATGTGTCATGAACTATAAGCCATTATGACTGTAGTAACTATTACTATTATTGTCTTTGTAATAAATAAGTTGTACATTTATGTTATATACTGTTTTGGGTTTTGAGGGTTTTTTGTTTATGTTTTGTTTTTAGATCTCTTTCATTGCCCAGCACAATGCTTGGCACATCGTAGATAATAAATGGTTTGTTGAATTAAAAAAAAGAATAAAATGACAATGTTTCTGACCAGCTTGATTGGATTTATGCTCCGAATTATTTTTCTAGGTGTGGTAAAGACTATTACTGCTGGTTGAGTGAGGTTCACCATATACGGCCTGGAATAGTTTTTGCTTTCCTTCTTCTCTGCAGCGTGCCAGCTGGCCCTTCCTGGTATCAAATCCACGTCTTTGGCATCTCAGACTGTACCTTGTTCTGACCAAGAAAATGAATCGGCCTAGATGACAGTGTGTACAGAGCCCAGTCCGATATGCTAGGATGTGGGCAGGCATAAAGGGTCCATTTTTGAAATGATGGAAAGGCATTATTTGTGTCCCCCTTTAAAAAAAACATATAATGAACTCACACTTTCAGCTTCCACCCATCCAAACACTCAGTTAGGGAACCACAGAACAGTGCTTCCTTCTAGAATCCCTTGTAACTAGACTTTTACACATGTCACACCCCTCACCTTCCTAGATTGTCACTTCTGTGTGTTGTGTATAGGCATATGGGCAAATCATCAACAAACCTCAAGGAAGCTATAAACACCTAGCATGTACATGTTGCAACTCCTTCAACTTGCTTCCCATCCTGCCCATCCCCTGCACAAACCAGGTTTGAATGCCCAAGCTTGTCGTCACCTGGTATACAAAAATGCAGTCTAACACTGTATTTATTAACAACCCCTTTCCCTTATGTTTAATTTATTGTTACATTTTTTAAATGTACAAACAGTTATATCAGTTTTATACACAAAACCACAGGTACCGTTTTGTATCTGTCAAAATTCCAGCAGCCTGTGATGAGAGACAGTTGAATAGATGTCCTATGCTGCCATCTAGTGCTCTCACTAAGACATGGGTTTGTTCATTTTTCTGGAAATGAGGAAACAAAGGCAGTGCAAGACACCCAAATTCTGGAACAGCTACTGATATGCATTATTAAACAGATGCATTTATGACACTTGGACCGTATTCCCTGGAACCGAGCAACTTAACTTGTTTCACACAGCAGCAGCTTACATCCTTGTTCTTGACTGGCAAAGCTCTGGCCTTTTACCCTGGAGGTACCTGATTTAAATCCAAACTGACTGGGCAACAAAATGCCCCTCTGAGGAATTTTCTACAGCTCCCATCTGGCCAAGGTTCTGTTGGTATGTCTCATCCTCCAGGAGGAACGGTTTGATCCGAATGCCTTGCCTATTACTTCAGTTTTGGGAGAAGATACAAAGGAGTCAGACAGCTTTTTTTTTTTTTTAATCATTATCTTTAAAATTGTCTAAAACAGCAGCCATTTTCTTTTTAGTGGCCAATAGTGATGCTTCTGAATTTTCTTTTAGTCCTCAGCTCACACAATTTGTATCACTAGTTAGATCCCAGATCTGATTTTGAATTCCTCCGTTTTTGTTTTCCTGTATCTCAAAAATGTTTTTCTTCTCATTTAATCAATCAGCACATCTCTCTACCGCACGCATGCTATGCTAAAAGCACTGCATTAGGCACTGGTTAGTGGGTAGATAAATAAAAAGAAAATAACCATTCCATCTGTGTCTCTGATCACTTCCTGCCTCTGGCTTCTAAGAGGCTTTATCATCCTTCTCTCTCTAGACTCTCTAATGCTTCTTTTTCATGTCCTTTAAATATGTACAAGCTCTCTTCTAGTTGAAATAAATATAGGGATTTAATCCCTCTATAGTTTCCTGCTACCGGCAAATTTCTACTTTCTGTGCTTGTATCTTTCCATATTTTATCTCAAGGAAATGAGCAATTCGTTGACCCAGTATCCTATTGTTCAAATACAGAATCAACTGCCTGACAAATTAGGAAGCGCCCTTCCAACATGGGGAAGTGACATCTGCTAGGGCTGCCGATCTCAAAAGTGATTCCTGAAATGGAGAAGTTGTCACAATAGATGACCTCTAAGTTCCTTCCAACTTTGATTCTGTCCTTTTAAACTTAGTTCTATTTCAATCTCCACTTCTTCTCCAGCCATTCCCTACTTAACCCTGTCTGTAAACTCGCTACTTTCCAAAAAGGAAGTTAGCCTTTCTAGGGCAAATAGCTCACTTCTGTTCCCTCTTCTTGAAATCACTGCTTCATCGTGGCATCCTGACTGCACCCCTTTCTTGAAGCATTCTCCTCTCTTCTCTACTTTGTTTATTCTGTTTTGCAAATAACTCAGTGTCTTACATTTTTCACTGATTTCTTGTCTTCCTTTTTGGGGACTATATCGAACTTGGATTTTGTTCATAGGTATGCTTGTGAATTTACAAATATATTTGCTCACTCCCACTGTATCCTTATACAATGCTTCATGATGATAGCAATGGTGGTGGTGATAGTGACGATTATGATTTGCTCACACGATTTTAGCTACCATTCTACCAAGATAGTTCCCAAATCCTCCATTTCTACCATGATTTTTCAACCTCTTTTCAGACCCATATCACCATTTACCTTCACATCAGAATAGTTCTTCTTGGCTGTCCCATCAACACTACAGTAAGTAAGTAAATTCTGGGCTCGGATTCTCACCCCCAAACAGACATGTTTCCCAATTCTGTCCATTACTATCAATGGCAACAATATTCCCAATCTTCAACTCAGTTCAGTACCTTAGGTTCATTTTAGATTTACCCTTATTTTACCCCCAATATTTAACTTGCCCCAGGACTTGGAAATTCCTTCTTCTTGATCCCTTTCAAATACACATCTTCATTTCCACTTCTGCAGCCATTGCACAATGAGTTTAAATCCTCACTGCCTTATACGTGGGCTGTGGAGTAACTTTGGAGCAGTTGTTCGGGCTTCTAATTCCACTCCTGTACCAGTTCATCTCACAAAAAAGCTTGGATAGTCTTTTAACTATTGATACTAGGCCGTCATGTAGCCCACCTGTTAAAATGCCATAATAGCTCCTTATTGCCTCTCAGCACCACCAAGTTTCTTAGCCTCACACACGTGAGCCCTTTCCCAACTCTAACCCACTTTCACAGAACACATGCTCCCTGACACATGTCCCAAGTTCCAGTCAAGCTCATCTCTTTGGCATTCCTGGTACAGGAATGTTTTGTGTACAACAGTCTCCCCCTGGAATGCCTCATTCACTCCTCTCAAAATGTGTTTGTCCCTGATTGCAGTCTAAGATGAATCACACCTGTCTCTGATCCAACCTCTTCTCTGAGATCCTCCCTCAGTGGGCCCACTTTCAGGGAACTACAGATGCTCATAAAAATTTTGCTGACAGGCCATGGCCTGACAGCCTCATCACCCACCCAGGCCCACCCCGTTGCTGCTCCCTGCTCTCTGACACAGGTGCATGATGTTATGGCAGGAGAGCCTCATGATGTCTGACCTGTGTGATTTGTTGCTGAGGTTGGATGCTCATATCATGTTCAGACGAAGGAGTTTCCTGGAATAGGCCTCCTCCATCATGCCCTAGATGAGTAGTGAAGACAGGAAGAGGACGATCCAAGAACTTCTGACGTGATTTGATGCGTTCACTTTGACATATTCATTCTGCTGTAGCTGTTTTGACATCGAATGGCACTTTCAATGTACAAAATCACTGTTTTCTTTGTTGTGTCATTACTAATTAACATGTGAAGCCAACGCCCTCGATTCTTACTACACCTTTATCTCTCACCATGATGCGTATTTTAAAACGCTGAAAGTCAGAAGTTAAAATATTATGTCAAAGCCACGTTTCCATGTTGAAAAGTTCCTGGCATCAAAATGGCTGTTACAAAGCAGCTGGGTCTCAATATCATGACACAATTGGCGACCTTGACGTGAGCTGGTGATCAGACGACAGAGTGACAACAGAGCTCTGAGGGGAAGGCTCTAGCATATTCATGGGCCTCAAACTGCTGGAACAGATACCCAAGAGGAATCAGGGCCACTAGGCATGGTTCCCAATGAAAAAGTCGTTAGGGGCAGACTTATAAGTCCACGGTCCCTCTAGCAGGGAGTGTTTGTCATGAGCAAAAAATCGACAGGTAATTGGGCCTGCAAGCAAATGCTGAAGTTGCCTAATCTTCCTGCACCTATCACAGGCCAAACCTGGGGACAGGTGGTTATTACTTCCTCTTTCCTGCAGAGCTAGAAGTGAAGGTGCAGTGCGAGAGAGCGTGGCTTAGAGGGTCCTGACAGATGATCTTCAGTTTTGTCAAGACTGTGGTTTATATTTTTTCAAAGGAAAGTGCTTTGCAGGGAGCTAGTTTATTTTTCACCTTTGGTATTCCATAATTTTCTGAATCTAGTATGGTGTTCTGCTCCCCATAGCTGCTTAGTGTTAACTGTTCACATGTGTATGATTTCACCCTGGCAATTCAAAAATGGTTACTGTAGTTTGAAGACACAGATGTCCTTTCTCTCTGACAGAAAAAAAAATAGTGTATGTGGGTAGGGAGGGAACCTTGTGTATCAAAAGTATTTTCTTGATCATTTATTTGTCTACTTGTTTGTTGCCTACCTCCCTGCAGCCCACCACCACTCACTAGAATGTAGGCTCCATGAGAGCCGGAATATTGCCTATATTCATTGCTGTTGCCCCCTGCTTTGCACAGTGATTGGCACATAGTAGATACTCAGTAAATATTTATCAAAGAAATAATTACTTTTTTCAATTGGAAAACAAGGTCCCCAAAAGGAGTGGTTTGGTCCGTTCCAAAACAGCTTTGTGATTAGCTATGTTTTTCTCTGGGCCTTTTACTGCTCAGAATCCCTGCCAGGAAAGAAATGCTAAAGCTCCCATCTTTTAAATATGTAGATCCCTGACATTTGGTTGCTTCATGAATTTTGCATTGCATAATGACAAGTGTTTAATTTTATAAACTCCTCCTGTAATAGATCATTTTCAAGGAGAGGCATAATCTGGAAATGCAGTGTAAAGTGCTGTTCCGAATTAGACAAATGTCTTCCCCGAGCCAGCGATCCTTTCCGTAGTAAATGTTTTCAAGCATTGACGGATTGGAAGCCATGCAAATAGTCTCAACACCCAGCTGGCTGACTGAGTCAGAAATGAGATGGTCCATGGATCCTTCCTTCCTCCAGGCTGGTGTGTACCAACCCTCAGAATATCTCTGGAGTGAAGGAAACACAAACAATTGACTTGTTTTCTGAGGCCCAAATGGCCTCGCTAGGTCTAATTTCTAACTCTTTTTCCTTTGCCACAAAAATGGAAGGGAGAGAGGTAGGGAAAAGAAAACTTATTTCTGGGTTCTGGAAAAGGGAGTTTAATGCTTTATGGTCTACCTTAAGCATCTATGCAATGTCCCAAGGCCTCTAGATCAGCTCATGTTGGCTTGAGGTTATAACTGGAAGAGAAGCCACACCACTGGGTAAGTTGTGGATAATCCATGCTTCATGCCCCACACTTCGTCACTGTTTGGCCTCAGGAAACTCACTGATCCTCTCTGTTCCTTGTTCTCCTTGTCAAAAAATATGCTCAATAGTGTTCCCTTTTGAACAGAATTCTGATGAAGAAAACTGAGATCAGTCTTCAAGTGAGTTGTTGTAAAAGCTTGTATGGTCAAAAGAAATGGGACTGGCTTCATAAGTTACATACAAAGATTATTCATTACACGTATTTCAAGCAAGATCATCCTTATTGTGAAGCCACTGTGTCAGTTCAGTAGGAACATTGAAAAAAAATTTGGTGTGTCAAAGGTTAAGAATGCAAATTCATATGAAACACGGGCCCAATATATTTAATATGGTTTGTAAAGAAAAGGGTTGTTCCAAAAGAGACTTACAGTCAGTTACCCAGTCAATCCTCAAGGGGGTCTGTTAGTCAACAAGGCAGCCCCATGTAGCAGACAGAATAGTGGACAAGAATCAGGAGCCCTGAGTCTAGAAAACGTTTATGGAGTGACTACTACATTGCAGGTGCTGGATAAGCTTTATATAGTTAAGAAACTTGCCCAAGGTCACACAACTGGGATTCAAACCCCAGAAGTCAGATCCTGGTGCCATTCTCTTAACCATTATAACATACTGCCTCCTACTAAAACAATTTCTGGCAAGTCACACTCAGTTCTCACATCTAAGTTTCAGTTGAACTACATAAGCTCTAAAAGTCTTTTCCAGGTATAATATAATACTAGATTGAGCAAGCTATTCTGCTTCTTTGACAGAACGTAAATGTGTGTGTGTGTATGTATGTATATATACACACACAGCTTTCCAGCTCTGTTGTCCTCTTCTTCTATTGAGAGCCCACCTTGCCCAGCACTGACAGTGTTCCACAAATGGAACTGACCAGTAACACTTTGGACACACTTTTTTTTTTGCGGTACGCGGGCCTCTCACTGCCGTGCCCTCTCCCGTTGTGGAGCACAGGCTCCGGACGCACAGGCTCAGCGGCCATGGCTCACGGGCCCAGCCGCTCCGTGGCATGTGGGATCTTCCCGGACCGGGGCACGAACCCGTGTCCACTGCATTGGCAGGCGGACTCTCAACCCCCGCACCACCAGCAAAGCCCTGGGCACACACTTTTTGATGCCTTGCTAAATTTTTCAACAGCAAACTCATGCCATCCAGGCTTTACAGACCTTCCTTACTTCTAAGTAATCCTTCTCTTGTTTTGTTGATCCCCTGCCCCAATACCCATAGCAGTTGTTCCAAATATTATTTATTCCCTTCCAGTACCCAACACCATTTACGACCCCTCCCCCACCTTACCTCCAGAAGATAATCTTTCTTCCAACATTTCCGAGATTGGTGATCCTAAAACCCCTATTCTTCACTTGACAGAATTTCTTTAAATGTTCACTATTCCTTTTCTCCTTTCTGCCTGTTTAAAGGTAATTATTGTCAGTCTTTTGTTTCAAAAACACTTCCTCTGCTGCTCCAACTTATGGAAACTTGTTCTATAATTTCTCCTTTATCTTATGTCTTCCATCTCACAATCTTCTTCCCATTTGTCTAGAGACATACTCAAGGCCTGTACATGAATGAATACTGTTGAAGATCTCCTGTGCCAGACATTGTGTTAGACAATTTGCACAAAATGTTTCCTTTAGTCCTTACAGGAACCTCAAAAGGTTGATTTGATTATTGGCATGTTATATGACAGAAAAGACCTAAATAGACATTTCTCCAAAGAAGATATACAGATTGCCAACAAACACATGAAATGTTGCTCAACATCACTAACCATTAGAGAAATGCAAATCAAAACTACAATGAGGTATCACCTCACACCAGTCAGAATGGCCATCATCAAAAACTCTACAAACGATAAATGCTGGAGAGGGTGTGGAGAAAAGGGAACCCTCTTGCACTGTTGGTGGGAATGTAAATTGATACAGCCACTGTGGAGAACAGTATGGAGGTTCCTTAAAAAACTACAAATAGAACTACCATACAACCCAGCAATCCCACTACTGGTCATATACCCTGAGAAAACCATAATTCAAAAAGAGTCATGTACCACAATGTTCATTGCAGCACTACTTACAATAGCCAGGGCATGGAAGCAACCTAAGTGTCCATCGACAGATGAATGGATAAAGAAGATGTGGCACATATATACAATGGAATATTACTCAGCCATAAAAAGAAACGAAATTGAGTTATTTGTAGTGAGGTGGATAGACGTAGAGTCTGTCATACAGAGTGAAGTCAGAAAGAGAAAAACAAATACCGTATGCTAACACATATATATGGAATCTAAAAAAAAAATGGTTCTGAAGAACCTAGGGGCAGGACAGGAATAAAGACGCAGCTGTAGAGAATGGACTTGAGGACATGGGGCGGGGGGGGGAAGGTAAGCTGGGACAAAGTGAGAGAGTGGCATGGACCTATATACACTACCAAATGTAAAATAGACAGCTGGTGGGAAGCAGCCACATAGCACAGGGAGATCAGCTCAATGCTTTGTGACCACCTAGAAGGGTGGGATAGGGAGGGTGGGAGGGAGACGCAAGAGGGAGGGGATATGGGGATATATGTATACATATAGCTGATTCATTTTGTTATACAGCAGAAACTAACACAACATTGTAAAGCAATTATACTCCACTAAAGATGTTAAAAAATAAATAAATAAAATAAAATATATGCATACTAATAAAAAAAGTAAGAAAGTAAATAAATAGAGAAATAAGAAAAAAATAATGCTAACAAACACTGAGTGACTGGGTCAAGGTCACACAAAAAAATAAATTGGTAGTGCCAGGATTTAAGCCAAGTTTGACTCCAACTTGGATGTTCTTTCTACTATATCTCACTTATTTCTTAATATAAATAAATAAACCCTTTCCTGCAACACTGCTGTTTTCTGTTTGTTTGTTTGGCTGCGTTGGGTCTTCGTTGCTGCGCATGGGCTTTCTCTAGTTGCGGCGAGCAGGGGCTACTCTTCGTTGCGGTGCACGGGCTTCTCATTGGGGTGGCTTCTCTTGTTGCGGAGCACAGGCTCTAGAGCGCAAGCTCAGCAGTTGTGGCGCACAGGCTTAGTTGCTCCACGGCATGTGGGATCTTCCCGGACAAGGGCTTGAACCCGTGTCCCCTGCATTGGCAGGTGATTCTTAACCACTGGCCACCAGGGAAGCCCCAACCCTGCTGTTTTAAGCTTTCCTTTTGTCTCTCACTGCCAAACTTCAGTTAAATACAGCAAGTGTTTATAAAATACTAGTTATGTGCAAATGACCAAGCTACATGCTTCTTCCCAAAGGAAGACCAAGATGAACAGCATAATTCTTCTCTGTCAGAAACTTCCAACCTAATAAGAGTAACAGATATGTAAATAACAAGGAAACAAGGCAGAAAAAAAGTGCTAAATAAAGCTATCAGAATCTTCTGCGAGCACAAAGAACAATTAACTCTAAGGAAGGATCAGAGCAGAGAATTTCACAAAATGTTACTTTCTGAGTCCTCCTTGAAGCATTCAAGGCACTTCTAATTGCCCTGCAATTCTCCCTTGGGAATGTGTCTTCTGCCCATCTCTTCCTTTGTGTTCTCTCACTCCCAACCTACACTACCACAGAAGCCTCAGAATCGGTCTACCCAACTCCAGACTTTCCCACTACAATCCAGCCCACAAAAGATCCTTTCTGCTGGGTTGTCCTTCATTATGTCCAACTCAGATTCAGCACTACCTGAAGAAATACCTTCTGTGGCTCCCCACTGCCAGATGAGTAGGAATAAATTCATTAACTTGTTCTTCAACAATCATAGGCCTACCTACAGGGCTGTTATAAGGATCAAATGTGATAACATATAGGAGAAAGATGTGAAAAACATACTCTCTAAAGATAAGCTGCTATTAATATTATGATAACACTTTACACTTGGGTCAGTGTCTGTTCCCTGAACTCACCTTTGGCTCATGTCATCCCTGTTCCCATAACGCCTCCCTTCCTCATTTCTAACTCTGAAACTCTATACTATATCTCTCAAGGTCCAACCATATAAGGTACAGTCTTAAGAAAACGTTTTCTGACCTCTCAACGAGGGCTTCCCTGGTGGCGCAGTGGTTGAGAGTCCACCTGTCGATGCAGGGGACACGGGTTCGTACCCCGGCCCGGGAAGATCCCACACGCCGCGGAGCAGCTGGGCCCGTGAGCCATGGCCGCTGAGCCTGTGCGTCCAGAGCCTGTGCTCCGCAACGGGAGAGGCCACAACAGTGAGAGGCCCGCGTACCGCAAAAAAAAAAAAAAAAAAAAAAAAAAAAAAGTAAATATTTAAATATCTGGAGAAATGAGTTATCTAGAAATCCTTCAGGCCATTCTGTGTGACTATTGTTTCTTTCAGCTGAGAATTTGCGAAGAGTTGGACAACAGAAAGCTAGAGGTTATACTTTCAGCAAGAACCTGAAAAGCCAATAGCTGCTGACTAACAGCGGCGCCATAAACTCTATGGCTATCAACTAAGCAGGGGGGAGCATCAGGTCACTTTATTAGAAGGAGGGGAAGGAGGAGGAGGAAGAGAGGGAAACGGAGAGGGGAGCGACTCTTTTCTAGGATACGTGGTAGCCTAGATGACCATAAGGAGCTGAGCCAAGCAAGAGTAGGGATGGAACCAAAATAATCGTGAATTTGATCTCTATATCTTTAAACAAGCTCCTTAAATCGAAAAATCCTTGATTAATTCCAACTCCAACCAAGGAGATAATACTTTTCATTTTCTATGGTTATGTTTTAAGAATGACTGTATTTTAATTACAGGCAAGATGATATTTTAGGACATTTAAGGAAAGATATCTATAGCTTTTCCATCTATTCAAGGGAATTTCAAAGTATTCTAGGTTCCTTTAGTATGACAGTATTGAAGGTGCTATGTAAATGTAGGTCATTATTACAATTTGATGACATTCCCCTTCAAGCAAAAACTGCTAAAATCCACAAAGTACAGAATGAAGCACACACACGTCTTATTATTTGGGGGTAATTAATTAGCAAGCATATAAACAATTTACTCAGTCACAGGAAGATCGAGTAATACTATTAAACATGTGGGCCTGGAAATCCAATGCTGGTAGCTATCTTATCTGCCCCAGTGCAGAGGAAAAAATACAGAACTGACCCCATTTCCCCCCACCTCCTCCCTCCATACCCAAACCCACACCCACACCCACATCACACACACACACACACACACACACACACACACACCTCTAAGACGAGAGTGCAGACTCTTTAGGGACTGACGTTTTCCTCAGAATGACACCAAATAAAGTCCACATTAAACTATGTATTCAATCCTTCCAGAAACGTCATTTGTCTGTGAAAGTACTGAAACAAAATCATACATGCTGCACACTAGCCACCATTCACCATCCCTACTAATGGTGCAAGAGGAGGACAGGTCATAAATATAAAACAACAAAAATATTTTTTAATGTATCAACTTGTATTAGACTTTGGAATGCAGGAGCTTTATAGTTCAGTTTAGAAGTGTTTTATCCTAGACACTGTATGTAACTGGAAAGACAAACTGGAATTACAGTAAACAGAGTGAAATAACCAGCCTTAGATGAACATTTGCCACAGTCAATCTATGTAGTAGATAATCAACCTTCGTAGAAAATGGAGAGCCACCTCAGTTTAAGAACCTATGCAAGGGCTTCCCTGGTGGCGCAGTGGTTGGGAGTCCGCCTGCCGATGCAGGGGACGCGGGTTCGTGCCCCGGTCCAGGAGGATCCCGCGTGCCGCGGAGTGGCTGGGCCCGTGGGCCATGGCCACTGGGCCTGCACGTCCGGAGCCTGTGCTCCGCGACGGGAGAGGCCACGGCAGTGAGAGGCCCACGTACCGCAAAAAAAAAAAAAAAGAACCTATGCAAAGTTACACAAAGACCTGTAATCATGTAGGTATAAATGGAAGTCACTTACACACAGCTCCATTAGAGTTTGTCTCTAAAATTGTAATGTCTTTCTCCAAATCTAGTTTTCCAAATGTGCTCATCACTGGTAACTTTTTCTCCCTCTATTTTGAATGTGTCTATAATAACTGAAACTGGTTTAATGGTCATCACATTAATCCAAGAGTAAGAAATGAAAAGAATGATTCATTTCCTATTCTAGAATTTTAAATACAAATTAACAAAAAAAAAAAAAAAAAAAAAAGCTCCTCTAAATCTTCCTTAAAGATTTTGATGGTTGGGAAATATGCAGAGCACTTGAAAGCAATAAAAGAAATAACCTAAGAAAATTAAGCAAAATGAATTTGCAATTAGTTTGTGAAATTGCGATAAATGCATTTTGAAAGCAAAGAGTAAAATGTAACTTTGTTCAGTATAATTTGAAATTGCCTTTTGTGCTTAATATAGTTCACTTATAATTAGATGAAGATTTTGTTCTGGTTTGAAACATTCAAAGTTCCATCTTGAGATTGCTATGTACTATGTACACAGAACTTTTCAGCAAGAAAGTCTGCTGCTGCTGCTGCGATTGCTTTGACAGCCTTTATCCTAGTTTTATAGAAACGAAAGAGTGAAAGAACACAGCTGGTTTGAACAATGGAGCATGTTCAACATTAGGCCAAACACTTTAGATATTGCAAAATATTGCAGGCTATATTTATAGCTCTTAGCAGGTTTTTGAAATTCATGCTGATACTGCCTAACTCCTGCTTATTGGACCAAATTGCCATTTAATGATTAAATTATCTTTTGGTTTAAAAGTTTGCTTTCAAAGGCAATGACACTCAGACTAACCTCTTGGCAATATCAAAACAGTGATGACTTAAAACCCTTTCTAAAGTATTTCAAGATGTCTTAAAAACTCAAGATCATTCTAGTTACCGAGAGAGTTTAAAAGACTTTTGTTGATTTGCCTTATTTTTTCCCTATAGAAAAGGAATATCCTGCCTCTGATAACCTCTTCCAGTCATGTCTGTGTATGACTTTTTTTTTTTAAGATGTTGGGGGTAGGAGTTTATTAATTAATTAATTTATTTTTGCTGTGTTGGGTCTTTGTTTCTGTGCAAGGGCTTTCTCTAGTTGTGGCAAGCGGGGGCCACTCTTCATCGCGGTGCGCGGGCCTCTCACTATCGCGGCCTCTCGTTGCGGAGCACAGGCTCCAGATGCGCAGGCTCAGTAGTTGTGGCTCACGGGCCTAGTTGCTCCGCGGCACGTGGGATCCTCCCAGACCAGGGCTCGAACCCGTGTCCCCTGCATTAGCAGGCAGATTCTCAACCACTGCGCCACCAGGGAAGCCCTGTGTATGACTTTTAGTCCTAATGCACAGCACCATGAAATACGTGTTAAAGTCTCAATTTTATAGATCTGAGGCCCAGGAGGGGTCTATCCTGCTGAAGTCAATTTTTGAGAAGTCACACAAGGTAAGTAGTGAAGTCATTACTCAAACAAAGGGTTTTCTGATTCTGAAGCCAGTGTTCTTTCTACCATACCATGGAGCTTCTTGTTAGCAGAAGAGTCTATCTCATGGTTGTATCCCATTGACTTTGGACAGCAGCTGCCATAATACCTACCCAAGAAATATTTGTCATTTGAAGGATCAAGGGAAGCTGACAAGTTGCTACTGACTTGTGAGTAAAATATTTACATAATATTTTTTAATTGATCCCAAATATTCTAACTGATTCTCCCTAGAACAATAGGGCTTGGTAAAGTCCTACTCTTCATACCCTAGAAGAGTAGTCAAGCTCTTTCAGAACCAGGGAGGAAGGGCTCCCAGAACACAGAGGTTTCCACAGAGAGCACTTTGTGGTTCTCAAACTTGCCTACATATAAGAATCGCCTGGGAACATTTAAAACTCACAGCAGAAATTAACACTGCATTGTAAATCAATCAAAAATAAATAAATAAATATCTTGCCCAGGCCAATTGAATAAGATTCTCTCTGAGGGTGGGGCCAAGATTCCTAGACCTGTAAACTTCCTTGAGGAGCTCCTGAGGCTGATCTGCAATGTCCAGCTGGATCCCTAGAACTTCTGAAACAGCTTGGAGGCCGGCCCTATGAAGAGACAGTGATTCAAACTGGCAGCTTAATCGTCTACCCAAAGCATGTGAGTCGTGGTCTTACTATGTGAACCACACAGAGCTGCTCCCCCACATTTATTCCCAGGAGTCATAGCGGGGAGACAAACAGGAACTGGGCACCACCCATACACTTGGTGGTAGATGGCAGGTGCTACAAATGAACTGGTTGCAGTGCACTAATAAAAGCTGTCACTGACCTCAAAAGAGGAGAGGGCCATCGAGCTATCTGCTCTCAGAGAAACACTTGAGTCTCAGACGAGAGAGACAATTGCTCTGAGTTCTGAGCTCAGGCAGTGGGTAGGAAAGGCTTATCAAACATGACACTGTCACTGGGCCTTTCAAGGCATAAGATGATGCTTTATACAAGTAGATTAAAGGTTTACATGATCCACTCAAATAAAAAAATACCTAGGGATCTCATTTTTATTGTTTTATTTCTATGAAGACTTTGAGACCCATGTCCTCTGCCTTTTCATTTCCCGTAGTAACCGATACATTGAAGGTTCTCAGTATGATTTTTCTGTTTTGAGAGACTATTGCTTTCACCCATAGCATTTTTATTTCCTTCCTCGGTGATTCTTTTTTTTTTTTTTTTTCAGGTTGACCAAGAATTTCTTTTTTTTTAACATCTTTATTGGAGTATAATTGCTTTACAATGGTGTGTTAGTTTCTGCTTTATAACAAAGTGAATCAGTTATACACATACATATGTTCCCATATCTCTTCACTCTTGCGTCTCCCTCCCTCCCAGCCTCCCTATCCCACCCCTCCAGGGGGTCACAAAGCACCGAGCTGATCTCCCTGTGCTATGTGGCTGCTTCCCACTAGCTAGCTATTTTACGTTTGGTAGTGTATATATGTCCATGCCATTCTCTCACTTTGTCACAGCTTACCCTTCCCCCTCAAGTCCATTCTCTAGTAGGTCTGCCTAGAGCAGAGTCATTTGAATACTTATCTAAACTCCCAACCTACTTCCACTCTTCTCATTCCCAAATAAAACACCTGGAGGGCAGGGGCTATGTCTTTTTCATCTCAGAATTCTCCAACATAAACTAGCAAGGTGGCAAGTTCACAGAAAGTACTTAATAAATATTTGTTTTTGTTTGCCTTCTGAAAGTGTTCATGAAAGCAACTGCTGGAAAAAAAACATCAGAAGGTAAGTAGTGATCCAGGAGCAGAAGGTGAATAAAATATAAATTTCTCAGCTGTATATACTAGGCTATTGGGTGCAATGAGGTGCCTGTTACCAACATACAACAGGCAAGTAACTCAAAGGAAAACTTATTTCTTTGGGAATTCTACTGAACTTTAATAATCAGAATCACAAATTTTATTTGTTGGTTGCTTCTGTTTTTCACTTGGGTAAATTCTGTATCTTTCTGATCTGCAAGTTCCTGGGAAGCCAGCATATTCCTCATGATACATAATATTATACTTGACACATAGAACATATTAAACAATATTTGATTAAAGAAGAGAACATATGTGATAAATAGTCTAGGAAGTCTTGTTTCTCTTGTCTTGTATAAGTAAATTACAACAAGATATCAGAATATTGATACCGTAGGATAGGTTTCTAGACTACAATATGTGAAGGCTGAGAGGAGGAAGGCTGAAAACATGCATATTTATGGCTCTTCAGCTCTATAGTTTATCGAAAAAACTTAATAGTAGTTTTTAAAGCCTAATTTAGTCCACACTTATTCGTTCCAAACTAAGGTCTTCAAATATCATCAGGGTTTACTCATCAGTGTTGATGCTGTTGTTCACGTAAGAGCATCAAGACGTCATTCACTCACTGATTGAAGGAATAACTTAGTTGAATTATTTCCCCTGTTTCATTTAAGTGGGGAAAATTATGCACACCATTTCTATTTACTTTATGCTAAAAGCATAACAATATAGCAATCCTACAAACCATGAAGTAGAAGCATATTTTCAAGTGTGCATGTTTTTTTAAGAAAAAAAAATGATCGTCATGTGATAATCCATACTAAAATAGAGCTCAAAACCACTGTCTTAAAAAGACATCCTTCTTCAAGAGTTTAAAACAATTCACTTCAATACCAACATGCCTTTACAAATGCATTCCCATTACCTCAATTGTTTCTCAGCCACTCTCTGCCTTCAAGACCCAGATTAAGTGCCACATTCTCTGTTAAATATTATCTGACTTTTACTCTCCACTCAAAAATAGTTCATTGTTTTCTCAATGGCCCTATATCATGTTTTATACGATTTTATGATAGAACTTCATTAATTAACTTATCCATTTATTCAATAAGCATAAGTGGCTCACCATTTGTCAGGCATCATGCTCGGCATCGGGAATACGGAGAGAGGCACAATACCAGCTCATCCAAAGTTCTCTCCCATACCGTAAGCTCCCTGAGGTGTGATGTGTTTGTTGAATCAGCTGAGCAAGCCAAGGGCAGCAGACGACAAGAGCCCCCAGAATTATTGTGAAGCCCACAGCCCTGCCATTTAGGCCTCCACCTTCTCTTGTTTGGTTCCTTTTTCTTCCTCTGCTCTAAAGTCAAGATTTCCCCTCCTCCCTCTACTCCTCTCCTTTGACCGTTCCTGCTATACTTTTATCTGTCATCCATAAAATTGAACCCATTATTTTCTCTACCCAAACATCGACCATCTCCCCAGTTTCCCAAGCTACAAACCTGAGGGTCATCTTCAATGTCCCTCTTTCCCTGACCTTCCACATGCATGAAACAACTAAAAATTGGTGGTTCTGTGCCCTAAATTACTATTGCACTCATCACCCTCTCTCTCTCTCAGTCTTCACTGGTCCCACTTTATTTTCCTTTTCATCTTCTGCCTGGACTATTTCCATAGCATCTTAGCTGGTCGCTGCTTATTGTAGGCTATCTCTACACCAATTTGTTCTTTACTTTATGCCAGAGTTTTCTCTCTAAAATACAAATCAGATCATTTCTTTCTCACCACCTCTCCTCTCACTAAAAGGCACTGATGGCTTTTCATCACCTTCCTAATAAGGTGCTGAGAGGTCCAAGTCTCTCTCTTGCGGCACACAGACTCTTTGTGAGCTGCCTTGCTTTAGGCAGAGCTCTCTGAACTCTCTGGGGCTCACTCCTTCGGCTCAGGAACACACACTAAGGTGACCAGGGTTATCCTTAGAAAAACATAAATGTGAAATGTGGAAAGCTAAAGTCTCTCACACATCGTGTACTGTGTTGCTTAGGGAACTAACATAGAGGATAAGAATTTTATCAAGCGCTGTCCAAAGGACAGTGATTCTGTTCCTCATAGATGTGAATAATCCAATCACTATACCAGAACAAGGTTAATAATGAACATCACAAAGTAAGTTGGGGCATCTTCTGAAAACTGTGCTTCCTTCCAGGGCACTCAGCTCTTATGTAGAATGTTTCTATCATTTCTATGACTGAATCATGGAATTTTAAAACTAGAGGAGAACTACAATAATCTGATCCAATCTCATTTCACAGATGAGAAAACTCAAGCTGAGAACAGAGACATTTGTCCAACTAATAAAGATCCATCCCCTTACCTCCTCCCAACAACAAAAAATAAGACTTTATAATATTAAACAATAGGTTCATTTATGAATTTTTCTGAGGAGCTGAGCTAACTCATTCATATGCCAGAGTCTTCATTCCACTGTGGTTTCATCTTTAAAGCTCACTTCTTATTTTGCATTTTCAATTAGACACAAGGTGAAATGTCTCTTTATGGAAATCTTGACTCACTTTTACCTGTCGCTGTGGGTGTACTAAAGTATATGAAGTTATAAAAAGATATGAAATATGAATATAATCTAGTTTAATTATTTCCATCCTCCAAAGGCTATGATTGCACTTAGCTATCAGTGAAATCTCCAGTGGCTGAACTTCATGCTTAGAAAAATAGTGAGTAGAAAGAAAGGCTAGGAGCTGAGTGAAAAGCACCAAAAAAGAGCATTTATCTTCACCAAAAGAACATGTCCCCATGATGGAAAAACTGTAGCTTCGTATAGCACCAGTGAGTCAAAGATGATGACAATATTTGGCAAAGTTAAACCCAGCCAAGTTCAGTCCATTTATAGATCACTGAGCTACTTTTTAAGTGAAAAACACTGGAGGCATTTTTATTTGATAAATTACTTGTACTTCCTTGTCTGTTCCTTTCCATTAGCCAAGGGCTAAATCTCTTGGCAAATGAATCACAATCGCACTTGAGACCAACCAGCCACTGAGGTATGCAATTCTTTGCATAGACTGATGTCAGCAGCACTCCCTAATTTTCAGGATGGTTAATCTGCATCAATGTAATAATTTGTACCTGAGTTTTAAACATCCATGTTTGCATACATCATTTTTTTATCATGCTGATATATCTTGATCCCTGGCTTTTCCATGCTAGGCAACTGGAAGCCAAGATTTTGCAAAACTCTGAACGAGCATACTGAGGGTAGTATCTTATGCACCTCTCAGACTGCTAGGGAGTTGAATTTGATCTGGAAAGGAAAAGAAGACTTTTTGTCTATTTCACTTGGCCAAACAATTCTCTTGACCAAATATTTCTTAGGAATCAAACTCAATGTCATAAGGGTCTTGCCTAGTTTATATTTCCTGTGATATTTCCCTTTCCTAGGCTGCATGTCTATTCTTTCTTCAGTTGCATCTCTGGACTTGAGAATTTTTCCACACAGGCACACACACTTACCACCATCCTCATGCCCCTGTCCAGAGCACATACCGTCTCATATAAGCCTTACATGCTAAGACAAGTCTCTACTCACAGCATTGTCCCCATGTCCTGACCAAGAAAGAGACTTGGCATGTAGATCTATCTATGTCCAAAGCATACAATTGGGAAAAGAGAGAGAGGTGCTCAGCTATTATCTGAGCTCCAAACACTGGAGGGAGCCTCAACTGTCAGAACTTATTACTTGCTCAAGGAGGCAACTGGTTGGGGTAAATGAGGGAGTTTCTCTACAGATGTTAAGATGATTTGAGACTCAAATGCATACCCACTTGACACGCTACCTCTCTATCATCACGAAGGCAAAGTGATAGTACTTTCATATCTCCTTTCCATGCTCTTCTTAAATTACTTATTGATTGACAACTTTTGACTTGTTTCCCTGCAAGCCTTCCCTCCTTGTTTACTTTAGTCATTTCATGTGTATAAAAAAATGTTGACGCGTTGGCAATAAGTACCTTTTTACGGATGATTTTGGCAAGACTGTCCCTCTCTGTATTCTTCCGTGGCACCAATATGACACAGCTCCTCTAAGTGGGAGCTGGATGAATGCAAACAGGTTCTAAATCTGTCACTGTGGCTTCAAACCATATGGGGTGTAAATAAATGGAAGACTCAAGATAAGGAGTCCTAATCCCACCAAGGTCTCAATTCTCCTGAATGACCTTGGCATTCCAGATCTCCAGGCTGCTTTTATAAATTCACTCTTTACTGTGAAGAATTTTAGACACCAAACCAATGGCAGTAAGTGCTAAGACCCTATTAGTTGATCAGTCTTCTAATAGAAACTCCTTAGGCTTACAATTAACCACAGTATAAAAGAATTTTTTATTAAATATATAATACATATTTTAAATAAAAAAGATAAATGTGCTTCTCATTCCTCATTTCTGAAACAAAGAAAATGGTATTTGCCTCATAGCATTGTGAAGTTTAAATAAGATAATATATTTAAAGTGCTAGCTCTTAGCACTGAGCCCAGTATTTAAAAGGTACTCATTAAATATAATGTATTATTATTGGATCAGAGATCTTGATGATATCTGTTGTCTATACATAACACAAATCATCGATTTCCGTGGTTTATGCTTAACGCTCACAATGGACACACTGATGACTTTTCATTGGGCGTCAAAATAGCTAGGTGATTGACCTAATTTTTCATCTTTCAGTGAGCTGATGTAGCATTATGCAGACCCAGCCTAAGTGGACCATTAATTCCAAAATAACTGAAGGATGAGCCCACACACTTGACCTGTTTTCAGCCTCTCTGTTGAGAGTGACAGCAGAAAGTTTAAAGTTGAGTCCATTTGGCATTCAGGCATTCACAAATATTAAAGAACTGCAACCTAATCACACCATCACTTCTCAGCTTATAAGTGAGCCTGTGGGATTATTAGCTCTGCTCTCAGTGACACAGAGGTTGTTTGGAAACTAAACGTCTGCAAAAACCCTCATTCTGATGGGGTTCAGATTCTTTATATTGTACAATTATGCAACTTATCTCACAAGATTGTTTCTAAGGAGAATTTATTCTACGATACAAGCTTCTGTGAGGCAAAAACTATTAACATTGAATAATGAAAATGTTAAAGGCTGGCATAACACAAATTGTACCCTTAGTGATACCGAAAAAGCTTATATGACTTTGGCAAGGCACTTACTCTTCTTTCCTTCCTTCCTTCCTTCCTTCCTCCCTCCCTCCCTTCCCTTCCTCTCTCAGTCTGTCTCCGTCTCTGCCTCTCTCTCATATAGAAAGGAGATCAGCCTAGATCTGGATGGCAAATAGGCTTCAACTTATTTATCAACTCTGATCAATTGGGAGTGTCTTTCTGGAGTGTTACATTGGGAAGGATTTCAGGGTTGAATAGGGGTTCCTCAGGAGAGAGCTCTATGATGGATTAGTAATGTATGACATGGGGGAGGAAATTAGCATCACTCTGAAGTCTATTTCCTAGCCCTAGATTGGAAAATCTTCAAATCTCTCCCAACTGATAAAACACTATCACCATTCTTATAAAGAGCCACTAAAATTGAGAAGCCCTGGCTCACAGAAGCACTTCAAATTTGATGTCTATTCAAGGTTGTACTAACAGAATTACCCATGGAGGTCCCTAAAGTAGAAGGACAGTCCACTGGAATTTGTACTTTTAACCTAAGCTGTAGTGAGAAGAGATGCTGAAAAGACTCTTTGATGATCCTTATGAGAATAATTCACCTCTGAGCCACAAAATTTAGCTCCACCCACCCCCCACCTTCAGAAATGATGAAAGTGGGTAGGACTGGAACCCCTCCTGGGAAACTGGATGGTTAGCCGTATCATAAAAGAAAGGGAGGTAAGGAAACTTTTGGGGTTTCAAGAATTGAGAAGGAAGAATTACCCAACAACTGGAGGACAGATCCACGTAATGGACAGACAGGTATATCAGGCCCTTGGCAGAAGGGGTTGACTAGACCGTCTCTGATGCAGTGTGCCTGGGGTTGTGGGTGCCTTGGGGGACATCTGTGTATGTGACTGAAAGAGCTAAGCTCTAAGAGCAATGACTCTGGGATGATCCAGGATAATCCTAGGCATTCTAAGCTTAGCCATTTTCCCTCCATCTTCCCTCCATCCTCTCTTCAAGATGACCATCCTGCCCTTAAGGACCATGGGGGCTGATGAAAAGACTTGGCCAATAGGTATCAGTACTACTATAGTCTGTGTGGGACTTGTTAATAACCACACTATGTATGTAGCATTACAGGAACCAATCCCCAGATTTATCCTCATTGGATACAGAATTCAGACCTACAACTCAATTAGGCTGTGTAAATTTCCAAGAGTAGACACAAAAGAGAAATGCAGGTCTTACTGAAGAAAAATAAAAGACTTTTGTCCCCAGAGTTTTTGAAACAGTTCCTATGGACTACACTAGAACCACAAATTAAGAGATAGCTCCTGGTATATCTCACAATACTGTTTCAATAGTTACTATGGAAAAGCAAACCTGAAGGCCAAAAGGGACATGGCTTCATGTGACACAGCAGGATATATAGAGGGTCCTTTTCAAGCCCTCAGTTACCCCATATCTATGGATAAATTCATTCCTTCCCTTTCCTTCCTTCCGCTCCTCTCCTCCCCTTTTCACAGGTGCTTGCTCTCTCACTCTCTCACTCTCTGCTCTTTCTCCTAAAATCCTTAAATCCTCCTAGGCTTTACTAAGTGCTTTCAGCAAATCCAGCCTCCCTTCTTTCTTCCGTCTCTCCTGTTGTTGGCACCTCCACCTGCCCTTACTCCATCCGTGCTTCTCAGCATTTTCCCCAGCTTCTTTCAAAGCCTGTACTTATAAAGAATCTGGTCAGCTCTCTCATTCAAAGGTTTACTTCATTCATAAGACTTGATATGCTGACTCTCCCAAGGGTATTTACATTTTTACAGGAGACAAAATCTTACATAAAAAGGAATAAAGCTGTAATGCTAAATTTTCAATCATTGTAAAACTAATGGAGGGAGCTATTGAGATATCAGAGGAGTCTTCCCAAAGCCCCTAAAAAAAAGCTATATCTTCAATTGCATAATACAGAGCACTTCTCAGTTTTCTAAGAGGTACCTGCTGGGATTTCTTGGCCCTGATTTGGATCCTACCCTGTAGTTTTTCTGGGGTGGTGTTCTCTCATCAGAACCAGAACTGCTGGTGCCCAGGACTCCATAGCAATAATTCTCCTGGAACATTCAAAGACTTTAGAGCCTGGAAAGGCTTGGGAAGGAAGGAGTTAATTCCCTAAAGTGCCCATCAAGGTTGAGTTAATGGGTCTTAACAGAAACCCGAGCAGGAGACCAATCACCTGCATTCAGACTGACCACTTTTCTGTTGGAATCCTAGGTGGTCAGCCTAAGCAGGTTTCCCCATGCCCTGGGGGGCCAGAGGCTCTGAGAAGAATCCAGTTCAATGAAGAGCAAAAGAATGATTAATAGTGCTTCCTGCCCTCGGGTTAGAGATGGGTGGGCCGCAGAGTGCTGGAAGACAAGCAAACAGCTGAATATTGGATTGCATGTGGACAGAAACCACTTACAATTTAGATTCAATATCATTCTGGTGATTGAGGGATACAATTGAAGCCCACTCTTAGCATGGCAAAGAGTAAGCTGCTGTGCCCTTTTTATTTAATTTTCATTAATTTGTTCATTTATCATTAAAGATCTTTTAAAATCTCAGTAGCATGGTCTTTATTATCTCAAAAGGTATAGTAACTATTTAGTACCACATTTATATTTTAAGGAAGAAGGAGATTGCATGTGTGGGCCTTCTTACTGGATGTATATATTATATATGCACATACAGAATGTACGTACGTATGTGCATATACATTTACAATACACAGATTATAAAACACGAATGAATTCATACTATCAGGTGAATCTGCACAGCCCTGTTTCTCAACATAGGGGTTTGGAATGGTGCAGAGTGTAACAGCAATATGGGCTCTGTGGGAGGGACTGAGAGGCTGGGGAGAGATAGAGGCTTGATGAGTGAGACTGAAAGTCATTTCTCTAGTTCCGCCTCCAGTGCCCTCCTGTGAATCAAGGTTGCTTGTGACATTCCTGGTGGCAGTTTAAATAAAACAGATGAAAAACAAGGTTGTTATTCCAGAAGTAAAATTTAGACTGGAAATTAAATTTAAGCACACTGAGAACTCTCAATATACAAAGAGCACATATCCTGTGTGAGCGTTTGTACTGGTTATCTGCACACTTGTGCACACACATACACGCAACAGACATGTGTGGGAGACAGAATTCCTGAATTCAGACCAGGCTCTGCTGCTAACTAGCTAGTGAGGTAATCAGGCAATTCAAGTCAACTCAAAATCTCCATCTGCTTATCAATAAAATGAAGGAGTTAGATATCCTCATGGTCCTTTACAACTTCAAGATTTCTCAACATTCGTGTATAGAAGGTCATTATCAAGCAATTAGCAGAAACTCTTGTTCTTTGATCTGACCCCTGGAATGCAGTGTGTAGAAAGGAGCCACTCTCGGGAAGGTAGTAGAAGCTCTAGGACCGCTATGGCAAAGTGCAGGCCGTGTCCCTCAATCTCTCTCCCTGACTCACAACTGATGGTTACATGCATAGACTTCAAAGTCTGACAGGTTCATGTCCAAGCCCAGCAATACCAGTCACTAGCTATGTACCCTTTGACCTGTTACTATATGGTCAACCCTTCATATCCAAGGGTTCTACATCTGCCGCAGTTGGTTGAAGCCCACAGTCCTACATATTTTATATAAGGGGCTTGAGCATCCATGGATTTTGGTATCTGTGGGGAGTTCTGGAACCTGAGGGACGACAGTACTATCCTAATTAGTTTTTCTCCCCTGGAAACTGAAGATCACAATGTCCACCTCAACAAGCTCTTTTAAGGCTTAAGTGTGAGAATGTGGATGACATTTTTGGCATGATGCTGAGCACATATTAAGTATTCAAAATAACTCTGTGTATTGATATATATGCATGCCAATATATATTTAACATATTATATATTTATTTTTAAATCTCTGGTAAGCTTGATTTATACAGATTTAAAGAAAAAAGACTATTGTTATTTGGCAGTGGGAGAATAGAAATTATTCATGAAGAATAAGGTTTTCATTTTCTATGGAAAAGAGCATTTGCAAATCAGGAAAAATAAGTATGATGAGATGAAATGTACAGACAACTGAATACTATATTTTAGATACCCGGTCAACCACTGAGAATTATTCCAAGAAACTTCCTTATTTATGTCCTATTTACTGCCTATAACATGGATGGCTGGAGAGGCCCCTTGATGATCCCAGGGCTAAAGCCTCTAAGATTAAGCACCCTATCTATGCATTCATGTATTTACTAAATACTTCCTTTGGATTCCTCCGCAATGAAGGCTCCAGGAGAGCAGGGGCCATGCCTACCTTGCCCAGTGCTGGATCTCAAAGGCTTAGAACAATGCCTGGCACATGATAGGCGCTGAAAAAATACCATATTATAGACATCATATTTATTTGTTCTGTTCATTGTTTCCTGTCTCCTCCTGCTAAAATGTAAGCTCTGCAAGGCAGTGAACATTACTTTGCTCGCTGATGTGTCCCAAGTGCCTAGAACAGTGCCTAGCACATTGTGGGGCCTTCATAAATGTTGTGAGGATGATGACTGAAAGCAGGTAGGAAGAGTGATTTAGAAACAGTAAAGTCTCAATACTCTAGGCTGTTCAAGGAGCTTCTTAACCTTCAGTTTCAAATGGAGGTTTCAAGGAAAATAGCTTCTACTGCCCCTTAAATGCAGAGCATTCAGCTAAATCACCAGACCTTTCAGGAGTTTCTGAGAAAATGAAGACAAGGTAAAAAAGTCAGTTCCATATCCAAGGTTGCAAAGGCTGTTCCACATTTATCCAAACTCACGCTCTCCTACACTGGTTTGTCAAATCTTTTATTTAAATATCTCATTATCTAAGACAATTTTGTACTTACTGTCATGAAGTCTTATGAAACCTACAAACCTGTCTTGCTGGAACAGGTACAATTTAAGCCAGTGATTGTTCAAAAGAGAAAGGAAAGGTGAAGAATGGCACCACTGTGAAGATTCAGAGCAGGAAGGTAGACAGCCCTTGGAGCTAACCTCTATTCTCCAGGGTGTCTGTTTAGGCTCCTTAGAAAATGCATGTAGCCTAAAGATAGAGGGGGAAAAATTGTAAGTCTTCATGTATAATTTTTGTTGTTATATCTAAACTGATAGTTGAAGGTTAGGAGCTGAAACAATATTTTATAGAAGTATCATGTTGAAGTTTTTGCAGGTTTCAAAATATTTAAATATGTAAATTTCAATGAAGAGATGTTCAGGTTTTTTGATAGTCTAATGATTTTAAGCATCTCATTTCTAGTCACACACTGACAAAAGATGTTCAGATTGCAGTGTGAGATCGTTTCTATGGTTACAGTTGTTTCCTAGCATTTTAGTGACATCTTTTGTGAGCATTGGCTGCTTCACTTATTTGTCACTAATGTATGTGTAGAACTATAGTTAATAGCCTTGGGCGGACAAAAATTTTTTCTTCTGAATGGCTGTATTGTTTTTTAGCAGCATTTTTCAATAAGGTGACAATGCATTAGAATACTAATGGTATGTACGTTATTTTAAGATGTCAAGTTTTCAATAAAATGATAATGAAAATTTTGCATTTCATTTAATAGTTAAATATTCATGAATTTTCACAGCATGATGAACTGAGTGAAAAATAAAGAAACTGTATAATGTATAATACTAAACATCATAAATCAAGTTTCTTTTCATAGAAGCTACTCAAGAGTGTTTAATATATGGTTCTTCATGGATTTAGACCAATCTGAGCTAAATTAAAGGCACCTAAAAAGGAAACTTGTTTAAACCAATTTAACATATTTTAACACAGCATGTTTACAATGTAACAATATAAAGGAAAATGACACATTACAAACAATATATACATTATAGAAAAATTATGATGACTAAGTGGGGGATATAATCATCCGGCAACAATATTTTAAAGAAAGAAATTGTGAAGTAGGAGGTGGAGGCATGCATGGGAGTAGAGCCCTGTGACATAACCACCTATTACTATAGGATGAAAGTAAGCATAGAAATTGGGAATCCAAAAGTTCTGTCCAATGGTGAGCTGTTTCAGGCATTAGGCTAATTTCTGGAGAACCAGGAATGAACATCATGTCTTCCCTCTGGCCCAGGACTGATCCAGTCCTAATGCAAATGTCAGAGTAAGGAAAAAACACTGCCCAATATTCGGGGTTAAAAGACTTCATCCAAATTCACATATCATTTGTTGTCTGGAGCAGGATCCACTCCAGCTGCCTGTTACAAAGGATGCATCTATGATGAGTATTTGGAGATGCTGTGTATGGAGTTGAGCTACCAGTGAGGAAGTGACTAATGGAATTCTAATTACTGATCACACGGATGTGGAAGATTTGACTCCATATGAGAGAGATATTGTCAATCACTAAATAACCCATGACCTCTTCTGCCAACCTCATGGCTGAGAAGTGTAGAACCTCAGCTACACTCTCCTGGCTGGCCAGGCATTCCACTGACCCATCCAATTAGGACTGCAGGATGAGACTGAGAGAACCATAAGACTGAGACACAAAAGGCAGACTTGGCTTCTACTGAGAGCAAATCAAGAGCAGAACCAAAATAAAGTAGACAGAAAATCATGGAGGTTCCTTAAAAAAACTAAAAATACAACTACCATATGATCCAGCAATCCCACTCCTGGGCACATATCCGGAGAGAACCATAATTTGAAAACATGTATGCACTCCAATGTTCACTGTAGCACTATTTACAATAGCCAAGGCATGGAAGCAACCTAAATGTCCATCAACAGAGGAGTGGATAAAGAAGATGTGGTACATATATACAATGGAATATTACTCAGCCATAAAAAAGAATGCAATAATGCTATTTGCAGCAACATGGATGGACTAGAGATTATCATACTAAGTGAAGTAAGTCAGACAAAGACAAATATGATATCTCTTATATGTGGAATCTAAAAAAAATGGTACAAATGAACTTATTTACAAAACAGAAACAGACTCACAGACTTTGAAAACAAACTTACGGTTACCAAAGGGGAAAGGTGGTGAGGGGAGAGATAAATTAGGAGTTTGGGATTAACATATACACACTACTGTATATAAAATAGATAATCCACAAGGACCTGCTGTATAGCAGAGGGAACTCTATTCAATATTCTGTAATAAACTATATGGGAAAAGAATCTAAAAAGGATGGATACATGTATATGTATAACTGAATCACTTTGCTGTACACCTGAAACTAACACAACATTGTAAATCAACTATACTCCAATATAAAATAAAAATTAAATTAAAAAAATTATAGACTGATAGCTGCTGCAGATTTGTCTAAGAATGTGGACTTAGAATGCAAAACTTTAAATTCTTGTAGTTTAAAAGCATCATCAGAGTAATGCTTTACCCAGATTGGTGATTAACTTGGTGCTATACATCTCTCACAGGTATTATTGTCACTAATTTCTTTAATGCCTAACATACATGTATAATAATACTTACAGATACATAAATACAGGTGGGAATCAAACATAGTTTTTTGTTTTTCTTTTTTTAAGGAGGATTCTTTTTTTTTTAATATCTTTATTGGAGTATAATTGCCTTACAATGGTGTGTTCGTTTCTGCTTTAAATCAAAATGAATCAGCTATACATATACATATATTCCCATATCTCCTCCCTCTTGTGTCTCCCTCCCACCCTCCCTATCCCACCCCTCTAGGTGGTCACAAAGCACCAAGCTGATCTCCCTGTGCTATGTGGCTGCTTACCACTAGCTATCTATTTTACATTTGGTAGTGTATATATGTCCATGCCACTCTCTCACTTCGTCCCAGCTTACCCTTCCCACTCCCCACAGCTCTATTTAAAATAGCCAGGACATGGAAGCAGCCTAAGTGTCCATCGACAGATGAATGGATAAAGAAGATGTGGCACATACATACAATGGATACTCAAACATGAAAAGAAATGAAATTGAGTTATTTGTAATGAGGTGGATGGACCTACAGTCTGTCATACAGAGTGAAGTAAGTCAGAAAGAGAAAAACAAATACCGTATGCTAACACATATATATGGAATCTAAAAAAAAAAAAAATACAAAAAAACAAAATTGTTCTGAAGAACCTAGGGGCAGGACAGGAATAAACATAGTTATTTTTAAAGGTATTTTATACATGAGAATGTTACTGCTAACTATCTTATTTAACCTATTTAACATTATCTTTGATTATGCTAAATGGGTAATCATTTTACATATTAAGGAATTGAATTATCAATGAAAATAAAATAATTGACAAAGGTAAAAAACAGAAATTTCATATAAGGTTTCCTTAAGTTTAACAGACTGTGCAATTCTAGTTCATTTTAACAAAGGATTCTTTTTTTTTTTTTTTTTTTTTGCAGTACGCGGGCCTCTCACTGTTGTGGCCTCTCCCGTTGCAGAGCACAGGCCCTGGACGCGCAGGCTTAGCAGCCATGGCTCACGGGCCCAGCCGCTCTGCGGCATGTGGGATCCTCCCAGACCGGGGCACGAACCCGCGTCCCCTGCATCGGCAGGCAGACTCTCAACCACTGCGCCACCAGGGAAGCCCCAAAGGATTCTTATTTATTAAATATCAACCAGGTAAATTTTGTTATTCAGTGTCCTGGCTCTACCACTTACTAGCTATACAGCATAGTGCAGGCAACCTCACCTTTGATGCTTCATTTTTTTCATCTGTAAATGGGGACAGCTGGAGTACCTACCTTATAAAATGTTGTGTAGAATAAGTGAGATCAATACATATATAACACTTATCATTATGCTTGTCAAATTGTAAGCACACAATAAATATTAGCTATCTTCAACATCATTATAGTTAATGTTAATTTATTGAGAGAGAGCATAAGATAGAACCCGTAGAGAGATGATGGGCAAAAGAAGTTGAAGACTTTCTCAGCACAAATGTCATGAAAGTGAATATAGGTATAAATAGTGTTTTACTTAAACTGGATAAAATGTTGTGGACTAGAAGTCAGCAGAGCAAATTAGCTAACTTTCTAGTAATCAGCCTCCCTTATCCATGTAAGTAGATTGGCATAACTGCTCTCTTCCTGGTCTAAATGGTGATGACCATATGATTTTATGAAACCAGATGCTTAAAAAGAATTTATAATGCAGAAGGACAAGTATCATATGATTGCACTTATCTGGGGTACCTTGAATAGTCATATTCATAGAGACAGATATTAGAATAGTGGTTTCCAGAGTTGAGGGGAGAGAGAATGGGAAGTTCTTACCTAATGGGCACAGAGTTTCAGTTTGGGATGATGAAAGTGTTCTGGAGATGTACAGTGGTGATGGTTGTACAATAATGTGAGGTACTTTACACCACAGAACTGAACACTTAAAATCGTTAACATGGGGAACTGCCTGGCGTCCAGTGGTTAGGACTCTGCACTCTCACTGTTGAGGGCCCAGGTTCAATTGCTGGTCGGGGAACTAAAATCCCACAAGCCAGGCAGCACAGCCAAATATGAATAAATAAATAAAAATTTAAAGAAAATGGTTAAAGTGGTAAATTTTATGTGAAGTATATTTAACCACAATAAAAAAAAAAAGACAAATATAAGTGGCCAATAAATGTTTGGGGAAAAAACAAAAACAAAAAGGAATATACAGAGTTAATCCAATTTATTGAGGTAAAAAAAATGCCCTTTGTCCATAATTTCAGGCACTTAGTCAAATAACATATTATGGTTTTAGTCTCAGTTTGCATGATGCCCAAGACTCTAGGACTTTGATTTTACATATTATCTTATCCCTCATTAATTTTATTTTATTTTTTAAAATTTTATTTATGTTATTTATTTATTTATTTTTGGCTGTGTTGTATCTTCGTTGCTGTGCATGATGGGCTTTCTCTAGTTGTGGCGAGCAGGGGCTACTTGTCATTGCAGTGCGAGCAGTCTTCTCATTGCAGTGGCTTCTCTTGCTGCGGAGCAGGGGCTCCAGGCATGAGGGCTTCAGAAGCTGCAGCTGGCTCAGTAGTTGTGGCTCGCCGGCTCTGGAGCACACGCTCAGTAGTTGTGGTGCATGGGCTTAGTTGCTCCTCGGCATGTGGGATCTTCCTGGACCAGGGGTCGAACCCGTGTCCCCTGCATTGGCAGGCGGATTCTCAACCAATGAGCCACCAGGGAAGCCCCCAAAAGTATCTCATTAATTTTAGATAAACTCTTTTAGCTTCAGACTTGAGAATAAAACAATTACATCACATCACTATCAAAAGTGTCCACTTCAGTGTCCACTTCAGTGCCTCAGGAAGTCTAATGAAACCATTATGATCAGCACTCCTAGCAAGGTGATATTCTTCTTCAGAATACATCAGTCTCTTGAACAGAATGAGTGAAGAGAACATTAAGACAAATTGTGGGGCTTCCCTGGTGGCACAGTGGTTGAGAGTCCGCCTGCCGATGCAGGGGATACGTGTTCGTGCCCCGGTCTGGGAAGATCCCACATGCCGTGGAGCGGCTGGGCCCGTGAGCCATGGCCGCTGAGCCTGGGCGTCCGGAGCCTGTGCTCCGCAACGGGAGAGGCCACAACAGTGAGAGGCCCACGTACCGCAAAAAAAAAAAAAAAATACAAATTGTGGCTAATGCATTCTCCTGTATGCATTCCTGGGCTGATGCCCAGCCCCATTAAATATCACCCCAAGTGGATTGGGAATGCTACTGAACAGGAAAAAGAAGACATTTTCCTCCTGCATAAGTACAGCCAACACAAACATCACCTAACACGAGTGCTGCCCTGCCATTTCTTCTTCATTTTGATGTGTTTCTTGTATGTCTCAGGAGATAGGAAACTAATATCCTGTCTGAAGAGATTCCAATCAAGCAAACACTGCTCATTTATTAGCTAGGATTAGACTAACAGCAAATTTGATCTTTGGTTTCAAGACCTTATCCTTTCACCCAAAAGTTACCCTGATTTCAAATAGCCCCATTTCTCTGTTTTATCAAGAAGTAGCAACAATCTACTACCACCACTGTTATTATGGCATTTCAATCAACTCGTTTCATTGCGGTTTGAGAAAACACTTTGTTGAAAACCAAAGGAAAATCTGCCACGTTTCCATTCAGACATATGGCAGGAAAAAAAAAGCTTAATAACCAGTAATCAGAGTCTGCCTTCTTTGGGTGGAATCCACTGTGGATAAAAGCAATTTATGCTGCATTGGACAAAAATAGTTCATCGATGTTATTCTTCAAGAGATAGTAAAATAACTCCTTCTCATCTGATATCCCAAAACCAAGGAGGGAAAGAGTTCAGATAATTTTGGGATCAATAAAGTCACAAAAGCAGAGTCATGGAGGAAATACATCTTGAAATTACTGTCTTGCTCTTTTTGTCACAGAACTAGCCAAAGAATAGTCAGGGCCATAGGGAAGGGCAGTATTACAACAAGTTTTAGTTCAGGGAATCATCGAAATTAAAGACAACAAAGATACAATATGTACCTACCTAGAGTAGTGATTTCAATGATCAACGATCTGCAGTGTTTTTCCCTTTCAGGAAATAGACCTCTGATTATTCCCCAAGGCTTAAATAATTCAGAATAGCGAAACATTCAAAACTTACCTTTTAATATATTTTGAACTGACATTTGAATATGGATATATATTTTGTAGAAGATTAAGCAAATGAACGAGGCTTCATGAAAGTCCAAACTTGGGAAAGGGAGAAATATCCCTTTTCTTCATTAGGTATCAAGACCCTTTAACTCTTTCCCATAATCTTCCATGCTCAGAATATTCTCCTTTGGTCCATGCCTTATCACCCTCTCAGGCAAAATCGCCCCTCTCTACAAACTACCCTTTCTGCAAAGGGCATGTGTTTTGATATCAAAAGGTTTCTCAGTCTACATAGTGAACAGTGGGAGTTCTCAGGTCAACGAAACAAAAAGTAGGCAATACATGTTTTCATTGGCAATGCGGTGATTCCTAAACTTTGCTGCACATTAGAATGGTACAGAAAGTTTTTTAAAAACCTGATGCTCAGGTCATACCCTGTGCCCATGAAATCAGAATGTCTGGGGGTGGGAGCCAAACACAGTATTTTTTAAAGATCCCCCAGTAATTCCAAGGTGCAGAAAAGTTTGGGAAACCTTCCTATCATGGAGGTCAAAATTTGTTATTAATTATATGCCAACAAACCGTCTCTTCTTACCAATAATCAAGAATTGATCAATGTTTTGATTTCTTAGCATTATTTAATTATTTAAGACAACCCTAGAAAAGTCAATTCAAAGTGAAGTTGTCAGGATAAATAATAAAAAGCGTTTCTTCTTTTTTCGTTATTATTAAATCAATACCATACTATGGTGTCACTAAACATTTTCTTATTAAAGATTTTCTTCTTATGGTTTTATTTCTACTATCATTTTCCTGACAGGTCTGGCATAGACTCTACTCATGGGGAAATTAGTGTCCACTCCCTACAAGGGATAGATTTTTCTAGGAAGGTTACACTTTATAAATGTGGTTTGGTTTTCCAGTATGGTATAGGTTTTATGACATAACAGAGAAAGAGTCAAGCCACACCCATTGTAATCTCTTACTTTTTGTCCTCAGGCTCCAAAAAACCTTACTCCCACCTGGAAACAGTGTGCTAAATCCTTATTTTGCACCTTACATTTGTAGATAATGCAAGTATCTTTCCTCTCAAAATTCTTATTCACTATATTTTCATTAATGATTTATATCAGCAGAGAATTTTAAAATCTATTTCCATCACCCAGTAATTTTTCTAAGAAAAGCAATTTCTATATTCTGATTGAAAAACTGAAGAAATTACTAGATAATCCATGCTTACTTTGACCATCTTCCTTAGCATACAGCTTAACCAGCCTCTTGCCTTTGCCTAAATGTCGCTATGCCTTTTATATATGTATCCTCAGACATCTGGCTCCTTTTCTTTCAGGTTTTTTGGACTAAGACAAACCTTGGAAACAGTCAACTTCATTAAAAATATTTTTGTCTTGTAGAGTCTAGATGACTTTATTATCTGAATGTTTCCTTCTCTCTTCACTTTTTCTTGTCCAATAACTGATATATTCATACATAAGAATACAAACAGAAAGAAAATTAAATAGCCCCCTTCAAAAATTCCTTTGGTATTATGAGAGCTAATCAACACAGACAATTTTTTAAAAATTAATTCAACCGAGTTAATTCTTGCTCACACTGTGATTTCTGTGAATATTTTATCAGTCTCCTTAAAGATTTTGGAAGTCTCCTTGAAGTTCAGAATATTACAGTTTCTTAAAAGATTTTGGAAGTCTCCTTGAAGTTCAGAATATTACAGTTTCTAAGTCCTTATACTATGCCTTATTCATGAACCTACTTACCATGATTCTAACCTAAGTTAACAATAAGTTAACAAGTATTTACTAAAGGTCTACTCTGTGCCTGGCACTGTGCAAAGCATCATAAAGAATGTAGAAGGAAAGAAGCCAAAGATCGTCCCTGGATTTTGCAAACTGGTTGAGGAGGCGAGATGCTATTGGTTATAAAGCACAGCTATTTTTTGAAGAAAAAATACTAAGAAAGGAAAAATAGGCATCTGATTAAATTTTGACTTGTCATCATGTATGTCAAGATGCATTGACATTTTAAGATGCATTCTGATTTTAGAGATACAAAAATGCAAATAAATAAATAAAAGTGCATCTTAGTATCAAATGCAATAAATAGGGTATATACTGTAACAACCAGGAAATAATACACAAAAATGCTAAATACAGAAGAGGTTGCACACACAGTGATGCGCACAGGGTTGCTGCAATAGATACCACTGCAACCACTTGGATGGTTTGCACAATGACTAAAGCTAAATGGAACAAAAAGTCAAAAGCACTAGTAAAGTCCCTGGAGTTCTATATCATGTCAGGGTAGCAAATTCCTACTTACTACTCACTTTAATGAGACAGGCACATTGAATACCACACTCACATCTGATCCACTGTCACGTCCTACTTATCCTACACCCACAATCTTTCACATCCATCCCCTTTTCTCCTTTCACTTGCCATTGTACTATTTCTTCTCACTGTTTTCTCTACCAAATCTCTCTAGGCAGTATCTAACTTAATCTTCCCTAGCCACAGCTCTGAGCACAACAATCCCAACATTGTGGGGATGGCAACAATGGCTCATCAATGAAGACTAAACTACTTAGCTTGGCATTGAAGGCCCTAGAAGATCCGACCCCAGTATACGTTATCTCCTACTTTTCCATCGCAACAGTAGTTCTCTTAAAATATTTCATTTAATTGACTCATCAGATCAATATTCTCCACTCCCTGTGTAAAATATGGCCTCTGTAAAACACGGATGATTAAACGCTTTGAGCTAGCAAGTAATACAGTACATCTGTGCCCTTCTCCCACCAATTAGCTACATGCTTGTCCAAACCTATTTATGCCAGTCTTACTTGTTTTTGCAATTATGTGATTTAATTAAACACAAAAACTGATAAAAGTACAGAAAGAAAACAGTTTCTATGAAAACTGAGTTATATGCTTGATTTAAAAAAAAAAGCCAACAAAAGAATGATGTCCCATTAAAAACGGGCAATACAGCTATAACAGATTGAGAAAATAAATAATAAAAATGCAGAAAAATATCAGACTCAGACTGCTCTCAGGTGTCTCCTAGTTTTGCTGCACTTTAAATAAGCCAAACTGGTTTATATCAAATCAGGCATAAAAATGGTGTGTTTTGGGCAGGGTCTCCAATCAGCAGATCATACTCCAAGAAAATGATTTGGTTCTTCAGGAAAAGATTGGCAAATAAATGCATGCCTGTACGTTTTATGTTAAAATTAAAAGCCTACATGTGTTGTTTTTTAATGATTCCTCACTTTTACCAAGCTTTCAACTTAGAAACTGTCTATGGTCCCAACTCAATACATACAGAAACTCTGCTCCTACCCTGGGCTCCAAACAAACTTTAACTCCTAGGCCCATACTATTTCTTCTTCAAGAAATAAGCTTTTCTCAGGCTTCCCTGGTGGCGCAGTGGTTGAGAGTCCGCCTGCCGATGCAGGGGACACGGGTTCGTGCCCCGGTCTGGGAAGATCCCACATGCCGTGGGATGGGCCCGTGAGCCATGGCCGCTGGGCCTGCGCGTCTGGATCCTGTGCTCCGCAACGGGAGAGGGGGAAAAAAAGAAATAAGCTTTTCTCACCTCTCCCACTGTTCAAATCTACCAAATCCTCAAGAACCTGTGAATGCCTCCATCTCTGTAACGTGTCCCCTAAAGCCTTTCTGTCAGAAATCAGAGTCAGAGGTACCTGAGGATTCTAGTATCAGCCGTATCATCTATTGTGGGGACCTATCAAATGGATTTTAACCTCTAAGGCTCAATTTCTTCATCTATAAGATGGAGATAATACCTACCACATAGGGTTGTTAAAGTGTTTAATGTGTAAAACACTAAGTAAGAATAATGCCTGTAATGTAGGTGGGTTAAAAAAATGAAACCCCAATCTCCACCCATGTATCCTTCTTTTGGACACTTACAGACACTTGCTTTTCTTTCATGGTGCCTCTTCTCTATACTGTATTACAATAGCATCAGTACTATCTCTTCCCGTCTGCTAGATGATATATTCCTTGACTGCTAAGCTGTGCAGCTAATACTTTTTTGTGATCACTTGCCTTTCTCTTAAATAAATAAACCATTAAATGAAAGGCTGAGTGGTTGATGAACTTCTATTCTGGTCAGATAAATAGAGGCCTGGCAAAAGAATAAGGAAAAGAGAAACAGAGTATTTTACGTGCTTTTTATTTGACTTTCTATAAAACTTTTTTCAACAGGATAGATAAAATGCTTAATTATAGCAAATTATAGTGGCTTACAGATGGGTGCATCTATACCTCTTTTTTGAATGGCTTCATCTTTTGTTTTCTTGTTGATTCTGCCTTTATCCAAAAAATGTTGAAGGGCTATATTACACCTGACAGCAGTCTTGGCAGTCCCTGGAGAATTCCAGCCTTTGCAATGCAACATTCTTTGGGAGAAGAGAAAATTTTGCCTGCTTTTCCCCCAAAAAAGGATTGAAATTCTGCATTCTTTTTAGTTGACAATTGACTGGAACATTTTGCAAATAAGTGCCAGGCCTCGATGAGGTGCAAAATACTGACTGTATTAGCTAGTTATTTAGAGAGATGTGAAGATGCTCTTGCCAACATACATTCAATTTAGGCTTTGGATGCTTTGCGTGATCTCCCAGGCAGCACTTGTTTGAAAATCTTGGAATTTAATTTTAAAGTTTTCACTTTTTTTGTTGTTCTTATTTTTAAAAGCAGCAATAACTTTAGTTCTTTAGAGCAGACTCTAGGGTTAATCTTTGTGTATGTGTGTATGTTTATACACATATATGTAAAATCTAGAAAAGTTTTTTTGCTCTGCTTTCTTATTCTTTTGCTCTCTTCTAATTTGTGTCTTTGAACTTCAACTTTCTCAGTGTCAGAATACTGAAAATGGAATAGCAGTGCTGTTTTTTGTAGAGATGACCTTTTTAGGTCCACACCCTTCTTGGGTTAACCATGCAGATCGACATATAATTCTATAACCACAGACTATAAGGTCATTAAGGGGTAATGAAAGGTCCTTTACCAACCTACCATGTAAGGCATGTGACAGAACCCACTTCAGTCACATATGACCAAGAATTTCTCCTCAACCAGGAGAAACTATGTTCCTTGATAAAGCTCATTCCAAATTGTCACAAATTAATATTTATAATAGTAACAACAACTTACACTTGTATATGCAGAAAACATTCATCACTTCTACTGTCCTAGTGGGAGATTTAGACATGTCTGGGCATGTTTAGCAAACTATTAGGTTAGGCTTAACTAGGGCTTTGTCATACATGAACAGGTTATGCACTTTACAGCTCTAGGGGAACCATTCACACAGGCTATTTCACTATGACAAGCCTTGACCTAGGGTGGAACATGGGCTCTGGGTGGCAAAAAATACCAGCAACGGGGACAGAAGCTTAGAGAAGAGCAACAGTAGCATCAGAGATCCAGCTTTAGGATTCACCACAAGAGCAGAAAAAGTAAACTGTGGTCCAGGATGATTCACAAGCAAGTAAGATTTCCCCTGGGGAGTCCCAGAAATGCCTGAAAGAGAAGAAATTTTTGAAGGGCTGTAGTTCCTCCATGAGAAGGAAATGAGGTTCAAAAGTATAAGTGACTTTCCCAAGGTCGTGCAGGCAGACAAAACAGGATCAGAAGTCACTGGGAGTTTCATAGCCATGTATGACCACGAACAGTCTATAAACCAGGACTCTGTGAATGACATACTTTGCATCTGGTAGAAGACTGAAAGAGACGGACATCTCTGAGAGTGTGCCATAGTGTTATCAATATTATCCTTATAGGACTGGTCTGAGAATTACTTAATAGCTATGTGCTTTGAGATATCAATAAACAAGAAAAAAAATTCAAACTTGCATCCAGTCCTGATATAATTATTTCATTAAAAGATCCTTTTGTTACGACAATGACCAAACAATGTCAGATGTAGTCTACCACCCATCCACCTTACCCCGAAGTTGTAGGTCTTTTTAGAGAACAGCATTGAAAGAGAAGTTTCAGAACTATTTTTTATATTCTCCAGTGCACCCTGCTGGAACGAATAATAGCTGTACTTAGGCCCCATGTTTGAAAGTTTTAAAATCTAATATTGCTGCAGATGTCTTCTACTGTTTACTTACAATTGCATGGGCTTTGATACCAACAGACTTGGATGGGAATTCCAACTTGATACTTATAAACTGTGTAGCCCTGGATCGGTCACTGAGCCTTTCTGAAGCCTTTTCCTCATGTGTAAAAAAAGATCAGAACATTCACCTTGCAAACTATACTATAGAGATGTTATCTGATACAGTTTTTCACAGATGGTACTGGTATCCACTTTTTTGGTCCTTAAGAACTAAAGCTTAAGTATACTGCGGGATTTCCCTGGTGGTCCGGTGGTTAAGACTCCGCTCCCAATGCAGGGGGCCTGGGTTAGATCCCTGGTCAGGGAACTAGAGCCCGCATGCCACAACAAAGATCCCACACAGCCAAAAGAATTTTTAAAATGTATACTGCAACAGGGGAACTCCCTGGCGGTCTAGTGGTTAGGATTCCGCACTTTCACTGCCAAGGGTGTGGGTTCAATCCCTGGTCAGGAAACTAAGATCCCACAAGTCGCGTGGCCAAAAATAAAGAAATAAATAAGGTCATAAGAAGATAAGATGACCTAAATCTGTTCAAATACTTACATATGTACAAATCTATTAGTATATCACAGGATATGGACCCAACCTAGCCTTCTTTATATTTATAAAATAATTTTATTGGGTCTTTTAAAATTTTACCAATGTAATACTTATATAAAATAATTCAACCAATGGAGGAGCATATAAACAAAAAATTTCATAGTCTTCCCCTCTCCGCCATTCAATCCCATTCCCCTGATAGCACTCCATTTGATAAATGTCCTTCCCCACATCATCCTGTGATTATACTACCATATACCAATACCTAAACTTGTCAATCTTACCACCATCACTCCAGCAACAAAGCACATTGGAAATGTCAGCTTCTGTTGTTCTCTTGTGTGTGGGCACTCTCTCCAACCACACCTAAACTATGATATGCCATGGGTGGGGTAGAGGACCTCCTACTAAGAAATTATCTTAAATGTTAACAGGAGCCTGTTGGAGTCCTTGTGAATGGGGGCTCTACTCACCAAAAAAATGGCTGACATAGCCCACTAATTAGGGTGATCTTTACTGTCCAGATCAGGACACCTGTGAGAGTGAAGGGGCACACTATTAATAGTTACAGCTGGATAACCAGGACTGTTGGACACTAACTGGTATATGTTGTCTCCCTACATTTAATTCATACTGAGTCCTCTGCCTCCTTCTCATTCTCCCTCAAAACATGCCTTTAATGATATTATGTCCATTTCAGAATTCTTCAATGACTCCCCACTCTCTAGAACAGTATTTCTAAAACTCTTTGTCTCAGGATATTAATGCCCCTAGTGGCATTTTTTTTTTTTTTTAAACTCAGAAGTGCAAACTGGAGGCCTACAGGTGCCACCTCGCCCTATTGTCTTCACACTACACTACATTCATATGACCTGCCTGGCCTCTGAAGGTATTTGAGTTTATGATCCCTGCTAACTTAACATTCCCAAACTTATTTAATAACAAAGTCCTTCTCTCCCTATCCCAGTGTGTAAGACTTGTCTTCCAACTAGGTTGTTAGCTCCCTATCATTTTCATACCTTGCTATATTCAGAACAGATGTTCAGTAAATATGTCCTGAGAGGAGGGAGGGAAGGAAAACAGGAACAAAGGGAGATTTATTTGATTAAGCCAATGGATACTTCCCATGTATTCCTGCCTAATCTTTTTCTTTTTTCCCCAGTGTTATTGAGTGTTATATATAATTCACATACAACACTGTATAAGTTTGAGGTATACAACATTGATTTGATAGATGTATATTTTGTGAAACGGTTACCACAGTAAGTTTAATAAACATCCATCAACTCACACAGTTACAAATATTTTTTCCTCGAGAACTTTTAAGATCTACTCTCTTGGCAATTTTCAAATATGCCATACATCCCCAGAACTTATTTATCTTATAACTGGAAGTTTGTACCTTCTGACCATCTTTACCCAATCCCCCCCTCCCCAATTTAATCTATTGTCTGATTCAGCCTGTCTTTTGGCCGATCAGTGGATACTGGTAATATGAAAACTACACAAGTTTCTGTCTACCCCTATGTATTTCCCTGTCACTGGAGTCACTAATGGGGAAAATGATAAAAGCATGAGTACTAATTAGTTAGTTGTAAAATGAGAAGCAGAGAGCCCAAAGGTATGCCACAAAAAGTGGGCAAGCTCAGTGGTTGGGAAGCTGCACCGAAGTGTAGAGGAACTAGGAGATATAGGATCAAGGAGTGAGGGATGGGACTCCTTGAAGAAACACCAAAGGCAGGACTAGAGTTGCTTAAGACCAATTATTTTGAGTTGCTACTTTTGCCATCAAAATTTTCACTGCGGTACTTGCGATCACAAAATGTCAGCAATTTCTTCAGATGTTTTAGGAAGTATGGTTTGGGGACACACTAAATGTCAATCCTACTGTTAACTGCTATTGAGGAGTTAATGGTAGGATGGGGTCCCTAAAACATAGTTAGGTGTGGTCATCTTCCCTACAACCTCCTAGGCAACCAAGAGGCAAGTTCGGGGCAATGGTACTGTAAGAGAGATGCTATTATATATCGAGATCTGCTGATCTTAGAAAAGTTACTATCGTCGGAGAAAGAAATGTGATGATGATGGTGTTGATGATGGTGGTGGTGGCAATGATGATGGTCGTAATGATGACAATGATATGATAGGGTAAAAGGAGTACACAACCAAAAGTGAGAAAGCCTGGGTACTGGCTCAGCCCTGCTATAGACCAGCTCCATGACTGTGAACAAATCAATTATTCTAAGATGTTGCTTTCTCATCTCTATGATGGGAAGATTAATACTTTCCTGTGTGCCTCTTAAGGCCGTTACATGGGCAAAGCAAGAAATAGATGGGAGCACTCTGTAATAAGCGACGTGCTTAATTAAGTAAGTAATGACACAGATTTGCTCGATTGCCTTTGCCAACAAAGTTATCATGAAGAGTTGCCAGCCAGGTTGCTAGCTTTCACATGGGATCATGTGAGGTGAAAAAAAACTCCATATGCAGAGGCTGTTGGACTTTGGGAGCTTTGTGTGAAAAATGTAACGAAATATGTGAGGTTTTAATAAGTGTAAGGTTTGCAGTCCTAATTCAATGTAACTTATACAAATTGTTTTTAAATAACACATTTTTATGGCATTTATATTTTCAAAATGTTTTCTAAAATAGCTGACCCATAATAGAAAAGAAGTATTCGTAAGGATGAAAGGGAAAACGGTACAGCTGAGAAGGAAGCGTTGGCCTAGCATTTAAAACTCTAGTCCATTATTATTGCAGGGCTCTGAGCAAGGACCTCAGTTTCCCCATCTGCCAATTGAAGATGAGGAACCGGATGATTTTCAATGTCCTTACTAACTCCAGCATTTGATAATTCTATGAAATTACCTATGTTTTCCCATGTTTCCAGATGGGGATGACTTTGAATGGCATTCTCATTTGAGCCAGCCCTGCTGTCATCTCTGGTAGTACTGGTTCTCCTGTTATCGATGGAATGTGACAAGTAAAGAAGAGATGGAGAAATGTGCTTTGGAAACCAAACATGATATACATTTATATCTCAAAATATCTGCTTACAGTTTGCATGTAATTTGTAGGATGTAAATGTCAAAGCAAAAACTTGATAAAGTTAGCACACAAGTAGTTGGGTTTAACAGAGAACCAGACATGAACCTGGACACCACTAATGAATGCGCTACCATACACAGGCTGGACCAGAGCCCTCCAGATCACAAGTGGCAGAAGACAATCTATAAGAGGGGGGAGTACTGGAAATCAAGACACATTGCTGAAGACCAACCAAATGTCCGTAATGATCTGGGCTTTCTTCAGTGCAGTTTCCGGAACCGAGTGCATCCTGTTTCTAAAAGTTGCAAGGATAGCATGTTAGAATTTACTGTAAGTAGTTCAGATGCTTTAGGGTTATTACATAATCTTAGTCCGTTATGCCACAATCATCATCTTGATATTGAAGCACCCCTATATAAGATCCCACAGTGTTTGCACCATTTTGCAGTTGCATTCCATGCGGTGTCCTTCCCCTTCATTAATCTTTCCCAACTCCTTTTAGTCAGTTTTGGAAACAAAGAGAAATCCCAGAGATGAAAGAACTCTTTATTAGTCTCCTTACTTTCTATACCACATCTTTCAGAGAAGGAAATCTCTTAATCTTCTCCTACAACTTCCTCTAAGGTCTAATCAGTTTTGTATCAGGAAACACTTGATATATAAGCTGATTCTGTCTTGCCATGAAAGAAAACCTTTACAAAGACCCCAAAAAGGTGCTACTGAATAAGGCATTTGGCAGTTCTTGACTTCCATGTCTCCACCATATCTCCCAGCACAATGTACACCATGTACTCCATAAATGTCCCTTTTATGAATCTGAGCTTTTGTATATATCCTTACCTCCAACAGGAATGCTCACCTATCCACCCACTCACCCATTCCTCTGACACATCCTTACTTACCCTATAATACCTAATTCAAATATCCCCTTCTCCTGGAAACTTTCTTTGACCAATACCACCCTTCATACATGCATATACACACATGCACACACATGCATACAGAGTTAGATGCTCTTTAACTCAGCTCCCATAGCAAACTTTACTTCATTCCTACTTATTGCCACAGCACACTGTAATTGTTGGCTTATTTCCCCCTCCAAATTTAGATAATAACTCTCTTGTGGTCAGGGACTGTCTTATTCATGTCCATATCTCTGCCACCTAGCACAGTATTTGGACTACAGAAAGTAGTCAAGAAATATTCAGTAAATGAATAAATGTATCCATCTCAAGTACTGGTCCCTCCCACTACTTCTCTAAAGCAATCTTTTTTGCTTCCACATTAAAATTATGAAAATTTAACAAGTTCTTGACGACAATTTGGAAGCATCACTAGGACCTCTCAGACGGTATTTCTCTTGTGCTTCAAAATGTACCTGCTTTGCATGACAGTCCAGATGTCAGCCTTTCCACATTTTCCCAGAATTACCTTGAGCTGAATATGTGCCTCCCGTGTAGTTCCAAACCTTCTATCTGGGCAGGCAGCTCTGTTGTTAGCTAACTGTCGGCGTTACACTGCAGTATTCATAAAGGATTGTCAGCACGGTGCAGTATTACTATGCGAGATCATTTGCTCATGTAAAAGACACATTAAACCTAGCAGTTGCTTTGTCTCTTGTCAAGGGAATTGTGTGCTGTTACATTAGAGATGAGAGTTTGCAGTGTCAACCTGCTACTGCTGTTTTTGCTACCCACTTTGGAAGAAACAACAATTCGTGCGTTTCCTTGTTTTTCTTCTCTGTTAACAACTTAGCCACTATCCAAACAGGAATCTTATCAGTGCCAGGAAAATAAAATCCCTCGGGGCAAGGGTCATTTCATGCAAGTTTCTCTACCATGGGCTTGAGTCATGTTCTTTATCCTCAGGCCAGTGTCTGGGGCACTGCCACTCCCTACTAAGAGGCTTCCCACCATCTACCATATGAGTTTCCAAACTGGCATTCAGGATTTCCCATTGTCTCATTTTTACCAAGCTTCCAACAGGCTTCATACTGAATGCCCCCTCCAACACCAACTTCTTACTGGAATTACCACCTATTTGTTGCCTAAACTTTTGGAAACCTGCTCCACTGGCCAGGCTAACTCGTTACCTAAACATGCAGCAGAGTTCTCCTCCAGAACCGCACGTCCCCAACGGGCAGTCTAATTCCAAAGTCCTTTTCCTCCTAGTCTGCCCCATTCTACAGACATTAACTGTGCCATGTCTGCCCTATCCTGAAACACGACACATGATAGGATATGATATACAGGATATTTCCAGTTTAAAGAAGAAGGAGAAATGATTACTGAAAGAAAAAAATCCAACTTCCTGCCTCTGTTTCCCGCAAGATTTTCTTCCCTCCTTCATCCTTGTCTCCAAAATCCTAGCAGAAAATGAAATATCCAAACCAAGCAAAAAAAACAAGAAGAAAAAGCTTAAAGAACCAGAGGCTCTTGGGGAATATTGGAGTCTTTGCAAGTAGGACAAGGTGTTAATGTTAGCTTCATCACTGGCCAGGACTACTTTTTTTGAGGCTCACTATGGTAACCTCTATTACTACTAGGAAACAGCACATTTTCAACACTACATCTTGCCTCAGCAGGCCCCGCTCAACACTATATTACGGCTCTGTTATAGACTCACCAAGCTGCACTAACCACTTTCCTCAAGATGCAGGTTGTACTGGATAATACATTTTTAAGTTTCCTTTGCTGCAAGAGCTTTCTAGCAATGGAGTAGCCTGTAAAAAGCCAGCCCTTTCCATTCCGAGCCCAACAATGCAGTACATTCTCTTTTCCTTTAACCGTCTCCTGCTCTCTGGTGTATACCTCCCTAGTGCTTTCTGGTCATGTTCTTAATCTCAGGTTCCTTAAGGATTCAGCCAGTATAATAATCTGTCTGAGTAGCCATCTTTCTGGCTATCTATATATTTTTTTTTTTTTTTTTTTTTTTTGCGGTACGGGGGACTCTCACTGTTGTGGCCTCTCCCGTTGCGGAGCACAGGCTCCGGACGCGCAAGCTCAGTGGCCATGGCTCAAGGGCCAGCCGCTCCGCGGCATGTGGTATCTTCCCGGATCAGGGCACAAGCCTGTGTCCCCCGCATCAGCAGGCGGACCCTCAACCACTGCGCCACCAGGGAAGCCCTGGCTATCCATATTTTTAATGACTCAAATAAACAATGTGATATAATTATTTTATTCCTTTTTGGTTAAACTCATGGAAAGCCTGAATTTTACAAATACGAAACTTTTGCCTACACAAGGATATGGCTGACAGCAGGTAGCTTTCAAAAGCAAGATATGAAGTAGGAGCCTGTTTTTCTTAATGAAGTGAAATGGATCCTAACTTTGTCATTCCTCAAGAGTATGGTTCAACTCGAAAAATCTTAGGTAATATGTGTTCATTTCTAGAAATTAAAGTGTATATAAGTGATTCTATGCATCTCAATCTAACACTGAAGCACAAATTCACTTCAAATACCTATAGTCTATTAGTGTTGTGGTTTTAATGAAATTCTAGGTACAAGTTTATATTTTCTGAAGAATTTTTTAACTGTTTACATAACAAAATAAACAAATATTTTGAACATCTATTCTTTTAAAGTTATTTTTCTTAGTTTTTCCCTTGAGCCCTCTGCTCTCTTTTAAAGATACCATGTTCTTTTTTAAAAAGTAATTTCTTCACTTCCCAGAACTACCATGATTTTTATGAAAAAAGTCAACTTTAAATGATCTATTCTCATTTTTCTCTTGTCAGTTTCATTGCCAAGCCCTGTGACCTTAATTGATTATTAAATTTGAATAACTGGAGCTTGCAGGTAGCAGCCTGCAAAAGAATTCCAGGGGGAAACCTTCAAGATGGCAGAGGAATAAGACGTGAAGATCACATTTCTCCCCACAAATACATCAAACATACATCTACATGTGGAACAACTGCTACAGAACACCTACTGAATGCTGGCAGAAGACCTCAGACTTCCCAAAAGGCAAGAAAATCCCCATGTACCTGGGTAGGGCAAAAGAAAAAACAGAGAAAAAAGAATAGGGACAGGACCTGCATCTCTGGGAGGGAGCTGTGAAGGAGGAAAAGTCTCCACACACTAGGAAGCCCCTTCACTGGCAGAAACGGGGGGGAAGCTTCGGAGCCACGGAGGAGAGTTCAGCAACAGGGGTGCAGAGGGCAAAGCGCAGAGATTTCCGGACAGAGGATCGGTGACAACCAGCACTCACCAGCCTGAGAGGCTTGTCTGCTCACCCACTGGGGTGGGTGGGGGCTGAGAGCTGAGGCTCGGGCTTCGGAAGTCAGATCCCAGGGAGGGGACTGGGGTTGGGTGCGTGAACACAGCCTGAAGGGGACTAGTGTGCCACAGCTAGCCGGGAGGGAGTCCAGGAAAAAGTCTGTACCTGCCTAACAGCCAAGAGACCATTGTTTCGGGGTGCTTGAGGAGAGGGGATTCCTTCCCTGCCTGCCCACAGAAGGCAGAACACCACCTAAACAGGCCCCAGAGATAGGTGCGAGCCACAGCTACCAGCACAGACCCCAGAGATGGGCATGAAATGCTAAGGCTGTTGCTGCAGACACCAAGAGTCCTGTGTGCAAGCACAGGCCACTATCCACAACCCCCCGGGAGCCTGTGCAGCCCTCCACTCCCAGGGTCCTGTGATCCAGGGACAAGTTCCCCAGGAGAACACGTGGCGCGCCTCAGGCTGTTGTAGTGTCACCCCAGCCTCTGCAGCCACAGGCTCACCCCACATTCCAATTATAACTACCGTATCCCCTCCGTCCCCCAAGCCTGAATGAGCAAGAGCCCACCAATCAGCCGCTGCTCTAACCCCTCCCGTCTGGGTGGGAACAAATGTCTGAGGGCGACCTACACGCAGAGGCGGGGCCAAAAGCAAAGCTGAGCTCCAGGAGCTGTGTGAACAAACAAGAGACAGGGGAGTTTCTCCGTGCAGCCTCAGGAGCAGCGGATTAAATCCCCACCATCAACGTGATGTACCCTGCATCTGTGGAACACCTGAATAGACAACGAATCATCCCAAAATTGAGGTGGTAGACTTTGGGAGCAACTGTAGTCTTGGAGTTTGCTGTCTGAGACCAATTTGTTTCTGATTTTTATGTTTATCTTAGTTTAGTTTTTAGCACTTGGCATCATTGGTGAATTTGTTTATTGCTTTGGTTGCTCTCTCTTCTCTCCTTCCTTTTAATTTTTTACTTTAATAATTTATTATTATTTTGTCTTTCTTTTTTTCTCCCTTTTCTTCTGAGCCGTGTGGCTGACAGGGTCTTGGTGCTCTAGGTGGGTGTTGGGCCTGAGCCTCTAAGGTGGGAGAGTCGAGTTCAGACATTGGACCACCAGAGACCTCCTGGCCCCACGTAATATCAGTTGGAGAAAGCTCTCCCAGAGATCTCCACCTCAACGCTAAGACCCAGATCCACCCAACGGCCAGCAAGCTCCAGTGCTGGACGCCCCACGCCAAACAACTAGCAAGACAGGAACACAACCAAATCCATTAGCAGAGAGGCTGTCTAAAATCATACTAAGTTCACAGACACCCCAAAACACACCACTGGATGCGGCTCTGCCCACCAGAAAGACAAGATACAGCCCCACCCACCAGAACACAGGTACCAGTCCCCTCCAGCAGTAAGCCTACACAAGCCAATGAACAAACCTCACCCACTGGGGGCAGACACCAAAAACAATGGGAACTACGAACCTGCAGCCTGCAAAAAGCAGACCCCAAACACAGTAAGGTAAACAAAATGAGAGGATAGAGAAGTATGCAGCAGATGAAGGAGCAAGGTAATAACCCACCAGACCAAACAAATGAACAGGAAATAGGCAATCTACCTGAAAAAGAACTCAGAGTAATGATAGTAAAGATGATCCAAAATCTTGGAAATAGAATGGAGAAAATACAAGAAACGTTTAACAAGGACCTAGAAGAACTAAAGAGCAAACAAACAATGATGAGCAGCACAATAAATGAAATTAAAAATTCTCTAGAAGGAATCAAAGGCAGATTAACTGAGGCAGAGGAACAGATAAGTGACCTGGAAAATAAAATAGTGGAAATAACTACTGCAGAACAGAATAGAGAAAAAAGAATGAAAAGAACTGAGGACAGTCTCAGAGACCTCTGGGACATTAAATGCAACAACATTCGAATTATAGGGGTCCCAGAAGAAGAAGAGAAAAAGAAAGAGTCTGAGAAGATATTTGAAGAGATTACAGTTGAAAACTTCCCCAACATGGGAAAGGAAATAGTCAAGCAAGTCCAGGAAGCACAGAGAGTCCCATACAGGATAAATCCAAGGAGAAACACACCAAGACACATATTAATCAAACTATTAAAAATTAACCACAAAAAAAATTATTAAGAGCAACAAGGGAAAAACAACAAATAACATACAAGGGAATCCCCATAAGGTTAACAGCTGATCTTTCAGCAGAAACTCTGCAAGCCAGAAGGGAGTGGCAAGACATATTTTAAATGATGAAAGGGAAAAGCCTACCACCAAGATTACTCTACCCAGCAAGGATCTCATTCAGATTCGATAGAGAAATTAAAACCTTTACAGACAAGCAAAAGCTAAGAGAATTCAGCACCACCAAACCAGCTTTCCAACAAATGCTAAAGGAACTTCTCTAGGCAGGAAACACAAGAGAAGGAAAAGACCTACAATAACAAACACAAAACAATTAAGAAAATGGTAATAGGAACATACATATCCATAATTACCTTAAATATAAATGGATTAAATACTCCAACTAAAAGACATAGACTGGCTGAATAGATACAGAAAACAAGACCCGTATATATGCTATCTACAAGAGACCAACTTCAGACCTAGGGACACATACAGACTGAAAGGGAGGGGATGGAAAAAGATATTCCATGAAAATGAAAATCAAAAGAAAGTTGGAGTAGCAATCCTCATATTGGACAAAATAGACTTTAAAATAAAGACTATTACAAGAGACAAAGAAGGACACTACATAATGATCAAGGGATCAATCCAAGAAGAAGATATAACAATTGTAAATATTTATGTACCCAACATAGGAGCACCTCAAAACATAAGGCAAATGCTAATATCCATAAAAGGGGAAATCGACAGTAACACAATAATAGTAGGGGAATTTAACACTCCACTTTCACCAATGGACAGATCATCCAAAATGAAAATAAATAAGGAAACACAAGCTTTAAATGACACATTAAACAAGATGGACTTCATTGATATTTATAGGACATTCAATACAAAAACAACAGAATACACTTTCTTCTCAAGTGCACATGGAACATTCTCCAGGATCGATCACATCTTGGGTCACAAATCAAGCCTGGTAACAAAATTGAAATAGTATCAAGTATCTTTTCCAACCACAATGCTATGAGACTAGATATCAATTACAGGGAAAAAACTGTAAAAAATACAAATACATGGAGGCTAAACAATTGCTACTAAATAACCAAGAGATCACTGAAGAAATCAAAGAGGAAATCAAAAAATACCTAGAAACAAATGATAGTGAAAACATGACAACGCAAAACCTATGCAATGCAGTAAAAGCAGTTCTAAGAGGGAAGTTTATAGCATACAATCCTACCTCAAGAAACAAGAAAAATCTCAAATAAACAACCTAACCTTACACCAAAAGCAATTAGAGAAAGAAGAACAACAACAACAAAAAAACACCCAAAGTTAGCAGAAGGAAAGAAATCAGAAAGATCAGATCAGAAATAAGTGAAAAAGAAATGAAGGAAATGATAGCAAAGATCAATAAAACTAAAAGCTGGTTCTTTGAGAAGATAAACAAAATTGATAAACCATTAGCCAGACTCATCAAGAAAAAAAGGGAGAAGACTTAAATCAACAGAATTAGAAATGTAAAAGGCGAAGTAACAACTGACACTGCAGAAATACAAAGGATCATGAGAGATTACTACAAGCAACTATATGCCAATAAAATGGACAAACTGGAAGAAATGGAAAAATTCTTAGAAAAGCACAATTTTCCAAGACTGAACCAGGAAGAAATAGAAAATATAAAGAGACCAACTACAAGCACTGAAATTGAAACTGTGATTAAAAATCTTCCAGCAAACAAAATCCCAGTACCAGATGGCTTCACAGGTGAATTCTATCAAACATTTAGGGACAAGCTAACACTTATCCTTCTCAAACTCTTCCAAAACATAGCAGAGGGAAGAACATTTCCAAACTCATTCCACGAGGCCACCATCACCCTGATACCAAAACCAGACAAAGATGTCACAAAAAGAGAAAACTACATTCCAATATCACTGATGAACACAGATGCAAAAATCCTCAGCAAAATACTAGCAAACAGAATCCAACAGCAGATTGAAAAGATCATACACCATGATCAAGTGGGGTTTATCCCAGGAATGCATGGATTCTTCAATATATGCAAATCAATCAATGTGATAATCCATATTAAAAACTTGAAGGAGAAAAACCATATGATAATCTCAATAGATGCAGAGAGAGCTTTTGACAAAATTCAACACCCATTTCTGATAAAAACTCTCCAGAAAGTAGGCAAAGAGGGAACTTACCTCAACATAATACAGGTCATATATGACAAACCCACAGCAAACATCATTCTCAATGGTGAAAAACTGAAACCATTTCCTCTAAGATCAAGAACAAAATAAGGTTGCCCACTCTCACCACTATTATTCAACATAGTTTTGGAAGTTCTAGCCACAGCAATCAGATTAGAAAAAGAAATAAAAGGAATACAAATCGGAAAAGAAGAAGTAAACCTGTCACTGTGTGCAGATGACATGATACTATACAGACAGAATTCTGAAGATGCTACCAGAAAACTACTAGAGCTAATCAACGAATTTGGTAAACTAGCAGGATACAAAATTAATGCACAGAAATCTCTGGCATTCCTATACACTAATGATGAAAAATCTGATAAGAAATTAAGGAAACACTCCCATTTACCATTGCAACAAAAAGAATAAAATACCTAGGAATAAACCTACCTAAGGAAACAAAAGACCTGTATGCAGAAAATTATAAGACACTGATGAAAGAAATTAAAGACGATACAAACAGATGGAGGGATACGCCATGTTCTTGGATTGGAAGAATCAACATTGTGAAAATGACTATACTACCCAAAGCAGTCTACAGATTCAATGCAATCCCTATCACACTACCAATGGCATTTTTCACAGTACAAGAACAAAAAGTTTCACAATTTGTATGGAAACACAAAAGACCCCAAATAGCCAAAGCAATCTTGAGAAAGAAAAACGGAGCTGGAGGAATCAGGCTCCTGGACTTCAGACTATACTACAAACCTACAGTAAGCCAGACAGTATGCTACTGGCACAAAAACAGAAATATAGATCAATAGAACAGGATAGAAAGCCCAGAGATAAACCCTCACACATATGGTCACCCTATCTTTGATAAAGGAGGCAAGAATATACAGTGGAGAAAAGACAGCCTCATCAAAAGTGGTGCTGGGAAAACTGGACAGCTACATGCAAAAGAATGAAATTAGAACACTTCCTAACACCATGCACAAAAAGAAACTCAAGGTGGATTAAAGACTTAAATGTAAGGCCAGACACTATAAAACTCTTAGAGGAAATCATAGGCAAAACACTCTATGACATAAATCACAGCAAGATCCTTTTTGACCCACCTCCTAGAGAAAAGGAAAGTAAAGCAAAAATAAACAAATGGGACCTAATGAAACTTAAAACCTTTTGCAGAGCAAAGGAAACCATAAACGAGATGAAAAGACAACCGTTAGAATGGGAGAAAATATTTGCTATCGACGCAACTGACAAAGGATTAATCTAAAAAATATACAAGCAACTCATGCAGCTCAATATCAAACACAAACAACCCAATCCAAAATGAGCAGAAGACCCTAATAGACATTTCTCCAAAGAGGATGTACAGATTTCCAACGGACATATGAAAGGATGCTCAACATCACTAATCATTAGAGAAATGCAAATGAAAACTACAATGAGGTACCACCTCACACTGGTCAGAATGGCCATCATCAAAAAATCTAGAAACAATAAATGCTGGAGAGGGTGTGGAGAAAAGGGGACCCTCTTGCACTCTTGGTGGGAATGTCAACTGATACAGTTACTATGGAGAACAGTACGGAGGTTCCTTAAAAAACTAAAAATAGAACTGCCATACGACCCAGCAATCCCACTACTGGGCATATACCCTGAGAAAACCATAATTCAAAAAGAGTCAATGACCACAATGTTCATTTTAGCACTATTTACAATAGCCAGGACATGGAAGCAACCTAAGTATCCATCGACAGATCAATGGATAAAGAAGATGTGGCACATATATACAATGGAATATTACTCAGCCATAAAAGGATATGAAATTGAGTTATTTGTAGTGAGGTGGATGGACATAGAGTCTGTCATACAGAGTGAAGTAAGTCAGAAAGAGAAAAATAGATACCGTATGCTAACACATATATATGGAATGTAAAAAAAAAAAAAGGGTTCTGATGAACCTAGGGGCAGGACAGGAATAAAGTCACAGACGTAGAGAATGGACTTGAGGACACAGGGAGGGGGAAGAGTAAGCTGGGACAAAGTGAGAGAGTGGCATGGACATATATACACTACCAAATGTAAAATAGATAGTTAGTGGGAAGCAGCCACATAGCACAGGGAGATCAGCTCAGTGCTTTGTGACCACCTAGAGGGGTGGGATAGGGAGGGTGGGAATATGGGGATATATGTATACATATAGCTGATTCACTTTGTGATACAGGAGAAACTAACACAACATTGTAAAGCAATTATACTCCAATAAAGATGCTAAGAAAAAGAATGACAGTCCTCCAAATAAAAAAGGATTTTTCCTGCTTGATTTCCTTCAAACTGGTACATCTGCATCTTGAGCCTTCCAGCCTTCAAGCAGCAACCACATCTTTAGGTCATCTGGTTCTCAGTCCTTTAGACTTCAGACCAATATATCTTATTGGTTCTATTTCTCTGGAGCAAACTGACAAGTACATCACACACTTCGAATCATACAACAAGTAACTTTTGGTGAATGGCTCCCTTAACTCAGCATAATGCCTTTGAGATTCAACCAAGTCATTGCATTATACCAATAGTCCATTCCTTTTTTTTCTAAGTGGTATCCCATTGTACAGAAGGACACTTGGGTTGTTTCAAGTTTTGGGCAAATACAAATAAAGCTGCTATAATCATTCAGCTTTTTTGTGTGTGAACTTATGCTTCTTGAAGCATAAGTCCAAGGTAGAGACTAATTACTGTGAATGTTTAGCTTATAAGAAACTGCCAAACTATTTTACAGAGGGGCTTTACCATTTTGCATTCCCACCAATAATGAATGAGGGTTCTAGTTACTCTGCATCCTTAGAGGCAAATGATATTAACAATTTCCTTTTAACCATTTTAATAAATGTGTAGTGGTATCTGATCATGGTTTTAATCAATGGCTAATAATACTGAACACCTTTTCATGTGTTTGTTTGCCATCCTTATATCCTCTTTGGTAAAGTGTTCAAGTTCTTTGTCCATTTTTAATTGGATTCTTTTTGTTGTTGAACTTTGACATTTCTTTATATTTTATGTATAGATTTTCTTTGTTGGATATATATTTTGTAAAATTTTCTCCTATGCCAGCAATTTGTCTTTTCCTTTTTACTGTGTATTTTGCAGAGCAAAATTCGTAAGTTTTTTGAAATCCACATTATCAGTTTTTTCTTCCAGAGGTTGTGATTTTTGTGTCACAAAATTTTTCTCCTATGTTTTATTCTAAAAGATTTTAAATTTTATATATTACATTTAGTTCTACAGTCCATTTTGAATCAATTTTTATATAAAGTATGGAGTTTAGATTAACGTTCTCTGTTTTCAGCATTTGTTTAAAAGATCATACTTTCCCCATTGAATTTGTTTTGCAGCAATGTTAAAAAAAATCATGTAATTTGAAGCTTTATTGTTAGATGTGTACACATGTAGGGTTGTTATATCTTCTTGTAGACTTGACTCATCATTTTGTAATGTCCCTCATTATTCCTGGTAATTTTCTATACGTTAAAATTTACTTTTTCTGGTATTAATATAACCACCTCACCCTTTTTTTGATGAATGTGTGTACAGTATATCTTTTCCTACCCTTTTAATTTTAATCTTTCTGTATTATATTTCAAGTGCATTTATTGTGGAGAGCATATAGTTGGGTCATATTTATTCATCCATCTGGTAATCTTGGTAATTTCATTGATTTGTTTAGATGATTTTAACTTAATGTAACTTTATATGTTTAGATTTAGTTTTACCATTTTATTATTTGTTTTCTCTTTGTCCCCCTTCCCTCTTTTCTTCCTCCTACTGGTTTATTTGAATACTTTCTTTAGTATTGAATTTTTACTTATCTGTGGTGTTTTCATCTAATCTCTTTGTATAGATTTTTAGTGGCTGTTTAAGTATTAAATACATATATATTACATATATAAAAAAAAAAAGAATTCCAAAGGTACCAGGGATACATATACATATAAGAAGTTTGGATATATATGATGATAGAGAAAATAAATGATGTATTAAAATTTTAAAATGGAGAATTTTATGTAATTTTTCTAAAATTGAGAGATTATAGGCACATAAGCCATATTTCAACAGCTGATGACAAAAATGAGATTTAAATACATGGCTGTCCCTTGGTATCCACAAAGGATTGGTTTCAGGACACGCCATGGATACCAAAATCTGTGTAAGCTCAAGTCCCATAGTTGGCTCTCCATATCCATGGCATCTGAATCCAAAGATTCAACCAACTGCAGATCATGTATTAGGTCTGTGATAAGATTAAGGCTCCCAGATACAGAGGGCTGCCTCTATTTATTGAAAAAAATTTCCATATAAGTGGACCCTCACAGTTCAAATCCACGTTGTTCAAAAATCAACTGTATACATTTTATTAATAAAGGAATGTAAATTGTTAAAGAAATGCAAATTTAAACAACACTAAAATATAATTTTTTGACAGTAAAATTGGGGGAAAAAAGATGATACTACATAATGTTGGCAAAAGTATAGAGGAAATACTGCTCCTGTTTTCTGCAACTGGGAGTGCTAATTGACAAAACATTTTACAGGGCAATTTGAAAATACATGTATAATTCAAATATCATATATCCTTTGACTCAGAAATTTTATCTGTTTATTGAAGTATAATTGACATACAATGTTATATTAGTTTCAGGTGTACAACACAGTGATTTCTCATTTTTATATGAGATGATCACCATGATAAATCTAGTTACCATCTATCACAATTTAAATTTATTACAATATTATTGACTATATCCTCTATTCTGTGTATTACATCCCCGTGACTTATTTATTTTATAACTGGAAGTTTGTGCCTCTTAATTGCCGTCATCTATTTTTCCCAACAGCATCCCCCTACTCTCTGGAAACTACCAGTTTTTTCTCTGTATCTATGAGTCTCTGTTTTGTTTGCTTGTTTTGTTCATTAGATTCCACATGTAAGCAAAATCATAGTTTGTTTTTCTGTCTGCTTATTTCACCTATCATAATGCTCCATAAGTCCATCCAGGTTGTCACAAATGGCAAGATTTCATTCTTTTTTATGACTATTTCATTATTTATATATATATACATATATTATATATAGATAGATAGATTCTTGAGGTAGGCCTGTGTCACTATAAACTTGCCTCTTATAACTATTTTTGCTACATCCTATAGATTTCGGAAGGTTTTGTTTCCATTTACATTTCTCTCAAGGTATTTTTTGATTTCCTCTCTGATTTCTTCATTGACCCACTGTTTGTTCAGTAGCATACTGTTTAGTCTCCAAGTGTTTGTTGTTTTTTCATTTTCTTCTAATAGTTGATTTGTAGTTTCGTATCATCATGGTTGGTAAAGATGTTTGGTATAATTTCAGTATTCTTAAATTTATTGAGACTTGTTTTGTGACCTAACATGATCTATTCTGGAGAATGTTCCATATGCACTTGAATGTGTATTCTGCTGGTTTTGGATGGAATATTCTGTATACGTCTATTAAGTCCATTTGCCTGTGTTGTTTTAGGTCAGTTTTTCCTTATTGATTTCCTCTCTGGATGATCTATCCATTGCTGTAAGAGGGATATTAAAGTCCCCTACTATTATGATATTACTGTCAATTTCTGTTTTTAATGTCTGTTAATATTTGCTTTATATTTTAGGTGCTCCCATATTGGGTGCATAAAGATTTACAAGTGTTACATCCTCTTGTTGAGGATGATTGATCCCTTTATCATTATGTAATGCCCTTCTTTGTGTCTTGTTACAGCCTTTAAGTCTATTTTGTCTGATGTAAGTATTGCTACCCCAGCTTTTTTTTTTGTTTAGATTTGAATGAAATATCTTGTCATTCCTTCACTTTCAGTCTGTCTTGAGATCTGAAGTGAATCTCTTGTAGGCAGCATATAGACAGGTTTTGTTTCTTTATATCCATTCAGCCATCCTATGTCATTTGATTGAAGCACTTTATGTTTAATTATCGATAGGTGTGTGCTTATTGCCATTTTATTCATTGTTTTTGTAGTTCTTTTCTGTTTCCTTCTCTTGCTCTCTTCCTTTGTGCTTTGATGACTTTCTTTAGTGTTAGGTTTGGATTCCTTTCTCTTTGTTTTTTGTGTATCCATTATAGGTTTTTGGTTTGTGGTTACCATGAGGTTCCTGTATAACAACCTATGTATATAGACGTCTATTTTAAGTTGATTGTCACCTAAGTTCAAATGCATTCTAAAAATACTACATTTTTACTCCCTCCACCCCAGTGTTTTACTTTATTGACATCATATTTTACATCTTTTAATTTTGTGTATCCCTCCACTAATTATTGTAATTATAGTTTATCTTATTACTTTTGTCTTTTAACCTTCATACTAGCTTTGTAAGTGGTTGATCCACTACTTTTACTATATGTTTGCTTTTACCAGTGTGACTTTTTTCTTTCATATATTTTCTTATTTCTAGTTATGGCCTTTTCTTTTCCCTTAAGGAAGTCCCTTTAACATTTCTTGTATAGCCAGTTTAGTGGTGAAGAACTCCTCTAGCTTTTGCTTATCTGGAAAACTCTTTCTCTCTCCTTCAATTTTAAATGATAATCTTGCTGAGTATTCTTGTAAGTGTTTTTTTCTCCTTTCAGCACTCTTGCTGAGTAGAGTATTTTTGGAAGTTTTTTTTTTTTTTTTTCTTTCAGCACTTTGACTATATTATGCCACTCTCGTCTGGCCTGTAAAGCTTCTGCTGAAAAATCAGCTGATAGCATTATGGGGATTCCTTTGTACATAACTTGTTGTTTTTTTCTTGCTGCCTTTAAGATTCTCTCTTTATCTTTAATTTTTGACATTTTAATTATAATGTGCTTTGTTGTGGGTCTCCTTGGGTTTATCTTGTTAGGATTCTCTGTGCTTCCTTGAGTTGAATGTCTGTTTCCTTTGCCAGATTAGGGAAGTTTTCAGCCACTATTTCTTCAAATAAGTTTTCTGTCCCTTTCTCTCTCTCTTCTCCTTCTGGGACTCCTATAATGCAAATGTTAGTACACTTGAAGTTGTCCCAGAGATCCCTTAAACTACCCTCATTTAAAAAATTTTTTTTACTTTCTGCTGTTCCTATTGGGTGATTTCTACTACCTCATCTTTGAGATCACTGATCCATTCTTCTGCATCATCTAATCTGCTGTTGATTCCATCTTATGTATTTTTCATTTCTGTTATTGTATTCTTCAGCTCCGATTTGTTCTTTTTTACATTTTCCATCTTTTTGTTAAAGTTCTCCCTGTGTTCATCCATTTTTCTCCAAACTTCAGGGAGCATCTTTAGGACCATTATTTTGAACTCTGTATCAGGTAAATTACCTAGCTCTGTTTTGTTTAGTTCTTTTTCTGAGGTTTTGTCTTGTTTTGTTTGGAACATATTCCTCTGTCTCATTTTGTCTAAATCTCTGTGTTTGTTTCTATGTATTAGGTGAATCAGCTATGTCTCCTGGTCTTAAAAGAGTGGCCTTATGTGGAAGGCTTCCTGATGGGCCCAAAAGAGCAATCCCCTCTGGTTACCAGAGCCAGGCACTTCAGAGGTATCCCATGTGTGGGCTGTGTGCACCCTCCTGTTGTGGCAGTACCATGGTTGCTGTGGGTGTGTTGGTGGGCTGGGCTGGCCCCCTGTGGTGGGAGCCACTTGGGAGTGGGTTACCAGCTGGTGCAGGGTGAGTGGTGCTAGCAAGGTAGATGGCAAATGTCAGAAATGGTGCCCTCCAGCACTGGGCCAGCTAAGTAGAGGGAGAATTTTTAAAATAGTGCCTACCAGTGCTTTGTTTCCCAGAGAAAGTTCCATCAGATCCCTGCCCCTTCAGCACTCACCCTAAAAGTAGTCAATGAATCTCCTTCATATATGATCCAGATGCTTTTCAAATTGCTGCCTCCATACTGGGACTCAGAGCAAGTGAGTTTGTGCACAAACCCTTTAAGAGCAGAGTCTCCTTTTCCTATAGCTCTCTGGCTCTTCCAGATGTAAACTCCACTGGTTTTCAAAGCCAACTCTTATAAGGGCTTTTCTTCCTGGTGCAGGTCCCCAAGGCTAGGCTGCCCAATATGGAACTCAGACCCTTCACTCCTTAGGGAGGACCTCCACTGTTCTGATAACACCTCCCACTTGTGGGTTGCCATGCCAGTGGTATAGGTCCTGACTAGACTGCATCTCTGCCCCTCCTACCCATCTCGATGTGTTTTTTACTTTATATTCTTAGTTGTAAAAGAGCTGTTCTACTAGTCTTCAAGTCATTCTCAGAGAGTTATCCTATATGTAGTTGTAGTTCTTGTGTGTCCATGGGAGGAGGTGAGTTCAAGATCTTCCTACTCCACCATCTTGATCCCCAGCAACTTTATCCTTATAAATGTATATGCACATATACTAACACAAATATACGTACAAAAATATTTTCTGACTGAGTGTTGAGCACTAGCCCTGGAATAAGACAGACCTGAGTTTTGGAATTGCAACTCCATTATTTCCTAGATATGTGACCTTGGACAAATTACTAAGGACATCTAGATTTCACTGTCCTCATCTGCAAGATTATTTTGAGAATTAAATGAAATGAGGCCTATTGAGCATGTAACAAACTGTCTGGCACTTCATAAGTACTTATGAGGTGTTTATTACTCTTCATAGTGATGATAATATTATTATAAATACTATGCAGCATCATTTATTTATAGTAGCAAAACACCCAACTACCTGTCAATTGTGGAATCAGTTAAATAAACTTAGGTCCATTCAACAGAATAAAACATAGTTATTTAAAAATGAGATCATTATACATAGAAATAGAGCCAAGATATACTATGAAAAAAATCAAGTTTCAGTATTAAAAGTATTATTCTATATATGTGAAAAGACATAATAATACATTTTTACTAGGATATAGAGAGAGAGAAGGAGAGAAAGACGGAGCACATGTGAGTAACAGATACAAGAATATGAACCAAAATATCAATAGTGATTATCTCTGGAAAATGGATTAATGGGGCATTTTAATTTTCTTCTCCATTATAAATCTCTATATTTTATTTTTTTAAATGAGAACATATTATTACTTCTGTAATTAATAAAAAGATTATTTTGAAAGAGTAAAAATGAATTCAATACATAATTCTTCATATTGAAACTTCAAATCAGAGAAAATAAGATGTGTATTCTTATCAACTCTTAGCAAATAGAGCTGTTTCAAGATGAAATGCTCAAGTATAAAGGGAGCTTTATTCTCTTTCCCCTACCTTAGCTTAGGCCTGCCTGTTTGTTTCAGTGTATTGAATATGTAGGGCATTGAAAGAAAAACTCAAGGATGATAGATACATATAAAACACACAGGAATATTTTTAAATGATTCAACATGAACAGAGAGATATAATTTATTAAACTAGCTGTTTTCTATTTTTCAATTATGTATATGAAGGATTATCTGGATCATTTTCATCCTCAGATTCCCAGAATCTACTTTATAGAAAGTGTTCAAATCTAACCCAATCTAACTCTTACTTCTATGAGAAAACTGAGTCTCAGAGAAGGTGAGTTGCCCCCCCGTGGTCAGATTGCTGGTTAGTGGCAGAGTCAGGTCTTAACCCAGGTCTTCCACTTGCAATTCAATTTCCCTTCCTACTCAAGTTGTTCCTTCCCCAAACAGTGTTACTAAGTAAATAAATTGGCCTAGATTCTTCCCTCCTTAAGGGCAGTGGTGATAAGAGGGAAAGCTCTAATAAAGCTATACAACTTTATAATTTTATTTCATCCTAAATTGTTTCCCCAGTGAGTATTTTAAATGTAAAATACTAGGCAACTGGAGTGTCTACTATTATTGTGTCCCTTTAAAGATTCTTCTGCCTTCCTAACTTTCTTCTGGTCACTTGATAAATCAAGGATGTCTGATATCTTTGTGTTAACTTTACCTAGGAAAAACTAAAAAAGGACAGAAGAAAACTTTCTCAAAATATAAACTAGATTGGAATACCATTATGAATTTGGAAGTGTGATCCCCTTCTTTGAATGGCTTTTTCCGTTTCTTCTGCCCATTCAAACAAATTTCTTCTTAGTCATGATTTAATGCACTTCCTCTGCCTTAGCTATGGCAGCACTTATCACAAAGGAGATAAAACGTCAAAGCTAAAGAAAGGTAAATGAAAGGGAATGAAGGATCCAAGCACAAGGGATAAACAGGCAATGCCAACCAAGGAGAAAGTGAACTCTGAGCAGTGGTAGGAATTTTACTTAGCTGAATTTACTTAACATGGTGGCAAATGTGAGCGTGGCATAACACATAAGGTTTTTATGAGACCTGATATTTTTCCCCTAGATTCGAGTCCATCCGAATTTAAGCAGGCAGAAGAATGATTGATTCAACAGTATATCTTTTACTTAATTCAGCCCCAGTTAAGTTTTTCCCCCTATTACCATGTTACACAAGGGCAACCCCACACTGGCATTTGGTTGTTAATTACATTTGATGTGCAGTAACACAAGAGAGCTAATTAACTTGCATCAAAAAAGCTTTATTTACTGTGACAAATTAAATAAACTCATAAAGTGTTCAGCCACAATGGCTCTCAGTTATTATGCAGTCCAAGTAATGTAGTGCAAACATATTCCCAGGCCTCTCTCAGGTATCACTTCAGTCTCGCAGCCCTTCTGCACATGCACGATTATAAATGGATCTTTTTAATGAACAGAACTGAAAGTCAACTGCTCTTTGTTTTGCTTTGTTTTATGTATGTGTGTGCATGTGTGTGTTGAGTGTGTATGTGTTCTCTAAGGTACAGCTGGATACATTGGTCATATTCAATTTCTTAATCCTTGCTTACTTCACAGTTCAACAGATTTTTCCTGGACTTTAATCAGAGAACTGTCATAAAGCAAAAAGGGAAAAAATGTTTATTGTTCCAAAGCCCATACCCTGTGTTAAGCATGACTGCCTAAAACTGGTCATCTTCAGACTCTTCTTCTAGATAGTGTTGACTCTTTAACAGAACATCACTACTCTATGATGACTCAAAAACAGTGCCTTTATCTTTTCGTAGAGTAAAAGGATAAGATTAGCTTCCTCAGCCAACAGAAAACAACAGAAGAACTGAGTGTCTTTGGAGCAAGTTTTCTTGCTTTGGAAAAACTAGTTATAACTTCCACCATTCTTTGCAAAACAGGGTTTAAACTTCATTACCTGTGGTACTTATTTAAGAAAATACATTCTCCTTCTATTTAGTTCATTGGTAAGGTAATTATTTGAGGTTGGTAGCCCAGCAAAGTGGAAAAAACCACTGAACTTGAAACCAGAGGATAATAGTAACTAGCTCATGCAGCTAAATAAGTGGCAGAACCAGGACTAACTCAGAAGCTTGCTATCAACTATTATCAGCAAAGCAACTTTGGGCAAGTTATTCAACTCGCATTTCCTTTTCTGCAAAATGTAGACAACATTTAAGAATGCTTATAAATGGGAATTACAATAAATGAAACTGTAAATTGTTGATGTCATTATGAACATTTGTTGATTGGCTTCACCAAAAAAATTCATAATGAAAGTCTCTTAATTGCCATCTTTCAATAGTAGAGTTCTATATCTATAGGCCGAGAAATGACTAGGGAAAAGGACTTTCTTGAAGAACGAAATGTTTCCTTATCTACACGCCAACTCAGAATAGCAGTATCTCTTGAAGAGACTACTGTTCTGTGTACTTTGAGTAAAGAGGAGAAGAACTGAGAAACTGAAGCAAGGTCTAGGGAAACTGCTGGCTCTCTGATAACCTCCCCAGGCATTTCTGAAAGTGAGCCATCCTTGAGTCCCTCGTAGAACCCTCCAAGAGAAATAAAGGCAAAAGATTGCCTTGGAATTCATCTTCCTTTAAAACTGAACTGAGTGGCCTCTGCAAATTTAGCCCAGGAGCCATGTTTGGTCATTTCCCATTAAACCTCAATCCAAAAGGAAGTCATGCTTCCCAGAGATGGATGGGAAGGCACCCTCAGGACAGGATGTCTTTTTCGAATAAGCTGTAGTTTGTAGCTGAGGTCCAGAGTCACTCTGTTCCTGAAGGACTTCTATCCTCCTTCTACCTAATCAGTGTTTTTGTCTTTTGGACAGACATCAAGTTCAGGTAAAAAAGGCTCACCAATAATGCACTGTATCTGGCAATAGGTCACAGCAGGCTCTGGTAAAGAAGTCACAGTAGGAAATGCAGCTGAGTGTGGGCATAACAAAATGTCCTTTATTTACAAGAGCATAACCTGTAATACAGTTTCAACATTGAGGTACACCATAGTGAGTCTAAAAGACTGCTGATTCTCTAATGAAAACTTTGAGTGATTCCAAAGGTCTAGGGCCTTGTACACTGGGTGATTATTATACACTAACAAGGCAATGTGATTATTTTACCTCGGAATATTCATAAAAACAATGGCACACTTCTACCCCTGCCAACATTTCCTTTCCAGGGCACTACAGTTCACAACTGTCACATAGGTCTTCTAATTGAAAAGATGACAAAAGACTGAACAATTTTGTTTTTCACTAACTGGCTTCTTCATAAACTACATCTCACTTAAGTGGCTCCCAAAGACCTATACTTCATAAGCAGAACAATTTGCCTCCCCCTCCCTCAGGAAAATTATGAGATAAAATGAAAACAAAGACTCAAAACAGAAATAAAGCCTGAAGTAAATCATCTGTGCAAATGGAGAGATACAACTAGTAATACTGAAAATCTTATAGCCTAGTCTACAAGGAACAATCTTATAGTTCTCTATCCCATCAGGAAAGATAGGCACATAAGAGGCTGACCAATTTACTATAAACAGCCCTTTTTATGCTAGACTGATTGCAGAGATGTTACTATAATGGAGAATTCTGAAGAGGACATTAAAATACAACTACAATGCCAAATGGAGTAGTTGATTTTTAGAGCTTTATTCAGACTGAACGTGACACTACCTTCTGCGTATGGAAGTGTCCATGGGTGGCCATTAAATCAAACTGAGCATCTTACAAGCCTATTCATATTTACCAGAGTATGGTGGCTCATTTAACCAATTCTGCAAGTGCATATTGCAGGGACCTAGAGGGGATGTAAAGACCCTTCTAACACTGTTCAGAGCTCTCTTTGATTACAATGCTCCCTGTGGGACTACAGGAGTTACTCCCCACTCCCCACTCCCCATTTTGAATGTTAAGAAATTGTGAACCAAGCAAGTGACAGTGCATTCCTTTCTGCTTGAATCATTTCAGTGAGATTCAAAGAAGTCAGTCAAATCAATGCCAGTTTGTAATTCCCCCCTTGTATTTTAGGGGAGAAAATTGGAAGGAGACCCACAAATCTCTCTGATTCTGCCCTGCTTCTGGGCACAAAACTTGCTGTGACTCTATTGTGAAGATGTGCCTTGAGCTGCAGTGGATATCCCAACTTCTCAGCGTCAGGGACTTGAAAAGAACGACATGACTTTGGCTTTTTTTGACCATAGGAGTCTGTGAGGCTTTACACTGTTGAAGCAGGAGATGTCAATATTCTTTCCCTTTCAAAATACCAAATTAGGGTGATTCTCCTAATCTGAAACATCCTTGAGGATCAGAATAGGGCTCTTACCTCTCTCATTTTCTCATCTTAATGGGCCATGTTGTATCAGTCGACAATTACAATTCTAATTGTATTTCAGGTAAAGTTTATGGAGTAGGCAAGGAAAAGGAATAGCTTGTTTACCTTTAGGACATCCTAGAACTTAGAGGTTTAATGGAGTATTGGAATACAGTCTCCATCAAAGAACCACAGTGAGAGAATACAAGCTCACTCCATGCCTGCTGTCACTATTGAATTCATTTTGCGAAATGCCTTTGAATATCTTCAGTGATAGCCAAGTTTTCCTACTTAGAGGATGGACTTTTAAAAACAGTTTAAATACACTGATTATCAATTTCAATGAATTAGGTAATGAATTAACTGTCCTAGAGAATATTATTTTTATTTGGAAAAAAAGAAATGGGACTGTAATAATCTAATGCTAATATTCTTATGAGGTTCTAGAATTGATTCTGAAAGCAGTATGAAAACTTGCTTGCGAAAAAAATGTTATGCTCCATGTAAAATGTCTGCTTCTTTGAAAAATACTCAGAGTCCTACATACCTATTAAAAATTGGCCAAGGACCAGATTGCAAAATATTTTACAACAAACAGCCACTTGTTCATGCAAGAGATACTGACTGAGCACCTACTACATAGGAGCCAGGCACTGTGTTAGGCTGGGGATCCAAAGATGATCAATAAATATCCTCAAGAGGACTATAATATAGTGAGGAAAAAGCCATGGAAACAAACAATATTATAATGTGGTTGTTATGAGAGAGAGTTGTACAAAGTGTAGGGGCAGCATGGGAAAGGGAGTGCTTAATAATAATAGCTAACACACAGTGCCTTTTATGTGCCAGGTTCATACTAAATAAATTAACTCATTTACTCCTCATGTCAACCTTATTATAAGGTCAGCACTATGTATCTGAAAGAGGCAAAGGTTATCTGAGGAGTAACATTCAAGCTGAGGCATGGTAACCTGAGACAGTGGGACGTAATTGAGATTACAAGTAGTGCATCATGAATGGTGAGTGAAGTACTGGGTAGAGATGGAAAGGGAGTCAGAATGAGACTGTACATAAATATACATACATATGAAAGGCCCAATTCATTGAGGGCCTTAGGTGACAACCAAAGGAGGTTAGGATTATCCTGTAGATGATGGGGAACTCTTAGAGAATTCTGAACACTTACTTGCACTAAATCCCACCCCATATAGCCAGTCAACTATAGGGGAGGCTTACAAAGACAAAGGTAAGAATTAAGTGCTGAAAACGTCCTTCACGGCATCAGCAAAATGGCGTAAGCTGCAAGATCTCTGAACACAAGGGATCTGCTGAGCAAGGCATGATGAATATCCAAAGCCTTGGCTCTCTTGATAACCTGAGATAGTCGCCTGACGCTCCTAAGAGGGCCAGGCAAAGTGGCCTTTGACTCGGCCTTAGCACTCCACTGAGGGCCCTTGGCCTAACCATGGGAACTAATTCCAGTCAGAACCAAAGCTCGTTTGTACAGTTAAATGAATAAACGTGTTTAAACCTAGGCTCTGACTTCTTACCAGTCTGTGTGGCTAAAATACCAGAGTAATTATAATAGGAGTTCTAGTTAACGTTTTTCTGTCCGCTATAGCATTTAACTTAGACTAAATTCAGCTGTTTGAGTGCCCTCTGACAATATTTTTTCTCTTAGCTCCATGACTGTTTTATCACTACACACACACTTGACCTAATCGGCACCATTCTGCACTCTAAAATGTTTATACCGTTAAATGAATTTTTAATCTAACTTTTACAGCATTCAATTTCAGTTTCATCAGCCATCCACAGTGTAATATCCAATGTTTTAAAATAATCTAGACAGCTTTAAAAAAAAGCAGGGGGAGGGGGAAGAATCACCATGTTATGAAGCAAATGATTAATTAAAGCAAATTAGATTCTGGCAGCTCTTGCTATCGTTAGCATGTGTTCCCTGACTAGACTAATAAATCTTTGTTGAGAATGTATGCTTTCACAAGGTTCAAGAGTCACCTGGGAAAGGACATTATTGACTAATATTTTTGTGTTGCTGTTAGTTTTATATTCTATTACCCTATGGAATAACAACTAATATTTTTCAAACATTTAAGAGTGCATTCAGGAGTCTGACTTTGCTCACTGTTTAGAGGTAGACTTGGGGGCGGTGGAACCCAGCAATTTCTCTGTATGCTTGAATAAATTACAATTAGCCGATACAGCTAATATGTCGGCAAATGCTAGAAAATCTAAAATACGCAACACTGTGAGCGCCTGTCGCATAATAACGTCCTTGCTGTGGCACAGCCCCGGGATCTCAGCAGCTGCAAACGTCCTCTACACCACACCACACAGCACAGCGACAACAGCATGGCTCTCCTCTCTTCCAGAGGTTTGCCTTCTTTCCTTTCCTGGTACCTGGCACTTCCACATTGAATAAAGTAACAATGCTGGGGCAAACAGCTCTCTGAATCCAACCAAACGCTGCTGCCGTGCAAACTAAACAGTCTTTGCATTGTTCCTGAGGGCACAGAAGGGAGATGTTGACAACTATTTCAAGAAAGGGGCCACATATTTGCGTTTATTTAGACTCTTCCAAGTGTTATTACCCCAATCAACCTTTAATCATTTTTTTCTAAATTGTTGCATTTTTCAAACTCATACTGTTTATTGCCTAATTCTTAGGTTTGAAAGTATATTTCCTACAACATCCCCATTTGCTTTACCTTAGGCTTAGCCAGCTGTGTCCTTTTTGCCCGAATCCAGGCAAATGCCAGTGTAAACTGCAAGCTCGGTTGTCTGCAGTCTCTAGTCATCATATGTCACATTGTCTTAAAACTTATCAGGAGAAAGCATACATTTATTTGAAGTCTGTGACACTGTGACAGGAAAAAAAAAAATTATAACAATAATATAGGTACCAGGAATAAATTATCTTGGGGTTTGTTAAATAAGGGGGAGGGAAGGAACATAATCCCCAAAAGTGAAATTTTGATTATAATAAATAATTACATGCTATTAAATATTTGTACTGGTTTTGAAATAGTATGGCCCATAAAACGCTGAGACATGGTCAGATGAATTAATGTTCCTCCTCACAATTCTATATGTGTTTAACCTCTACCCCCTGCCAGAGCTCTGTTCATTTTCATTTCTAAGTGAGCTGGGTAGGACTACCAAAAACTAACCCTACATTTAAATATGTACATTATAGGTATTCCCTTTTTGTTCCTTTCAGCTGAAGACTCTGAAGTGAGCTGTGATTACCCACCAAAGTAATTTCCTCTACCCACTCCCCCTACCATCCTTCCACCCTCCACATTTGACCACGTTTCTCTTTTCCTTGGGGCTCCTTTTCATCCTTGGGCAGCACAGCTTCCTGGTGCCTCAGCAGACAGGACGACAGCCTACGGTGCTGCTCAGTATGGCAGCACAGCCCCACGGCCTGGGTGTTTTTTCAGACAGTTTTAAAATGATCCGGTATTGCATGAGTTAAAAAAAAATTCCCCCTGGAAAAGCTAATTATTGCATGCAGATACTTCTTTGTGTGATCAAGGAGGGGACAATTTAATAGGCTCTGTAATACAACCAAGAACAAAATTGCTTTAAAGGAAGTCTCTTGTTGAGTGACAACTCTGTTGCCTGAGCCAATTAGGTCCCAATAAAGAGTGTTGAATTGGCTCCTGCTTTCTCATTAATTATGTTCTGTCACAGACATGGGGCTTGATTTAGCAATTTTGTATTACATTAAGATACTGAAAGGCCGGGAACAAATGGCTCACTCTGATAATAGCCATTCTCTACACGGTGTGACATTTACTATCCAGCTGTCCGTAAGGCAGCCTAGCACTTCAGTTCAGGGGTTTATTTGTCATTGCTTCAAAGGGACACTCAGCTTTTCACAAAAAAAGAAACAGAGAGGCTAATAGATAGGACAAAATGTACTGCTGATATGCTTTATTAGAGATAGGATGCTAGGGTTTTGCTAACAAGCTCATCCGTTGGGACTCAGCCGAGTTTGCTGCCAATCATCCTACACACAAAGGCACACTAGTTAACAAGGAGAAATGAATTACAGACACTTATTCTGCCGGTGGGATCACAAATACACCAATCTGTGAAAGAGGCACAAACTCCAGAGACAAACTACATATTTGTCAATAACCTCCTAGAAAGAACCCGAGTAATTCTTTGAAGACCTTTGATTTAGCTTCCCTCTAAAATACATGTATAGGAAATGTTTTCGTTACCATGACATTCCTTCTTTGTTATTTGTACAAATTTTCATCACATTAAAAACAGAAAACTGAGGAGGTCTGCAAATGTTTTAGTAGGTATCTACACACTACTTTTCATATCCCGCCACAGGGAGCTGCCGCTTTGGTTATTTCATTAAGAACAACAGAAAATTAAATCTTTAAACTTTCAGGTTTGAGCTATAATCTACCAATGCAATAGGAAATAATCTATAACTCAGAATCTATCATGTATACCAGTTAAATGAATAGGTTAGGGACCAAATGAAAACCAAATCCCTGTAGTTAAAGAATCAGATGACTTTTTAGCATAAATAGGTATACATGTACCACTATAAATGTACACACATATTTATAAAATCTTTACATACATATTTATACATACATATGTGATTTTATAACATATAAACATGAACCTAAATCAATGTTTCTCTGGATTAAGTAGAAACATTTTACACATTCTATTTATGAAACTGAGACAAATCTCTGGGCATGGCATCGATCAACATTTTTGCCTCTTCTATTATTTAAACATTCTCCTGCAAACACATCATAGAGAAGGGCTTATTGTTGATTATAAAAAATGATAACCTTCAACTCAAGCTTACCTACTGACCACATGAGATTAATCAAATCTGAATATGTCATTTGCAGGTTAATTACAAAACAGCTCTCCAAAATACTGTCCTAGAGACAGTACACTGTTCCTCTGATTGCGGTCTGCATCAATTGGTTTAATTATCCTTCCCACCATCTTGGATTATGGGATAAAAAAGATAAAAGGAAATTTACCAGATTCCCTTTTCTCAGGCAGAAGCTCAAAGAATATAAAGGTCTGTTGGGTTCAGTTTCAACCTCAGGGAGAACATTCCAGCCCTCCATCTCTGCTGCTTTTACCCTTTCATGAGACTCAAAGCATTCTCTACCAATCCGTAAAGGCGTCAAGAGAGTGGCTTTTTAGGAAAAGCTTCCTTCATCTTTTCCTAAACAATTCCCCACATAGATACCCTGGCCTCCTCTATTCACCCCTACTCTCTTTAATTCCCCTGGATCTGAGATCCTAAATAATTCTTTATCTTTGTTGACCTACTAATAGTTCTATGGAAAGGAGGCCATGAAGCAGAGATGTAGGATGGCTATATGCTTCAGTTGTATGTGTGATACATCCCTTTCTTCTTTTAGCCCTCATCAGCAGCAAGGGATGGGTAAAAATAATTTGTTTGGAGAAACAGGCCTTACCGAATGTAACCCCTAACCATTTTTCCCCCCAATTTCTAAGTATTAAAAAATCATTCTTGAGAAGGCACACTCCAAATCATCTCCTTCATTTTAAAATAATGCCTTAAAAATGGTAGAGGAGGCAAAAAAAGAAAATTATACAGTGTCAATGTTTCTTCCTTCTCCCCACTTCCCCAAGAAAACATCATATGCAAGAAAGCACTTGCACATTATTTCTTAACACCAATAATACCCATGAATTATATATATTTTTAAAAGCACGTATTGAACACAGACCTGGTTGAAAGAGCTTACAAACTAAAGAGAACCATGAAATACTTTTCTTCCTCTCTAAAATTTGCCATGTTTCTATTTTAGAAATGCCTTTGCAATAAATAATATATAAAATAGAGGCAAGAATCATTTTATTCTCACTAAGCTTCATCTTTGCTATTCAGGTACTCCATAAGGCTGAAATCTTTCAAGAAGCCTGAGCCCCCCTCAGGCTGTAGCGAAGGTATTTATATAGACATTAAGTATTTATGCAGCAATTTATATTTTCAAAATCCTTTGTAACCATTCGTTAGATCATCCAAATAACTTCCTTCTGAAGTATCTGAGCACTTTGTTTCCCAAGCACAGAGAGTTGGGTTCAGGGAGGTGACTGACACATGGCACGAAGGACTTGGATCACACATAAAGAACAACTGTATCTCAGAAGGGATTTCCTAAGGGTTTTGTGGAAGCTTCTCTTCTTCAAGTCTTTAAATATAGGTTGGATCCCTATTGAAAAGCTTTATTTATGACTTTGTTGTGGTTTATCTGCAGGCAGAGGAACTGAGTAAGTGATTCTGGTGCTTGCAGTCCTAGCTTTATATGCCCTTGGGATATTTATGTCCACAGGACAGCTCAGGAGCAGGCTGCAAATCAGAGGACACAACTACTATCTCCACTTAAGGGATCGTGGCTTGCCAATATGAAATATTATGAAAGGATAGTTGGGAGAGCTGTGTCTTTAAAAAGGTTCTCTTGAAAATCTACTCCCACTGCTACGCCAAGGCAGATGTAGAGAACAGACCCCATATGCAAGACTGTGTTCAGCTCGAAAGACCCTACTTTGTCACACCCATTGGTCTCCTACTAATATGCTGATTCTACCCCTCTTCCTACCTTAACACTGTGGTATCTTTGGAATCACAAAGATGGCCCCCATAATTCCTGTCTTCCACCTACACTCAGGTGGTCTGTAGAATTTGAGATGCTACGACTGCTTTGACCACTAGATATGGAATAAGTGATACGGTGCCAGTTGTAGACCTATCCTGTAGAAGAACTGGTAACTTCTCCTCTCTCTTGGAATGTTCACTCTTAGGGCACTCCCTTTTGGAGCCCTGAGCCTCTATGTAAGAAGTCCAGGCTCCTCTGCTAGAGAGAAAAACCACATGCAAAAGCACAGAGGCTCCAGATACATGAGTAAAGAAACCACTTTGGATGTTCAGCTCTGTCAAAGCCTTCAAATGACTCCATCCCCAGCCACCATCTTATGGTAATCACACGAGAGAGACACCCAAGCTAGATCCCAGCTGAGCCTCATCAATTCCCAGAACGATGAGACCATAGTAAATTGTAATTGTAAGCCACTAAGTTTTGGAGTGATTGGAAACAGATAAGCAGAATAACCACTATTAATGTTGCTTTCTCCATTTCCCTGTGTCCTCACAGAGCTATGAGAAAGCTAGATGCAGGGCTGAGCTAGACTAAGCTAGAAGGATAGGGCTCTTAAGAATTGGCAGCATGGTATAGAGGACTAGAGTCAGTCTTGTGAAACCTTGGGCAAGTTATTTAACTTCTCTGAGTATCAATCTCCTCATCTATAAAATGGGACTAATGACATGACCTCAAAGCATTAGGACGATTTAATGAGCTAAAGGATGTTAAGCACCTAACAGAGTGCAGAGACAGGCAGGTCCTCAATAACTCGAACTATTATCATTATTGTTATCATTAGTAACATTGCCTAAGCATACTAGACTTCCTTTCCAATATCTGCTAAATCCACAAGCCATTGCCTTTTCCCAAACTGCCCTCAGCCTCATTAAAGGGGGCATCCAGAAGACATTTATGTATGATCTCACCCCAAGATCATAGCTAATTGGACTTAAAGAAGACAGCTGACCTGAGATAGACCAGTCAGATTCCTGATCATTTCAAATTGGAAATGAGACTGAGAGAAGCCAGTTCATTTCTGTGTATAGCTGCAATGAGAATGGGTAAGGAAGCTTAAAGATGCCCAAATTCTACCCTGTGGACTGAGAACAGAGAATATCATTCCAGAGAGAAAGAGAAATAGACAGAGCGAGAGCAAGAGAGGGAGAGAAAGAAGAAAGGGCATTTCCTAGAACCCTGATGGCTATCCGAGCTCTGTTTCTTGGCTTTTTCTGAGACTCAATGGTAATCCTTCTCTAGAATATTATAAGCGGCACCTATATCCTTATAACAGTGCCCTCTTTTCTCTTGATTAAGCTGGTTTCTGTCAGGCATTCAAAGAATTCAGAAAATCCAAACAGAAGACAAGGAACTAAAAGAGGAAGCTTCAGATAGGACACAGTCAGTAACCTCCCTATGCCAAAAAGCAGTTAGGATCAATAATGCATCCACTGAAGCAGTGTTTAAGCCTTGCATATCTCCTTTTCTATATCACTAAGGTTCTGTTTATCATTGCTAGAATGGTCCGATGTCCTCTTTTTTTTAGTAACAGCTTTATTAAGATATAACTTACAAAACATACAGTTTAAAGTGTACATTTCAGTGCTTTTAATACATTACCCCTAGAAAAGAATCCATACCCATTAGTAGTCATTTTCCATTTTTCTCCCACCACTAATCTCAGTCTTATGCAACCACTAATTTACTGTCTATAGATTTGCCTATCCTGGATATTTCATATAAATGGAATTATACAATATGTGGCCTTTTGTGACTGGTTTCTTTCACTTAGCATAATGTTTTCAAGGTTCATCTATTCTATTCTATGTATCAGTACCTCATTCATTTTTATTGATGAATAATATTCCACTGTATAAATACACCTCATTTTATTTATCCATTCATCAGCTGATGAACATCTGGTTTATTTCTGCTTTTTGGCTATTTTGAAAAACAATGCTGCGAACATTCATGTACAAGTTTTTGTGTGGATATATGTCTTCATTTCTCTCCAGTATGTATCTAGGGATAGAACTGTTGGGTCATATGGTAACTCTATGTTTAACAGTCAGACTGTTTTCCAAAGTAAAGGCACCATTTTATATTCCTTCCAGCAGCATATTGAAAGCGTTCCAATTTCTCCACATCCTTATCAACATTTGCTATTCTTTGTTTGTTTGTTTAATTATAACAATCCCAGTGTATGTGAAGTGGTATCTCACTGAGTTTTATTTGCATTTCCCTGATGATCAGTGATGTTGAAAATCTTCTCATGTGCGTATTGGTCATATGTATATCTTGTTTGGAGAAATATCTATTCAGATCCTTTGCCTATTTTTTAATTGGGATGTTTGTCTTTTTGTTGTTGAGTTGTAAGACTTCCTTACATATTGTACCTACAAATCCCTTAGATATATGATTTGTAAATACTTTCTCCAAATCCCTGGGTTGTCTTTTCACTTTCTTGATAATGACCTTTGAAGCAAAAATGTTTTTAACTTTGATAAAGTCCAACTTATCTTTTTTTTGGTTGCTTGTGCTTTTTATGTCATATCTAAGAAACCACTGCCAAAACCGAAGTCACAAGGATTTACCCCTGTTTTCTTTTAACATTTTATAGTTTTAGTTATAAAACTTTAGGTCTTTGATCCATTTTGAATTAACTATTTTATATGGAGGTAGGTATGCTACTTCATTCTTTTTGCATGTGAACATCCACTTGCCCCAACACCACTTGTTGAAAAGACTATTCTTTTTTATGTTCAACTGAATTGGCACCCTTGTCAAAACTCAACGGACCATAAATGTGTGTTTATTTCTGGTTTCTTTTTCTTTTCTTTTTTTCTTTTTGGCCGCACCATGCAGCTTGCGGAATCTCACTTCCCAGAACAGGGATTGAACCAGGGCCATGGCAGTGAAAGCCCAGAATCCTAACCACTAGGCCACCAGAGAACTCCCTGTTTCTGTATTCTTAATTCTCTTCCATTGATTTATAAGTCTATCCTATGCTAGTATCACACTATCTTGCTTACTGTAGCTTTGTATTATAGTAAGTTTGTTTTGTTCTGTTTTGTTGCGGTACGCAGGCCTCTCACTGCTATGGTCTCTCCCGTTGCGGAGCACAGGCTCCGGATGCGCAGGCTCAGCGGCCATGGCTCACTGGCCCAGCCGCTCCGTGGCACGTGGGATCCTCCCGGACCGGGGCACGAACCTGTGTCCCCTGCATAGGCAGGCGGACTCTCAACCACTGCGCCCCCAGGGAAGCCCCCAATATAGTAAGTTTTGAAATCGAAAAGTGTGAATAGTGCAACATTAATCTTTTTCAAGAGTGTGTGGCTCTTCCAGGTTTGCTGAATTTTCACAGGAATTTTAAGATCGGTTTGTCAATTCCTGCAAGGAAGTTAACTGGAATTTTTATAGGCACTGTGCTGAATCTGTAAGTCAATTGACAGAGTATTGGCATCTTAACAATATTAGATCTTCCAATCTGTGAACATGGAACGTCTTACCATTTATTCAGGTCTTCTTTAATTTCTGTCAGCAATGTTTTGTGGATTTCAGAATTTAGTTCTGCATTTGTTTTGTTAAATTTATTTCTAAGTATTTATTTTTTATTCTTTTCTGATGCTGTTGTACATGGAATTAGTTTCTTCATTTTCAGATTATTTATTACAAGCGTACAGAAATATTAATACAATTGATTTTTGCATATTGATCTTGTATACTGCAACCGTGTTTGCCAGTTCTAATAGTTTTCAGTGAATTCCTCAGGGTTTGGATTTTCCATATACAAGATCATATCCTCTACAAATAGAGGTAGTTTTACATTTTCCTTTCCAATCTGGATGCCTTTTATTTCATTTTCCCTCCTAAGCGCCCTGGCTAGAACCTCCAGTACAATGTAGAATGGAAGTAGTAAGAGCAGTAGTCTTTGCCTTGTTCTTGATCTTGGGGGAAAGCATTCAGCCTTTCACAGCCAAATATGCTGTTAGCTGTTAGTTTCCAAGGTCTTCTTGGTCACTAAATATTTTGTTCACATTTTTGAGATATTTATATCAAATCTTCATGTTTTTGTATGACCAGACATTGTTCACTTTTTATAGAGTCTTAAAGTTAACATCCCATATTCCACCATACTCATACAGATATAACAGCATCAGTTTACACTGGGTTGTGCGAACAAGTATACTGGGTGAATCTCATAATAGAGTCCTGGATGTGCCCTTAACTCTTGCCCCTATTCTGAACCTCACCCTTCTGCCAATTGACGAAAGCAGCCCTGGCTCCTACCACCTCTCTTTGAGAATCACGTGAGCGAAGTATGAGAAGTACTTTAGAAAATGCAACACTTCATGCAAAGAGATAATCCTTTATTCCTCCTAAAATATATAAAGATTTTTCTCAGGTATATGTACCAAATGTTGTTGAAGACATCAACTCCTTTCCTCCCTTATTTGTATAATTGATGATTCTGTTGCAGCAGGCAGGTAGCTAGATAAGAGCAGAGAAAGGGGGCAGGGGCCAGGGGGCAGGAAATCACACATCTTGTGAACAGCGGGGTTCCATGGGCAGACAAGGAAAAGCAGAAACCTCCAGACTGACAGGAAACTACACATTTGGGGTGATAAGTGTCCTGGAGGCACACAAAGAAAGGTGGGGAAAGGCGGGAATCTCCTGCGTCCAAATTTAACCTGTTGCTCATTATGCCATCATTACAATAAAAGTAGTCGCGCACATAAGAAGTACCTATCATGCCCTGATGCCATGACACTTCCGATCAAAGATAAAAAAGGACAAAAATCTCTCCTTCTCTCGGGAAGGTGGGGCTGGAATGAAAATCAAGGAATACACCCCCCAAACCTCTCCTTCCCCAGTGAATATCCCACCCCTTCATTTGTATGCCCCTCATAACCGGCTTGCCAAAGAAACCCAGGGAGGCAGCTACTTACTTGCCTGCCCGCTCTCCCTCTGAGAGTGTATTCTTGCTTAAATAAATCCTCACTTTACTTTCTTGATGCCCCCCTGCCTCGTCTCTGAATTCTTTCTGTGACGAGGCAAGAACCCTAAATTCACCGGGAACAATTCTGCATCATGATTAATGTAGAAAGTTTTTTTAATTTCCAAACTACATAAAACAATTTTTTTAAAAACTAACTCCATTTATTTGTTAGTTTATTTATTTATTTGTTTGTTTAGGTATAGTTGGTTTACAATATTAGTTTCAGATGTACAACATAGTGATTTAAAATTTTTATAGATTATATTCCACTTAAAGTCTTTATAAAGTATTGGGTATATTCTTTGTGCTGTATGATATATCCTGTACCTTATTTATTTTATACATAGTAGTTTATACCTCTTAATCCCCGATTCCTATGTTGCTCCTCCCACTTCCCTCTCCCCACTGGTAACCACTAGTTTGTTCTCTATATCTGTGAGTCTGTTTCTGTTTTGTTATATTCATTTGTTTATTTTTTTATATCTCACATATAAGTGATAACACATAGTATTTGTCCTTCTCTGTCTAAATTCTTTATTTTTAATGCAGAACCAGAATTCAGACTCAACCTCTAAAGGTTTTTCTGTATATATTAAAAGGTGAAGTTTTTACCTAAATTGGGGATATATTTTTTAAATGACTCACCAATTATCTTTTCCTGAAATATTTTTAGACTTGTGTTATTGCTAGAAACATGGCAATTAAAATCTTTGCCCCTCAGTTTCATTATTTGTAAATGGAGGGGATTAAAGAACATAATAATAAAATCCCTTCCAATGATAAAATTCATAACTTTCAGATTCCATGAAGAAGTCCACCTAAGGTTGTTAAGATAATGTGAAACTTTTCTAAGGACTAATTCAAGTAGCTGTCTGCTTTATCTTATTGCCTTTTTAGTTCAAATATGTTTTGATTCTTTGCTAAACAGTGTTTTTTAATTTTTTCAGAAATCAGCACAATTTTTTCCTTTGATATTAAACAGATTACTTGCTTTCCAACAATTAATTATTTCTATCATAAAAAAACTTTTCACTTAGTGGAATTATTTAAACACTGTTACATTAATGGAAAACATTATTCTCAGGATTAATTTCTTTGATATGTACTTACTTACATTTACCATAATGCACACTACTGTCTTAGAGCACCACGATTTACAGAGCAATTAACAAAATGTGGATTTAAGTTGAACATTTGCATAAGTTAAGAAATGACATCACTTTCTCTGAGAGGTCTTCCCTGATTCATCAGCCTAGATCTGATCCCTCTGACACATATTTACACAGCTATATACTTTTCCTTCACAGTATTAAGTATCTAATGTCATATTTCTCTGGGTAGTAATTATTAATATTTGTCTACCCACCAGAGTAAGCTCCTCAATGATAGAGGTTAGATCTTTTTTCTCTTTAGGACAAACATAGTGCCTGGCATTTAAGGATTAACTGAAGAGAATGAAAGGAAGGGAGGAGGGAGACATAGCTGTAGCTGAAAAGTCTGTGTCATTGCCATGGGGCAGGGTCAGCCAGGGAGTCCTGAACCACTGACACAAAAGGGTTCACCTGGCTTCCAGATTCAGCAACAGTTTTCACTTCTAGCTCGGTCCTCCTTCCTTGCTTCTGTCTTGATTTCTAGGATCCAGCCTACCTTTCCCCAGACTCTGGTTCCCCTCACCTCTCTACTTTTGGCCCTTCAGTGTCATTAATCAGCCACCTTTCCATAGAAGGTTTCCCAAGCCTGGTTACCACCAGAGAAATCCACCCACTCAAACCTAGCCATTCCGATTTGGTTCAAGATAGAGTTAATGCTTCCAACTTGTTTGCAGGTATGAAAATCATATTTAACTCAAATTCTACATGTTATTTTTAAAGTCAGTTTAAGCTGAATAATAAGGATTAGAAAGAGGTCCATTGTAACTTTGAGCCCACTGAATAGTCTAGATTTGCAAGGCAACCACCAAAGATATTATTTCCTCCTGAGACTATTCTTCCAATCCAGGTAATGGCATGCGGGAGATAGTCAAATAAGATAATGTATATCCATTGATGGATTTATGTGTGTCATCCTAACTAGAGTCATAAAAATTAAAATGCACACTTCAATTGTGAACACATTTTATTTATCTGGGGAAAAAGTTATTTATAAAATAATAGAATTCATATTATTGGAACTCAAATTGCACATGTTGTACATTATCATTTAAAGTAAATCAAGAAATCACAATTAACAGTAGTTCATCTGGGGAGAAATGATTATGGCTGGGGAAAAGGAAGTAGGGAAAGGCTGTCACTTTTTATTTTGTGCCCTCCTAATCATTCTGAAATTTCTAAAGATATACAACTTTTATTTTTCTTAAATATCAGCAGGAACTATCTAGGTAGAGGGATTATGGAGAATATTTTCAATATCTTCTTTATATTTTTATATTAAGAAACTATTAAAATTCCTTTTAATAAAAAAGGCACAGTTTTTTTTAATCAAGAAGGTGACATTTAAAGGAACAGTGAAGTAATAAAACTACCTAGGTATATAGATCAGGTATGTCCTGATCAATTTAAAGTGTGTTTATTCACTGCCTAATGATCTAACATTGAAGACCTAGCTCATACGTCTCCCATCAAAATCCTGCAAAGCAGTCCCAGGCTTCAATCAGCACAGAGGTCTCACTGAGAGGGACATGGCTCCTCTTGCTTCAGGGAAACAGTTGTGTACGCAGAAGTAAGCACTGGGCCAGGGGTTTCTTATGTGCTATTTATACAAATATGACTCGGTTGTAGTTCTTTCCTCCCAGTTACACAGTCTAGTAGAGGAGTAAGATATAGTAAAACAAATAACTAAAACATTCTAGGACAATTCTATATCGTTCTATACAATTAAAATATTCTAGGTACAACATGCCACGGGTGCACAGAAGAAGGAAGAAGACAGAAGACGTTTCATTGAAAAGATGCTCAACATCTTATGATAAGGCTGGAAATCAAACTACTTAATCAGGAAACAGTTCAAAATGTGCTAACATAAGAGCATGACCCTCAAAATCTTCCCCACACTAGCCCCAAGCTCTGTTGCCAACTTCATCTCCTACTGGATGTGCCCATAATTACTATGTTCCTGCCACACATAAAACCAAGGGTCACCCAACATGCCACGCACTTTCACGGGATTCTTCCACTGGTGCTCTTTCCTATAGGTTGAATGTCCTTATTTTTCCAGTCTGTCAAAATCTTAATTATCCTTTAATTATTTTCATCTAAATGCCACCCTACCTGATGCTGCTGATTCGTTTCTCCCTTCTTCCTCTAATATTTACTATATTTACTACATGCTAGGCATTGTTCTAAAACCTTTACATGTATTGATGGATTTAATTCTCAAGACAACAATTTTAGAAAAGCATCGATATTGGTCCCATTCACAGACGAAGTAACTGACACACAGCAAGTAAAATAACTTGTTCAAGGTCATACAACAATAATGGCTAGTTTGTTGAGAATCAACTGCTCTACAGAGGTGGTTCGTTAATACCCATAACAATTCTGTGAAAGTGTTACTCTACTCAATATTCTGTGATAACCTATATGGGAAGAGAATCTGAAAAAGAATAGATACATGTGTAAGTGAATCACTTTGCTGTATACCTGAAACTAATACAACATTGGAAATGAACTCTACTCCAATAAAAAATGAAAATTTAAGAAAAATTTTTTTTAAAAAAGAGTTACTGCATTCTCCTATTAGAGGTGAGGGACTGGAGGGTTAAAGAGGTTACTAACAAGCCCCCACTGCAATAAGTGTGTGGAGCCAGGATTCAAACCCAGTCAGTTTAACCATCTTGACTGCAACACCCACCTCAGTCCCACCACTACCACAACACTCTCTTTGTACTCCACTTCCTAATTTGGTTCAAAGACCTCTTGGAACAGTGACCCCCCTCATCTCATTATATGAATGTGGAAACTGAGGCCCAGAGAATTACTCAGGTCTCAATCACAGACCATGTTCTTGTCATCATATCGCTCTGCCTCCCTCAAAAACCTAGGAGGGAGCTGATAACGAGCCACTCTAATTGCTGACCTCCCGTGGTTACCTTCCTGTCCTGGGTGACTGGGCTCTGGCAAGACAGAGCTACAAGAAGAAGGTAGCAGACTCTGTGGGGGGATGGCAAGAGTCTAAGACCTGTTATTTATACGTGCTCAAACGAGTGCACATACATGTACCAAATTAATCTGTGGGCTACCAGGATAATTAATTTAATGTATGAATAAAATAACATACAGATGTATAGTAGAAATGAGTAAAGATGGCTATTGCTAAGCCAAAGCAAAATGGAGAATATGCCCAACACAATGAAAGAGATAAGTTATCATCTGTGTGTGCCACCGTTTCACGTGAGTTAAGTTGCAAATCTTACTGATTCTGTCATCCTGTACAAATCATTTTAACTTTTTACCTCTCCTTTGTCTAACATAATGCCTAATTTTACAAACGGACAGTCTTTAATTGATTTCCCAAAAAAAAAAGGATACTTCATTTAATGTCATTTTTATACAGGTGAACAGCTAAAAGGAATACCAGTGTTATTAAACTCTCAGAAGTTCTTTAAACCTCTTTTCATCAGACTTTGCATGGATTTACTGCACCTTACGATGCATAGGAGTGGTATTTTACTATTTGTCGGGGGTATTGCCTGACACCTTAATATGAACTCGTTTTAAAATGAACATATGATAAAGTGAGAATGGTTGAATCTTAGCTCCTCAAATACTATCTAATAACATATTCTAGTTACACAAATAATATGAATGTGTGGTTAGGAGAATAATGTAAAAATTTTATAGCATCTTAATTTTGCAGAGCATTTCACAGTTTATGAAATACTTTCATAAACATTATTTCAATTTGATCATTACAACAACCCTATAAGATAGAGAGAACAGGATTCATATTCCAATATTACATTATGTGCGTGTATGTGTGTGTGTGTTTGTATGATGATTCCCTAGATTAACACAGCTAATAGGGCAGCAAAGCCAGTTGAAATTGCTTTAAGTCAAGTCTGTTTCCAGGCTCTGTTTATCTTTCTAATGGCCATGATGATTTTTAGAAATCATCTACTCTAATTCCCACAAGTCGTAGATGAAGAAACAGCCCCAAAGAAGTACAGTAATCCAAGGCTATTGACCAGTGAGTGGTAAAGTCCCAGAAATCAAAGCCTCCTGCCTTGAACATTTTTTCACTAAACTGAATTAACTCAAGCTGAGGGCATCCTATTATGAGAGAAAGTAGACAGTGCTGCTAATTCAGTCATGCATTGCCTCAGAGTTCTGCCCCAGGGACAAGTCTCGGTGTGACTACATTTTACAATGTCTTGTTGGGCTTCTCCTAATGAGGCTAAAGATGCAACTATATTAAGAAAGAAATATTACTGAACCAGCATCCCCTACCCCCCACCACCACCATGATAAAATTCTAGGCGCTAGCAGCACCTCTACAGCCCTATAGTAATGCAGAGGGAGCCACAACTTAAAGAGGTATGGCAAGAAGAAGAGATAAGGCAAGCCTGGAAGGAGGCTAAAAAAAAAGGCAATCGTCTTGGTTGTGCTTACAGAGCTCTCATGTCTCCATACAAAGCTAAATGCCCACAGTGAGCCCGCTCTTCAGCAAATGTGCCTGGGCTCACCACTCCCACCACACTCCGCTGCTCCCCAGTTAAATTTACACTCGTGTCCAGCACTGTGGGAATGAGACCGCAGCCTGTCCTATCCGACCAGGTGGGTTGAGAGTCTCTGTCAACACCAACACTATTTTGTACCGCTGACTGAAATACTTTCAACATTATTCTTAGTAATTTTTTTATTATAGAAGTAAAACTCTGAAAACTTAATAAACTGTTTCTTCAAAGTTACTGGCCTTTTAAAAAGAGTCTTAACCACTATTTGGGGGGGAGTAGCAGTCAAGAGAACGTGCTTTGTAATTTGAAAACCTTTGTAAATTGACAACAATTTAGGTTTAAATCCTAAACCTTCCATTTATCTGCTATGGGATCTCAGACAAGTTACTGGACTTTGCTAAACTTTATCAACTGTAAAATAACTTCTGCTTTCAGGGTTGTTACGAAGATTAAAGAAGATTATATATTTAAAGCTATTAGCACAGTGCCTGACGTTGGATGAACACCAAATAAATGATAACTCTTGTCTTTATTTTTCCATAAAAAGTATCAGGGTTCACAAAGATATAATGATTTTTGATCTTACAAATGACTGAGGCTAAATATGCCCACTGGGTGGTTAATTGACACTTATTCACTCTTCCATTTGGCAAACACTTCTTGAGAACCTGCCATGTACCAAATGTTATATTTGCTATAATGATGACTAAAACTCCCTCCACTGTCAAGGTGTTCAGAGACAAATGGATATTCAATTCAATTATATACATTGCTAACAAATTCCTTATGCATCATCAAACATTTGTAAGTGTCTGTCTCCTCCCCTACTGAAAGCTGCTGATGGCACAGACTACATCTTACTTGCTCAGCATCACAATACCTACTTAATACACTATCTGGCACTTAGTCAGGACTCAACAAGTACGTGCTCAATAAATAAATTGACTTGAATGAAATGAAATCACTGTTTCTAGGAAGCACTTGTTTTTATGATTTAAGTATTTAGTTAATATTTTGGATCCATATAACTTATTTTAAGATTCACCACCTTCTTATGTTACTTCATTTATTCAAATAAATATCTCTTTAGGAAAAATGGGAGTTGATATTATTATATACTATATATATCTATGTAAAATTAACTAATAAAATTAGTAAAGAAACTGACACTTTTAATTTGGTAATATAGAAAGATATGAAACTTCATTGTAGGGTATTGGCGTGTTCCAATATTGTAATAGTATAGTGACCATCAACCAAATGACATTCCAAACTGGGTATGGCATCTGTCACCTATTGATGATCTAATTTGATTCTACTGACCTAACTGGCCAAGAAGAGCCCTTTACCCAAAATTACATGAACATCACACTGCAATCTATGGACTCCATTGTAAAGGATGACTTCCCCAGACAGGTGGATTATTCAACAAAGAACTATTCCTGACCATAAACTTACCCCTCAATTCTCTCTCTTACAGGTCTTGATCTTTAACGGACTCTTCCTCTTCTTCTCCCAATACCAGAGTTTAATGCAATTTCAGCCAAAAAAACTCTGTAGCTGAGAGACTATAAGATAATCTTCAGTTTTAAAGCTGTGGGTCAATAACACAACTTCTAGGAAAGGGGCTCACCCTCTATTATAAATGTTGCCTGGTTCACTACAGGCAGAGTTCACATACACACTTTACTATGCAAAGAAATTTTTAAAAATTAGAAATGAAAATCCATTGATAAAAGAATATAATTCCACTAGACACCCAGAGCCTCTAGCAATTGATTTCAAGTAGATGCTGCCTGATGGCTACTCACCTTACTTAAATGCAGAAATCTCAACTTCAGCTTGTGTTAATGGCAATCTTACTAGCACAACTGTATGTCCTACATTAGTGACTGTCTTTTCTGCTCATTGTGCATGTAAGGCTAACTTCATGATCCACACAGTGGAGCATGGGACTGAGGAAATGGTCCCACTGATTCTGGGAACATCTCAAATATTTGCCACTTTCATGTAGATTTTGTGACAAACAGACATATACACATTCTGACTACCTGAGAAAACAGTTCCAGGAAGAAAATCCACAGCTGAATATTAATTTTTTAATAAGAGAAATGGGGAGACAGAATGAAGATCTGATTGGAGCAAATCCCACAAACTGAAGGCATACCCTTTGGGAGATTAGGCATTCTCTTCTGAAAAACTGATTCCTGGTTCTCTGCCATTTTCTATCTTTGTCCCAGACTGAGGGCTTAAACGGAACCTGAAGACTAGAGGCCCAGACTGGTAATGGATTTCTAGGAGTTCATTAATGGTGATACCTGAAGTAGAAAAATGAATTTAAAAACCTTTGTGTTTATTCTACATTATATCCACATAACTGTAAGTACTTGTTGCACTGAATTCCTCTTTTAAAAAGTGTGTTTCAAGGGACTAGAAGATATGAACCAGACTGTGGGTAAGCATTTGTAAAGCAAAGGAATGGAATGCCTGAAGCAAAGAAGAAGTCAAATGCTTAATCCATCCTAGAGTTTTTCCTGGAAGGGTTCCCAGGGTGCTTTATTTGAAGTTTATGTGAAGGCGTGAAGTTTAGCAACGTTTAGCAAAAACCACAATAAATCCCCCTTGTTATCTTATTTATAATTTTGAACTGCTGAATAATTCTGGTATGGAAATAAAAACCAAAACATGCATTGATGTTCAATATAAAGTAATGCTAAAAGGCTGTCTTGAATACACAGCAACTATACTCTATTACAAATAATTTTGAATTTCTTAAAAGTGCATATTCAACATTTTAGTTCATCCGACTTGATTTTGGGGCTTACGATGAGTCTTCTACTCATTTCAGTTACATTAGTTAATTCCAATGAACATTAATTAAATACTGGACATTTCTTTGCCAGATGCTTCAAGGCCTGTGAACTCCTTGAGAGTAAGAACAGGGCCTTATTTATTTAGTTGAAGAATAAAAATAGAGAAACTAAATTACCATTCATGGTATATACAGTGGGAGAAACGTAGAAAACAAATCGCTATGCTGTTCAAAGCATGGGAAGATCACCACTGTTCGTGAAAACCAAAATAGGCATCATTGGAGAAGCAGCATTTATATGGGCCCTGATGGATGGTGAAGCTTTTGATGGGCCCAGAGGCACAGTTAGGAATGTGACAAAACAAGCAAAAGAAGAGCATGGCCTCTGCCCAGATTCCAATTCAGATTCTACTATCAAACAGCTGTGTGGATTAGGACAAGTCATTTAAACTCTCTTACCTTGGTTTCCTTATGAAAAAAATGGAGCTAGTAATAATACTTACCTCTTAGGATAGTTGTAATAATTAAATAAATTATTAGAGGGATGGACTGGGAGTTTGGAGTTAGTAGATGCAAACTATTACATTTAGAATGGATAAACAACAAGGTCCTACTGTATAGCACAGGGAACTGAATCCAATCTCCTGGGATAAACCATAATGGAAAAGAATATAAAAAAAGAATGTATATATGTGTATAACTGAGTCACTTTGCTGTACAGCAGAAATTAGCACAACATTGTAAATCAGCTAAAGTCAATTAAATAAACAAACAAACACAAAGTGCTTAGAGCCTGGAACATACCAAGTCCTGTAAAAGAGTTACCTATTAACATTCTGTGTAGAGCAAAGGCATGGTTAAAAGAAAATGTGTACAGAATGATGAATAACTGGCTGGAGTGAAGGGCAAAAACAGGGGAGTAGTAAAAGATAAAACTAGCAGGATAAATTCTATTGTAGAGTGCATCAAATACCCGAGAGTTTATTCTAAATCACGTAGGAAGTAGGGAGCCAATGGAGATTTGTTGCTGTTTTTGCTTTTTGTTCTTGCCTTTAACTGAGGTACCAGGTTAAATCAGAGTTGCACTTTAGGAGAATTAATCTGGCCCTGGTGTAAAGGATGGATTAATGATGGGATAGACAAGATGTGAGGAAAAGCTAATGCAAAAAGCAGACCAGAAATAATAAGAGACTTAGCTAAGGTTGCAACAGTAGAAATGGAAAAGAGAAGACAGGTTCTCTCATCTGTTCATGATAAAAATTAAATAACTTAGGTATCAGGGAGAATTTTAAAAGGTTACCAATGACTCTGGTTCAAGTCTAGGAGACTTTGATGTCAATAAATAAAATAGGAGAGTCAAGATAAGCAATTCTCACGCAGTGACGATGAACAGCTTGCCTTTGGATAGGCTGAGTTTAAGGTATCTAGAGGACAACCCACTGGCAATTAAAACTATGTATCTGGAGATGACAATATGAAATTATCCGTATAGAGATAACAGATGAAGAAACAAGAACAGATAAGACTTCTGGGAAAGAGCAGGAGAGAAAGAGAAATATTGGGTTGGCCAAAAAATTCGTTCAATTTTTTCCGTAAGATGGCTCTAGCAGCACTTAGTTGTCTTTAACTTCATTCGAAACAAGTTTGTTAGATTGTATTGTGACAGCTGTCATATCAGCGTGAGTTAAAAAAAAAACTTATCAAATTGGTGAATTTTTGTGTAGTCATATTAATATTGAAGATGGAAGGAAAAAAGCAACATTTTTGGCATGTTATGCTTTATTACTTCAAGAAAGCTAAAAACACAACTGAAATGCAAAAAAAGATTTGTACAGTGTATCTTTTGTGACTGATCGAACAAAAGATCAGTGACAGATCAAACGTGTCAAAAGTAGATTGCAAAGTTTCGTGCTGGAGATCTATCGCTGGACGATGCTCCACAGTTGGGTAGGCCAGATGAAGTTGAGAGCGAACAAATCAAGACATTGAGAACAATCAAGGTTGTACCATGCGGGAGATAGCCGACATACTCAAAATATCCAAATCAAACATCGAAAATCATTTGCACCAGCTTGGTTATGTTAATCACTTTGATGTTTGGGTTCCACATAAGTTAAGCGAAAGAAAACTTCCTGACTGTATTTCCCCATGTGATTCTCTACTGAAACATAACAAAAACGTTACTTTTTAAAACAAATTGTAATGGGTGATGAAAAGTGGATACTGTACAATAGTGTAGAATGGAAGAGATCATGAGGCAAGTGAAATAAACCACCACCAAGCACACCAAAGGCCGGTCTTCATCCAAAGAAGGTGATGTTGTATATATGGTGGGATTGGAAGGTAGTCCTCTATTATGAGCTCCTTCCAGAAAACCAAACAATTAATTCCAACAAGTATTGTTCCCAGTTAGACCAACTGAAAGCGGCACTCGACAAAAAGCATTTGGAATTAGTCAACAGAAAACGCATCATCTTCCATCAGGATAACGCAAGACCGCATGTTTCTTTGATGACCAGGCAAAAACTGTTACAACTTGGCTGGCAAGTTCTGATTCAACCGCCATATTCACCAGACATTGCATCTTCGGATTTCCATTTATTTCGGTCTTTACAAAATTCTCTTAAGGGAAAAAATTTCAATTCCCTGGAAGACTGTAAAAGGCACCTGGAACAGTTCTTTTCTCAAAAAGATAAAATGTTTTGGGAAGATGGAATTATGAAGTTGCCTGGAAAATGGCAGAAGGTAGGGGAACAAAAGGGTGAATACATTGTTCAATAAAGTTCTTGGTGAAAATGAAAAATGTGTTTTTTATTTTTAATTAAAAACCAAAGGAACCTTTGGCCAACCCAATAACTCCAAGAATAAGACAGGAAATCCCATTGTATAAGGAGCACAAACAACTAGAAAGTAGGCAGGGACCAATAGCAATGGAAGTGGACAGAGATCACGTGGGAGTCACCCAGGCCTGACAGTTGCATCAGTTATTTATCACCATCGTGTTTGCTGTGGAAGTGATCCCACACCTAACTGAAACTCCATAGCTTTAAGAGAAAAATTAATTCTTCCTTAAGTTGTTATGCTTTTTATTACTTTTTCCTCACTGTGGAGAAATCATAAAAATCCCCTCTGAATGTGAGACTTAACTTGGTCTTAAGTTCACACTCCAAACCTATGAAAATTAAATTATAGAAGCATCTCTTGCATTTATGCTTAAGGACATAGAGACTGCTCCCTCTGCTCTTACTTAAGTTTATTATAAGTAATGATGATGGTGATGATGATGGTATCTAGAGAGATAACTATTTATGCCTTGCATATATCTCTTTGTACAGTCACTGCATATTAACCCTTCAAGAAGAAAATATTTCCTACACCTTAATCTTCTGACTCTTTAATAAGAGGAAGGTTCTCATATCCCCAAAGTAGAGCCTGTAGAATTAAGGGAACTTGAAATTGATATAAAAAATCATTTTCTTCAATGAATTCAAGTTGTTATGTGTCAACTTCAATTTGGCATTGGTAACCCCTGCATTCTCTCTATCTCCCTCCTTCTATAAATTCAACTTTTTTTCTTGACACCAAACTGATCCCATTACCTAGGCTTCCTATTAACCTCTCTCCATATCCCATCTATGCTTATCTGCCATCCCAGGCCACTTGTTTTCATTGCCTCATTACCTCTAGCATCTCTGAAGCATTCAGCCCATAAAATTTATGCTGAAATAATCATAACCCATGTCTTTTTCTCTTCCCCTTTCTCCTTTTACCATCAGAAAAAGACTTTCCATTATAAATGTGTCCTTTGGATCATTTTATAAACTGAATCCTTGCTAAATCCCCAGAGCCTTTGATCAATTCCTATTTGTGTGATTTTTAAATCTACTTTTGTTTACTCTTTCATTTTTATTCAACTAGAATTTACCAAGCATCTATAGTAGTAGACATTTATTGATTTTACATCTATTTCTTCACTTTGGGGCCCCCTAATTTTACTTCTTCATTCCCACTCTTCATAAAGACAGTTTGGATTGGGTCCCAGGGGTGGAATGAGACCTGGGCATGAGGAACTCATAGCATTTCATAACCTGGAACCATAATCATTGGTACAGTGATGAGAAAATGAACCACTTTAGGCCAATGAAAATGGATCCAAAAACTTCTGCAGGAGCTAGAAAGACAGTCTCTCTTCTAAGAGGCTGAATGCTGTGATGATAGAAGCCTGAAGTTTCCTGGGGTCACCTCTGAGATTTTCAGGTAAATCAACCAATATATTCCTTTAAAAAAAAAATGAATCTAGTTTGAGTTGCTTTTCTGTCACAACCATTCCCACTTCTGCATCTACTATGGGTCAAGCACTATCTTAGGTCCTAGAGAAATAGAAAAAAAATAAGACATATTTCTGCCCTGAAAGAACTCACATCTAGTAGATAAGATAGATGTATGTAAAGATCACGAATCACAAAAAAGCAAGGACTAGAAGGTGCCTTGCACTCCAAGATTTAAAGAACTGGTTGAACTACTTTGTTTTCCAGCTGAAAAGAATGGAGTATATACACATGCAAGAGAGTTTTTCTAATTAGTACCATTCCATCATAAATGAATGAATGAATGAATGAATGAATGAATATCCAAACTGAACAGGAGAATGAATAAACTAATACAGTCATAAAAGGGACTATCAGCAAAGAATTCATAACTATGTGAATAATACTGAATGAAAAGTAGATCACAGAAGAATGCATGGAGTATGACATCATTTATAACAAAGCTCAAAAACAAGCAAACTCTAAAAATAAGGAAGTTATGGATAAATACATATGTATTAAAATTATTTTTTAAGCACAATTCAGTATAGTGGTTACTGGAGTAACACTATAGCAGCAGGGGTTTGCAATGAACAAGGGATCTAAAGAAAGTCTCAATAACACTGGTAATATTCTACTGCTTAAATGTAATTGTGGCCTCTTGAGTGTCTAGTTTATAATTATATTTTCTAACTTACACATTTTATATAGTGAGTACTTTTTAAAACTATGCTTTTAAAAACTATCTCCCAAATATGCTGCCTTTCTCATATTTACTTTCCATGTTTATAGTTTTAAAAACCTATCACTAAACATGTTGAAACATAAACCACTAGGGTTTCAGTAAGTCTTACTATGATTCATTATCTGAATCCCTCTTCTAGATTTATGCAACAATAGTAGGGGATGACTTTAAGTTCAAATTAACATATTTTCTTCTTGGTTCCATATTTCTATAATGTGATTTATATTTTCAGGGTCATTCAATTTTGAATAATGAAAAGGAGATTCAGAAAATGAAATTTACATCATTAATCCAAATATACATACAAACATCCCCAAAACACTTGTCTGTAAGTTGCGAAATCCCTCCAATATAAACAACAGAGGAATGATTTGATGACAGCTACAGGTACAGTTCTGTTGAACTCCTGGGTTTGCTGCATTTGAGTTTAATTATTTCTAATGAAACTTTTCCCTCTGTTTGGCCCTAACTAAGGTGTAGGATCACTTAAGCTGTGCCGGCAGGTCTCAACTTGTAAGCACAAGTGGCCTCTTTAGCCCACAGGCGGGCTGCCTTACACCTTGTACAGGCAGATAGAGAGAGATTAGGGTCTGTGAGTGTAACTCAGTTGTGTCTGTCAACATCAGTCAATGCCAAGCTGTGGGGACAATTGTCAAAAATGTAGGATCGGGTCCTGCTCATGAATTAGCTTTTCATCCCATTCAATCATGTTACTAAGTACCTACCACATGCAAGGCACTCAACCAGGTGTTTGGTGTAATTAAAAGGATGAGACCTAGTTTCCGCTTTGAGGAATTATTCCCAAGGTATACGTTAGAGCAGTGGTTCTCAAACTTTAGCTTGCATCGGAATCACCTAGAGGGTTTGTTAAAACACAGTTTCCTGGGCCCCACCATCAGAGTTTCTGATTCAGTAGATCTGGGATGGAGCTGAAGAATTTGCATTTCTCATGTGTTCTCAAGTGATACTGATGCAGCAGGTCCAGGGGACCACATCTTCAGAACCAATGTGATAAACTGTTTCAGAGGTCCAGGAAGCCTCTCAAGTTGTTGGCATACCTGATTAAATAGTCATTGAAAAAAATGACTTGAAAGAATTTTTCTTCCAAGTGTACAGCAAATATATTTTTTAATATTATTTGTACTATTAATTTTTAAATTAATAATTATTGCTGACATATAGGGAGTCTTTATTACATGCCAGTCAGGGCTAGCTGCTTTACATGCATTGCTTCAATGGATTGTCACAGAAACTCAATTAGGTTGGTATTATCATCTCCATTTTACAGATGAGGAAACTAAGGATTAGAGATGTTAAGGAACTTGCCCTAAAGCAAGGTTTCTCAATCTAAACACTTGACATCTGGGCCTGGATAATTCTTTGGGCAGGGGGCTGTCCTGTGCATTGTAGAATGTTTAGCAGCATTTCTGGCCTATATCCATTAGATGCCAGCAGCATTCCCCCTCAGTGTGACAATCAAAAATGTTTCCAGACATTATCAACTGTCCCTGCCTCTGGTTGAGAACTATTGCCCCAAACAGTTTAGGAAACGCCTAACCATTTAGCATCCTCATCTATCAGGAGGTCATATGTATTTTCACTGCAGAAGCACAGAAATTTAAAGCTGGAAAGAAAGTTAGAGATTATTTGAATGAATCTGCTCACATTCAGAGAAGGAACCCATGGTCCATAGAGGTATTACAGCATTCTGCCAGGAATCAGGGGGAATTCAGATCAATACCAACTTCTTCAACAACGTATAAACCTTTCTTCATTTGGCTGCCCCATTTATTCTCAAGAAATATCCCAAGCCCACGTGCACACATAACAAGTATGTTTTACTCTGTGCCAGCAAATGTTCAAAAGGCAAATGGCCTGGCTCCTTCTCATGCATGCCTCAGAATGGATGAGAAAATGTATTGGGATCCCTGGGGAAGTTTTGTAAAAGGGCAGGTCCAAACAGAATAAATTGATGGGAGCTGAAGACGCTCATGTAAACTCATGTAAACCTGCCTGGGTTTGCCTTTCAAAAAGACAGCTCTGTCAGTGAAAATACAGAGTTTGCCCAATATGAAGAAATCTGGTAATCATATACAATTACAAAACCTCTAAATGTTAGCAAGTTGAATCAATCATCCAAGTAGTTTTCCTTGTCCAGAGTCCAAAATGCAATAATTGGATGAAGACATCTGCACTATTTTAACCTGTCATGTTAAATATCTGTATTTTGTAACTCATCTTGATAGCTAATTTTCATGGAAGTATGTGTTAATTGAGAAAAAAGACATCTTTAAGATGGTTATCATAAGATAATCACACCCTAGGGCACTGTGAGGCAAGAGGTTCTGCTCTGGATCTGTGATTCTCCGAGGATATGATTATCACATGAGAGCTGCCACACCTCCTGAAGAGCTACCTCTCTGCGCCGTCTCCATCTGACTCAGGTGGCTGGTGTTGAGTCCCTCCATTTTTCACAGCATCACATTCATCTCTTCCCTGGAGGCTGTGTGGTTTCTCAAAAATAATACCTTGAGGCAAGGTACAGTCAAGAAAACAGTGCTCTTCAGAAGATGACCACAGGGAAAGTTAAACTTGGTTTTTTGGAAAACACACACACACACACACACACACACACACACACTCATAGATTTAGATCCTATTTCAGTGACCATTCTTTCCAAATCCCAAATGGACACTCTTACTCTATATATCTTCATTCTTCCCTAGTTTTTACCAGGTCATTGCCACCCCACCACCACTCTGTTTATACAATATATTCCTTTTTTAATGAAAAATCTGTTTATTTTTATCTAGCCATGCATTGCCCATGTAACTAGTCAAGTATCAGGATTTTATTTCCCCCCGAAGACTCTTGCTTAATACAGTGTATTTCTCCTGTTCTAATAACATGATGCAAAAGACAATCTAATGAATTAAATCAAATATATCAATCTGCAGTGTTGAAAATGACCCTTATTCAGTTATGACAATTAACTCCTACAACTAGCCAATTTGTATGCCGAAAGATTTCAAAGTGTTAGCAGGTTATGGGGTTATATATACTCTGACAAGCAACAACAGAAGGTCTGTTCCACTGATACTAACACTAGCCTTAGGAGTTCTAAAATTAACATATAAGCTATAGCAATATTTGTTAAAGGTGCTGCTACAGAAGTCAATACGGAATAAAAACATTTTCTTTATTTAAGCCTTTCACTTTTTAAAATGAAGAGTTGTTATTTTGTAATGTTTACTTTTGAATATATAAACTGTGAAATAATGGTGAAAACACTTGAAAAGTAGCCAAAAGATAAGAGAAAAAAACTCCCTATCGACTGTATCCTAGATTTAAAAACACATGTGAAGTTCTTTAAGGCTGTTCTTTAAAACTCCAGTTAGAGAAAGGAAGGAGACTGTCAATCTGCAGTAGCGTATAAAGATTTGAGGTGCTGATACATTTTCCTGCTTTGAGTGCATGAAGTCGTCCTTGTTTCGGGTTTCCTTGGCAACCCTTCTCAAAGTATGTACAGGAAGAGCAGGTCCTAAATGGAGTCTGGTCTGAAGAGGGGCCATAAAAAAAAAGTCTAAGTTCCATATTTTTATTCTTTCAGAAGTGCATGTGTGTAATGAAGGATGGACAAGAAAGGAGAACACATCATTTTTCAGTCATGGCTACCCATGTGAGAGTGAGATAACAATGATTTTTGAAAGCCTGTGTTGTTTTCCTGGATATGAGACATGCAAGGAGACACGGACTTCCTAGAAAGTTTCTTTCAAAGACCATTTTCATCTCAGAGCTGCCTCAATAGCCAAAGATGAGTAGAAGCTATTTGCTTTTTTTTTTTTTTTTTAATATATCTTTACCGGAGTATAACTGCTTCACAATACTGCGCTAGCCTCTGTCGCACAACAAAGTGAATCGGCCGTGTGCATACATACATCCCCGTATCCCCTCCCTCTTGAGCCTCCCTCCCACCCTCCCTATCCCACCCTTCTAGGTCCTCGCAAAGCACTGAGCTGATCCCCCTGTGCTATGCGGCTGCTTCCCACGGGCTAACTATTTTACATTTGTTAGTGTATATATGTTGATGCTACCCTCACTTTGCCCCAGCTTCCCCCTCCCACCGTGTCCTCAAGTCCATTCTCTATGTCTACGTCTTTATTCCTGCCGTGCCACTAGGTTCATCAGTACCATTTTTTTTTTTTTTAGATTCCATACATATGTGTTAGCATACGGTATTTGTTTTTCTCTTTCTGACTTACTTCACTCTGTATGACAGACTCTAGGTCCATGCACCTCACTACAAAAAATTCAATTTCGTTTCTTTTTATGGCTGACTAATATTCCATTGTATATATGTGCCACATCTTCTTTATCCATTCATCTGTCAATGGACATTCCACCCTGAACACACCAGATCTCATGTGATCTTAGAAGCTAAGCAGGGTCGGGCCTGGTTAGTAATTGGATGGGAACTATTTGCTTTTGGTGATGCCCTAAGTCTAAGTGATTTCTCTTCATAGAAAATTTTCATGAAGTCATCCCCATGGACAAAAGCTTATTGAAATTGTTAACAACTGACTTCCTCATTTATAAAAGCAATACTGTGCTTAATCATTGTCTTTTATCAGTGGTCTCTCCTTCCTAACCACCCACTTAGACTCTACCTCTACTACATGACTGCAACTGGTACCACAGCTTGCCCAGCACAAGACCCCATGAACTCTGCTCAGACTGTACGGTATGTTACCTCTGTTGATGCCCTTCTTAAAACGTTCCTCTTACTCGGCTTTGTGACTCTGCTGTTTTCTCTTCTTCCATTTTCTTATTTTCCCTGGCAGGGCTGGGACCAGGGTAAGGCAAGTAAGACACTAGCCTTGGACACAAAATTTAGGGTTGTATCATAAAACTCAGTAATCAAAATAAATGATATTTTAATGCAATATTTTTTTAAAAAAATAATTATATGCAAACAATTAATGATGAACAAATGTCAAAATTATAAATAAAACAGGATCCATGTTGATTAGATCAAATCAGTATTCATTAGAATACTTTTACTTCCCTCATTCCCCACTCTACTATGACACATCCCATTCCTAAAGTTTGCATCATTAGTCATACTACTTCTATTTCAAGAATCTTTATTTAGCAGTTATGTTCCCATCATGCTACAATAATACACACACACGTTTACACATATACATTCATCATCTGTTCTCATTCAATTTTTTTGGTTGGAGATTTTCTTGAATATTCTCCCCAGATATGGCATGTAGATAATACATTCTCAGGATTATTATGCATCCTCAGGTGTTTTTATCTGCAAACAAGTAAGGGGTATCTTGGCTGGATGCAGAATTCTCATATTGCCTTCTTTTTCTCTTGGTAGTGTTTGGATTTCACTCTACTGACTTCTATTTTCCAGTGTTGTAGACAAGAGGTCTGACTACCAGTTTGATTCTTACCTATTTTTAAAACAGTTTGTTCCTTCTCTGGGAGTCTATACAATTTGCCTTTTATCCTTTGAGCTCAGAGAGATTCTTGGGCTAGGACTGGGTTGTTTTTTTTCTTGACAATAATGCCAGGAACTCAGTGAGCCCTTTGAATCTCTGGCTCAAATTTTCCTTCAATACAGAAAAATTGTCTTCTATTATTTGTCTAATTATTGCCTCTTCTCCATTGATTCCTACATCTCCTATGGAACTCCTATTTGTATCTTGAGTACCTGTTCTCCAAAACCACTATCTTTTCCCTCCTGCTTTCTCTATCTTCCCACTTCTGTTCTGCGGTGTTCTTTTTTTTTTCCCCCACTTAATTTCCCAGGCCCCTAATTCAGAATTCAATGGCGACTATCTTTTCCTCCAATTCATATATTGATTTTTTTAATTCAAAAATTATGAGTTTTTTTAGTTCCAAGACTGTGAGAGATTTTATACTGTATTTGAACCTCAAGTTCTATTATTAATTTTTGTTCAAATTGTCTTCAGTTCTATTTCCTTTAGGAGCTACATATTCTGGATGCTGTTCTTCTCCTATCACTGCTGATCCCCTAGTTTTCTTTTCCAATTTCTAACTCATTCTCAGACCTCATATCCAGAGTTTGGGGTGCCCTAAAGAGAAGCACGCTGCTTCCACAGACCATCTCCAGTAGTCAGTTTATCAGTTTGCTACCAGGGAATTGTAAGGAAGCCCCTCATCTCCCCACTCTCCCCTGTAGTCAAGGCTAGGGTTCCTCCAGCCTCCAGAGTAAGGTGCCTACATTCATCTGATCCACTTCCCCTCACCTCTTGGGAGTCAGTAAGGCCACTTCCTTGGGGGTGCTGCTCTTCCTCAGGAGGTGGGCAAAGGGAACCCAAGCCGAGCCCTCTGCAGGGTGCACGGCATTCTGGTCCTCACTCCTGAGTGTTCTGCTGCAGTCTGTAGGCTTCTCTTCAGGCCCAGAGAGCACAAGGCTTTGTGCTTGCTCCCCCTCCAGCCCTGGTAGAGGCCTTGCTCACACCTTCCATACCCTGCACACAGCCAAGCAACTTCCTCAGTGTGGCAGAGGTGACTGGGACTTAGGAGCAGAGCTGGACAAGGAATAAAGTACCTACTGATTCAAGCTCTGTCTTTCCAGAATCAGGTAGGTATTCAATTTTTTCAACCCCTTAAATTACCCTTTCCTTCTTTCCTTATTTCAGTTAATGTCATTGGGATCTCATACTACGCTGATATAAAATATCAGTCATTTTTGAGAACTCATTTTCCTTATCACCCTCTTTCAACTAACCTACAAATAGTTTTTAATTGTAAACCCTACATTATATCTTGAATCCATTTCCTCCTTTACTTTTCCAGCTGCCATACATTTTTTTCAGGCCTTTATCTTATTACCTCCAGCCTAAATGTATGCATTAACTTCATCACTTACTTCTCTCCCTCTATTCGGTATACTGTTGGCAGGTACTATACGAAAACATAGTTGTGACTGAGTGATTCTTGTTATTTACTGAAATCAAATCATCCAAGGTTTTCTCCCATAAATCTTTGTGAACTTATCACACACACACACTCATTCATGCGCATGCGCACATGCGTGTGTACGCGCACACACACACACACACACACACACACACACACACACACACACGCCCCCTCCTCCTCAGACACATAGCCTAGCATTTTCCCAAGTCCCGGTTAGGCTTATCTTGTCTTTTCTCCTCTTTCCCAGTCCATCTCCTCTCAAGTCCTATTTATCCTCCAGGGCTCGGCTCTCAGATGTCTCTACCATGAAGGCTTCCCCTGTTCTCTGTCTAATGTAATACATACCAGTTTCATTCCCCTGCAACATTTTCTTTGAATCTTTATTATAATTTGCATTTCACTCACGAGAACCTGTAAACTCCTTGAATGCAATGATTATGTGTGTGGTTTACCTTTGCTTCTTCCTCACTACCTGGAAAATTGTAAGTACTTCTACAGTAGTGAATTGAATAAAACTATTCAGATCAACATTTATTTGGCCTCTCCAATGTGCCAGGCAGTGAGTTAATGCTTGGGATGAAACAAGCATAGACCCTGTCCTTGGAGATTCAACTGCCAAGTTTTATATTGCAATATTGCAATTACATGATCTGATATGTATCCATGTGTATATGTTTTACATTATATATAGTTGAGGGATTTCTTTTTTGTCTTAACCTCACAAACCCTACTACAGAGTGTGGTCCAACACTAGCCTGCACCTTGCTGTCCAGCACACACATCCAGGCAATGATCAATGTTTCTTTCTGTCTCTTTAGACTGAGAAATTGAGGATGTTCTGGGTTAATTGCCAATTTCCCCATGAGTTCCCAGCTACTACCCTGATTGACAACCTTTTGTTCTAGCTCTATGCCTGGTACCCAGGTGCACAGGATGCAACTCTCTGTGGATCATCATTGCTCTAGGTTGGCAGGCTCACTGAGGGTCTATATTGGTTCCTGATTCTGGCCGCATACTGCTAGCCAGACAAAACCATGCATATATGGAGATGGACAGGCCAACACACATTTAGTTTCTGAGATCTCAGATGAAAACCAGGACGTTAAAGAAAGTAGGAGTTGGGACAAACTACTCTCTCCCTGATATTGTCAGAGACAAACTACAGGCCTGGATAATACTTAGGTCTGACCCAATAAAGAGTTATATTAGGGCTTCTCCAAAAAGTAATGGTGCGGTTCCAGGTGTCCGCTCCTCTGGTGAGACAGGGCCGGGAGACGCTCTCCCCAGCACCTTGCCTGGGTGAGCAAGTCAGGCTCTAGGGCCGGCAGAAATCCTCGTTGGAGGGTCCCACCGAGTTCCCCAGTCAGAGTGCTGCAGCTGAGCGGAGTGGCTGCTTGGGACTACGGCTCAGGCGCTGCAGAAAGCCTTCTTGGAATCTGACATGTTATCACTTTGGGACCATTGGCCAGCTGCTCCTGACTTGGCCACATGAAGGCTCAGACTGTCCCAGTCTCTGAACTGAAGAGAACCAAGACTATTAGCATATCTCTCACCACCATGAATGCAAGGTATTTGAATGAAGAGTATCAGGAGGACAACTACAAATCCCACACTGGCATGTGCAAGTTCTGAGGAATGGTGGACTAACCCCATGTATCTAGGTGACCTTTGGAGACAGCTGAGTCAGAGTTACAACAGGGCAGTGGCTGACAGCCAACTCATAGCCCATCTTCTCCAGCCATGTGGCTGACAGGGGCTTGTGCTCCAGCCAGCTGTCAGGCCTGAGCCTCTGAGGTGGGAGAGCCAAATTCAGGACATTGGTCCACCAGAGACCTCCCGGCCCAATGTAATATCAATCAGTGAGAGCTCTCCCAGAGATCTCCGTCTCAACGCTAAGACCCAGCTCCACTCAACGACCATCAAGGTCCAGTGCTGGACACCCCATGCCAAACAACTAGCAAGACAGGAACACAACCAAACCCATTAGCACAGAGGCTGCCTAAAATCATACTAAGTTCACAGACACCCCAAAACACAACACCGAACGTGGTCCTGCCCGCCAGAAAGACAAGAAACAGACTCATCCACCATAACACAGGCACCAGTCCCCTCCACCAGGAAGCCTACACAAGCCACTAAACCAACCTTACCCACTGGGGGCACACACCAAAACCAAAGGGAACTATGAACCTGCAGCCTGAAAAAAAGAGACTCCAAACACAGTAAGCGAAGCAAAATTAGGAGACAGAGAAATACACAGCAGATGAAGGAGCAAGGTAAAAAACAGACCAAACAAATGAAGAGGACATAGGCAGTCTACCTGAAAAAGAATTCAGACTAAAGATAGTAAAGATGATCCAGAATCTTAGAAATACATTGGAGAAAATACAAGAAACATTTAACAAGGACCTAGAAGAATTAAGAGCAAACAAACAATGATGAGCAACACAATAAATGAAATTAAAAATTCTCTAGAAGAAGTCAATAGCAGAATACCTGAGTCAGAAGAACGGATAAGTGACCTGAAAGACAAAAGAGTGGAAGTAATTACTGCAGAGCAGAATAAAGAAAAAAGAATGAAAAGAATCGAGGACAGTTTCAGAGACCTCTGGGACAACATTAAAAGCAACAACATTCGAATTATAGGGGTCCCAGAAGAAGAAGAGAAAAAGAAAGAGTCTGAAAAAATATTTGAAAAATTATAGTTGAAAACTTACCTATTATGGTAAAGGAAATAGTCAATCAAGTCCAGGAAGCACAGAGAGTCCCATACAGGATAAATCCAAGGAGAAACACGCCAAGACACATTAATCAAACTATCGAAAATTAAAAATACAGAAAAAATATTAAAAGCAGCAAGGGAAAAGCAACAAATAACATACAAGGGAATCACCATAAGGTTAACAGCTGATCTTTCAACAGAAACTCTGCAAGCCAGAAGCAGTGGCAGGACATATTTAAAGTGATGAAAGGGAAGAACCTACAACAAAGATTACTCTACCAAGCAAGGATCTCATTCAGATTCGACTGAGAAATTAAACCTTTACAGACAAGGAAAAGCTAAGAGAATTCAGCACCACCAAACCAGCTTTCCAACAAATGCTAAAGGAACTTCTCTAGGCAGGAAACACAAGAGAAGGAAAAGACCTACAATAACAAACACAAAACAATTAAGAAAATGGGAATAGGAACATACATATCGATAATTACCTTAAATGTAAATGGATTAAATGCTCCAACTAAAAGACATATACGGGCTGAATAGATACAAAAAACAGGACCCGTATATATGCTGTCTACAAGAGACCCACCTCAGACTTAGGGACAAATATAGACTGAAAGTGAGGGGATGGAAAAAGATATTCCATGAAAATGGAAATCAAAAGAAAGCTGGAGTAGCAACTCTCATATCAGACAAAATACACTTTAAAATAAAGACTATTATAAGGGACAAAGAAGGACACTACATAATGATCAAGGGATCAGTCTAAGAAAAAGATATAACAATTGTAAACATCTATGCACCCAACATAGGAGCACCTCAATACATAAGGCAAATGCTAATAGCCATAAAAGGAGAAATCAACAGTAACACAACAGTAGGGGATTTTAACACCCCACTTTCACCAATGGACAGAAAATCTGAAATGAAAATAAATAAGGTATCACAAGCTTTAAATGACACATTAAACAAGATGGACCTAATTGATATTTATAGGACATTCCATCCAAAAACAATACACTTTCTTCTCAAGAGCTCATGGAACATTCTCCTGGATAGATCAAATCTTGGGTCACAAATCAAGCCTTGGTAAATTTAAGAAAATTGAAAATGTATGAAGTATCTTTTCCAACCACAACGCTATGAGACTAGATATCAATTACATGGAAAAAACTGTTAAAAATACAAACACAGGGAGGCTAAACAATACACTACTAAATAACCAAGAGATCACTGAAGAAATCAAAGAGGAAATCAAAAAATACCCAGAAATAAATGACAATGAAAACATGATGACCCCAAACCTATACAATGCAGCAAAAGCAGTTCTAAGAGGGAAGTTTTAGCAATAAAATCTGACCTCAAGAAACAAGAAACATCTCAAATAAACAACCTAACCTTACACCTAAAGCAATTAGAGAAAGAACAAAAAAACCCCAAAGTTAGCAGAACAAAAGAAATCATAAAGATCAGATCAGAAATAAGTGAAAAAGAAATGAAGGAAATGATAGCAAAGATCAATAAAACTAAAAGCTGGTTCTTTGAGAAGATAAACAAAATTGATAAACCATTAGCCAGTCTCACCAAGAAAAAAAGGGGAGAAGACTCAAATCAATAGAATTAGAAATGAAAAAGGAGAAGTAACAACTGACACTGCAGAAATACAAAGGATCATGAGAGATTACTACAAGCAAGTATATGCCAATAAAATGGACAACCTGGAAGAAATGGACAAATTCTTAGAAGAGCACAAACTTCCAAGATTGAACCAGGAAGAAAAAGAAAATATAAAGAGACCAACCACAAGTGCTGAAATTGAAACTGTGATTAAAAATCTTCCAACATACAAAAGCCCAGAATCAGAACAATTCACAGGCAAATTCTATCAAACACTTAGAGAAGAGCTAACAGCTATCCTCTCAAACTTTTCCAAAATATAGCAGAGGGAGGAACACTCCCAAACTCATTCTATGAGGCCACCATCACCCTGATACCAAAACCAGACAAAGATGTCACAAAAAGAGAAAACTACAGGCCAATATCACTGATGAACACAGATGCAAAAATCCTCAACAAAATACTAGTAAACAGAATCCAACAGCACATTAAAAGGATCATATACCATGATCGTGTGGGGTTTATCCCAGGAATGCAAGGATTCTTCAATATATGCAAATCAATCAATGTGATAAACCATATTAAAAACTTGAAGGAGAAAAACCATATGATCATCTCAATAGATGCAGAGAAAGCTTTTGACAAAATTAAGCACACATTTATGATAAAAACTCTCCAGAAGGTAGGCATAGAGGGAACTTACCTCAACATAAGAAAGGCCATATATGACAAACCCACAGCCAACATCATCCTCAATGGTGAAAAACTGAAACCATTTCCTCTAAGATCAGGAACAAGCCAAGGTTGCCCACTCTCACCACTATTATCCAACATAGTTTTGGAAGTTCTAGCCACAGCAATCAGATTAGAAAAAGAAATAAAAGGAATACAAATCGGAAAAGAAGAAGTAAAACTGTCACTGTTTGCAGATGACATGATACTATACAGAGAGAATCCTAAAGATGCTACCAGAAAACTACTAGAGCTAATCAATGAATCTGGTAAAGTAGCAGGAAACAAAATTAATGCACAGAAATCTATGGCATTCCTATACACTAATGATGAAAAATCTGATAAGAAATTAAGGAAACACTCCCATTTACCACTGCAACAAAAAGAATAAAATACCTAGGAATAAACCTACCTAAGGAAACAAAAGACCTGTATGCAGAAAATTATAAGACACTGATGAAAGAAATTAAAGACGATACAAACAGATGGAGGGATACGCCATGTTCTTGGATTGGAAGAATCAACATTGTGAAAATGACTATACTACCCAAAGCAGTCTACAGATTCAATGCAATCCCTATCACACTACCAATGGCATTTTTCACAGAACAAGAACAAAAAGTTTCACAATTTGTATGGAAACACAAAAGACCCCAAATAGCCAAAGCAATCTTGAGAAAGAAAAACAGAGCTGGAGGAATCAGGCTCCTGGACTTCAGACTATACTACAAACCTACAGTAAGCCAGACAGTATGCTACTGGCACAAAAACAGAAATATAGATCAATAGAACAGGATAGAAAGCCCAGAGATAAACCCTCGCACATATGGTCACCCTATCTTTGATAAAGGAGGCAAGAATATACAGTGGAGAAAAGACAGCCTCATCAAAAGTGGTGCTGGGAAAACTGGACAGCTACATGCAAAAGAATGAAATTAGAACACTTCCTAACACCATGCACAAAAAGAAACTCAAGGTGGATTAAAGACTTAAATGTAAGGCCAGACACTATAAAACTCTTAGAGGAAATCATAGGCAAAACACTCTATGACATAAATCACAGCAAGATCCTTTTTGACCCACCTCCTAGAGAAAAGGAAAGTAAAGCAAAAATAAACAAATGGGACCTAATGAAACTTAAAACCTTTTGCAGAGCAAAGGAAACCATAAACGAGATGAAAAGACAACCGTTAGAATGGGAGAAAATATTTGCTATCGACGCAACTGACAAAGGATTAATCTAAAAAATATACAAGCAACTCATGCAGCTCAATATCAAACACAAACAACCCAATCCAAAATGAGCAGAAGACCCTAATAGACATTTCTCCAAAGAGGATGTACAGATTTCCAACGGACATATGAAAGGATGCTCAACATCACTAATCATTAGAGAAATGCAAATGAAAACTACAATGAGGTACCACCTCACACTGGTCAGAATGGCCATCATCAAAAAATCTAGAAACAATAAATGCTGGAGAGGGTGTGGAGAAAAGGGGACCCTCTTGCACTCTTGGTGGGAATGTCAACTGATACAGTTACTATGGAGAACAGTACGGAGGTTCCTTAAAAAACTAAAAATAGAACTGCCATACGACCCAGCAATCCCACTACTGGGCATATACCCTGAGAAAACCATAATTCAAAAAGAGTCAATGACCACAATGTTCATTTTAGCACTATTTACAATAGCCAGGACATGGAAGCAACCTAAGTATCCATCGACAGATCAATGGATAAAGAAGATGTGGCACATATATACAATGGAATATTACTCAGCCATAAAAAGAAACGAAATTGAGTTATTTGTAGTGAGGTGGATGGACCTAGAGTCTGTCATACAGAGTGAAGTAAGTCAGAAAGAGAAAAGCAAATACCGTATGCTAACACATATATATGGAATCAAAAAAAAATGGTTCTGAGGAACCTAGGGGCATGACAGGAATAAAGACACAGACGTGGGGAATGGACTTGACGACATGGGGAAGGGAAGGGGTGGGCTGGGATGAGGTGAGAGAGTGGCATGGTCATATATACACTACCAAATGTAGAACGGATGGCTCTTGGGAAGCAGCTGCATAGCACAGGGAGATCAGCTACGTGCTTTGTGACCACCTAAAGGGGTGGGATAGGGAGGGTGGGAGGGAAAGGCAAGGGGGGGGGATATGGGGATATGTGTATACGTATGGCTGATTCACTTTGTTATACAGCAGAAGCTAACACACCATTGTAGAGCAATTATACTTCAATAAAGATGTTGGAAAAAAAAAAGTAATGGCGTGGAAATTCATAAATTCCTGCTTGAGAGGACTTAATGATGTGCTGAGTTCTACATTACACAGTATGACTTAAAATCACTTCCTACTAAGCCCTCTGATTTGGGGCAAAATATTTAACCTCTCTGGTTTCGGTTTCCCATTTGGTAAGATGGAAGACTAGAACTAGACTTTTTGGCTATATAGAGCGATAGACTGTGGGTTTATAATATGTTCTGAAATTAGAAATTGCTAGCTAAACATGCATCTGCTGAAGACAAAAGAAGGGAAGGACAAAGTCAAAATTCCATGTCAGAGATCTGGGAGGAGCTCAATTGTGAGACGCCTTGTTAATCACTAGTCAGTCACAGGAGACAGAATTCTGGAGTCTTTTATTACCATCCACTGCGTAGTGCACCTGGCTGTTTTGTTGAACATACATTGATTAATCCTCTAAATTCACTCAAGTAGACATGATTGAGGATGATTCCAAAAGTACCATGACTGTATTTGTCAAGAAATAAATGGGTTAATGTCAAAAAGCCACTGACTCTTGAATTCCAGTATCTAAATGGCTAGTGTTCCTCTCAGCATAGAATTTTCTGGAAGACAGAACACATACTAAAGCTCCAAAAAAGAAAATATCCATTAAAAATACAAAGAGACTGGGGCTCCACTAATGTAATATGAAAATTCAACTTGCAAGTAAGATGCCAGAGTTGAACTGATTGCTGTGTATAACAGTGACACAAATATAAAGACTCCCTAAGGCTAAATTGGGCTCCTGCTTTGAAATTCTAATTAGAAATATGAGTGCCCCAACTCTGCAAAAGTACATGTGTGTTTAATTATTCTCCTTTTTCACCTTATCTCTTCCATTATTTTATACCCTTTTCCCTCCTCCTTTCTTGCTGTTCTCAAGCAACCCATGCTCCTCACTTAATCTAAGTGTAGGGCCTTTCTTTAAGTTGGCATTAATTGACAAGCAGTGTTTAATTATTATTTTTTATGTCTGAAGAGGGCTAATATTAACTCTCCATGGGCTTGAAGGCGAGCCCGGCCCCCTTGTTTCTGGTGGCATTGCTCTGCCTTCACCACCTGCGTTTCTTGAGTCAGGCAGACATGCCACATATTCTTCATCTTAATGGTATGTATGTTCATTTATGCTAATTGAGGCTGCTGGGCACCTCACCTGTCTTCTACCATTGCAATTGGCACTTTGGACAGCTGAAGATTAAGTCATCTTTACACGATCTAAGAGGTGTATGGAAAAAACACAGCCTTGAGGACTCTGAACCTGGAGTCTTCTTAATGCCAGGAGTGTGCCTTGTCAAAACGGCATCCTCAGTTGGCACCCAGCACCTAATATTGCTCCATATTTGACTGACCAATAATTAATATCTCAAAGGACCTGTAAACCACATGCTTATGCACTGGTGCTCTGGATTGAGAGTGGGGACCTCACATATTGCCATAATCGTGATGATCTGACTTTTCCCTAAATTCATCAATCACACCAGAAATCTATCTAGTTCACTGGCATAATGGTCAACCTTCTGAATCAAAGCTGGAGAAACCCCTGTTGACATTAAGCATGAGGTAATCTGCTTTTCAAGAAGAGACATTTTATTCAGTTTTCCTTATCACTCTATGTTGAGCTTGAACCTCTTGGGTTAAGACAGGACCTGAACCACCAGACAGAAAGGGCAAATGAAAGTTACCCCAGTGAGCTACAAGTCAAATCCAATAAGGACAGCTGAAGTAGAAAAGAAAATCCAGGATTAGGTATAAATGAACAAGTAGGAACTCTAGGTCTAAGATCAACAGGCGCTAAGCCAGGAAATTAGGGTAAGAAGAGTGAAAAAACAGACTTAGGTTCATGGGTTGAGGCTTTCAGGCACAGTCACATGTCCCTAGAGTCTCAAGGTCCTAGGTGACACTTAGGAATACCATGGCAAGTGGAAATGGCACAGGACCTATAGTCAAAGAACCTGGATTCCAACCCTGACTCCAACATATACTGATTGTATGAAAATAGGCAGAACACATCTTTAAATTTATTATAATTTAAATCTTTCTTACAGAATTTTTGTGAGGATTAAATGAGATAATATATATGAAAGCAGTTTGGACATCTTAAGTTGCTTTATAAATTTTAATTATTATTAACTTGAGACATATTTCCTTAGAAGTAGTGGAAAACAAGAATTCAACTGGTACTGTGGTTCAGCCGCATATGGATTTAATAGGCATTATTGTCTTCTAGTTAGTTCGGCCATCTGTGGATCATTCAAAAAGAAACAACAAACTTTGGAAAACAAGCCATTCATAAACCAGGAACTGCCCATATATGCCTTGTGATTGAAAGCTTTTGACCTATTAATGCCCATAAAGAGCAGAACTTGGAAGGAATCCTGTGTTGAATGTTTTTCTTTCAATCTAGATTTATCAATGTACTGGTACTAGTCATCAAGTAAATAAATCACAAACTCAATTTATCTCTGCCAGGCTCCACAACTTGTGTGCTAATAACATAAAAGAAAACAGTAACTGTGTTTCAAACACACACACACACACACACACACACCAACCATCAGTAGTTCTCAAAGTGTGGTCCCAAAGCTGCAACAGCAACAGTCTAACAAACCTGGAAACTTGTTAGAAACAGCAAATTCTTGAGCCCCATGATCTCTGAGGATAGGGTCCAGTAATCTATGTTTTAACAAGCCCTCCAAGTGATGCTGACACTCTCTGGAAATTTGAGAGCCACTACATTGCACTGAGAACAGAAGTAGCAACATAAGCACGATTTGGGCTTCCCTGGTGGCGCAGTGGTTGAGAGTCTGCCTGCCGATGCAGGTGGCACGGGTTCGTGTCCTGGTCCGGGAAGATCCCACATGCCGCAGAGCAGCTGGGCCCGTGAGCCATGGCCGCTGAGCCTGCGCGTCCGGAGCTTGTGCTCCGCGACGGGAGAGGCCACAACAGTGAGAGGCCCGCGTACCGCAAAAAAAAAAAAAAAAAAGCACGATTTTATTTGTAGATTACTGTGGGACCTTAACTAGTTTTTAAACCTTAACATGTTTTAAAATGGCTGAAGTTTCAATACAACATGTGCAACTAAATGTCACAACTACAAAGGAATGACCAGGACAATATAGATTTTAATTTGTATTTACAGGTTTATTATTTAATGAAGTTCATTTTTCCAACCTTAGTCTGAATAGATGAATGTCTTGGTCAAGTCTAATTTCCTGTGATACTTGAGCAATTCAAACATTCACAAAAAAACTGAGCATATTTTTATTTACTAAGGGCTCTAATCAAGGTGTAAGCTCTTACAATTACTCTTGGTAATAGAAATGTAAATTAAACTCAGTTCATTCACTTTAGCAATATCTCTCCTTGTTTGGCTTTTAATAGTATATAAGTCTAGCTATTATGTTAATACCTTGTTATATAAAGTTTATAATAAACTTTAATAATATAGACAATAAAATTACTATTTAATATGGTAGGGTAAGAACAAAATAGATTTTTAAGAAAAATAGAGGCTAGGATTTTTTTCTATATAATTATTAAAAGAAAAATCTTATTTGACTAATGATTGGAGGTGCAAGGTCAATTTTTCTCCTCTTATTCATTTTAACAAAGTAAGCTACACAAGTATCAATAAGAGTATAAAAATCTCCAATGAATCAGTCAACCATTTCTTCTTTCATAAATACTATAATTTAAAAATATTATGTAAAAATAAAGTTTTATTGCACATATTACAGCAACTTTATTTTCATCATGTTTAGGCCTGAGGGTTAGGACCCAGAACTCTCTGCCCTAGAATTCCATCAGCCTCCGTTACACTTCTGGGTCACTGGAAATGATGCCCATGTAGTTCCTGAGGAAGCACGGTACAAGTATTTGTGAATGACTTGGCTTTTCCTGAAAGTACCTCATCAACAATTACCAACACTAAATGCAATCTTCCTACCACAAACCACAGTTTGTGACATTAAAAAGAAAAGCAGACAAGCAATCACACCTTTAACTTACTCTGACCAGCCCTTCTGGTGATATCTGGAACTAGCATCAGGGCTTCCTTCTGTTTCTCATTCCTCAGTGTCCCACAGCATCCTCCTGGGAAAACCCACCCACACCCTCCAGCCTGACCATCATTTTGGCTCCAGTGAAACCGCAGAAGAATTTCTAACCCTTTCCTACTCCCCCTTATTTAAAACATTGCTCCACACAGTTTGGCATGACACTTCTTGCTTACGAGGAAGTTCTGTTTCTTCCCAAATGAAAACTGAAAACTACAGAATAAGATTTCTAGCCTTAGAGAGTCTACTGATGAGAAAAATGGAGATCTAGGATTTAACATGAAAATCCTGGAATTATGGGAATGAAAAAAGGGGAGAGAGCTGCTGAATTTATGAGAACACCACATATCATGAATCATGTAGGTATAAAACTTACCATATCTAAATATTTTTAAATAACCCTTCATAATAGCATTTTATAATTACAGTGGGACCCTCTGGTGTGTGAATTATGGTATATTCATGTTTAGCTGCATTAACTGCACTCAGCTTTTAGCTATGTGCCTAGCAACACACTGGGTATGAATTAATGCGCAATAATTCATGGCCTGTTGTGTCTTATTAAATATAGCATTGATTCAATTTTAGAACTGCAACATAATGACTCAAATATTTTTCAGAATGCTAAGTGCCCCACACGATTTTCACTTGAGAGCCTGTTTTCACATTTGCAACCCTCACTTACAATAGTAGTATTTTTCTACTGCAGAGAAAAAAAATGCAATTGCCCACCCAAAAAAATAAAATACCAAGAGGAATTACCTCCTGAATAGCCCTGTTTACCCTAGTAAATATGAGTCTCTAAAAATCTGCTTTAAACGGGGGGAAAAAAAAGTTTTCTGTCTTTCAGGCCATTTTAAAAACTACTTTAAAAGACTCAGTTTCTTTGTTCTCCATTATTCTGTGATTCAAAGCAAAATAATAATATGTCACATTTAGAGGGGAAAGTGCCCAGCAAGAGAGCTGTGGTCCAGTTCTGATTCTGCTAATTTACTGTGTAATTACCAATAAGTCACAATCACTCTGGACCTCAGTTTCCTCATCTGTAAAACAGGTTTGATGCTGCCTCTTTTCCCATGGCAGGTGGTGTTATGAAAAGAAAAACAACATAAATCTGTGAAGATGCTACATAAATCAGTACAGGCAATGTGCCTAGCTAGCTCCATACTAAGCATACTTCGTGCTAAAGAGCTACCATGTCCATTATCTCATTGTAAACTCCCAACAATGCTGTGGGTGGATAGGTACTATTATTCCCATTTCACAGCTGAGCTTTGGTCATAGGATGTTCTTCCCTTCAGTGGCAGATGCACATGAAGCAGTGAAAGACCTAACCTGAATAAACAACGATTTCCAAAGTCACAGTTTGAGTGCCCTAACATCTACCAGACAGAGGAAGAAACAGAGAGGAACTGACAAGTGTAACTTAGTGGCAAAGTTACAACCCAAATCCTGGTCTAGAGACTTTCAGGCAGACCAGAGACTACCCTTATGATGAAAAGGATGAGCAACTACCTGACCTCATAATTTTCACTTGAGCCAGTGAGAAGCCTCTCACCACAACCTTAGACAACACTGGACACAACTAAATCACAGTTTTATAAGTGATAGTGAGTGTTCTGTCAGCCCAAATCTCATACTGCAATACTTTTCCAGTGGACATCCTTCCATGTCTTCATGTTCAGAATTACATTTTGAAATTACTTTTGATTTGTTTTAAGCAAAATATAAGATCTATATTTTATTAATTGAAGGAGGTTACAGAACCTTCCTTTTGTTACTAGCTACCACAGTGCTTGCTATATGCCCTAATTCTCCCAGAAGTCTGATGTTCTCTGCAAGGATGAGCTATAAAAAAAAAAAACAATAACCAAAACCAGTATTATAACGGAGAAGAATAAACCTGAGTCCATATTGGATCTATTCCCTCAGCTCTAATCCTTGTCCTCTTTTGCCTGTGCTTAGTCATGCTGGCTCTGCACCTTTGTAAAAGAATGTTGCCTGTAACCTGAAATATATATGATAGCACATTCTTGAGGCTCTACCTTTTAAAGGTATAACACTTTTCCATTCATATAGAGATAAAAAGTTTCATAACAGAAAATGAAAACTGTTTTGTTGGAGGTTTAAAGGAACATTGTGACCACACCTACATGGACAGCTACAAGAACAAAGGATTCCATCACCAAGAAATATGCAACCACCAGCCACATCCCCCCTCCTTTTAGTATAAAAGAAGCCTGAATTTTAACTCGGGTAAGATGGTTCTTTGGGACACTAGTCTGCTGTATTTCTGAATAAGGTAGTGACTTGTCCCAACACCTGTCTCCCAATTTACTGGCCTGTAGTGGGGCAAGCAGTACAAGCTTGAACTCAGTAACAGTATCTCATGCCCAGCTCATGTTCATGCATCTGACAGTGCCACTCGAGCATAAAAGCACCCCTGGCACCAATACTGCAAAAAAACTTTTAATTTTGGCCCAAGATAATTTATTTCTTTTGTGATATGAGGAAACCTGAGGAAAAGTAGTAGGTTGGGGCCACGACCAACCTTACTGGGACAGAATGTACACTAGGGATACACTAGGGATCAGTGTATCTTGGTACATCCATGCCATATACACAGACATGGAACAAAGCAACATGGAGTTCTTTTAGAGTAAGTCAAACCCAGTTTCTAACTCTAGCTTCCTCATTACTAGTATGTGACCCTGCAGACTGATTTAATCTCTCTCAGCATGTTATTTAATTGTAAATGGAGCAAATAACAGTTGCTATCTCACAGAGTATGAGAATTCAATGGAATATTCCATATACACCATGGAGGACAGAGCCTGACACATAATAAGCACTCAAAAGTGCTAACTAACATTACGTTACAGAAATTATTGTGGGTCCATGTTCTAGATAAGATATGGATCAACTGCTAGTTATTATAGGTCAAACATGTCTAAGCCTTTCCATTCTATAGGTCCCTCATCACAGAATTTTATTAAATGTATGAATGCTCCTAGCATTCTCTTACATTATCACGACACAAAATTTTCATTGCACTCAGCATGTACCTACGTTACAGTTCATTCTGCCTTATGGCAGAATTACTTGTACATTTGTCTCCTTCCCGACACAGTAAGCATGGGAGAGCAGGAAGCACAACTGACTGTCCTGTTCAAGGACTAAGACAGTGCGGTGCATCTACCCAGCTGGAGTCCAATAAAAGTCAGTTGAATTATACTGAAGATGCCACCACAGAGTAAGGCATCCACTTGCTCATCATATCAAAGCAGATGCTGTTGGGTAACACAATTATTGCTTTCTGTTAGGAGTTGTACCAGAGGCTCAAGTGAAGACTCTATGAACAGAAGAAACATGGGGGAAATTAGATGGCTAGCCCAGTTCACCGCAAGTGAATGTTATTTTGGGTCAGGCTTTTTAGAATTCCAAAAGATTCTTCTGCACGCTGGAAGACAAAGGGTTATGATTCTGAAACACCAGTGGCTTTTTCACTCTTCAATGCAAAATAAAAGCCCACTTAGACTTTCTTTTGCAATTATCACCTATTTGAATTCTGGTAATGCTTATTTAGTTAGCAATCTAGCTCTTTTCCCCGTTTAAAAGAAATAAATAGCTGAGCGGATTTTTTCTTTCATACGTTGATATGAGGAGACCAGGATTTTGGTCTTCTTTGATATGACCACAGAGACCTGTTTAGTGGCAACAAGTCTTCCGAGGCCTGATCTCCTCTCCTCCACAAGCTGAGTGAGCAGAAGAGAATACATGGGAAGCAGACCTCTTGGCGCCAGGACTGAAGTAGCAGGACCTGTTTCTGAGAGCTCAGGTAGTAGGTGGACTCTACTCTTCCTGCCCAGCCAGAATGAGAGAGAATAACGGGGCAGACAACTGCAGGAGGGGTGATGCCAATCCCTGAACAAGTAGGTGCCCCTGGTTTCTCCTTTATGTGGAATTCCCTATTATTCTTCTCGTCCTCTTTCTTACCAATCTTATCAACCTGCTGGTTTGGAAATTACATCAAAATAGGACCACACAGATTTTTTTTTGTGGACCATGCTTAGAAATTTTCAGAAGCAAGCAAGATGGACCAAGCTGTATTATCCCTGTCTCAGAGAAACCCTTATGCATGTCACATGGAAATTCAGCTGTCATCACCCTGCCTCCTTCAAGACGTCTGTACCCTATTCTTCAAAGCACTGGAGCACATATTAGGCAGAACAGCTAGTGCATTACTAAAATACCCTGACAGGTGTGGATAGACTTTACTGCTTCTCCCACACCACACACACACACACACACACACACACACACACACACACACACACCATTTACCACTTCAGAGATCTCTATTCACTGAAAAGATTTTCCAGTCTTCTCTGTCATCAAATCTGGACAAGATCTTGCTTCTACCTCCACTGCAGCTGTCACTGTTCTCCTGACCTTCGACTGGACCCCCAAGCCAATAAAATTTCATGCTTCTTTTGAAGGTTGTCCCATGGGGTTACCAGAGGCAATAGAACATAATGGTTATGCAAGTGGACTCTGGAGCCAGACAGCTAGATCCTAATCTTGGCTTAATCCCTTATAAGCTATTTGTTTGGGGACAAGGTTCTTAATCTGTCAATGCTACAGTTTCCTCATTTGGGATGATAGTAATTGTGCCTATGTCAGGTTATTGTAAATATTAAATAAATTACTATATGCTAAGTATTTAGAAAGTACCTGGAACTTAGTAAGTACTTAATAAATGTTCACTCCTAACAATGTTCTATCCCCCATCATCCCCATATTCTACTTGATATGATTTTGTTCTTGGTTTATTACTAATCTTAATTTAAAACTCTGAACTCGGGACTTCTCTGGTAGTCTAGTGGTAAAGAATCTGCCTTCCAATGAAGGGGACATGGGTTCGATCCCTGGTCGGGGAACTAAGATCCCACATGCCGCAGGGCAACTAAGCCCACGCGCCACAACTACTGAGCTCGTGCGCCTCAGTGAGAGAGCCCGTGCGCCCTGGAGCCCACGCGCCAACTGGAGAGAGAAAACCCACACACCACTAGAGAGAAGCCTGTGCGTCAACGAAAGATCCCACACACCTCAACGAAGACCCTGCGTGCCGCAACTAAGACCTGATGCAGCCAAAAAAATAAAGAAAATAAATAAATATTAAAACTTTGAACTTCAGATTTCTTTCCCTCGGATGATATTTTTCTAAGAGGATGTTCTCTTTTTTCTTTTCAGTTCAAGGTACTTAAGTTGCATAGACTTCTTATGATGGAATACGAGACAGAGAAACAAGTAAAACTGCCCTGAAAGCTTGATTTTCAGACCTAACTCATATAATTATTATTTTGGGGGGTTAAATAGTGCCTGACACAACTGGCTTTCAATAAATTCAAAAATAAACAAATACACTTGCTCTCTTTTCTCATTGAGCACAAGGTGGCTAATCCCAGAAGGGGGGAAAAGTCTCTTCCTTCTGCCCTACTTCCCCCAGCCAATTTCTCCACCATAACTTTCAAGGAACATTCTAAATATGCTCTGGGTGACTTATCTCCCCAAATGGGTTCAGGGACACATATCACGTCTTATAACCCTTTGGGTCATTTGAGTGCTTCATAGACTGTGAGGGCTAATTCATTCGTTCAGCTGCAGACAGAGATGATCTCTTCCTATTTCTTAGAACACTTTTTCCCCTGGGCTTCTAGCCACCAAAATCTCCTGCTATTCTTCCTACTTTCAGCCATTCTTTTTCTGTCTCTTTTTCAGATCTTCGTCCTTTATTCAAACCCTGAATGATGATGTGCCCAAGAGCTTGGTCCTTGGCACTCTTACCTTCATATCTCTGCCTGCTTCCTGCACAATCATCTCCCATCCCAGGGCTCCAAAGAGTCTACGCCTCTGGGACAGGCCTCTTCCTTGAGATCCAGACTTCCGCATTCAACCTCCCTCTCACCTGCTCCAGTCATTTATCAAACACACACCTCAAGCTCAACACAGCCGAAGCACAAGTCTTGATTTCTAACTCAAACCTACTCCTCCCCCAAGCTTTGCACTTAGTACATGGAAACACCATTGTCACGGTCACTTGGACCCAAAACTTAGGCCTCACTGCTGATTTCTCCCTCACACGTACTCCACAGCCAGGTCAATTGCAAGTTCTGTTACCTCCATGTTCAGTGTGTGTCCCAAACCTAGACTCCCCTCACTGCCCCCTCTTCTACCAGCCTGGTCCAAGCCACTGCCATACCGCACCTAACTGACGCAGTGGGCTGCCTAACTGGTCTTCACTGCCATCTGCCCTCCCACCCTAACAGTCCATTCAACACAGCAGCCAGCCATATCTCTGAAACAAAACCAGAGTCAGTCATATCCCCGTTAAAACACATCAACTTTCAGATTTCCCTACTTGAATAGAAGCTCCAAGAAGGCAAAGATTTTGCCTGTCTTGTTCCTTGCTTATGCCTAGCAACTAGAGGAGCACCTGGCACATGACAGTACTTCAATATTTGTTGAATGAATAATGACTTCATTAAATATTCAATGAGAGTCTACTTTGTGTTTGGTCATGTGCTGAATTCTGGGAGCATATCAAAAACATAACAAATATGGTCCATGTCCTTATGCCTAGTGAGGAATGCAAACATTCACATAGGTAAACACTAACAGATATGACAGTGTTACATGAGTGTGATGGTTAATTTTTTTTTTCAGTACGCGGGCCTCTCGCATTGCGGAGCACAGGCTCCAGATGCACAGGCTCAGCAGCCATGGCTCACGGGCCCAGCAGCTCCGCGGCATGTGGGATCCTCTCGGACCGGGGCACAAACCCGTGTCCCCTGCATCGGCAGGCGGACTCTCAACCGCTGCGCAACCAGGGAAGCCGCGATGGTTAATTTTATGTGTCAACCTGGCTGGGCCACAGTACCCAGATATTTGGTCAAACATTATTTTGGATGTTTCTGTGGGGATGTTTTTTGGTAAGATTAACTTTTAAATTGGTGGACTTTTAGCAAAGCAGACTACACTCCATAGTTTAGATGGGCCTCATCCAATCAGTTGAAAGCCTTCACAGAACCAAGATTGACCTTCCCCAACAAGAAGTAATTCTGCCAACAGACAGCCTTTGGACTTGAACTGCAACAATGGCTCTTCCTTGGGTCATCAACCTGCCAGCCCATCCCATCAGATTTTGGACTCTCTAGGCCTCCAGAATCGTGTAAGCCAACTACTTAAAACCAATTAATCGGTCAACCTCTCTCTCTCTCTCCCCTCCCACCCCCATCTAACTATCTATCTAACTACACACACACACACACACACACACACATCCTGTTGGTCCTATTTCTCTGGAGAACCCTGATTATTACAATGGGGAAATGAAGGGTGATGTAGGGGCATATATTAAAGGGTCCTCCTAACATAGTTTGAGAAATCAGTGAAGGCCTCCTAAAGGAACAACATTTACGCCAAGATTTACATCATGGGTAGATGTCAGACACGACCAGTGTAAAGGGGAAGCCAAAACTATTCCAGGCAAAGGAAACAGCATTTTCAGTGGCCCTACTGTAAAAGAAGTGCTTTCCAGGCACTAAGAAGTACAGCCTTGGCTGGTTGATTGTCCTCATATGAGAGGTGCAACCTAGATGCTTCATTTGGCAGTCCTCACACTAAGAAAGTCAAGCACACTGTCACACAATCCCTCTCAGCAGAGGTCGCAGTCAGCCTGATCTGAAGAAAAACACCATACATATTCATCCCTCCTGTTGGCAAAGTTCATGCCCTCCCTCTCTGCACAGGGATATAATCAGTGAAGTCTGACATGACTCCAGGCTGCAGACACCCAAGAAAACAGCAAAGTCCTTATGAGGAGAGACCTAATTCAGCCTCGGAGCAGTCCAGTCAGCAGTCACTCCATTCTGAAACCTGTCAGACTGCAATGCTGTTCAAGGCTGTTGTTTTGACATTAGCTTGACACGTTCACATGTCACCCTCATTGTGTGAACTCCTACTCAGTGTTTTGTAATAACAGCAAAGGCATCAATATTTAAAAACAATCAAATGTATGTTTGGTTTAAATAGGCAGTTGAGCCACAATCACTTACCAAAAATCTTCTATGTGTATTTGCCTGTTACATATATTTTAACTTAACCTTTCATATGGGAAGTCTCTTATCTGAATTAATTAACTACAAAGGGTCCATAATTTAACAGATCCAGGGTTCTACTCGTCTCTCTAAAATATCATAAACTAAGTTACTTCCACACTTTATATGCTTCTTTCATCACCACTCTAAAGATGACATAAGATTCTGTAGGTATATACCAATAGATGAATGTCCTAAAAACTGCTCATAAGGTATAAATACCTTAACAGACATCTCCCTGATGGAGGCAAACTGCTGAACTCATTCACTTTGTTTTCACTCTTCCATTTGGCAGGTGTAGATGAGAACTGACACCAGATGCCTACGGAAGTGGCTAAAGTGACACTCATGTCCCCCCACATATTTCCCCAGGCCCCTACATTTTACTACAATGGTATATTTCTTCTTGCTAAGAGATTGATGAATAAGGACTTGCCTGGAAGTTGTCACATAAGCTGAATTTGCCCACACGGCTCACTAACATTGAATAGAACCAGTTTAATACAATATTCTCTCTGTGGTGTCAAGGCTGAAAACATAAATGGGACAATTGGAAAGACAGTCAGCTAAACAACCTATCCTGTATGTTGCTTGAAAATAGCCATCGGCTCTTCGGACAAAATTTTTGAACCAGAACATACCTGAGGAGTAGGTGTACCCCCTATCATTCATCCTAAAATGTTGGCTGAATTCCAAAAGCCCCATAGTCTCCAAAGGCATGATGTGGCTCTCCATATATCAATCCTGGTAGATCCCAGAAAGTTTTTCCATACTGCTCTCCTAAATTTTGATGTTTTTCAAAGATTGAGTAAAGGGAGTTATAGGTATCTGTGAATTATATTTAGTATTTTGAAAACCTAATGGAAAACATACATAACTAAAATAAACATAAATATACATACTAGGCTTTCTTTCATTTTGTTTTATCTAATTTTTATGGCGTTACATCAAATCAATAACACTGGTTATCATATGTCAGTCCAAAACTCTGATTGGCAGTTATCCCTAGTTTATCTTAATAAACAAGGAAAACAAAGCAATTATTACTTGATAAATACTATTTGGTAAATAAAATTGTTAAAGTGTGAAGTCCCTGAGGGGAAAGAAAGCAATTTTTAAAAAGGCCTTAGTGATGACAAAGGGTTGGAACCCTGGCCCTGACTGTACTTATGTCTCCAACCATCTGCACAACTTCCCTGGATTCACTCCATTGGAGAAGATGCAGAGTTAGGTCAAGAGACTCTGAGTGAGGCACATGCCAGGCTTGAACAAGTCCTTCCTGGACCCCACATGCCTCCTCCCCACCACCTCCTACAAAGGCCAAGTCTAGAGCAGAAGTGACCTGGACATCAGACAACAGATTTCAGAGAATGACCACAGGTTCTCCTCAGGGTCAAGATTATAGGAATCCTTTGCAGCTCTCCTCTGAAACATACCTTCAGACAAGAACTGTGGCATCAGAGGTTGAAATGTATGGCTCTTCTTTGACAGGACACTGCTCATAATCAGCAAATGAGGGGGAATCAGTCTCTAAGGATTTCCATCTCAATTTTTCAGAGGAGGTTTTGATTCAGACCCAGTGTTAGAAGCGCCATATACCAGCAGTCCCCAACCTTTCTGGCACCAGGGACCGGTTTCGTGGAAGACAATTTTTCCATGGACGGGGCGGGGGTCGGGGGATGGTTCAGGCAGTACTGTGAGCCATGGTGGGGGTGGGATGGGAAGCGAGAGACAGATGAAGCTTTGCTTTCTCACCCACTGTTCACCTCCTGCTGTGCAGTCCCGGCCCACAGCCCAGGGGTCAGAGACCCCTGCCATATACCAAAGCAGAACACACACAGTGGCTGACGCAAGTGAAAATACTCGAACCTAATTTTCCTTTTGGTATTTGGTCTTCTTTAGCTACAGTTACCCCCCTCATTCCTGACTTGTCTTAAATTTTGCTACTAGTGAGAGCGAGTAAGGCCATCTGAAAGTACAACTGCAAAGTCGTCAAACCTGGATTTAGTACTCTCATTGTTTTGCCCCTCCACTCCTATCTTTTCCAATATTCTCCAGCTGTTCTCCTATCCAAGTGTGCTCCTAGAAAAATATCTTAAAAACTCATACATGTGAAGGTGTAAATGATAGATATGACTTAATCAGTTTTTTAACCTAGGGGTGCTCTTCTCTGGACTGGAGCCAGGATCCAGATGCTTTTGGTGAATGGGGCTGGATGATCTTCATGCTGGCAGTGTTTAAGTGCACGAGTACTATTCACGGGGACTACATGAGGTCGATGCAGGGAATGGCATGGTCTCTATCTTCACCTGCCTTCCTGCCCCATACACATAAAACCCAGCCTGATAGCCTGATTTTGAGCTTCTATAAGAAGAGAGGCTACTGCAAGAAAATGGGAGATCTACATTTATGAAAGACCGTGTGATGGAGAACTACCATCCTAGCTCTGCTGCAGACCACAGCCTGAGTGGTCAAGATAGCCTCCCAGGGAAAAGGGATTGTACTGGCAGGAAGCATTCTTACAGAGGCAACCAGGTCAGAGTCAATGTCCAGGTTCTTCGACAAGGAGACCAAAACATCTGAGGTAGCTTATTCTAGGGCACATATGAGACACCACCTGTCCTGAGGACTCAAAAAATAACTAAAGAGTTTGGGGATGAGGGTAGGGTGAGGGTTGAAGCCTACTGAAGCTTAATTAAAATTGCAGCTAATGAAATTTCCCCCATAATTGTATAAGTTAGGAGAAGTATTTGAGAGCCACTGACCCATCTTGCAGCTTATGTTCAACCCTTGTAGGCCAATACCTTTTCAGAAAATATCCCTTCACTAACTGTGCCTTCCAAATAAAGTGTGTTATTAGTAACATCATTAGTTAGCATTTATAGTTTCATCTTATTTTTCATATCTTCTTTCTATCTTTCAGCTACTAGATGGTGTGGCAATAAATACCTTTGAAATTGGCATGTCACTTTCCTTCCACAGGAACTTAGTTGCCTGGTACCAAAGCTTGAATTTAAATAAAATAACTATGACTGTACATTGGCCCTGCCCGTTAATGCCAAATGAATGCACTGCTGTATCAGTAAATAGCAAATTCATTATGGAGTGTTACTCGAGCTCTTACAAATGAGCCACTTGAGTCAGACGGTTCCTCAATCTCTGTGCCTGCCTTTGCGTGTCATCTACCTAGGAAGGTGATGCTTTGAAATCGTGTTAAGAATTTTAATCACGGATATTCTCTGCACATTGCGTAAGATAGGAAAAAAGGTGGGCTCCTGCTTCCCCAGACTCCTGTTCAACCCCTGCAGTTTTCCTCACCTTGAATGATGTATTCAAGACTTTGATTCATTTTTCCGTATTATAAACATCTCTTTCACAGCTGGGGTGAAGGGAAGGAGTGAGAGTGTTAGACAGCTATAGGGAAGGTCATAATTTAAGGGTCAGAAACCTTTTAAAAGTGGTGTACTGAAGTTTGGGGTTCTATTCCTCTACTGTGTCCAAGAGAGCAACCCCTTCAGTCCATCATGCCGTGTAAAATCTGGCCATGTGCTAGCACAGCTTGGCTAAAATTGAGCTGCTCACTATGGTCTTATAACTATCATTACTCATTCAAAAATTATTGAGTACTAATAGGAATTATTTCATTTAATTCTTTCAGTAGCACTAAGAAAATCAGGCACTATTATTAGTCCCCACTTTATACAGAAGAAAATGGGAGCCTGGAGAGCATAAATAACCTCATCTGTTGTTGCACTGGCAATAAGCAGGAGACTTTCAAACCAGTCTGTTTGCCTCCAAGCCTGAGTGCTAAACCCTGTGTTGCTCAGCTACCCAGCAGCTCTTGCAAGAGGAATGAAATCCAGGACCCTCCTAATCACTGGAGCATCATGCTGATTGACTGTGCTGCAGGTATGACTCTCCCCCAAAACTGGGGGCCTGTCTGGGGTATCTTCAGTTCACAGTTTTAAAGTAGCAGTCCCAGGACTTGTACTTGGCTGATGGATTGGCTCCCAAAACTTGAAACTTCATCTGGTGTTCCAGAGACCTACCATTCCTCAGTCTCTCAAGAGAGGTTGATTTGAACCATTCCTTCTCTCTCCTCCAATGTACTCTTTATGAAAACTTCTGTGTTATGGCTTAATACAAATAGAGATTTTCTGGTGGTAAAATGCTTTTCCAAGGGTTAAACCCATAGGAAATATAAAAATTATGACAATGGAGATCAAATATACGTACTATTCCATTTAGCCTCATAATACCCCCATATAAGATGAATACCATTAGTGTCTGTACCAATGATACTCAATGTCTAGTCTACAAACTGTTAACGATGTCAGCCCACAAATTGTTACTGATTTGCAATAAAATACTATAGAAATGGAGAGTACATATTTAGAAACTTTAAAAGCAATCTGACAGAGTAACTTTATGTCTTTTGAATTTAAGAATAAAAAATTTAAGTATTTCTAGGAATTCATTTTTATTGCATATTACCAAAAGTATCAGTCTATAGATGGATTGGAAATTTTTTTTTAAACCTGGTTCTTCGCACAGACAGTTTGAGAAACACTGGAGTTTACTGTACAGCTATGAGAACCAAGGTTTAATTAGAGAGGTTAAGTTAATTGCCCAAATATACACAGCCTCAGGAAAGCAGTGATAGTCTGGACTTGAATTGTGGAACTCTGCCGTGGATTTCTCTCTTTGGGTGCCCCATTAGAGGCCTATGATATAAACCTCTAGGTTTTTGATTAGCACAGAGCCAGGAGGTGAAGAACCAGCAGTTCAGCTCATTATTTACGTCAGCATCTTGTCTGCCATCCCCTCCGTCAATGAGGTCCCGTGCACTCAGATCGGTTTGGCGCATCAGTTCCAAGCAATTTCCATCTACCTTGGGGTCTGGGGTCCTCATGCTATACAGTACTTCCAGTTGTACCCTGTGAGTGACATGATTTCTGGCAGTTGGATTCTAAAATCCAGATGTCAATTAAAAGACACCTAAGAGGATCTCTGCACAAGCCACATCAACACTTTACAGGGCATGGTGACATTTCCCCATCCCCAGGCTCACCAAGGGCAAAACAATCTTTCCTAACCAGATGGAATATGCTGCAGAGAGTCTGTGTTCTTTCTAAGAGTACTCAGGTTCCCACCCCACCCACCGTACTTTGACAAAGTACCAACATGGCACATGTTATCTACAACAGTAGAGCTACTTTTTAAGACTGTGGTACCTGTCCTCTTGATCTGAAAGCCATTAGAGAAAATCTGCCAAGTCAACCAGGAGAAACTTCACCACCAACAGAAATCAAACTTGCAGACAGACTTGTCTATCTTCGGAACCCCAGCTCCCAAACACTGGGCAAAGCAGAGATAACGGAGCTGTCAGAGTATAAACATGTCTGTCTCCTGCCTACTCAAGCTGACAGGATTATGCATGAAAGACTGCCTTTTTTTTTTTTTAAAGGGCCAATAGATGAAACCAAAGGAACAGCTATACCAGGGGATCCCAAATTGTGCTTCTGGGAACCCCGGGGATTCTGGGAAGGTATCATATGATCATAGGAGATAGAGGAGGGGAGGAAGGAGAAGTTAGGGAGGTGAAGGGTAGGCCTCTCTCTTCCTTCTTTAACTCGAGTAGCCTTACTTCTGTTTCCCATTTTAGACTTCTCTGTGGGATTCAATTTGAAGAAAAGATTCCACTCCTCTAAATTTTTTATTTAACTACAATTTTGTTTCTCAACATTTTGGTTTGATTTAAATCAACAAGTTTTAAGCCTATTTCAGAACTGAACTGGATTTTTTTTTTGTAACTCCAAACTTTTATTTCAGAAATATTTGGCTGTAGAAATGAGTCAGACATCTCATTTTAACTAAGACATTTTTGCCAAATTGAAAAGAAAATATGAATATTCTCTCCTCTTGAAAGAGAGATGCTGCTACAGGGTCTGATTTTCCTTTGTTATAAGAATTTCTTGAAGACTTCTTAGTGGAAATTCAATGCTGAAAATGGGTAAGAGAGTAATGCCCTATCTCTATTAAATATTTTATTTGCATTTTAAAAGGTGCATTTAAATATTTCACAACTGAAGTTATTCTCTAAGGTCTTGTTCTGTAGTTAAGGAAAAACTTCTAACCATGGAAGTGATATTCCGTTGGGCTCTGTGGTTAACCAAGGCCTTAGGCTGATTAACATTTGGAATACTATGAAATCCATTCGGAGATACAAGTGCAACAAACTAACCTATGATAATCTAGGTGTGCACCTAGAAACTAACAAATCCAGGTGTAAGACCCATGCCCAAAGATATCTGCCATCTTGAAAAATTCCCAAGATGCAGTTTAAAATTTTGTCAGTTTTAAAAATGCAGGTGTTAGTATACATTAAACTTATTATCATCTTTGTAGAACAATCTGGACCTCATTAAAAGGTTATTATCCTAAGATTCCTTTTCCCAATAATCATAATTATTGCTCTAAATTCTTTATGTATATTGCCTTTAATATTCATGGTAATCTGGGAAGAGAAGTATTATTATACCCACTTTACAAAGAAGGATTCAGGACTATACACATTAAATGACTTGCCTAGGACCATTATAGCCAAATACATGGTAGAACATGGCTCCAATTCCTTCTAATACCTCACACTGCATCCCATGAAATTAGAATCCATAAAGCTACCTTGAGGGTATAAAGGAGGGTATGTATGAGTTGGCATCACTTTTATTGGGTGCTTACTACATGCCAGGCACTGGGCAAGACTCTTTACATACACTACCCTCTTTAATCCTCACAATGCCACCAGGTAAATATTATTATCTCCATTTTACAGATGAGAAAACTGAGGCTTAACATGGTTAAGTAGCCCAGATCACACATTTGAAATATATATGAAGCCAGATCTAAAGTCCAGGTCTGTCTGATATCAAAACACAAACAAACAAGACCAAATTTATACTTACAAATGAAGAATTCCTCTCAAGGGCATACATATCTAGTCTCTGATGCTTCTATTGTTTACAAGTTTTCTCAAGCTCATCTCTTGAAATTGCCTTCTTAGAATCAGTTTGTAAACCACTAAGAAAAAACTGCCCCCTTAAACCCACTTTATGGCAACACCACATTCCAGAAGACTTTTGGATTTTTCAAAAATTCAAATTTTCTCTCAAACAAAGGTTTGATATCACTGAGAATTTCCCCCCAAACCGTGCCCCTGATTTCAAAGTAACTCCAAGAATGTTTTGAATAATTATAGCACCATTGGATTAAGCTTATGGTTTCCCTGGGTACCTATTGTGAAGGGGCAATGTGAACTTAGGGACATAATTTCTATATGTTCTTTACTTTTTTTAATTAATTAATTTATCTATTTTTGGCTGCGTTGGGTCTTCATTGTGGTGCGCGGGCTTCTCATTGTGGTGGCTTCTCTTGTTGCGGAGCATGGGCTCTAGGTGCGCAGACTTCAGTAGTTGTGCCACATGGGCTCAGAAGTTGTGGCTCATGGACTCTAGAGCACAGGCTCAGTAGCTGTGGAACACAGGCTTAGTTGCTCCGCAGCATGTGGGATCTGCCCACACCAGGGATCGAACCTGTGTCCCCTGAATTGGCAGGTGGATTCTTAACCACTGCACTACCAGGGAAGTCCCTCTACATGTTCTTTAAAAAAAAAAAAAAAAATCAGTATCCCACAACTCATGATTATCTCTCAGTCCCATTGTTCAACCAGCCTTCAGCACTACTTCTGCACTGTGTCTATCCCCAGACATATTTTCTATACCTCTCCTCACAAAATGATTCATTGAAGAAAGTCAAGCAGCCCTATATGAAAGGGGCATCAACCTACGGAAAGGAATCAGGAGCAGCGATACTTGAGGAGAATTCCTAATCACCCAGAATTCTCTCCATGACAACTCAGAACCTTTCCCTTCCTTTTCCCATAGATGAAAAGTCTAACCTGGCAAAATGGTCCCACATTCCCTTGGAAATGATAGATCTTTCAATATTTGCCTCCACTTTGTGGAAACCTTCTCAAAGGGGCAGATAAAGCCTGTATACCTGTACCCATTGAGTATTTTTATTATAATCAGCTTAACTTTGATATTCAAATCACTCATAGAATATCACTTTTGAGCTAAAATCCTACTAAGTTGGAAGGAGATTGGCATTTAAACAGATGTCACCAGTGTTTTGGGAAATGTAAATTGAGGTACAGATGGTGACTGCTAGGGAGTTAAGAGCATCTGTGTTCTATGAAAAAAAACTATATTTGTGAAAAAATTTTAAATAATAACTGAAACTCCCAACTTGATTTTGAAAGAAGACAAGAAAATATCCTCGTTGGATGGCACTGTTTGATAATTTCTTACCATGTCAAAGATGACTCAAATTTCTGGATATTAATAAGATTCAAGATGGGGGATTTTACCCTATGTCTTCGTAAGCCAAAATTAGAACTTCTATCCAAAAGAACAAGTGCATAATCTTGGGAAAGATTGCTGATTCTTCTATTTCAGCCAGTTTTGTATCTTAATGTAAGTTCTAAGGAAAATATCAGTTATCTGCCATACAGTGGTAAAGGGCAAGGGGTCTGGAGTCGGACCACCTGAGCTCAAAATCTGGCACTTCTGCTTTGTAGCTGTGTGACCTTAGGACACATTACTTAACTTCTCCAAGCCTCAGTTTCCTCATTTGTAAAATAAAGACAAAAATAATAGTACCTGCCCTTATGGGATTGTTGTGCTTACAGCCTATCATAAACATCAATAAATGTTAGCTCTTATTATTACAGGCTTTCTTCCTAATCCTGGGAGATCTATACAGGCCTGGGTATCAGGGACTTACTATTTCCCAAGTCCTACATCCCCACACCCCTGTCTTGACCTAGCATAAACAATGACCTAGAAATTTGGATCTCATGAACTAGTAAATCCACAGTTCATGCAGATTATCAATGGTCTAACAAAGGACCTTTGTTATGCTTTCTAACAGGCCTCTAAACATTTCCCATCAAAGAATCAGTCACTCCAATACAAACACTTGCAGTTTTTAGGTTAGGCCCTTTTGCGAGATGCAGAAAGCTTTTCAGGTGGCCAGGATAATTCGGAAAGTTAACATTCCCAAGAATGTGATAAACGTTCTAAAACCCCGAGTGTGCTACAACAGTTTTGCACTAAAAACCCAATTTAGAACCAGGAAGAGACTGACTCGCCATTTCTCTATCCTGTGTATTTGTTTACTTGTTTGTGTGCCTTTAAGGATCCTTATGCTCAGTGGCTTGCATTAATCCAGTTTTTCAATGAGTTTTCTCCCTCAGGGAAAATCAAGAAACCAAAAGGTAATCAATTCAATCATATTAAGAAACCATGTAGGAACCATACAGGAATCCAGACTCCAAGTTTAGAGTTTAATGTGCTATACACCCTACCTGATTGGAATGAGTTTATGAATTAGATCCCATACACAATTGGATACATTTAGCTTCGTTCACAGCACATCCGCAAACTCATTTACCAGATCCATAAGCACTTGTAAACATTGCTAATGGAGTTTGCTAAATGAGTATTATAAACGTAATCCAAATGAGCTCTCCATGGAAATTGCAAATCATATGAAAAATATAGTGCATTCGGTTGTAGCACATTTCAGGAACGGTATATTTTAGTTAATTGTGTTAGTATATCATACATGGCTAAATGTCAGTACTAGCACCCAGAAAAAAAATTAGCTCTTTCTGCTGGCTTAAAATCATTCAATCTAGGATACTGAATACTATAAAATCCATCAATCAAAGGTTCTTTATTGCTAAAGCAGATCGTCCTGGTTCACACTGTATCCCTCAGAGAAAGCTAGGGCACTTAAGGTGTGTAAGCTTCTTTGGCCTGTGAGAATATCAATAGGATGCCTGAAACAGCTTCCAATATGGCACCCTGCGGCCCGAAATTGTTACTGCAACTTTCAAGACAGCCTTATTCACGCTGGGACTTAACTCAAAAGTTATGCTCTTTAATTAATAAAATAAAAGGACAGAGGAAGTTTTAAACATATGGTAGTCTTTTTTCTTTATCTTTCTCATACAGCCATATTCTCAACTTGAATTCGCTAATTTAGAGTTACCTTATTTGAATGAAATTTCTGTACTCATGTCACTTCTTGCCCAAAATACAAGCAAGGCATAATCTGAGACTTCCAAAGGTTTTCTTATCTTGGTGATGATTTATTTCAGGCATTAGAAAACTAAAGACGCTATTCAAAAATGGAAGTCATGCTTTCAAGAGTTCAGTGCTCTCAAAATGTGAACTTCATTTCTTGTTTGATGGAGTGAGAGACTGAATATACAAATGGACAATGGGCAGACCATATATAAAAATAGAACTCTGACCCACAACTTGAAGCAACTTGCCCAGGAAACCAACTCATTATCTATAATAGCTGGCCTCCTGCAAGTCAGACTTGCAGAGAGTCAGGCTGTTATCTCTAGTAACAACCTGGGGAACCAAACAATAAGCCTTGTAACAGTCAGCCCAAACATGCAGACCTTAATAACTGACAGCTTCTCTAATTCTAATCCCTGCTGCCATCTTAGAATCAACCAGAGAAAAATATGTACCCCTAACTAATCACATACGATATCCCACATCTAGTTAGTCCGTCTACAGCTTCCCCGTGCCAACAGCCTCCAATCAGAGCACATCTGAAGCCTTCCCTTTTTTCCACCATGAAGCCTTCCCATTCCTCCGCATGCTTTTAAATCTTTGCCAAAACACAAATGACAGAAGTCACTGAATCTCTCGCCATAGCAAGGTCTGAACAGATGGCCTTTGCTTGTTCTTATTTGGTTGGTCTTCGTTATACCTACAAGAGCAACCCAGATGATGTTTTAGAGACAGAAACAAATGTTGAAATAACTTCCACCTAGTTTATGGAAAGGCCTGCTGGAGTTTATACCCTGGTAGAGATTATCCTTTGAGGCATTAAAGAGTCTAGGTCATTCTGGAAGAAACCATTCCCAAGACGCCATTTATCATATAAATAGACTCCCCAGGAAAAGAAAGTATGAGCCAAGCTAGTGTAGACAATCACAACATTTCTTAAATTAGCCTAACTTGATTATTACTCTCACTACCAAGTACTAGATTCTTCTCTTTTTGAGCTCATCTTGCACATTATCTCTCAGTCCCTCCTTCAAAGCAAATTCTAACAGTCAGGGGCTGTGTGTGTACGTACAAAGATAATAATGGAGATAGAAACCCTCATTGCTCCACCTCCACCCACCCCCACTCGGTTCTCAAGTCCCCAGGCAACAAGAGAAAAGAACATCAAGTGCCTGACCCTTCCCTTTTTTAGTATCATGTGTTGTTTTATCTTTATCTCATTTTTACAGTTAACCTGAATGAAATTCTCAGGCTAAATAGAGACTGGAAAACAATGATAATAACTTATCTTTGGTGGCCAAGGATTGGAATGTACTGAGTAACTAAATATTATGGTTAGTAAATTAGTATACTGACCAAAAATCAATGCCCAAGTTTTAGAAAAATAGGTTAAATTTTATTCATTCAGTTATATTGAATAAAATTTGTTTGTGTTTTTTGAGGTTTTCGGATTTTGAGAATTTTTTAAGAATCATGTAGTGACCTCGAATTATCATTATGAATACCAATTATCACTATAAAAGTGAAGTACAGACAAGCATCAGATCTGGCCCAAAGAGGTTTTCCAAGATGTTCTTCTTTTTTCCCCAAAAAGATGCCACCAACTTATACTACTTTCAGTGGACTCAAGATACTATTTGAGGATAAAAATGTCTTGATTACTCAAGTCTAGAAACTACAGTGCAAAATGTGAGTGCTTATTTTCTCTTTAATGGGCATACCTCAGATGCTATTGAGAGTCATAAATGCCTGTCTTTTACATCACTATAGGATTTTTGTAACAGGAGATCTTTAAATGTGGCATAAAAATATTTCCTTCATAATGAAGCTTATCCTATATTTCTAATCAGTTTAGCTGGCCTTCAGAGAATTTTACTGTTGCTTCCATTCCATTTTTATGATGAGCTGACAAAAACTCAACATAATATTCCAAGCAAGTCTGTCAATTTATATAATGGCACCTTAATATTTTCCACATTATTCTCACTCCTATTCCAGTGACTTATTTTTAGGACTGTTGCACATTGAGCAAAGCTCATGATCTTTTTCTTGGAAGGTTATGGCTAATTCAGTATCCATCACTGTGTATGATTGGTTTAAATTGTTCTTTCAGACGTGCATCACCTCACACTTGCCTGTTTCAAATTTCATCTTCATCATATTGCCCAATTACCTAGTTTTGTTAAGTCTTGCTGGAGTCCCTAGTAGTCCTTACTGGACTGAAAATCTAGGGTCATTGAATAATATCACTCCTTTATTCACCTCATCTTATAAATGGTTAATAAATACATTCAACAACAAAAATCTACTCTGGTACAGATCTCCAGGGCATTCTGCTATTAACCGCATTCTGCATCCACAACTGGACCCGACCCCCATTCTCTCAGGGCTCTTCCTGGTCATTTTAGTCCCTGGTCTGACTTCTACCTCTAAGGCTACAATGACAAAGTTTTCTTTTCAGGTGCTTGGAAGGTAATTTATCAAAATGCCTGTATGGGTCAAAATAGCTCATATGCACTCCTGGCAGTGTTCGTGTGATCGAACGCTGTGTACACAATACTGTAGCCAAAGTTATGCTGATGAGTCATTTTGTATTCTGCTCATCTTATTCTTTTTTCTTTTTTTTTCTGTTATATGAATAAAATGTTTACTTTATTTTAGTTATTTGTAAGCCCTCTGGGCTCCTCTTATTAAAGGTCTATAGTCTTTGGACCTACCATCTGTCCACCACCCTATCTCCTTATCTGTTTAGAATAGCAAACAGATTTGAGACTTGAAACTTACATGTCTTTGAATTGGTTTATAATTCATACACAGTGCATTATTTACCTTCTATGGAAACTACACATACTAAAAAAAAGAATCAAGTTTCAATGTCATCTTGAGAACGACTCACACTATTGAATGATTCAATATGAGAAGTCAATCCAAAATGTATTCTTATACACAATGGCCAACCAAGGGAATAAAATGTCTCATAAATAATTGGTTATTCACTCCCAAGGGATAGTTTGATTTACATATAGGTTTCTAGCACTCTTAACTGCAGAGAACCAGGCGCATCTCTCTGTGTGTGTTTGGCTCTCTACATATGTGAACTATTAATTCTGATTCACTGCCATTACAACCTTGTCATCCTGACTGCAGAATTTAGCACTGTAGCCATACCTAATGTAACTCCCTCCTGAGTCCTCCCAGATAAATTCCAAAATGCCCTCCTGGTGCTCTAAGGTAAGTAGAATCTCATTTAATCACATAACTTTGTGATTTGAAATCACATAAATGAAGTAACAGATTCCACTTATCTTTGAGATTCTAGCAGCAGTTAAAAGAACTGAGAGGAAAAAGCAGTTTTCCAGACAGCGAGTCCATTTCAAAACATGTGTTATACTTTCAAAGATACTAAGATGGCTAATGATGTCATTTAGTTGCACAAACTCTCCTCACAAAGGAATATTCCCTTCATCTCCCTAGTTTGTTATCCTGTGAAATAGAATGCATGGAAGCAATGCAAGGCTGCCCTTTTAAATTAGGAAAATAATGCATGGCAAGAGAAAATAAAATAATAATGCTTCACTAAGAAAAAGTACATTCCATGGTTCTCAAATCCCCATCCAAACCTAAAATTGATAGTTCAGTTCCATAGCCAGATAACATGTAGATTCAGGCTCATTTGTGCCTGCTATTTCAAAGCTGTGATGTGTTGTGAAATCCTCCTTAGCAACTTAATAAATATATTTATGGGTGGTTTTGGAGAAATGGTCATTTAGCACTAGCATTGTCACTACTAGCATAAATCAAGTACTTTTGAATTGTGGAAAGAGGGTGAAAAATCAAATCAAGCCAAGACAGCAGACCCGCAAAAGAAGGTGAATTTCTCAGAGGTGGCTATTAACTTGAGGGAAGACACCATGTCTTACATTTATTTCCTTCATTCCCCTGTAGTTCCAGACATTTGGTTCAACAAACAGCTCCTTCAGTGAGTTAGACAAGCTTGTGCTCTGGCTTGGCCATTCATTTACTCATTCAACAAAGATCAATGACTGCTACTATATGGCATTATTCATCATGCTCATGGGTATAAAAGTTTGAACAGGTGTCAGAACTGAGTAAAGGTCCACCCTTAGAGCCTGCGATGTCTGGGTTTCTCATCCTAATTTTGCTTTCATGTGTCTATGATTTTTCCATTATTATATATTCTGAAGATTGTTACCATACAGAGAATAGTGGTCAAATACTTTACTTCCCCTTTTTGGATTTTCCCTTGCCTTCTTCACCTCTTTTATAGACCATGTAGTCATGCTAACCAAACATAAAATGCAATAGCATGGAGAGCATGTTCTGGCTTTGGCTAAACCCCAAAAGCTTTAACAACCATTGATGATATTCACACAAAAACCTGGCTGATGTCACCCATTCCTGGCATCAGGAGCTCTGAAGTTATCAGTTCTAGGGAATTTCTATTTTCAAAACTACTTAGTGGAGAAGTGTTTCACAATCAGTACATTACTCTTTAATTATAAGGTCCTACTGAGATTCATGTGTCATCTCAAAGAGATGGGGGGAAAGGGGAAGAAGCAAAGTAAGTTAATACTTTCCATGTCACTGGAGAGGCAGAAATTAGGAGGTGAATCCATTTTCCCTTTGCGATGATTATATTTTAGCAGAAATGTTTCCTTTTATTTGTTTTTAATTTGAATTGACAGCATATAAAATAACTTGGATTGTTAATCCTACTAAGCTATTTCTTTTCTGTGACACTCATGTTGTCATATTAAGGCCCTTTAACTTTTTTCTGATTAGTCAATAAATCTCTAGTACTTATGATGAAATTCATGCCATTTATTCCTATCTATAATAGGTGATTTGGCTATATTTTGTCATGTTACTATATGAAACTATAGTATTTTATTTTTATTTTAAAAAATTCCAAAATTTTCCAAACATTAAGATGTATTGCTACTCCCAAAGTCCTATCTAAAACTGTTCTACATATTGAAGCCATTATTTCTTCCCTGATCTTTCGAAGTCTAAGAGGGACTCACAAATTGTGTTTCACCCAGTTATGTCTTTCCTAATCTCTGGCCATTCTTTTCACCTCCTTGCTCTTAAAAATTCACCTTGTTGAGGTTTTTTAAACCCTTTCCAACTCAAGCAACCTGCATATTAGACAGGAAACGATAAGGAAAAATAAAGAGTACCTGCTAAAAAATGAGGAATGGAGAGAAAGAGGAAAAGAAGCAAGAATGGAAGAAAAGTTTTGAAAGCTTGTCCCTGGTGGCTTTGATGAGTACTTAAGAATACTGACTTTGTGCTTCTGGATTTGCTGGAGCTGCTTGTCAAGAATGGCTGGAGTCCAGGAGGTGGCCATTGGGCCTCTGGCTCTCTACTTGTCTATTATTGTATTTATGCAGAGTGCTGAAGCAGTGTTACTGAACACTTAAAATCCTCTCTCATTCTCCTTGTTCTAATGCCTCAATTAGGACTCAAAGAAAAGGTGGGAGGAAGGAGGTACTGGGAAGTACAAAATGGGGGAAAAACATGTTAAATGGACCTTTGCCTTTTAAAAGCAACATGAAGGGTTCTGCTTATGATATCTTTTAGTCTGTTTATCATTCCTTCAGAAATTTATTTTCAAATAAAGATGCAAACCAGTAGAAGAACACTCCATCTGCTTCTCGGAACTTAGAACAAATCTTGATGCAATCCAATCTTGGGAAAAAATAAGGGAGCATATAAATCTTCAAATATAATACGAAATTGTAATAATATAAACTATGTCAACAGGTTCTCCATGCCAAGGAATGTTGAAATATATCATCCTTTTTGAAGCTCTGTGAAACTGAGACAAAATTCTTCCCTAAAACAGCAGAAAAAGTAAATGATGACTACAGTCATTTGCTCCCAATTTTCTGACCATCCTGTGCTGTGTCGGAGCCTCACCCCACCCCCATCTCAGGTGTTGGAATCAAACATGACTGTGTAAGCAGCTGCTGTTACCTAGAAACCACGTCAAGGTGTTGAGTGTCATAAAGCAAAGCCAGCTTATGTTCCTGCATTTGTCTCTCAAACATCCTCAGTTTTATCAACCACGGAAATCACCTCATGACAGGAAAGTGAAGAGAAATGAAGTAAAGGTTTTTTTTTTAATCAGGCAGCATTTAATGAGCTAAACACTGAACAGTTAAGCAGCAAAAATCAGTGATGATATATGCAATAAGAACAAAACTAACCACAAAAAACTATTTGTTAAATGATCCTACTCTAAATAAAACTGCTCTAAGGCTGCAAGGAAATAATAAATAAAACTCTCTGCAATAATTTCCTTTATCCCTAACGCTGTCCAGAATGGGTAAATTAATCTCTTTCAAAGTTGGTTCACTTACAAAAAAGCCAAAAGTCTAAATGTGGGCTTGATGGTAAGCACATGAAATAAGGGTTGATTGATACCTAGTAAAGACTTGGTGAGTTGAGCCATTAAGCTACCTTATTTCAAAGACCCCCAAATACCTGGTCTATCCTGAAAAAAAAAGTTTTTTTCAGAAATAGAAATTGTGGATGTAAGTTTGACTAGGAAAAACATAGTGACATTAATTAAGCCCATCACCTCAGACCCTCATCCACATGACTAGAATCATGTGAACTCATTTTTTAATGAACAAAAGAGGCTTTCATTAAAGCTTCAAAATGTCATCAAATACTCATTGTCTTTCAGGTTTTTAATTTCAAACACATTTTCCTCCTGAAATACTGTGCTTTTGAATTAAAACAAACAAAATTCAGTACAATTCAAGCTGGTTCAGTGGAGGTTATTTCAAGGCTCTGAAATTATTAATCATTTGCTTTGGCTATAAATGTGGTGACCCAGTACCCTGATTTTGGTCAGCATTTCATAAAAAGCCAATTTAGTTACCTGATTTAAAAAAAAAAAATTCAAGTACAGTCTGAATAGTAAATATTTCTATTCAAAGTGTGAACACAAACATGTTTCCTTAACAGTTTATCCACTGGTAAATATTTTTAGAGATGGGTGATGCTGTTCTTGCTCTAAGTGCTCCTAGAGCAAAAATGTGTGTGATTTCTTTCAAAATTCAAGAAACAGCATTAATTGAAAAACCACGTGCCAAGAACCTGACAAAATTAAAACTGTGCTTCCAGGGCACTTTTTTCCCTACGCTTAATCTTCCATGAGCTGTTCTGACCCATGTTGACTCCTTCAGGGCCCCCCCATTGTCTGTTGCTTTCATTGTATGTTGCTTTCATTGTATGTTACACCACACATAAGCCCAGAGCAATTTTAATTAATAAAAAAGAGCAGTCAAAAGTTGAAAATCAGGACTTGAAAATTCACAGAGTAGTAATATCAAAAGAAGTGTCATTTCCTGCTGTTGCTGGATGCCAGGTGAAATAGATTACTGTGGTTGCTGGTGCTTTGCAATTTGGAAAGTGACAATGTCAAAAATTTAAACATCTACAAGTGTCTGCTTAAAATTATAAGTTGGGAGAAAACTAGCCAGAAGAACATAAAAGTGTAAAAGCTGGGGTCTATCATTGTATTAAGAAAAATGTAAGGGAATCTAAAATCTGAATGGGAAAATCTTTAAGGAAACAAAGAAATGTACCTCATTAGCTATAAACCTAAAACAATCTTCTCAGGCCCTATATATAATTTCCTTATGACAGGGTTAGGGTTTGAAGTCATGCCAAACTGGGCCTCACACACACATCTGGCTGGACAAAACAGAGAGAAGACACGGCGGCAAAGCAGATCACAAAGGCTATCTTACCGCTATGCTGTGCCACATGTTCAGTACAATGACTCCCCCCAAGGATATAATACTAACGAAAACTTTTTTCTCAAGTAAGTATAAGTATTTTTAAGGACTATGGCACTTTCAAAAACTTGCTAGGGTCAAGAGAATGTAGGAATTCCAAATATTTTAATATTTTTGTTCTTGTTGTTCCAGAAAGGAAGTGCTGGCTTTATGAGTTTGAGGTCGTTAAATCTTGCCACACAGCTCTCCAGGGTAGGGACCATTTTACATACTAGCTGTCCTGTTCAAGGCCTGTCAGAAGCAGATCCAGGGCCAGGACCCAGATGCTTTTGCTTCTATGACTTATTACACTTCAAACTATAAGTGCCAGAAGCAACTGGCTTCTCAATTATAGGAGAAAATCTTAGTAAGAAAGTCTGCATGTACCCTTGCAGTAAAAGTGGGAGCTCTAAATGTGGGTGCATTTATCAAAGTACACCAAACAGGAGTTCACTAACTTATTTATCATTGGATTCTGGGTGGACAGTATTTTTAGCCACCCAGGACTGGGACATTAAACTCATCATCCTATTACCTATATCACACCAAACAGATGCCAAATCAATGAAATGAATTAAAATCAAAATCCATTCTAATCCTCCCTGGACAGGTAGTGAGATAGATTTAGAGAAAAACAGGGCCACTTCAAGACCGCTCTTTCCATCCTGAGCCTGGCTACCACTGGCTTGTGGTACCAACAAGGAGAACAGCATTGTTTGGGGGAAGAACACAGTTAAACAGTTCTACCATCTTTAAAACATGCCATTTTGCCAGTGGGTATCTCAGAGTTGAGTATTGTGTGTGGCAGGAGCATGAACTGATGGGCATTACGTATTGGACTTGATATGGTCTCTAGTGATCCCCTGTAATTTAATCAATTTTCTTTTTGAAGATTTTGAGTGACATATTTTGCAAATTAATCATTTTTCACTAAAAAATTAGAGCTGGTATTCAGACAGTTCACACCCAAATAGTCATGCCAGTTGTTCACAGCAGGCATCCGTTCTGATTAGTCAGAATTAGTCCCTCAGCTGACCAGCTGGTGAATATTTTGAATATCATCCCTCTGTGCCTAAAGTCAATATCTATGTTCGCTTTTTCTATAATTTGTGTTCATTGCTGGACCAGATGGAGCTGACAGGAAAGCCAGACTTATCTTTCACTGCTTGGATTGTAATCCCAGCTCCACCTCTTAATTAGCTGTGTGACTAATTTCTGGAGATCAGTTTCCTCATCTGTAAAATAGACAATAATACATGTCACCAGATAGACAGACAGATAGATAGGGAAAGAGAGAGAGAGAGAGAAAGAAGATTACATTAACTCTTACAGAGAGTGCTCTGATCAGTCCTGGCTCATGGTAAACCACCCAATTTATTGGCAGCTATTATTACTGGGCATTTAAAAGCCAAACCTCCAACTGCCTGCACTCTTCCTACACATTTAACAATATTCCCCTACTGATAAAATAAAGGAAGGGAAGATGTAAGACTAACTTCATGATAACCCCTGCAGATTATCTGACACAGAAAAAGGGGACAGCACAATATAATTTTAAGACAACCTCTTGGGGCTCAGGACACTTCTTGTAGAGACGTCCCCTGCCTGGAGGCAAAGTACAGATATCAAATGTAAGTTCAAACATTATATATAATGTGCTTTCAAATTATTTCATTCTAAGAGCATTGGTTTGTATTCTATAAGAAAATCTAGTCTTGCAACTTAGCTATTTAGTTTTTATATAACACAAGTCTCTAGAAATTTGTGAGCTAGTTCTTTCCTTACTGTGATACATGTCCAGCTGGGCTAAATTATACATAACATTTATTGAGTGCTTACGAAGTATCTGACACTATTCAGAGTGCTTTATGTATATCAATTCAATTCTCCCAATAAACTTATGAGGTATAGGTACTATAATTATTCCCATCTTACAGAACACTAAGTTAAGCCACTGAAGAATTAAAATTTCACCATATATTATACACCTACCAATGATGGAACTGGGATTCAACCTAAATCATCTGGCCCTAGAGCTCTTAGATTAATGACTGTACTATACAACCTCTCTTTGGGGTACAAAATATGTAGAACTTCCAAAAATCTCATACAGGCCAAATTTTTGTTTTTGTTTTTGTTTTTTTGTGGTACGCGGGCCTCTCGGCCTCTCCCACCGCGGAGCACAGGCTCCGGACGTGCAGGCCCAGCGGCCATGGCCCACGGGCCCAGCCGCTCCGTGGCATGTGGGATCCTCCTGGACCGGGGCACGAACCCATGTCCCCTGCATCGGCAGGCGGACTCTCAACCACTGCGCCACCAGGGAAGCCCAAATTATTGGGTTGTTGACACTCAGCTCTGAATTAACAATTGGGACCAAATATACACCTAACATTTACCACTTCCTACACAAGCTGTTCCAAATAAGTGTTTTGAATTTACTTGAGTACAAAAGTCCTTGAAACAAACTTAGAAATGAGAAATTTGATCAAGTAAATACACTCAAAAAGGAATGGACACGGCTCAAGCAAGGTATGTTTTGGTTTACTAATGGTATCCAAGAAGGGCATTACAAATTATATTTGAAACCACCTATTTCAGGTATCTCACCACACTGACACCTTAGAGAAACTGATCTATGATCATCATAGAAAAATAGGAAATACAAAACGCACAAAGGAGAAACGAAGAGTCACCCGTTATCCTACCACTCTGAAATAATCATTCTTAGTAACTTAGTTGAGTTCTTGCAACTTACAATTTTCTAGGGAACAAAAAAAATGTTTCACTGAGTACAGCTATAATTAATAACATGTAATAATATATTTTTAATTATTGATAAGCATTAATATTTTTGTTATTTTATAATTATAGTTTTGAAGACCTGAATTTACATTAATAAATTAACTGCATAAGGTTTAAGAAACAACTAATATATCCATAAATATACCTATATAAAAAAATATATATAATACATAGGCATAACTAAGAATATGGACTTTATTTTTTTTTAACATTTTTACTGGAGTATAATTGCTTTACAATGTTGTGTTACTTTCTGCTGTATAATAAAGTAAATCAGCTATATGTATACATATATCCCCATATCCCCTCCCTCTTGCATCTCCCTCCCACCCTCTCTATCCCACCGCTCTAGATGGTCATGAAGCACTGAGTTGATCTCCCTGTGCTATACGGGTGCTTCCCACTAGCTATCTATTTTACATTTGGTAGTGTATATATGTCCATGCCACTCTCTCACTTCATCCCAGCTTACCCTTCCCCCTCCCCGTGTCCTCAAGTCCATTCTCTATGTCTGCGTCTTTATTCCTGCCCTGCCCCTAGGTTCCTCAGAACCTTTTTCTTTTTTTTTTTAGATTCCATAGATATGTGTTAGCATACGGTATTTTTCTCTTTCTGACTTACTTCAATCTGTATGACAGAATCTACGCCCATCCACCTCATTACAAATAACTCAATTTCGTATCTTTTTATGGTTGAGTAATATTCCTTGTATATATGTGACACATCTTCTTTATACATTCATTTGTCAATGACACTTCCGTTGCTTCCATGTCCTGGCTATTGTAAATAGTACTGAAATGAACATTGTGGTACATGACTCATTTTGAATTATGGTTTTCTCAGGGTATATGCCCAGTAGTGGGATTGCTGGGTCGTATGGTAGTTCTATTTGTAGTTTTTTAAGGAATCTCCATACTGTTCTCCATAGTGGCTGTATCAATTTATATTCCCACCAACAGTGCAAGAGGGTTCCCTTTTCTCCACACCCTCTCCAGCATTTACTGTTTGTAGATTTTTTGATGATGGCCATTCTGACTGGTGTGAGGTGATACCTCATTGTAGTTTTGATTTGCATTTCTCTAATGCTTAGCAATGTTGATCATCCTTTCATGTGTTTGTTGGCAATATGTATATCTTCTTTGGAGAAATGTCTATTTAGGTCTTCTGCCCATTTTTGGATTCGGCTGGGTTTTTTTTGATATTGAGCTGCATAAGCTGCTTGTATATTCTGGAGATTAATCCTTTGTCCATTTCTTCCAGGTGGTCCATTTTATTGGCATATAGTTGCTTGTAGTAATCTCTCATGATCCTTTGTATTTCTACAATGTCAGCTGTTCTTCTCCTTTTTCATTTCTAATTCTGTTGATTTGAGTCTTTTCCCTTTTTTTATTGATGAGTCTGGCTAATGATTTATCCGTTTTGTTTATCTTCTCAAAGAACCAGCTTTTAGTTTTATTGATCTTTGCTATCATTTCCTTCATTTCTTTTTCATTTTTTTCTGATCTGATTTTTATGATTTCTTTCCTTCTGCTAACTTTGAGGGATTTTTGTTCTTCTTTCTCTAATTGCTTTAGGTGTAAGGTTAGGTTGTTTATTTGAGCTTTTTCTTGTTTCTTGAGGTAGGATTGTATTGCTATAAACTTCCCTCTTAGAACTGCTTTTGCTGCAACCCATAGGTTTTGGGTCATCGTGTTTTCATTTTCATTTGTTTCTAGGTATTTTTTTTATTCCCTCTTTGATTTCTTCAGTGATCTCTTGGTTATTTACTAGTGTATTGTTTAGACAGATGTGTTTGTATTTTTTACATTTTTTTCCTGTAATTGACATCTAGTCTCATAGTGCTGTGTTCGAAAAGATAGTTGATACAATTTGAATTTTCTTAAATTTACCAAGCCTTGATTTGTGACCCAAGATATGATCCATCCAGGAGAATGTTCCACGAGCACTTGTGAAGAAACTGTATTCTGTTGTTTTTGGATGGAATGTCCTATAGATATCAATTAAGTCCATTTTCTTTGATGTGTCATTTAAAGCTTGTGTTTCCTTATTTATTTTCATTTTGGATGACCTGTCCATTGGTGAAACGGTGTTAAGGTCCCCTACTATGATTGTGTTACTGTTGATTTCCCCTTTTATGGCTGTTAGCATTTGCCTTATGTATTGACGTGCTTCTATGTTGGGTGCATTAATATTTACAATTGTTATATCTTCTTCTTGGGTTGATCCCTTGATCATTATGTAGTGTCCTTCTCTGTCTCTTGTAACAATCTTTATTTTAAAGTCTATTTTGTCTGATATGAGAATTGCTACTCCAGCTTTCTTTTGATTTCCATTTGCATGGAATATCTTTTTCCATCCCCTCAGTTTCAGTCTGTATGTGTCCCTAGGTCTGGAGTGGGTATCTTGAAGACAGTGTATATACGGGTCTTGTTTTGTATCCATTCGGCCAGTCTGTGTCTTTTGGTTGGAGCATTTAATCCATTTACATTTAAGGTAATTATCGATATGTATGTTCCTATTACCATTTTCTTAATTGTTTTGTGTTTGTTATTGTAGGTCTTTTCCTCCTCTTGTGTTTCCTGCCTAGAGAAGTTCCTTTAGCATTTGTTGTAAAGCTGGTTTGGTGGTGCTGAATTCTTTTAGTTTTTGCTTCTCTGTAAAGGTTTTAATTTCTCCATCGAATCTAAATGAGATCCTTGCTGGGTAGAGTAATCTTGTTGGAGCACCAAGACCCTTTTGAGAAGTCTGAAGTCTTATGCCAGCATTCAGTAGGTGTTCTGTAGGAGTTGTTCCATATGTAGATGTATTTTTGATGTATTTGTGGGGAGGAAGGTGATCTCCACATTTTACTCTTCTGCCATCTTGAAGGTATGACCGAATATGGACTTTAGAATCACAGGTTCAAAGAGCTGGCTACGCTCCTCGCCAAACTGTGGTAATTTGGTTAAGTTAAGTAAGCTCTCTATGCCTCAGATTCCTTGTCTGTGAGGTGGGAATCTATATATTGTGGGCCTGGGGTGCATTATAAGAAGAGATATGAAAAACTCCTAGAGCCATTCCTGGCATATAAGGGGCACCTGAGTTTATCTCCCCTTTCCCTCCTTCTGTACTATTGGTATAAGAGCACACTCATGTCTTCAATAGTAGAAGATATTTCCATATTTATTTACTTACTTATTTAGCAGGTAATAGTGAATCTAGTGAATGTTGACCTCAACTCAAGCATGAGCGGTCTCTATCAAAGATTTATTTATGGTAACTTTGCTTCATTCCACAATCATTTATAATATCTACATTTCATAATATGATAGTACAGATTTAAAACTGAACAACTCACAAGTATATAACTGATGACTTTGGCTTCACTTACAATTATTGATCTAAGCCTTCTGTGTAAAACCCAGCAGCAGTCAGCTCTTGGCTAAGCATGTCAGCTGGTTAGGATGGAGATATTAGGAAATTAGCAAAAATCTCTTTTTTTTCTTCAAAACCTCAGGTGAACTGCAATCCAATTTCAGAAATGATTTATTTGGTTCATGGGCCAATATATTAGACAGCCATGGTTTTAAGGAAATCTTGGCTGAGAATGGCTAGTTAATGTCAATTATGGCCCTGCTTTAAGCATATTCTTTTTTGACCTCTTAGTCCTGTGAGGTCCTGAGTCCTCCCTCTCTCTTCCATCCTGGCTGGTGTTTGATTGGTCAGTTTTTGCATCAGAGTTGACCTCCTGATTGCAGAGTTCTCAGGCTCTCTGCCTGAAATTACTCAAATTTAGCATGAGGGCTTTCTACAACTGCACAGATTTGGTCAGCCATATTCCTATTGTTCTGATAATTTTTGATTCTATTTACTATTACACAAATTCCTGTAACAGATAATTCTGGAGGCATGACACTCTTCAACTGTAAACTTAACCTGTTAATTTTACATTTAGAATCACTCCTTTTACCAGTGAATGTGATCTGTAGATGATACTATGAGAAAAATGTATTATTTTTCCTGTCCTTAAAAGGGGAAAGAAGGAGTACCAAGCTGTGTTTCCTGGAAGATTTTTCTCTGTTACTCAAAAAGTTTCCTCTAGAATTATTTCTTTCTGCTCCTATCAAATTTTTCCCCCTGCCCCCAGTTCAACAGCTGGGGTTAAATCCTGTCCTTCTGCTACCTCATATGAGTTTGCTGCTTAATATATGTATATGTATATATACATGCATACTTACATGTATAAAACACACATGTACATAATATACATACTTTATACACACATATATGTATATATTTATATATCATTAGATTTTACCATAAGAAACAGTGACATTTGCAGGAACTCAAATCATGGCAAAATTGGTTTTCTAATTAAGTCACTGCAAGTTGTTTTTCTCAGCAGCTCTGCTCTCATATGAATCCCTTCCTCTCCTGAATCCCATGCACCATCCATAGCTTGTTCCCTTTCTTCCCACTGTGCCATCCTTTATCAACAGGAGTAGTCAAATCAACCCTTGGAGTGTTCTTAAAAGCACCATATGCCCAACAGAAGAGCACTTGAATTACTCTGTATACAGAACCTGCTGTACATCACAACAGATTATTAGCAGAGACCAAAAACTAGGACATGATGTGATCTTATAACCCATCAGAAACTGTCACCCGAGAGCACTCCTTGGTCCATTTATTGTATCTCCCAGAATCTCATTTCTACCAACTAAATTAGCCAGGCACTTACAGTGTTCTTGGATGCAAACGACTTCTGACCTTAAGGTAGCCATTCAGCTTCTTTCTTTATAGGCACCATTTATTTATCTTTTTTCACAGGGGCCTAATAGCCTAAAGAAGGTTGTATTTCATTCTCACATCAAATAGTTTAGGGTCAGAAGGACTGAGTAGCCTCCCTTCACACTGACCTGCCTTCAGAAGGAAGTCACTTTGAAAGAATATAGGAATGATAAGCCATATATCAATGTGCTTGCCCTACAGGCCAAGTACGTGATAAGTGAGATTAGATGGTAGAACCTACCAAAATGTAGTTGGGTCTTACAAAATGTGGCAGGTGAGAAGAAGCTTCACAAGGTGATACCATAGGGAGAAGGAAGGATTAGAGATAGTTATTTAGAGCAGCCTTGAAAGGAATAGTTGCATAGACACAAACATGGGGGTGAGCTTACTAAAATGAGAGTTATGACAAAAAATTCCAACTTCATGGCCATGCTCCTATGCATATACATTTTTCCTACAAAAGAGATATTTCCACAGGAATGAATAGCTGCTCTAAAATGGCAATTAAACTGTGGTATCTAAACAGACATTACACCTTAAAATAGATTAAAAACTCACACATCAGAGATGTAAAAGTCATATAACTATCCCTCTGCCAGTTATATAAAATAGCAAAAGTAAATGTATAACATTTAGCATATTGACTCATATTACTATGGGTATTTGTTTTCAGCCATTTCATACTTTCTAGATGCAGTAAAGACTTGGTTACAAATTATTAGCATACTAACATTCCTCTAAGAAGAGTATTGACCTTCCTTAGTGTAGCAGAAAACAATTTTATTGAGTTCAGAGGCCAGGGTTTGAATTCCACTCTGTGCCATGACTGAAACACGCTGTGTAACCATGCTGATCCTGACACACGTGCTTACAGGGATGCCTTGAGAGTCAAGTACTCTGGGGGGCACCATACAAATGAAAGATATTAGTACATAAAGCTTTGGGTACTCAAGAAAAGTTAGGTATTTTACCCATACAGCCATAATTAATGGATTACAGAGTCAAATATTTTCAGTGCTGTGCTTATACTCTTTTGCTTCTCACTGAATCAGTTTGTTTCTCAGGAGGGTATGGATGTTGCTGTCACCATCAGATTAAGAGCACATTTTATGTCCAGGTATACAATTTTGGGTAATATATTTATGCATATTTTGCATTTTATTTTTGCTCTACATTAAGTGACATTAATTGAGTATTAGTATAGTAAGCTGTTAAATGAAATATATAGTTAGTCCCTATTAATTCAGGTAATAAATAAAGTTAGGAAGCACCCTCCTTTTCTGTGAGAGGGGAAAACAGCATCAGCACATACAAAGATCTCAGTAATTCAATAGCATCAAGGTGCTCAAGAACTAAAATGAAGTTCCTGAGCAAAATTATTTGCTGAGGAGAAAAGAGAAATTAAATATAAGAAGGTAGAATTATCATTACCTGTGTCCTCTAAGTAGAAGTTAGGGATCAAATCCCCCTAGAGTTTTGGCATATCTTGTAAGAAAAGCCAGTTCCTTACATTTTCCTGTTATTCTATATATAAGTTCTATATCTCCCTATAGTGAGGCTCCAATAAGGACAGAGAAAGCAGGAAGGTTTCAACAAGGATGTACCTTCTGTATATGCTCTGACTTCGTACGCCTTCCCAGACTGAAGACTGCCTGTCTCAGGCTTTCTTGAAGCCAGGATTCTGCATGAAATTCCATTTCCCCAAATTAAATCACTCAGATAAGACGAGAAAGATGGCAAGCAAGGGCGTGGAGGCCTGAGGTTTTTCTGCTTTGTGTAGAGAACCAGTTCCCAGCTTCCTGAGTGTCAAGAGGCAGCTGCACCAGTGGTGGGAGCAGCCATATTCTGTGTTCCCCACCCAGTCAACAGCTTCCTGGATGGTGCTGCTGGCTTCCCTATCCCAGCTTTCTGATCCTTGGGTTGCTGCTACAGCAGTGTGTTCTGGGACTACAGAATTTCATTAGCAACTTCCTGATTCCTTCCATCCCTAATAGCAGCAGCATAACTGGGGACTCAGCTCAGCAGTGCTCTGGGAGTTGTTCCTAGAGGTCAGGCCTCAAGTCGCCTCCTCCAGCCTTGCAGCAATTTTATCTTGTAAGCACCTAATTCCCTGTATTACATTCCATTCAGCTGAAAATATTTAAAGCAGGTTCTATTTTAGGAACTAAACACTATGATGAACATTTGGACTCCAAAGCCTACTTCAAGTAATTGGTAATGGCTGCCTAATGCAATGTGTTTAGAACTTTGAGAGTGAGGTCCAAACTCCATGGAAAAGATTTTTTTTATACCTGGCCTGGGAGCATTACACATTTGCCACCTTAATATACATCAGCCTCACGTAACAAATTACTCTGTGTGTGTGTGTGTGTGTGTGTGTGTGTGGCATGTTTATGTACAAACAGATATAAAATTTGAAAAGATAGGTAAAATTTCAAAATTTCATTTTTGTTCAGATACAATGAAAATGAACTAGGCATACCAAATTAAACAAAGACTGCATAGAGGGAAATGTTAGATTTTTTCACAGGAATGCTAAATGAACCATATATGAGTTATAATTTATTATACTTGAAATAGCAAAAGTTACTTCAATACAACCCTACTAGTCTAAATCCCATCTTCAAGGATGCAAAGGTCTGGCCATTTTGTTCTCTGAACTTGCTGAACTGCTCACTGCTGGAAGTGATTTTAAAGGATTAATTTTAAAGAAACTTCAAATCGAAAACCAAACTGTTAGAAAAGAATATAACAACAAATAACAACCCCTCTGTTTCTGTTACTTTGAACCATTTGCCTTGGTAAGGTAGGTTGGTGAAGGGATTTTTTTCCCCATTCTGAAAGGCAATCATTTTTTTCCTGAGAGTGTTAATACTTCAGTCATTTAAGCTTCCTAATTTGATGCTTTGTGGTTAAGAAGGAAACCTTAAGTGAGGAAAGGAAATGCTGAGAGGAAATTACTTGAACAGAATTTAATAGTTTTGTGATATGAAGCTGTGATCACATTTTTTTCACAGTATGAGTCAGTCATATAAATGTTTGGTTTACTTAGTTTCTTAATTTGATATAAGACTAAACTGGGCAAAACTTGTCAGCAAAATGTTATTTTTCATCAGTTAAACCATACTGATTTCATTATTAATACAGCATCTCATATATGCAAGTGAAACTGACTTAAGTGGGCTTTTGGTCAGCATAAAACTCATTTTTAAAAGTATGTTTTTAAATGAATTACTATCCCATGCTATAATTTCAATAAACCTGCCTCCTACATGGGTATTTGAAGATCATGGTTATAGTTACTATTAGTGTCAACATAACATAAGTAGGGTTCATTATGAAACTCTCTGAGGATTTCTAAAGTGATTACATTCTCTTTAAAATCCACAAAAAGGGGGCTTCCCTGGTGGCGCAGTGGTTGAGAGTCCGCCTGCCGACGCAGGGGATACGGGTTCGTGCCCCGGTCCGGGAAGATCCCACATGCCGCGGAGCGGCTGGGCCCGTGAGCCACGGCCGCTGAGCCTCCGCGTCTGGAGCCTGTGCTCCACAACGGGAGAGGCCACAACAGTGAGAGGCCTGCGTACCGAAAAAAAAAATCCACAAAAAGGAACTCTTCAAAAGATAACAATCCGGGCTTCCCTGGTGGCGCAGTGGTTGAGAGTCCGCCTGCCGACGCAGGGGATACGGGTTCGTGCCCCGGTCCGGGAAGATCCCACATGCCGCGGAGCGGCTGGGCCCGTGAGCCACGGCCGCTGAGCCTGCACGTCTGGAGCCTGGGCTCCGCAACGGGAGAGGCCACAACAGTGAGAGGCCCGCGTACCGCCAAAAAAAAAAAGATAACAATCCAACGAGATGAGATGGGAACCATCTGCTTCACTTACAAATCATACCCTTATTTTTTGTTGTATGTCATTGCTGTTCTGTCCTATTAGCACCAAAGAATGAAATTCAGGAAGGTTGGTTTTTACAGCTTTTTATCTTACAAAAATGGAAAAGAGGTTGAACATCAACTATTAGAGTAAACTCCTGCCTAATCTCTGGCAAAGGCCCCCATCAAACCCAATTCCTCAAACTACCTTTCTTCATGCAATCAAGTATGTTCCCTAATGGTTTCATGTTATGAGCAAATACCCAATACTAACTTTTTCTTTTGAATTTTACACCAATCTTTTTCATTTTTCTATTACCCTCAAGCATACAAAATAGGTGGTAACCAGCTTGGAACCTGGAAGGCTTCCATGACTAAGAATATCTCCTGACTCAGGTGCCATAGTGATTAAAAGTTTACTATTACAACAAACAAACCAACTAATTTAGCTCATGATAACAAATGCCAACTTATAGTGCTCTGATTAGCTTCCTATCAATTCAAAAACCCAAGAAATCCAGAGGTTCTGTGTATGCCTTTGGGCTATTGTGCCCTGTTTTTACAAGCAAAACTCTCGAGAAGGGTAGCATACTGAGTCCCTACAGCTTGGAAGGAATTTGCTTGGTAAATCTCTTTCCAAGTGGGTACAGGACAACATAGGATATAGGATCACTAGGATCCCTGAGGCCCTGGGAAAGAAGATAGTGGTTTATTTAATTCTCAGACTTGATTCCCTGCTCCTAAACTAACTTTTCCCTAAGAGAAGTGAATTTATTTTTTTCAAGTGCAAATCCATTTCTTCTTCCAAGGGAGCATTTCCAACAGAATTCAATTCCCTGATTCTCTGCCCTGCCTCGTATGAGGAGAATTCTCCTTTCAGTTTCTATTCCAGCTCCCACCCAACTAGACCCTAAGCCCAAGCCATCCAGCAGCATGCTATTTTGTGACTTGAAATGGTGCGGCATAGTAGGAAATGTCTGGTCTTTGCATTCAGACAGACCTTGGCTGCAGTCTCAACTATCACATACTGTATGATCTGGAGCAAGTTACTGAACTTCTCTGAGACAGTTTCCTCCTCTCTGTAATAGGGTTACTAATACCTACCTTACAGAGGCTGTGGTTGGCAGAATAAAAGCCCTTAAAGATGTCCACACACCATGCCCCAGAATCTCTGAATATGGTATTTTACAGACAAAAGAGACTGCAGGGTCTAGACTCTTTATCCTGGAAGATTGTTCTGGGCCCAATCTAATCATATGAGTCCCTAAAAGCGGAGATCCTTTCCAAGATGTGGTCATGAAAAGATGTGTCAGTGGAACAAGAAACATGGAGATGGCAGGATGAGAAAGACTCGACCTGCCATTGCCGGCTCTGAAGATGATGGAAGGGGCTCAGGAGCCAAGGAATAAGGATGGCCTTTGGAAGCTGAGAAAGTCAAGGGAACAAATTCCCTGCTGACCCCTTGATTTTAACCCAGTGAGACTTATGTCAGACTTCTGACCTACAGAACTATAATATTTTAAATGTGTTTTGTTTTAAGCTACTATGTTTGTGATAATTTGTTCCAATGGCAATAAAAAAACAATACAGAGGTATTATGAGGAAGCATAAGTAGAGGGTCTACCATAGAGCCTGGCACAGATTAAGCCCTAAACAAGTATCAGTTTCCTCCCACAGTTTATCTAGGAAATTCTAATTCATGCATTCACAACAAGAAATAAAACAAAACAAAAAACACATTCTATGTGCCAGACACCATTCTAGGAGCTCTTGGAGTGTACAGCCTAATCAAAGGAGCAAAATCGTTTTATATACTGCAGTAATTTTTCACTTTCTACACATACCAGACTCAAGCAGGCCATTTGATTTCCTCAACCACTGTGCCAAAGGCTCCCACACGTTCACTCTCGTACACATCAGCAAGACCCACCAACAGCTGCACACCTCCTAGTCTTTTGACCTTGTGAGTCTGTTTCTGTAGAATTCTAAATGGAGAATATTATTTATGTTTTGTTTTGCATTCAGGAAGCAGATGGAAACTGAGTGTTACTGATAGCTTTGATCTTAGAGTGCCTGTCTCTGATCATAAGACCATACAAAATCCATCAAAAATACCACTATGACCTCACGATGGCCACAAAGCAAAGAGGCTCAAATCGATCACTTTCGAGGGTTAGCTGGGAGATGGGGAGAGGAGAGGGAAGAGAATGGCATTGCTGCTATTCCCCTTAAAGCTTTTAATAGATGGAAACACTGAATTAAACATCTATTTTGGTAAGTTCAGATTCACATCATTGAGCACAGGTGAGCCAGGGCATAAATTCAAGCTGTTCTGTCAAAAGAGGAAGCACTACAGAAGAGTCTGTTTAGACCAGCAGAGTCACCTCGCCTTGCCTTCCCCACTCCACCTTTCCTACAGCACTGGGCATTTTATTCGGACTCATAGTGGAGGTGACACAATTCTCTGACCAGTCCTTGAGACAAAATGCTTTTGGATGCAAAGAACTAGGAAGTCCTTCATTATCCTGTCCATGCTGGATGCTGACCCTGCCCACTCCTCCTGGTAGGACTTATGGCAATTCTGCTTCTAGATGTCAAAATTAAAATCCCCTTTCCAGAGGTAGGAATCCCACCCCAGACTTGAGCAGCTGAGAGCTAGTATCCTCTGAGGAACACTCAGAGAAACGTATTCTCACCTTGTGATGACCTTTATAGTTTTACTCTGCTTCCATGTGTCCCTTGCAGCTATACTTGAATCCCAGTGACTACAGGGAGGTCCTACTAGAGAGGTGCAGTTTTATTAGAGCATGGTCCCTGGTTATATAGGTTAGGCTATTCAGCAGGGGACTTGCCAGCCTCACAAAATAATGTTTGCCCCATAACTGAAGCATCCCACTGTCCAGAAAAATCAAGTCTCACTGTCGGAGAAGGAATCTAATCATTTCACTCAGGAATAATTCTGGGAGTCTGATGGATTGGCGGAGCTCTCCTTGTTGCTTCCCTCTCTTCTCTGCGTGTAAATGTGTGAATTTTTTTTTAATGTTTTTATTGATGTCAAGACGTTGACATAAAAACAAGACTAATACTGTATGATTTGGGCCTCTTGTTTCCCACATCTCCCCATCTCCTTGAGCAACTGGCATAGCTGGAGGACTGTTTACTCTATGGCTTACTTCCCCCTGATCTTTGATGTCCCAGGATGTCAAAGGTTGTAAATTTAATATTGATTTTATAAAGTGGTTTTTCTCTAACATGTCAGTTATGATTAGCTTCAACCTGGAAGAAGCTCAGCCACTGATCTGGATTTGCACGCAGTGTGGCTCCCCAGCTCTCAGACTCTCTGAGTGAATGCTTTATTTATTAGAGTGGCAATGGTTTGTAAAGGCCAGCACAGCCCCCAGCCCTCTCTCTGCTCTGAGCCTCCAGCACCTGGGCCCTTACATTAAGCTTGAAAATATAAGTAGATCAGAGAGACGTATCATTTACTGGCATGTCAACAGACAGAAGAGTTTATAGATCACATTATACCCCAGTGGCTATAACCAGAGAGAGAGGAATGAGAAGTCTTACATGGGCTTCCACCCCTCCCTTTCTTCAGTCCCCCAGTGCCCTCGTGTTCCACCACCAGGGTGGGGGCCACTGCTATAACAACAGTGATAAAAGCTGACATGTATTGAACACTTTCTATGTGGTGATCACTTAATAAACATCAGGCACTGTCCTGAGGGTTTTCCACACATCATCTCATTTAATGCTTACATCAGTCCTATGAAGTGAGTATATATTATTACCACTATTGTCATTTAATACTATTATTACTCCCCTTTTACAGATGAAGGAACCAAAGAATGCCCAGGATCACACTGCTGTAGCTTTTGAGGTTGGCAGTCTGACCAGCTCTCCTGCCACAGCCCACATTCCCATCTCCAACACCATAATGAGTGCTTTATCACAAAACTGGCAACAGACATTTTTGCACCAATCATGCTGAGGTTAACGCTTTGGTTTAGGTTAATGTTCTCTGTTCTCATCTTTTGAAACAAAGTGATCTTGGAGCAGAATAGTAGAATTCATCCCCAAATTCCGTTTCCTTTCTTAAGAAGAGGCAGGCAACTGGTGTGTTTATCCTGCTCCACTGACCTTCTCTCCCTCCTCACAACTTGGAAGAATTCCTCCCTAGAGGATGAAGCTGAGGAGACTCACCCCTTTGTGGCAGGAAGCTCTTCCTGAAGCCATGAGGCCATGTCCCTGCCCATCAGCTGCTCACTGCAGGTGCTGCAAAGGGGCCACACGGCCTTCCAAGTTAAGGAACTGGATCACAGCCTGCTTACTTTGGGAGATCTCAGCTCACTGTATTTTAACATCGCAGAGCCCTCCTTCCAGGAGGCTGACAGAGGGCACTTGGGCACTTTATCTCCCAAGTTAAATACGCTCCTTGAGCTTACCTGTGTGCCGAAGTCCTCCATTCTTTCCCCAAGGCTAAGATGGGCCAGGCAAAGAGTCTGTCTGGGACTGCTTTTCCTCATAGTTGCCTTCTTCCCTCTTCCTAGACAGTGGGAGAAAGAATTCATCAAGGCAAATTAAAGACAGTGCCAAATTCTTTGACATGCCTCTTATTAAGAGGTGAGATATCTATCCCATCCCTTTGATTCTGGGTGGGCTCTGTGACTGCTCTGACCAATAGAATACAGTAGAAGTAATGCTGAGCACACTTCTGGGCCCAGACCTTAAGAGATTGGCAGCATCCACCTCCACTTATTTGTCACACATAATAAGCCAACTACTCTGATGGAGAAAGCATACGGCAAGGCCCTGAGACTACATGGAGAGAGAGAGAGAGAGAGAGGACCCAGCTGAGCCTGTCAAGGGGCCAAATATGTAAGTAAAGTTGTCTTGAACCCTCCAGATTAGCCCAGATACCACGTGAATGTCACCAAGGGATGCCAATCAAAGAACAAAGAAACGCCTGAATTCCTGACCCATAAAATTGTGAGATACAATAAAATGGTAGCTGTTTTGCAGTAGTGGGTTATGTAGCAATAGATAACAAGTATAGGTACATAGGTGCCTGGGACAGATCATTTCAGCTTTTAAGGCTCCTGAACTTTGGGCATGCACTCACAGAGGGAAAGCTGCTCTGTCTAGCCTGACCCAATGCATTCAAGCATTGGGAAGAGCATGCTGTCTTCTCCAAATAACTCTTAATTTGTGACTTGAGACCATTTCTGTAAGACAGTCACTGGTGTGCTGCCCTGTGGAGCAAATCTTCCCAACTGATTACACATTGTTAATGAAGGATTAATCCTTTAGTATATTAGCGTCTCATAAATCATGGACCAGTCGGAACCCAGACCTAAGCGAAGCACACTGAGCCTATGCTTTGTTTTTTGCTTTAATTTCCTTAGTTACCATATTATTTTGAACAGTCAGAAGGTAAATATCTTCACTTCAGAAGAAGCACACAGAAAGCCCTGCTCTCAGGTAGATAAGGGAGCACATTCTTTGTTGTAAGGCTTAAGAATTATGGTAAAAGATACAAAAATAGTCTCTTTTAGTTAGTAGTTTCCAAATATAATTTCATTCTTCTATTTAATTATATGTGTTTCAATGCATACTCTACTCTAAATGCCTGTGAGAAAACAGTATATTTTGGAAACATAATGCACTTTGAGTATTCATGGTTTATTGGTCAAACCATAATATACTTTCATGGCAATGAGACAAAAAACCACCAGAGAGAGAAATAAGGGAGACTTGATAAGTAGTCAGTTTGGTTTTATCCTCAAACTACACTGGCCCAGAATCTTTTTTGAAGTGAAGCTACTATGGATGTAATACTTATTTTCGACACTAAAGTTTCTGTTGTTTGTGTGTTTGTTTGTTGTCCAAGAGAAACAAAACATAAAACTGGAGTAAAAACTTCTTTCGAGAGAATCCCATCCTCAAATTCAACAGACAGATGTGCCAGCCCTTGACTTCCCACATGCAGCTTATCATGGCTAGAAGTTTAAAGAAGAGACATTTATGAGCCTTTTATTTCAGACTTAACCTGACAATCACAGATCACAGAACTCAGGGATCTTTGCTGGGATCAGGAGATCAGTTTCTGCATCCAACCCATGGGTTTTGTTTCAGGAATTAAATTAGATTTGGGAAGGAAGAAGAGGAGCTAGCCAAAAGACAAGGAAGGGAGAAGAACCACAAAAGGACAATGTCACATCAAAGGCAGAGGAGAGGACGACATTATTTTATCTGGGTAGTAGGATTTGGGTGCTTTTTGTATTCTTTGTATGGCTTAATTTTTTGTCATTAACATATATCATCTATTTAAAAAATAAAAACAAACCAGAAAGTCAGGAAAAGAATATATGTCAAAGGAGTAGTCAAGAGGTTTTAAAGAGGCCCAGAGATCTAACAAGACAACTTCTCAAAAGAAAGGGACACCGCCCCACCCCCCCGCAATCCATCCCAAACTTTTTTATGGTGCATTGCTCTGTTGAGGGGAAACTCCCATGAGCCAAAAAAAGAATGACTGGAAATACTGCTTTCTAATGCTTTAATGATTAATTGCTGAACCTTAAATCCATGGAGCTTCCCAATTTTCCCCCACTTTAAACATATCTCTGTATGGGGTAAGCTTGGACGATGTTGGAATGTTGTGAATTCAGAACTGACGCTGTTTAGGGTAGTAATGCCGATTCCTTTAAATGTAACTGTAATGTTTTTAAGATTTTCCAAGCTATACTGGATAAAAATCCACAGATAAAAACATTATACAGGGAATTCCCTGGTGGTCCAGTGGCTAAGACTCCGCACTTCCAGCGCAGAAGCCCGGGTTCGATCCCTGGTCAGGGAACTAGATCCCACATGCCACAACTAAGAGTTCACATGCCGCAACTAAAGATCCCGCATGCCACAACTAAAAAAAAAAAAAATCCCACATGCCACAACTAAAGATCCCGCATGCTGCAACAAAGATCCCACGGGCGGCAACTAAGACCCAGCAAAGCCAAATAAATAAATTTTTTTTAAAACTTCATACAATTTTTTCACGGTCAGCAAATGCTATTCAACGAGAAGTTAAAACTCATTTTATTGTATCATAATACAAATATAACCTATATGTACTAAGTGTAGCCTATCTTCATCTTATTCCATCTTACAAAATGTTTAGCATTTCCTCAGATTAAAAATTAAGCTTTCAAATTTAGGATGAACTATTTCACATATTGTGCTTTAAAATGTGCACGAAGTTTTACGAAATTCTTTTAGGCTGTATGCGAGGGAAAAATATTCATTTTTTTCACTCCACTGGTTTAACTGAAGACACACAGGTTTTTCGGAGGCAGCAAGTTCTGGGTTTAATCACAAGACTTGCCACGTATTGAGCGTGTGACTTGGCGAATTACTTCAACACCACCCCCTTAAAAGTATATATTAAATATCTTTTAAGCGGCAGGCATTTCGCTCACCACTGGGAACACAAAGAGAACATGGTACAGGTGGTCTCTCCCTCGTCACCTCTCTGGGCCCCCCTTGTCCCCTACGTAAAACACCTACCTCGTGTGACTGTTGTCAAGTTGGTAGGAAGACGAAGTACACTATTATCTTCAACATTGTCACAACACAGGGTAAGAGTTTGTCCCTTGCATGAAAACCGGGAATCCCCGGGATGAGGAAAGGAGGTGTTACTTCCTGTATCATAAGCCTCATTTTCTCAGTTCACTTTTTACTCAAGCCCCTGGGGCAGCGACCAGCCCAGCACGGGCGGAGCGGGGACCACGCCTGCAGGCCACCCGGACCGTGGGTCTGCAGGGCGCTTCTGCGCACGCGCACGTTTACGCAGCGTGCTAACGCCGTAGCGGTTTTCCCGGGGGAGGAATTGTCGACCTCGCGGGATGTGGGCCAGAGGATAAAAGCCCAGGGTTTCCAAGGCGCGCTCGGTAAGGCCCCTCAGACAAGGCCCCCAGATAAAGTCCACAGCAGCCACCAATTCAGGGAAGCACGTTTGCATTGACTTCCCTGCCTTCTCCGTTTCCCTTTCCTCAGTCTTTCCCTCCTCATCCCTGGATCCCTTCCCTAATGAGTTACACATGTGCAAACCCTTGTCTCAGGCTTTGCTTTAGAAGGAACACCAGGCTAAAACACTATCTATAGAAGGAAAATATTAACTAGGCAGAATTTTGTTGTTGGAGAGACCATACAGTGAAATTTTGTTAATGCAGAGACCATACAGTGAAATCGTATGCAACCATTAAAAAGAGTGAGGTAAGGGGGGGACCTTGAAGATGGCGGAAGAGTAAGACGCGGAGATCGCCTTCCTCCCCACGGATACACCAGAAATACATCTACACGTGGAACAACTCCTACAGAACACCTACTGAAGGCTGGCAGAAGACCTCAGACCTCCCAAAAGGCAAGAAACTCCCCACGTACCTGGGTAGGGCAAAAGAAAAAAAGAAAAAACAGAGACAAAAGAATAAGGACGGCACCTGCACCAGTGGGAGGGAGCTGTGAAGGAGGAAAAGTTTCCACACACTAGGAAGCCCCTCCGCGGGCGGAGACTGCGGGAGGCGGAGGGGGGAGCTTCGGGACCGCGGAGTAGTGCACAGCGACGGGTGCGGAGGGCAAAGCGGGGAGATTCCCGCACAGAGGATCGGTGCCAACCGGCACTCACCAGCCCGAGAGGCTTGTCTGCTCACCCGCCGGGGCGGGCGGGGCTGCGAGCTGAGGCTCGGGTTTCGGTTTTGGACGGAGCGCAGGGAGAGGACTGGGGTTGGCGGCTTGAACATAGCCTGAAGGGGTTAGTGCACCACGACTAGCCGGGAGGGAGTTCGGGGAAAAGCCTGCACCTGCCGAAGAGGCAAGAGACTTTTTCTTCCCTCTTTGTTTCTTGGTGCGCGAGGAGAGGGGTTTAAGAGCGCTGCTTAAAGGAACTCCAGAGACGGGCACGAGCCGCGGCTAAAAGCGCGAACCCCAGAGACGGGCGCGAGCCACGGCTAAAAGCGCGAACCCAGAGACGGGCAGGAGACGCTAAGGCTGCTGCTGCCGCCACCAAGGGGCCTGTGTGCGAACACAGGTCACTCTCCACACCCCTCTTCCGCGGAGCCTGTGCAGCCCGCCACTGCCAGGTTCCCGGGATCCAGGGACAACTTCCCGGGGAGAACGCACGGCGGGCCTCAGGCTGGTGCAACGTCACGCCGGCCTCTGCCGCAACGTCGCGCCGCCTCTGCCGCCACAGGCCCGCCCCGCACGCAGTGCCCCTCCTCCCCCCACCCCACCCCCGGCCTGAGTGAGCCGGAGCCCCCGAGTCAGCGGCTCCTTTAACCCCGTCCTGTCTGAGCAAAAAACAGACGCCCTCCAGCGACCTACACGCAGAGGCAGGGCCAAATCCAAAGCTGAGCTCCTGTGAGCTGTGAGAACAAAGAAGAGAAAGGGAAATCTCTCCCAGCAGCCTCAGAAGCAGCGGATTAAAGCTCCACAATCAACTTGATATACCCTGCATCTGTGGAATACCTGAATAGACAAGGAATGATCCCAAATTGAAGAGGTGGAATTTAGGAGCGAGATCTATGATTTTTTTCCCTTTTCCTCTTTTTATGAATGTGTACGTGTATGCTTCTGTGTGAGATCTTGTCTGTATACTCTTGCTTCCACCATTTGTCCTAGGGCTCTATCCGTCCATGGTTTTTTTAAAAAATTTTTTTTCTTAATAATTAATTTTAATTGTAATAACTTTATTATACTTTACCTTCGTTCTTTCTTTCTTTCTTTCCTTCCTTCCTTTCCTCCTTTAGACAACGAATCACCCCAAATTGAGGACGTGGTCTCTGAGAGCAAGATTTATGATTTTTCCCCCTTTACCTCTTTTTGTGAAGGTGTATGTGTATGCTTCTGTGTAAGATTTTCTCTGTATAGCTTTGCTTCCAACATTTGTCCTAAGGTTCTATCCGTCCCTTTTTTTTTTTCCTAAATATTTTTTAATTCAATAACTATATTATACTTTATTTTTACTGTATCTTCTTTCTTTCTGTCTTTTTTCCTTCTTTCCCTCCTTCCTTCCTTCCTTCCTTCCCTCCCTCCCTCCCTCCCTCCTTTCTTTCCTTCTTTGCTTCTTTCTTCCTTCCTTCCTTTCCTCCTTTCCTTCTTTCTTTCCTCATACTTCTACTAATTCTCTCTACTTTTTCTCCCTTTTATTCTGAGCCGTGTGGATGAAAGGCTCTTGGTGCTCCAGCCAGGAGTCAGGGCTCTGCCTCTGAGGTAGGAGAGCCAACTTCAGGACACTGGTCAACAAGAGACCTCCCAGCTCCGCATAATATTAAACGGCGGAAATCTCCCAGAGACCTCCATCTTAACACCAGCACCCAGCTTCACTCAACGACCAGCAAGCCACAGTGCTGGACAACCTATGCCAAACAACTAGCAAAACAGGAACACAACCCCACCCATTAGCAGAGAGGCTGCCTAAAATCATAATAAGGCCACAGACACCCCAAAACACACCACCAGATGTGAACCTGCCCACTAGAGAGACAAGATCCAGCCTCATCCACCACAACACAGACACTAGTCCCCTCCACCAGGAAGCCTACACAACCCACTGAAACAACCTTAGCCACTGGAGACAGACATCAAAAACAACGGGAACTACAAACGTGCAGCCTGCAAAAAGGAGACCCCAAACACAGTAAGATAAGCAAAATGAGAAGACAGAAAAACACACAGCACATGAAGGAGCAAGACAAAAATGCACCAGACCTAACAAATGAAGAGGAAATAGGCAGTCTACCTGAAAAAGAATTCAGAATAATGATAGTAAAGATGATCCGAAATCTTGGAAGTAGAATGGACAAAATGCAAGAAACAGTTAACAAGGACCTAGAAGAAATAAAGATGAAACAAGCAACGATGAACAACACAATAAATGAAATTAAAAGTACTCTAGATGGGATCAATAGCAGAATAACTGAGGCAGAAGAACGGATAAGTGACCTGGAAGATAAAATAGTGGAAATAACTACTGCAGAGCAGAATAAGAAAAAAAAAATGAAAAGAACTGAGGACAGTCTCAGAGACCTCTGGGACAACATTAAACGCACCAACATTCGAATTATAGGGGTTCCAGAAGAAGAAGAGAAAAAGAAAGGGACTGAGAAAATATTTGAAAAGATTATAGTTGAAAACTTCCCTAATATGGGAAAGGAAATAGTTAATCAAGTCCAGGAAGCACAGAGAGTCCCATACAGGATAAATACAAGGAGAAATACGCCAAGACACATATTAATCAAACTGTCAAAAATTAAATACAAAGAAAGCATATTAAAAGCAGCAAGGGAAAAACAACAAATAACACACAAGGGAATCCCCATAAGGTTAACAGCTGATCTCTCAGCAGAAACCCTACAAGCCAGAAGGGAGTGGCAGGACATACTGAAAGTGATGAAGGAGAAAAACCTGCAACCAAGACGACTCTACCCAGCAAGGATCTCATTCAGATTTGATGGACAAATTAAAACCTTTACAGACAAGCAAAAGCTGAGAGAGTTCAGCACCACCAAACCAGCTTTACAACAAATGCTAAAGGAACTTCTCTAGACAAGGAACACAAGAGAAGGAAAAGACCTATAATAACGAACCCAAAACAATATAGAAAATGGGAATAGGAACATACATATCGATAATTACCTTAAATGTAAATGGACTAAATGCTCCCACCAAAAGACACAGATTGGCTGAATGGATACAAAAACAAGACCCTTATATATGCTGTCTACAAGAGACCCACTTCAGACCTAGAGACACATACAGACTGAAAGGAAGGGGATGGAAAAAGATATTCCATGCAAATGGAAACCAAAAGAAAGCTGGAGTAGCAATTCTCATATCAGACAAAATAGACTTTAAAATAAGGACTATTAAAAGAGACAAAGAAGGACACTACATAATGATCAAGGGATCGATCCAAGAAGAAGATATAACAATTGTAAATATTTATGCACCCAACATAGGAGCACCTCAATACATAAGGCAAATACTAACAGCCATAAAAGGGGAGATCGAAAGTAACACATTCATAGTAGGGGACTTTAACACCCCACTTTCACCCATGGACAGATCATCCAAAATGAAAATAAATAAGGAAACCCAAGCTTTAAATGATACATTAAACAAGATGGACTTAATTGATATTTATAGGACACTCCATCCAAAAACAACAGAATACACATTTTTCTCAAGTGCTCATGGAACATTCTCCAGGATAAATCATATCTTGGGTCACAAATCAAGCCTTGGTAAATTTAAGAAAATTGAAATTGTATCAAGCATCTTTTCTGACCACAACGCCATGAGACTAGATATCAATTACAGGAAAAGATCTGTAAAAAATACAAACACATGGAGGCTAAACAATACACTGCTTAATAATGAAGTGATCACTGAAGAAATCAAAGAGGAAATAAAAAAATACCTAGAAACAAATGACAATGGAGACACAATGACCCAAAACCTATGGGATGCAGCAAAAGCAGTTCTAAGGGGGAAGTTTATAGCAATACAAGCCCACCTTAAGAAGCAGGAAACATCTCGAATAAACAACCTAACCTTGCACCTCAAGCAATTAGAGAAAGAAGAACAAAAAAACCCCAAAGCTAGCAGAAGGAAAGAAATCATAAAAATCAGATCAGAAATAAATGAAAAAGAAATGAAGGAAACGATAGCAAAGATCAATAAAACTAAAAGCTGGTTCTTTGAGAAGATAAACAAAATAGATAAACCACTAGCCAGACTCATCAAGAAAAAAAGGGAGAAGACTCAAATCAATAGAATTAGAAATGAAAAAGGAGAAGTAACAACTGACACTGCAGAAATAAAAAAATCATGAGAGATTACTACAAGCAACTCTATGCCAATAAAATGGACAATCTGGAAGAAATGGACAAATTCTTAGAAATGCACAACCTGCCAAGACTGAATCAGGAAGAAATAGAAAATATGAACAGACCAATCACAAGCACTGAAATTGAAACTGTGATTAAAAATCTTCCAACAAACAAAAGCCCAGGACCAGATGGCTTCACAGGTGAATTCTATCAAACGTTTAGAGAAGAGCTAACACCTATCCTTCTCGAACTCTTCCAAAATATAGCAGAGGGAGGAACACTCCCAAATTCCTTCTACGAGGCCACCATCACCTTGATACCAAAACCAGACAAGGATGTCACAAAGAAAGAAAACTACAGGCCAATATCACTGATGAACATAGATGCAAAAATCCTCAACAAAATACTAGCAAACAGAATCCAACAGCACATTAAAAGGATCATACACCATGATCAAGTGGGGTTTATTCCAGGAATGCAAGGATTCTTCAATATACGCAAATCTATCAATGTGATAAACCATATTAACAAATTGAAGGAGAAAAACCATATGATCATCTCAATAGATGCAGAGAAAGCTTTCGACAAAATTCAACACCCATTTATGATAAAAAACCCTGCAGAAAGTAGGCATAGAGGGAACTTTCCTCAACATAATAAAGGCCATATATGACAAGCCCACAGCAAACATCATCCTCAATGGTGAAAAATTGAAAGCATTTCCACTAAGATCAGGAACAAGACAAGGTTGCCCACTCTCACCACTCTTATTCAACATAGTTTTGGAAGTTTTAGCCACAGCAATCAGAGAAGAAAAGGAAATAAAAGGAATCCAAATCAGAAAAGAAGAAGTAAAGCTGTCACTGTTTGCAGATGACATGATACTATACATAGAGAATCCTAAAGATGCTACCAGAAAACTACTAGAGCTAATCAACGAATTTGGTAAACTAGCAGGATACAAAATTAATGCACAGAAATCTCTGGCATTCCTGTACACTAATGATGAAAAATCTGAAAGTGAAATCAAGAAAACACTCCCATTTACCACTGCAACAAAAATAATAAAATATCTAGGAATAAACCTACCTAAGGAGACGAAAGACCTGTATGCAGAAAATTATAAGACACTGATGAAAGAAATTAAAGATGATACAAATAGATGGAGAGATATACCATGTTCTTGGATGGGAAGAATCAACATTGTGAAAATGACTCTACTACCCAAAGCAATCTACAGATTCAATGCAATCCCTATCAAACTACCACTGGCATTTTTCACAGAACTAGAACAAAAAATTTCGCAATTTGTATGGAAACACAAAAGACCCCGAATAGCCAAAGCAATCTTGAGAATGAAAAAAGGAGCTGGAGGAATCAGGCTCCCTGACTTCAGACTATACTACAAAGCTACAGTAATCAAGACAGTATGGTACTGGCACAAAAACAGAAAGATAGATCAATGGAACAGGATAGAAAACCCAGAGATAAACCCACGCACATATGGACACCTTATCTTTGATAAAGGTGGCAGGAATGTACAGTGGAGAAAGGACAGCCTCTTCAATAAATGGTGCTGGGAAAACTGGACAGGTACATGTAAAAGTATGAGATTAGATCACTCCCTAACACCATACACAAAAATAAGCTCAAAATGGATTAAAGACCTAAATGTAAGGCCAGAAACTATCAAACTCTTAGAGGAAAACATAGGCAGAACACTCTATGACATAAATCACAGCAAGATCCTTTCTGACCCACCTCCTAGAGTAATGGAAATAAAACCAAAATAAACAAATGGGACCTAATGAAACTTCAAAGCTTTTGCACAGCAAAGGAAACCATAATCAAGACCAAAAGACAACCCTCAGAATGGGAGAAAATATTTGCAAATGAAGCAACTGACAAAGGATTAATCTCCAAAATTTACAAGCAGCTCATGCAGCTCAATAACAAAAAAACAAACAACCCAATCCAAAAATGGGCAGAAGACCTAAATAGACATTTCTCCAAAGAAGATATACAGAATGCCAACAAACACATGAAAGAATGCTCAACATCATTAATCATTAGAGAAATGCAAATCAAAATTACAATGAGATATCATCTCACACCAGTCAGAATGGCCATCATCAAAAAATCTAGAAACAATAAATGCTGGAGAGGGTGTGGAGAAAAGGGAACACTCTTGCACTGCTGGTGGGAATGTGAATTGGTTCAGCCACTATGGAGAACAGTATGGAGGTTCCTTATAAAACTACAAATAGAATTATCATATGACCCAGCAATCCCACTACTGGGCATATACCCTGAGAAAACCAAAATTCAAAAAGAGTCATGTACCCAAATGTTCATTGCAGCTCTATTTACAATAGCCCGGAGATGGAAACAACCTAAGCGTCCATCATCGGATGAATGGATAAAGAAGATGTGGCACATATATACAATGGAATATTACTCAGCCTTAAAAAGAAATGAAATTGAGCTATTTGTAATGAGATGGATAGACCTAGAGTCTGTCATACAGAGTGAAGTAAGTCAGAAAGAAAAGACAAATACCGTATGCTAACACATATATATGGAATTTAAGGAAAAAAAAATGTCATGAAGAACCTAGGGGTAAGACAGGAATAAAGACGCAGACCTACTGGAGAACGGACTTGAGGATATGGGGAGGGGGAAGGGTGAGCTTTGACAGGGCGAGAGAGAGTCATGGACATATACACACTAACAAACATAGTAAGGTAGATAGCTAGGGGGAAGCAGCCGCAAGGCACAGGGATATTAGCTCGGTGCTTTGTGACAGCCTGGAGGGGTGGGATAGGGAGAGTGGGAGGGAGGGAGACGCAAGAGGGAAGACATATGGGAACATATGTATATGTATAACTGATTCACTTTGTTATAAAGCAGAAACTAACACACCATTGTGAAGCAATTATACCCCAATAAAGATGTTTAAAAAAAAAAAAAAAAGAGTGAGGTAAGTGAATCCAGTTAATGTGAGAAATTTCCATGACATATTGTTTAAGAAAAACAAGATGTAGAGCAGTTATATAATATGAAATAACACAAAAAGTAGCCTCCCCCAAATCCTTATATCTATAGTAAAAATACTTATTTGAAAATGTATATATATAAGCATTTATTTTTTAGTTACACATGTAAACTTTAAAAACGATACATACTAGTTTGTTAAACTAGTTGGGGGTGTGGGAATGGAAGGGAGGAGGTTAGTGAAACAGGAAAAAGGGGTCCTCATTTAAAAAACCACATGTAGGGCTTACCTGGTGGTGCAGTGGTTGAGAGTCCGCCTGCCGATGCAGGGGACCCGGATTCATGCCCTGGTCCGGGAGGATCCCACGTGCCGTGGAGCGGCTGGGCCCGTGAGCCATGGCCGCTGAGCCTGCGCGTCCGGAGCCTGTGCTCCGCGGCGGGAGGGGCCGCGGCAGTGAGATGCCCGCGTACCACAAAAAACAAACAAACAAACAAACAAAAAAACATATGTATAACATAATGTTATTATTCCATTCAGGTAAAACCATACAAATATGAGTACGTGCCTATGACAGATGAAAGGAGGACAATCACCAACCTGCTGGGATATGGGATTTCAGGTAGGGTTTTACTTTCTTCCTCACACTTTTCTTGTTTTAAATTTTACAGTAAACACAGATTAATTATATAATCAGAAAAACATTAAAGCAATAAACATCAAAAAAAAAAAATGAAGAGGCTGTTTGTCATATTGGTTAAGAGTACATACTCTGGAGCCAGACAACTGCGTTCAAATCTTGGCTCTGTCACTTATGATTGCATGATCTTGGGCAGGTTATTTCATTTCTTTGAGCTTCAGTTTCCTCATCTGTAAAATGGAGATAATGATAGTATAGTACCTGATTCACTGGGCTAGGAAAATTAAATGGGAAATATAGGGCAAGCTTTCAGAATGGTACCTGGCACATAGTAAATGCTATATAGAGTTTGGCTATTATCATTTCTTTATAACTGATTATAGTAATAGAAAAATAGCTGAGATGTTAGGTGCTACAACCTTTAGTTAGGCAGGGAGAGGAGATATGCTTCACTGTCATCATGGCTGGGTGACCATTTACACACAGCCACTCCACTCCTGCAGCTAAGGCAGCTTCTGCTTCTAGGAAGAAAGGAAAAAATAGGAGAGAGGAAGGAAAAAAGGAGGGAGAGAGAGAGGAAGGAAGAGGAGAACAAAGACAAAGAAAGAAGAAAAAGGAAAGAGAAAAAATAGCCCCAGAGGTTCCACTTGGATGCTGGTGGGACAGGGTGGGCCTGGCAAACTTTGCCTTCTTCCCAGGTGTTCATCCTGGCCTTAAGGGTTCTCTTCCCAGCTTCCTGGTCACTTCACTTTTTCAAGAAGCATGCAAGTTCGTGTTGGTGATCTATTTTTTTCTTAATTGAGATGCAACTGTTAGTATAGTACATTTTGCTGACGTTTGTGTCACACTTCCTAGATACTGATAAAAAATACTTTCAATTAGTTATAAATGAGAAGGTATACACAACAATTCTGAAACTGTGTCTTCATCAGAGTTTGCTTCCAAGTATGATACATGTGGCTTTAGGGCCAATTCTTATTAATTGTGCGATGCAGTGTGCTGACACCCATGACCCATTTCCCCGTATCCAGTCACAAAAATACTTCTAATTAGCCATAAATGAGACTGTACACACAACATTTCCAACAGCCACTCTGTTCCTATCAAAGTTCACATCAGAGAAAACTTAAACTGTTGCCACTGAGCTGCCTTGCTCCAATTCCAGCAACTCCTATTTCAGAAATGCTTGGAAAAGGGAATCTTTAGATCTTACTGGGTAAACAGATCTGAGGTAGGTTTATTTCAGCCCAAGTTCTTTATTTGAGATACGTGTGCTCCTGAACCTGACTAAAATGCATACCATAGCCATTTCAAAGGCAGTGATAAAGTTACTTGGTTAAATATTTTGGCTAGATTTCCTGTTTCCAGAAGCCTGGGCTTTGTATTATGTGGCTTCTGCGTTTGCATGTGGCAACTGGCAGTATTGAATGACACCACATCTGCCAACCTCCATAAGAACCATGCCCCACAGGGAAGGCCCCAGGCACCTATTCACTGCTGTGCGCCACACAGATGGAGCACTCCAAACATCAATAACTGCCTTCAAATTCCTGGACCTTGAACTTTCTTTAGGAATCCAGGCTATAAGCCTCTTAAGATGATCACAGACCATCAAATACCTCCCACAGTTCAAAGTGTGGAGCCTATAAAATCACTTTATAGTTATAATTCAGATATTCTCCAAACTCAAGGCTGTGAAGCATTCTGATCTGCTCTTAGATTTCTGTATAAACTCTCCATCGTTTTATAACAGGCTTTGTCTTCTGTTGCTCTGTGCAAATAGCAATCCTTTACAAGTCATAAAGCCATGATTCATGCATGCATGGTACGTTGCAGTGAAAGGGGAACTTTATGTAAGGGGAGAGAAAACAGTTCTGTTTAAACTTTGCTTACTTTCGCTACCGTTAAAAACTCATTAAATAGGATTCTGCCTTTTACTTGCCGAAGTGTTTAAAACCCTTTTTAATGAAAAATTCTAATCCTATATAATCACACCATAAGTACTTTCTTTCTGTTCAAAGAGGAAACAGTGTTAAATTTTAATGCATACCTCTGGCAGGCTATAATAAAAGTGTTCAGTCAGTTTTAAATCCGATTAGTGTAACTGTTACAGATTAGAGAAAAATCCCAAGTGATTGGAGCAAGTCCCCAACTCAAGGGAACTAATTTAGGGCCTGGGCCTGATCATGCCAGATTCCAAGGGAACATCAAGACCTGTATTCAGTTTGCCCAGAATTTGTTTAGTAGCTAATAAAATAAGGTCCTGTACCAGGTATTGCGGGGATATAAAGACAAGCTTTCAAATAGGAGGCAGATGGGACAGAATGCAACCCCTTGTTTGTTACCCAAGTGACACTTCTTGTACCCTGACTTATGTTTTCTCATGAAGATATTTACCTCAGTGCTTCTTAATGGGTGGGTTCGGTTGTGTAAAGCAGGAATATCAAAAATATCTGAAAATAAATGCATATGTATATTTAAATGTTTATATCTATGAGTGCCCTCCCACCTACCTCACTTTGCCCCCCTCCATAGTCTAATACCTGTAGAGGAGAGAGTATTTATCTAAATCCTCTGATCGCATGCCAAAATCTATGAAGGCACCTGCAATGAGCAATCAAAAATATTACCTCTGCAATTCTAATTCCCATGTCATCCGAGGTGAGAACCATTAAGTTGGCTGGACTCAAAATCAAGTGACTTGACATTGGGTCCCAGCTTTGCTGCTTACTAGTTGTGTGATCCTTACCCTCTGTGAGACCCAATTTTATCATCTATAAATTAAAAATCATTGTATCTGCCTTTCCTACATTTTAGGATTATTGTAAGGATCAGATTGATAAATCTGCAAAGTCTTATATGATGGTATGGTGTTAACACATCTGGATTAGAAGCACTTTGAAAGCAGTACTGTTCATCTTGCTTTTATATACATATCCTCTTTTATATACATATCCTCTTTTATATACATGTCCTCTTTTATATACATGTCCTCTTTTATATACATATCCTCTTTTATATACATATCCTAAGGGACTGCACATAGTGATATTTAATAATAGATGTCGATTCACATATGGATCCCTTAGAACCTTGGGAAAATAACAGCATATCCAACTAAATTGTCAGAGAGTTATTATTCACCGACTGTCTTCTTTCATGGTCTCCGTTTTGTACCTCCAAACCAAGATGCTCACCTGTACCGCTTCAAAGTCAAGAAAATACAACTCTGCCTTAGATAAATTAATGTTACTCAAGAATAGAGAATACTTTTCACCTTTCAAAAAACATCTAATGAGTGATAAGAAAAAAATTAATTTCTTCATTAAAAAAGGACCAGGAAAGGGAAATGAAAGCCAAACACAAAGCCGCCACAGTAAGAGAAGGGACAGCAAAACAATAAAAACAAGGATTCATGAATGCAGGAAGAAATTAAAACAAACCTGCAGGCCCTCTTAAATACAGCAGTCAGTCAGCTCCATACATGCATCCCATATTTGAATTTTTATTTTACACTAAGTATTTTTGTATCTGCTCTGCCTAAATTTGGCCTCTTACCAAAGCCTAATGACTCTACTTTACGTTAAGCTTTTCGAAGGATCTAAACTTAAAACTAGAAAAAAAAAAGAAAACTGTTAATTTATCTTGCAGGAAAAGGTGTTATAATTTGAATGAAAAACAGCAAGCAGACAGATTAAAAGGAGCTGGCACAAAGCTCGGGCAATAAGTAACAATTTTTTGTACCTGCAGGCTGAGAAGTTGTCTCCAGTGTCGTACGATGTTATTACCATCGCCTGTTTTCACTTGAACATTAGGTTCAAGCATAATTGTGTGAAGATTTGAATGTTCTCCACAGATTTACTATTTTAATAAGCTCATAATGTTAAAACGCTACATGTGTTGACAGTGGTACTTACACCGTTTTAAGCAAACAGATCAAATCATTTTCTTTAAAACCCTAAGCAGCCTAATATGACCTTTCTACAGGCCCGGTCAGTTCTGAAACGGTCCCTTATAATAGTCTTCTCTCTGACCTTTCTGTCTTTTATTCCATCCATCAACAAAGGTACTGTCCTCACATACCTTATGACCTTATTATTCCAGAAACTGCCCTTGTTGTAGTGAAGGCTGTGGAGCAGAGTGGGGCTACTATGAGCTATATTCATGAATATTCATGGTAACCAAAAATATGCTCATGTACCAAAAAGCATGGGTCATATCTAGTTCATAAATCTATTTTATGAAGTAGAATTCAGGGCTGGGTAGGATGTGGTCTGTATTAAAATAGCAGGAGATATTAAATCCATGCACAAGCAGGAGGGCGAATCATTGGTATAGGTGATGCTAAGGTCAGAGGCACTTGAAGGTTGACATTGGGTTCAACATGGAAATAAAAAGAGGGTAGTGTCTCCAATTTTAGCAGGTCCTTTTGGGCCTCTTCTTTATTTTAAGAAATAATTGAATACAATTTTTTTAATTCTGGGTCCATTGTAAAAAAAATTCAAAAATACACACAAGCATGAGAGAAAAAAATATCAGTGATTATATCTCTCTGAAATGATTTTGGTATTGATTTTAGATCTCATTATTCCAGGCTGCTTCTGTGCGTGTTTGAATGAGTTAATCTGGCACACACTGATTTTTAAGTTTCTTTCTTTCACTTAGTGTCTTGTTAACATCTTTCCCTGTGTTCACATATTCTTCAGCTACAAGAACCCTTTAATAGCTGTATAATATTCCATTGAGAAACACTGTGTTGCCCATGGTTGGCCATTTAGGTTGTCCCCACAGCCCAATTATGATGTTGAGAATTTATAGCAAATTCTTTTTGAATACCTAAGCCTGACTATCTGGACTCCTCACAAGACATTTTGCAACTCTTAAAACCTCTGACTTTTGTGAATTTCGCAACTCAGACTCTTCTATTCCAGTTAATTTTTTTTTATGGAAAGACAAATTAATTTAGTTTCCCAAGGTAAACAACTCAAAAATGGCAGAGCCAAGATTGGGACCTGGACAGGAAGGTCCTATATCTTTACCACTATATATTATCCACTCCCCCCGACAAAAAAGCAGTGAAACAAAAGACTATCATCTGTCCCCCTTACCTAATTTTTCCCAGATCTCTGGAGCTATTGTACTTTTTTTTTCTTCCAAGTTTTTCATGGAAGATGACATTAGCAAGGACTACAAAATTCCACGAGTCTATCCAAAATTATGACAATTCCCATCACATTGTACATAAATCCACCAATATATAACTCAAAAAAAAAACTAGTTGGAGATATAAGTCAGTGGAAGGGTTTTTATTTGTAAGATAAACTTGCATTTGCACTAGTTTATATTTAAAAGGTGTAAAAGCTTCATAAACTTCAATTCATCAACCATTACTTGACATACCAGTTTATTGAGATAGTAAGTGTGGCAGACTGTCAGCAAAGATGGCCCTGGTAATCCCTCCCATCTCTTGCAATGTGACTTTGCTATGTTTCTCCTCAAGAGGTGGAGTTTATTTTTTTTCCCCTCAAATCTAGATTTGGCCATATGACTTTCTTTGGCCAATGAGATATTCAAAAATATGATATAAGCAGAGACTTGAAAAGTGCTTGCACATTAGGGCTTACCCTCTCTTGCTGTTGGAAATCTCAAGATCACCCTACAAAGAAGCCCAAGCTGGCCTGCTGCAAAGACTACAGGAAGGAGAAATGAGGCATCTTTGACTGACAGCCTGCTGAACTTCCATTTAATTTTAAGGCTATATTACACACACACACACACACACACACACACACACACACACCCCTTTTACCTCAAAATAAAACCCCTCAAAATAATTGCATCTACATCAATTAACATTTTACTTCTATAATTCTATAATGTGCACTTCATGTAATTTGTTCCTGCAACATCATCCTTACAATAAAGATATGACATAATATACACACTTAAGAAACACTGCACGATAACTTCCGCTTAATCCAAAGACAATTCTCATTTATTGATTGACTCATTCAACAGATATTTATTGAGTACCTGCTGTATAACTTGCACTATGCCATATGCCATGGCAGAAATATTTAAGCATCCACACTGGGTATGTCTTTATTTCAAAGCCAAAGCCACCAGGGAATGTTTATGTTTTTCCTGCATTTTCCTCAAATATCAGAAGCAGCACTTAATTTATGTTATATAAAGATGTAACTCTACTTTTGAGTGGCATGTGGACCTTTTTCAGCTTGTTGACCAATTAATTAATAACAAGAAATTCTAACAAATCTCTCTTGACAGAAGTATAGTCTGTAGCAATCTGGGCCAAATCTCAAGGATTTTCAGCAGTTCTGTATTTCTTTGGGCCCTTAGATAACAGCTAATAGATATCAGTTAGGCCAAGAGGCTCACCTTGATAAATGAGATGGGCAAATGAGCAGTTACATTAACAAACTTTAAGGGTCTCACCACCTCCGCATGAGGTTCTAGGACGTGTCCATCATGATCATCCAGTACCTCTCTTGCATATCCTCATGCTAAACTCTGTTCCTTTATCCCATCATTTCACTTTTTAATATATCTACCTTCACCTTCTCAGTTCTTCATTGATTCAGCTCTAAACCTAAGATTCTACCCATCCTATCTCCCAGCCTTCAAACACCCTTCCAAACTCCCATTAGACTAAACAATGGCCCTCTCCCAGCAAATGCTTCAAAGAACTCAAAGCTGGCCACCTTCTCAAAATCATTCCTGACTGATTAGAATGAAAAGCAGCTTTCCAAAGCGTTCCATCTCAACAGCATGCCATTCCCCATGGAAAGTGTATTTGGATATAGATAGTGTTGTTACATATGTATGAGAATATGTTTTACTTATTCACCTGCCTTTTTTCAGCCTGGTTGTGAGCCCCTAAAGACTGAGAACATGTTTTTTCTCCACTCTATAATGATCCCACCCCCACAGAGTCACACTGCTAAATGTTAGTGCCACCCTTCTTCAAGGCAGCTATCAGTAATTACATTTTAACTGGCTAGGTCTAAATACAGATTTTTTTAGAGTGGGAGGCAACATTAGAGGTTACCTAGTCCATCACCTTCTGTTTTTAAAGCTCACATTTATTTGATGTTTACTACATGCTAGTGAATTATCTCACGTGATCCTCATGAAAACTCATAGGGTAGGAACTCCAAATATCCCTATTTTTGTGTGCATACCAAAACCCTCCTTATGCCTTTCCACAGTAAAGTATACATAAATGAATGAATTAATAATAGCTGAACCTAGGATCAGTACTAGAGTAGGACAGGAGAGGCACCTGGGGAACAAGATTCCTCAGAATGGGAGAAGATATTTGCAAACAAAGCAACTGACAAAGGATTAATCTCCAAAATGTACAAACAGCTCATGCAGCTCAATATCAAAAAAGACAAACAACCCAATCCAAAAATGGGCAGAAGAACTAAATAGACATTTCTCCAAAGAAGATATACAGATTGCCAACAAACACATGAAAGGATACTCAGCATCACTAATCATTAGAGAAATGCAAATCAAAACCACAATGAGGTGTCACCTCACACCAGTCAGAATGGCCACCATCAAAAAATCTACAAACAATATATGCTGGAGAGGGTGTGGAGAAAAGGGAACCCTCTTGCACTGTAGGTGGGAATGTAAATTGATACAGCCACTATGGAGAACTGTATGGAGGTTCCTTAAAAAACTAAAAATAGAACTACCATATGACCCAGCAATCCCACTACTGGGCATATACCCTGAGAAAACCATAATTCAAAAAGAGTCATGTACCAAAATGTTCATTGCAGCACTATTTACAATAGCCAGGACATGGAAGCAACCTAAGTGTCCATCGACAGATGAATGGATAAAGAAGATGTGGCACATATAAACAATGGAATATTACTCAGCCATAAAAAGAAACGAAATTGAGTTATTTGGGGTGAGGTGAATGGACCTAGAGTCTGTCATACAGTGTGAAGTAAGTCAGAGAGAGAAAAACAAATACCATATGCTAACATATACATATGGAATCTAAAAAAAAAAAAAAAAGTGGTTCTGATGAACCTAGGGGCAGGAGAGGAATAAAGACACAAACGTAGAGAATGGACTTGAGGACACGGGGAAGGGGAAGTGTAAGCTGGCACAAAGTGAGAGAGTAGTATTGACATATATACACTACCAAATGTAAAATAGATAGCTAGTGGGAAGTAGCTGCATAGGGAGATCAGCTCGGTGCTTTGTGACCACCTAAAGGGGTGGGATAGGGAGGGTGGGAGGGAAATGCAAGAAGGAGGGGATATGGGGATATATGTATATATATGGGGGTATGGGGATATACAGCTGGATATGGGGATATACAGCTGATTCACTTTGTTATATAGCAGAAACTAACATAACATTGTAAAGCAACTATACTCCAATAAAGATGTTAAAAAAAAAAAAAAGAAGACACTCTCAGGGTTTTGTAAGCACCTCCTTAAATTTCACACTGTAGGTGCCTCTCTGGCCTCACCCTAGTCTCAGCCCTAGCCCAAACCTTATTGCACGTTAATTTCTGCGCTAAATATATTGACATATTTAATACAACAGTCCTATGAGATAGGACTGAAATTGACTTCAGTCCTAAGAGTACATCCGTGAAGTTCATAGACAAATGTGTCAAAATTCAAAAGTTGGATTAATCATTTAAAATATCAGCCATTTTACTTGAATGCATTTATGTATGTTTCGTGTCTTCTTCCTGGAATAACAGTGTCTAAAGACAATGCTTTTTAAGATTAGCCTTATGCCACATCTAGCCCCACACATCAATCCAGGCAGTAAGTAAATAGAACACTATAAAATGTTGGGAAATATAAATATCTTTACTTTTCATATTTACTTTTTATACTTTTATTTTTTAACTCATTTCACTATTTCGGGAAATAAAAACATGAACCAGTACAGTGAAATGGAACAATCTAGCTAGATATTGGAGCTAGACAGGACTGATTTTGAACACTACTCCTGCATGGACTTTAGAAATCAGTTACCTGCTTTAATCTAAGTGATCTCATTTTGTAAATTTTTATGAGGATTAGGCATACTGTATGTAGTGACAGCATTTGTCACACACTCAATGTGTAATAACTTTTATGGTTTTATCATGTATATTTTTGGAACAGAATCATAGTGTAGAAACTATGACAACTTGATATATCATCACAAATCTAGTGTAAAATGTGACCAATTTAGACAAATCGAGTACTGAAGAGTCATATATCAGTCAGGATAGGCTAAATTATGTTAAAGTAACAAATGAAAACCCCAGCTTGCAGGAGCTCAGCTTCAGCTACTCAGGGATTGGGGCTGACAGAGATGCTACCTTCTAATATCTGCTCCTTCTGGAACATGCAGACTCCTCTGTCACCAGCAGAGTAAGAGGGTCCTGGAGCGTCTCACATTGCTAAGTACGTACTGGTAAAGGAAATGATATACACCACTGCCACCTACAACCAATTGCAAAAACTAGTCAACAAGGTCCCATCTAACTGCAAGGTGGTAGAGAACTGTAATCCTCCCATTTACTTGGATATCTCCCAATCAGACATTGCAAGCACTAAAAGCTTCTACCATAAGACATGTCTCTTTGTCTAGAAGACCATCACAAAGTCTTTAAATTCTGCAAACAACTGGATGGCTGTTTCCCCAAGTTGTTTTTATTCTCGTGGTTAAAGAAGCCATAGAACTAAGTTTGTAATTAATTTTAAAAAAATTTTTAAGAAATACATTTTATCCTCATTTTGACTTAGCACAGGCTGATCTGGTATTTGGTCAGTTTGGGTGTGAGGAAAAGAATTACATATAATCATCACTGGAGCTGCCCGGAGTATGCCAAAATGTCATCCAGAGAGGAACTTTGCATAACAAAGTGTTAAGTGAAATACTACCAGGCAAAATAAGGTAATGCTCTTTTGCTGTCTAGCACCACGTAAGATGCTAACTGAAAAAGTAAATAAAAACACTCAGCGTGCATTTAGCTTTCATAATTTACCTTCTGCAAGGTTGATTTAGAGTATGCAGAATATGCCACATTATTTAGGCTGTAAAAAGGAGCTGCTTTATACTACCTGCCATGTACAATTATAATAATCTGTCAGACAAATATAATTACAGAGTGTGATGTCTGTTTGAGTGTGAAGGCTTTGATTGTGTGGTATTGTCTGCTCTACACAGTGGCACAGCATAAACAATTGTACTCTGTGGTAACTCTCAGCCAGGACTAATGCTCCACATGAGGAACGCCCCATCAAACAGCACAGATGGTTGGGTTTGGGTTTAAGACTGTTGGCTTTGTTTGTTTGGTTTTTTCCCCCAGGGATTTTTCCAGGGCAAACTTGACCACAATAAGCCTTCTGCAATACAATGTGGTAGGTCTCTAAGGTATTAATAAATCATAAAAGGGAATGATAATGGGAGACTAAGGCAGTATATGGTCAGTTAACAAGTACCAACCATTTTTTTTTAACACCTTTATTGGGGTATAATTGTTTTACAATGGTGTGTTAGTTTCTGCTTTATAACAAAGTGAATCAGTTATACATATACATATGTTCCCATATCTCTTCCTTCTTGCATCTCCCTCCCTTCCACCCTCCCTATCCCACCCCTCCAGGCGGTCACAAAGCACGGAGCTGATCTCCCTGTGCTATGCGGCTGCTTCCCACTAGCTATCTACCTTACGTTTGCTAGTGTATATATGTCCATGCCTCTCTCTCACTTTGTCACAGCTCACCCTTCCCCCTCCCCATATCCTCAAGTCTGTTCTCCAGTAGGTCTGTGTCTTTATTCCTGTCTTACCCCTATGTTCTTCATGACATTTTTTTTCTTAAATTCCATAAATATGTGTTAGCATACGGTATTTGTCTTTCTCTTTCTGACTTACTTCACTCTGTATGACAGACTCTGGATCTATCCACCTCATTACAAATAGCTCAATTTCATTTCTTTTTATGGCTGAGTAATATTCCATTGTATCTATGTGCCACATCTTCTTTATCCATTCATCCGATGATGGGCACTTAGGTTGTTTCCATCTCCGGGCTATTGTAAATAGAGCTGCAATGAACATTTTGAGTACCAACCATTTTAATGATGAAAAGTAGATTGAGAAAGGAATGCATGGATCACTTTGATGATTAACAAATAATTAGGTGACATGCCATGGGTTTAAAAGTTAAAGTAGTTATTTGTAGAGTAAGTTGTGATTGTAATTTATTACCAGACTGTCGCACCAGCTGATAAAATGGAAAAGGTAACCATCATTAGAGCCTTTTGTAATGGCATTTAGTTACATTGGTGGTATGTTTGATTTTGAATTAGTTAATGGTCTACTTGTCATACCTCTATACAAAGTTAGATCAGGCTATTTTAAATTTATTTTTCAACTGACGTTCTTCTGATCATTGTGACCTTCATACCCAGAGATTTTACTATGGGACTTCTCCACAGAGGACATCTTTTGCCCTTTGAAATGAGGCTTGCCTAGATGGGATTAAGAGGTGTCATTTACCAAATTCTGCTCTATTGCAATTCGTGTGGTAGAGAAGTTTAGTATCGTAATCCAAAACAGTGCACTTAAATAAATGGTCAGCCCAAAGGAACAATCTGGATCTGGCATCTTGTTTTCTTTTAAATTACAAATATATAACATTCTGATGATATCTGAATCAGCTCAGAAAGATCAAACAGCTTTGCACTAACAACATGAGTTTCTTTCATCTCTAGAAGAGCATTAATATTCTATCCCAGCCATATAAGAAAAGAATCCCAGACATTTGTTCTTATACTGCTGATACCTTCATGCCATAGATGGCAAAGAATTTTCTTGATGAATCCACTATTGAGAAGGAATATTATTTTCATAATGTTCTAATGTTTGAACCTTCCAATATAGGCTCCATGGAATATAACAAATCTACCATAAAATAATCACAGAATCATAAAGTCTTTGCAATTGAAAAGACTTCTGCCCAAATATTGGGTTGACCAAAAAGTTCCTTTGGGTTTTTCAATAAGATCTTATGGAACTTTTTGACCAGCCCAATAGAAATGATTATTTCATCCCTTGTACCTCACTGTACCCCATATAGTATTTTCTCATAGTTGTTGCAAGGATAGTAAGCCTACCTCTATTAAACTCTACTCCACTTTGCCTCCCTAATGCTTACAGTAGTACCTAGAATAGTATGAATAGCTGAATTGATAGATGGATACGAAGGAAAAATACTATATTATAGTGGTTATTTGGACTTCCCTGGAGGCACAGTGGTTAAGAATCCACCTGCCAATGCAGGGTAAATGGGTTCGGGCCCTGGTCCAGGAAGACCCCACATGCCACAGAGCAACTAAGCCCATGCTCCACAACTACTGAGCCTGCGCTCTAGAGCCCGCAAGCCACAACTACTGAGCCCATGTACCACAGCTACTGAAGCCGGTGCGCCTAGAGCCTGTGCTCTGCAACAAGAGGAGCCACCGCAATGAGAAGCCCACACACGGCAACGAAGAGTAGCCCCTGATCGCCGCAACTAGAGAAAGCCCGCGTGCAGCAACAAAGACCCATAAATAAATAAATAAATAAATTTATATTTAAAAATAATAATAATAATAGTGGATATTTGTTGGCCCCTTTCCAGCATCCATTTATTCCCTTCCTTTCTTTCCTTTCCTTTCCAACAGTCCTAATCTCTTTTTGAAGATTCAGGAGGTTCTAGAAAAGCTCTTACCATCTCCAACTCCAGGAGTAGAATATGTAATCTAGGTTAAACCAATCAGCACTTTGCATCCAACTAGCAAGTTTTTGTCTCTGCCTTGAGCACATGTCCCAACTAATTATTTCCATTCAGAATGAAGTTCAGGATTATTTCTGGGAAAGAAGAGACAAAGATGGCTTTTGCTGGGTGTAAATGTGGAAACATACAGTCCTGGAGCTGATGGCACCACCTCAGGACCAATAGGAGAGCAAGTTTTAGGATGGAGCCAACCTTAAGAAAACTATATGAGACAGAAAGAAACTGAAAGCCTCCCTCCTTGAACCAGTCTTATCTCTGGACTTTTCAGCTCCAAAAAAAGAAACAAAGAAGAAGAAAAGAAAATTCCCTTTCATGTCTGCTTGGGTCAGATTTTCTGTTTCCTATAACACAAAACATCCTGATACAATTGTAAATATCACCACGGAACAAATGTGAGTTGAACAAACACAGTGTACTTCAGAAATATTGGCAAGCGCTAATGCACACCATTCCACAGACAAACCACAAACTAAAAGTGATGACCACCCTAATTTCCACTTCCCGCTAAAAGGAACCTGTGTTTCCTAAAGAAATGGTTGATTCCAGGCCTTGTATAGGAAATATAAAAGTTGAGCCTGGAGGGACTTCCCTGGTGGCACAGTGGTGAAGAATCCACCTGCCAATGCAGGGGACACAGGTTCAAGCCCCAGTCCGGGAAGATCCCACATGCCACGGAGCAACTAAGCCCGTGCGCCACAACTACTGAGCCTGCGCTCTAGAGCCCACGAGCCACAACTACCGAAGCCCGTGTGCCTAGAGCCCGGGCACCACAACAAAGAGTAGCCCCCACTCACCGCAACTAGAGAAAGCCCACGCACAGCAATGAAGACCCAACGCAGCCATAAATAAATAAATAGATAGATAGATAGATAGATAGATAAATAAATAAAGTTGAGCCTGGGACATCCAGTTATGCCAAAAGGGACAGCTTGAGCATCAAAAATAATAATAATAATAATAGTAATAAGTGCTCTGGATTGAAATGAATCAAATATGTTAAAATCCATGCATTCATAATAGTGCTAGAGGAAACAAACCTCACTGATCTTAGAGAATATTAGGAGAGCACCTAAATAAAGAGAAACAATCAAGCATTTATTTTGCCTTTCTTGTGTGAACTGTGCCTCAGTGAGAAACAATCGTTGTTAAGGAAATGTTTCTCTCTATAGACATACTCCAGCAAATAAATGAAGAAAATCCCATGTTGCAAACCCTTAATGAAATAATGGATCTAGGAAATAAACATCAGTGGCTGCTAACATTCCCCAAAACAGAGATAACCATACATTACGTGCCTCTTGGTGGAAGTACGCCATACCACCTATGAAGTATTCTTGCCAAATAATCAAACCTGAATCGGATCAAGCCTCTTATCTAACTACTATTTCGTAGGAAATAAAAAAGAAATGCAATCAACAAAATCCAAAATGTGGGAAGCTCTATAGAGAAAATGACTCATTTTTGTAAACAAATCACAAGAAAAAAACAGAGATAACAAAGATTAAAAGATTCTTAAGAGACATAACCAAATGTAATGTGTGGACCTTGTTGAAATTCTTATTTGAACAAACCAACCATTAAAAAAAATGAGACAATCAGAGAAATTTGGAAGCTAACTGGATATTTGATGAGAGTAAGAAATTATTAATTTTATAGGTATGATAAGGGTACTATCATTATGGTTTTTTAAAGATTCTTCATCTTTTAGAGATTCATACAGAAGTAGATATGGATGCCAAGATATGTTGCGTTTAATACAGTAGTGATGGGGGGAGAGGGGAGGTGAAGATGCAACACGATTGACTCTGAGTTCGTTGTTGAAGCTGAGTGATGAGTATATGAGGCTTTGTTACAGTATTCTTTCTACTCTTGAGTAATGTTTAGGATTTTCCACAATAAATAATTTTTAAAGTATGTAATTTCATCATCATTCAAAATCATACACATACATGCCAGCCTTCCTTGCTCTCATATTAACAGGCTATCATTCTTCAATCATGTTGTAATTTCTCCACATTTTAATTCACCCACAGTCACCAATATCTGCATACCTTCTTCCCAGACAATGGGCATTATCCCACACATGCACACTCTTCCTCATGGAGGTGTCACAGCAAATCCATCCTTCTCCCAGCCCACACACAAAGATTTCATTTTTATAGGTATGGTTTTCTTCCATCCATTGCATTACACCTCTCTTCTTCTTCCCCAGCACTGTTTATTCCAATTCCCATATCCCTCTTTAGAAACAAACCATTCCCCGTAATTCATGCATAGACACATAGCCAGTGCTAGGTTGAAAAGTCCCAACATCCACCTTTCTGTGGGCCTCTACACATAATCTGGCTCAGTCTAAACCTCTTAAGTGAAATGCTCTCCTGGAAATAAAACCTCCTTTCTATGTTCTTCTATTTTATTTCAAACTCAATACAAAGCAGTGGTCCCCAAAGAAGAGTTATGCTGGAGTTAGGTTCACACAATTTCCCTGAAATGTAATACGAGATTTAAACACAGATGATATGACTGGTTAATAAATGTCACCATTGAGTGGCTTTGTTCACCTAATAATATCATTCAGATCATTATAAACAAATTGAAGGGGTTCTTATGTGAAACAAACACGGCAGGACTTATTCCTGCGTAACACAAGACGGAGGCAGGGCAGCCAATCCTAACGGCCTGCGAGAAGGGGCAAGGCTGGCGTGCAGCTTTGTGGTATCCCGGGAGGATTTTATTTCCAAATATAAAATTCATGCCATGCTCACAGGCAGAACCTTAGAATAGTTATAATGATCTAATGGCAGCATTACTATGAAAGGCTGCTACTAATACTTTGAACTACTGCCGTTCTATACAGATCCAAGGATATGATTTCAAAGCTCATGTGGAATGAAGACTGCCCCAACTGAAAGCAATCCACCTGAGTGAAAAGGAGAGGAAAGAAAAGAACAGGGCAGAATGCAACTGAAGCCCCCAATTTGGGATTTCTAGGATGAGGAAGTCGGTGTTAGTTCTTTGACTGTGGGGTTTCTTTTATTACTGTTGTACTTTGGGGAAGGAGTGGCAAAGAAAGAGAAAATGTCTCTAAATTAGAAGGCATCGCCTGCCTCTGACTTTCTGAATTACCTCTAACTTAAAGATTATAATGTGTTTATTTCCCTCTTCTGAGAAGAGAGATAGTAATTGCCTCCCTCACCCTCACACTCTCCTCCCTCTGCTATCGAGGGGACAAGAGCTCATTGATGACAACTCCCTTGTATTCAGTCTTGCTTCAACACTAATGGCAAAAAGAAAAGAAAAGAAAGAGCATATCAACTGCAAAAGAGTTGGGAACCCCTACAAGTCCAACCTAATAAACATCCAAGGCCTGTTGGGCCTGTCACTTGACATTTAGACAGAAATGGCTATTGTTCTATTCCTAGAAATCAAAGGAAACATCAGAACCTTTGCAAACAAGAAAACTGCATAACATTTCAAATACCAGTTGAGTGCCTGTATTTATAGGTAACGTTCACTGTTTTCAAAGTTAACCCTGCAGTTCTTTTGGAAAGAGGTTCTGACAGATCTAACAGGACCGGAAAAAAACCACAAACATATATCATATATATATGTATGTAATTTTTAAGTGATGCTGAAATTTCCTTTTCTTCTTTGAATGATTTACAGTTGGAATTAATAATTTTAGTACTATTTCTCATATATACTGCCAAATTTGGTAACACCTATTCAAAGTGCATTGTAACATGTGTTTAAGATACATTGAGCTCTTTGGAGAAAAGGTGCTATAGAAACCTAATAAATAATAAGTAGATGATTGACAAAGGATAATATTAAGAACTCATTTTTGAAACTTTATAAAAATACATGCATTCGAGTTCATTCTCAGCTAGGCCGTCTCCTTGGCAGGTGGTATGTAGGGATCCCATAAGCCACAGATTTTAAGATTCTGGAGTATATGAAGAAAAAGATCATGGCCTGCAGAAACTCATTCTGAGATTGGAATAGTTCTCAGCAAGAATTCAAGCAGGAATCCCAATTCTGGCCTTGAAAATGCATTCACTTATGCTATTTGGAATGTGAAAGAAATTGAAAATATATAAAAAGTAGAGTTGTAAAGGGCAGCTGGATTCAACCACATGGCCAAATTTGAATCAGCAAACTGACATTCTCTGAGATAACACACATTATGTCCTTTAAAATTAAAAAAGGAAAACAAGAGCCAAGTATCATTACTCATTTGTTATTTCGTGAGCTGGTTCAACTCAAGAGTGCATAATTTTTCTGGTTATAATGCAAACTAAGGGAGAATGAGAGCCAGATATAAACAATTTCCTCCTTCTGGAGTAAAATGTAGAGCTACCCAGGGATTCGATGTGATTATGAAAAGGGATCAGATGCTTTGATTCTTGGCTACTACGGGACCTGGCTTGACAACCTATAGGTTGATCATCAGAGAAGTAAAGATGAGTGTAAGAGACTTAAAAGACAGAAATAAAGTGCTTTGTAAGTAAGCAAAAGTGGGGGCACGCTTATCATAAGCAAAGTAAGCTGATGAGGGTGCAGAAAAAAGTTTCTCCGGAAAACCAGTGTACTATCATTTAAACTAAAGCATGACATTTGAACCTTCACGTAGAAGCATGAGTTTCTAATGCATTAGGCTTTCAGGTTATATATTAGACAAGTTCATACCCTCCTTTTTTATTTTTCTTTGGTGATTTTGTTGATTATTATGTGCTACCAGTATATACACATAGCATTTCTAGCAATTGATTAACATGTGTATTTTGCAGAGATGTTTTATGTAAACCAACTAAATAACATCCTTCATATGTGACTTCCAAATTTAAGACAAATCTAGAAGTGTTGTTTATGTTAATGTTATTTGGTATATCGAAGTTGCCCTGATCATTTAATTTCCTTGTTTGCTAGGGTTAGAAACATTTTATATACTACCACACTGTGGATGACTTGATCCTGCAATATATTCTTATTCTAGAAGTATAATATATATTCCTCCCTAATGGTAAGAGAGAGAGGCAGCCATCTTGAGACCATGAGCAAACAAGTTTGCGAACTAAGCCAGTGTACAAAGGACAGGGGGAGGGGGCAGAGAGAAGGAAAGAACCTGAATTATCATTGGCATTGCTGTGCTATAAACCAACCCAAGAATTGTCCCCTACCCCTGAACCTTCTCTTATGTGAGATCATTAAAACGTTTTGTTGTGGAGGCTAATTTTTAATTAGGTATTCTATTTTTTGCAGTAGAAAGCATCAGAACTGATACACTAGGATTTGCAGTTTCAAAACCCTAATCTCTGAAAGACTCAGAGCATAAAGTTTATGCCAACAGATTTGGAAGCAAAGGTCAAAGTCAGTTTGATCTAAAAACTGATCCCTTGGGGTAGTGAAAGAGAGAGAGCAAGAAAGTAAGAAAACTAAGACATTGATGTTTCCTGAGAAGAGGTCCCACTCTTCTGCTCAACCACTGGCTTAATCTCAGGGAGGAGAGGGAACAAGAGAAATTCCAGTTAAATGGTTCCTGAGAAGAGATAGAAGTAGTCCGGAGAAAGCCAAGTCAGAGTAGCCTGGGGTCTGGGTCAGGAGGGTATAACCATTTGAATGCACAGTAAATAGAGACCAGGCAGGAATGAGGAGTCTTAGCGATGCAGCCTGGGCAACTTGAGACCAAACATATCCCATGTCTCCCCTCCCCACCAGCATCAGTAGTTCATAACCTGCTTTGAATCTACACACAGCCTTTCGGGGGGGGTGGGGTAGGGGGAGGGCACAGTGGAGTAAGAAACCTGATAGATTAAGTTTAGTTTCTGACAAAGCGAGAGCTAAAAATTGAAATTTTAGAAAAATAAGAGTGTCTAGACCTAAGATTATATTTTGACAGTTATACTCACTAATTAATTAATTGCTGGTAATAATGATTTAATACAAGTTCCTACAGAAGTTCACAGTCTAATAGAGAAGATAGGTAAGCAGATAGTTAGCTGTGATATGGGAAATATTTGATAAATATTCAAGGTGACATAGCAGAGTGTGAGAGTAGGAGTAGGGAGTACAACTTCAGCTGAGTTTTGAAGGACAAAAAAACGTTTACCACAGATGTGGGGAAATGGTGAGTTCTGTTCTGGCCTGTTGCATCTAAGGAGTGATTTTGTTTGTCTCAGATCAGGGAAACTTGGACATGTCTATATGTTAAGGGGAGTGAGACAGTAGAGAAGCAGAGGATGAGAAGAATGGCTACCAATGATGGCCTGAGGGCCCTGAGGAGGCAGAAAGCAAGGGGACTCAGGTCGTGGGCTCAGAGTTTGGCCTTGGCAGAATTAAGGAAATTGAGGAGGCAAGCATGGGAAGAGTGCAAATACAAATTCAAACAGTGAGAGTTAAGTGAAGTTAAGAAACTTCATGCTTGATGGCCTCTATTTTATGTGGGGAGTAGAGTTAATGGTCTTTTTTTAAGGTAAGAGAGGCAGACCAGGGTTTTATGGAGGAGAGTCACATGGCCAGATTTGTATTTTAAAATACTTTCTCTGGTAGAGATTCAAGGATTGGTTTAAAGAGAGAAGATCAGAAAAGACTAGAAACTGGGAGACCCATTAAAAGATTACTGGAGTCATTCAGGGGGAAAATCATGAAGGCCTGAATTAAACAGTGACAAGAAGGGGGTAAAAGGAATGGTTTCCATAGGTATTTATAAGGCAAATCCTTCTAAGAAGTGGCTATTTAGATACCAGCAATAAGAGAGAGAGAGGAAAGGAAGATGATAATCCAGGACTGAACGTTTGGTTTATTAGAAACCTCAGCAGGAAGGAGAAGTTTATGGAAGAAGATAATGATCTTAACTTTGAACACATTGAAATATAAATAAACATTGATTCATAACATTATGGATTTAGACAGAAATTGATGCAGATGTAGAAAGCAATTGGATTTGTGGATCTGAATTCAGGAGAAAAGGTCTGCCTAGAGAGAGAAAGTGGGGAGAAATCGGCTCCTATAAGAAGAGTGGTTGAAACAATAGATGTATATGAGATCAACTATTACGGATGTATGAAGAAGAGATTTTTTTTGCTGCGTTTTTAATCCATTCCTGTAATTCACCAATTTGATAACCTTCACTATCTTCAGTGATTTTTAAATATCTGTCCTACATTTGCACTTTGAGTGAATATTATTTCCTCTCATTTGGTGTTCATAGTAGTCAGGGAAGCCCTGAAAAGTCCACACAGGCTATAGGAACTAAGATCCACTATAGTCATGTTCTGTTATCACGAATTCATTAGTTATAGTTGCACAGTGAAGGCTTTACAGGTGAATGACTTCTTAGAAGCAGAATGCATACTAAGAGTGAGAATCCCATTTTGTCAGTTCTGACATTAGTTATAAGCATATTAGATAAAGTTATGCAATTTCTTGCTATCAATTTTAATATTCTTATTATGAATAGAGTACATTGTTTTGGTTTACTCTTTAAAATTATCTTACATATACACATGAAATTACCAAAAATGCTTTTAACCCATTGTAATGCATATACTACAGTGCACAAAATGAATATATTTTCATTTTTTCCCTACAGAAGGGCAAAAGGTCTGTTTTTCTTGTATCTCATAAATGACCTTAGCACTGACCCAAATATAACCTACTAATTACACTCTGTGTACCTTCCAGGCCCTGATTAGTTGTATTTAGCATTTGTGTGAGACTGATTCTACCCTGGAAGCCTTCCATATAGCTTGTAATTCCCAGTGGAAAAAAAAATCGCTGTGACCTATACAGTTGGAGAAAAGAAAACACAGCTACACTTTTTCCAAAAGCAGAACAAAGCAATGAAATAACATACCTTTCACTAGGGACTTGGTGTTATCTGAAACCCTATAATCCACATCCCATTCTGCTTCTTCAGTAGGTTGGATGATTTCGGTGGGCAGGTCGGAGAACTAATCAATTTTGGAGCAGCATCTGCAAAAATAGATAATGTTCATCTAAAGGGCAACCTAGTCATAAAGCCCCACAGGGGTGAGTAAATAAACACACGGGCTTCGTATAAAGGGGTTCCCTTAGATGGATTGGCAATGCAATATTGTCATTGTGGCATTCTGTCAATGCCATCAAAAGAATTTATCAAGCACCAACATTAGGATGAACTATGTGATTAAACTGACATGGTTTCTGAACACCTAGAATTTATAATGTAATCTAACTTCTGTACCCATAATCGAACACTTAAGAACCCGAAACTCATTGGGTCCAAAACTAACCTTTTCTCCCAGATTTCTTTTTCTTCTGTGGCTCTTATGCTGGTAAAGGACTGAGGCATCCAAGATTCCTCTCTCTCCCTTAATCACCTGTAACCAATCCATCCAAGGCTTGTTGGTTCAATCTCCTAATTATGCCTGAACCATTCACTTCCTTTTCCTTCATCTCTATAGCCATCACACTATTTGCTAAGAATATTGCAACATCAGTTGCCCTGATCCCCTGCTCCAGTCTGTCCCCCATGCTGTCACTGGAGTGATCTAACTTCAGATCTCAGTATATCACTCATCTGCTCAAACATCCACAAATGTCTCTCAATCACCTGTCATGTTAAAAATCTCTACTTTTTCTTCCTTGATACTCCTACTCTTCTTTTAAACCTCAACTCAAATGTAACCTTTCTATAAAGGATTCAATCAACTATTCATTCACTCAACAAATATTTATTAAGCACACACTTCATGTTATGCATGGTGCTAATACTGGAAGTAGAGTGGTGATATAATCCTGGCCTCATAAAGTTTACAGTGGCAGGAAAAACAGTGAAATAACAATGACATGTGATGAATGTGAGGAACTAACTTGGGTACAGACAATAAGAAGAGAGAGCTCCAGGGACCCTAACATTTAAGGGTCTGGGTAGAGGAAGAAGGCTGTTCAGATGACTGGTCAAATAAGGTAAAAGAGAACGTGTTGCCTTGGAAAGCCAAAGGAAGAAAGTATTTTGAAAAGAAAAGACAAATATCATAAGATATCGCTTATATGTGGAATTTTTAAAAATGATACAAATGAACTTATTTACAAAATGGAAACAGACTCACAGACTTAGAAAACAAACTTAAGGTTACCAAAGGGGAAGGGTAGGGGAGATAAATTAGGAGTCTGGGATTAACATATACACACTACTATATATAAAATAGATAACCAACAAGGACCTACTGTATAGCACAGGGAACTATACTCAATATTCTGTAATAACCTAAATGGAAAAAGAATTTGAAAAAGAATAGATACATGTATAACTGAATCACTTTGCTGTACACCTGAAACTAATACAACATTGTAAATCAACTATAGTTAAAAAAAAAAAGTTTCCTCATTCAGTTACCTCCACTGTATGTATATTTTGCAGATAGTTCATTTTTAGAAGCTACCCCAGGAAATAATCATTGTTCAAAGGGGGCTTCATTGATACTAAGTTTAATTTAGGGTCACATGTATTAACATTTTTCAGCCTATTCTGACCAATTTCATTTAGAAATAAACTCTCCTTCTGTGCTGGTTAGGTCCTCTAGGATCAAGACAGAGTTTGAAATGCAAGAGATATGCCTGTGAAAAATAAAGGGGAGATAGTAGGCCCAGTTTGAATGTGCTTTGCAAAAGGTGGAGGACATGCCAATTATCCAGATCAGAGAATTTGGAGAGGGGGAGCCAGTGACGATATACAGGGGCCAAAGCCACCCCTTGGCAGCCATTGACTTAAGCACAAAGTGGTTGTTGAATTAATAGTAGCTCATTTGAAACTTAGTTGACCAACAGCAGAGTTAAGCATATGCAAGGTCACATGCAGTATCTTCTGTACCAGAAGCACTTTCTGAGCACTCTGAATTTAAAGAAGGCAGTCTTAGGCGCAGTCCATGGACAGAGCCAGGAACAGAGCCCAGAGATCTCACCCTCCAATCCGTGATCCTAACCCAGCGTATTCGCCCTCCTCCCCCTCCCTCTCCTCCAAAGCTTGATATGTGTTGAATACACTCAGTAGTTCTCAACATGTTTTTTTCCTTACAGTTCTTTATTAGCAACATTCATTTAGGTTTTGGACTCTTGTCAAATGCAATGTGAATGGAGACCAGATGCCTTTTCTGAACTCAACAGAGCAAGAGGAGAGTCACAGAGCCCATCTTGCCACAATCAGAACTAGGGCTTACAACAACACCCACTGTTGGTGACAGGCTGTGTGGAACAGGGCCAGTGCTGATCTAGCAGTATATGCCAGCTCAGTGAGTCAGAAAAATGTTTCAGATGTGCCAGGTTGTTCCGAAATCCCCATCAGTTCCTGGGCAGAATAATTGTTGTGTTCCCCAAGAGTAAGGAATGGAGATGAGAAGCAACAACATCCCGAGGATGGTGTGTTATTCACATCCCTTGCTGGCAGCAGAGCACCACTGCTTTTTAAAGGGTACCACAGACTTGCGTGAAGGACTGCAGAGGCTAGGGCGGCTGGCAGCAATTCAGAAACACAAGGATAAGGGAGAAGCAATTGTGGGAAGAAATTCAAAGCGGACAAAAGGATTAACAGCAAAAGGATGAGGGCGTAGGGGGATGGATGATTATCGTTTGTTGTGGGTTTAGCAACACTGACATGTTTTTATGAATATTTACAAGAACATTTGGAAGCTGTGTCTTTTGCCCACACAGCCTCCACCCCCAGCCCTCTTGGTAGGAACTGCACCGTATTTAATGAGGCTGGTGGTGGGAGGGGGAACCAGGTCCTCTTTGCCTCCAGGTTGCCGTCACCTTGCCTAGTTGCCAAGACTCCTGGGGTCAAATATAAGTGAAGGGAAGTTCAAACAAGAGAAGCCAGAGCTGGGTTTCTCTGCTTGTAATTTGAAGACTGGTGATTAAAGGGAATGAGAAATGAAAGAAATGGTTGTCAAAAGACGTGCAACGAATGAAGTGAGAGTCTCAGGAGAAAGATCCATTTTGATGCCAATGTTCTTGCCCTCTTCAGTAGAGTAAAGGAGTTTTTCAGCATCTTTCTCTAAGTTAAATGAATCATTAACAAAATCACATCAATTCTCAATTCTTATGAGTGGACTGACAGGTCAGCCTACTATCTGTCTGACTCCTCCTGTCTGGCCTTAGTTCTCTTCATTCTACCAGAGGAACCTTCTTTTCTCCTTGATTTCCTGAGTATATATCCCTTCAGCATTTCCTAGAAAGTATGTATTGAGGCAGAAGAGAGCAGTAGTCAAGAGTACAGCCTCTGAACAACAAGGATTTGCTATATAGCACAGGGAACTATGTTCAGTATCTTATAATAACCTATAATGGAAAAGAATCTGAAAATATGCATATATGTATGTATAGCCTAATCACTTTGCTGTACACCTGAAACTAACACAATATTGTAAATCAGCTATACTTCATTTAAAAGAAAAAAGAGTACAGCCTCTGGAAGTACACTGCCTACTTTCTAATCCAAGCCCTATCACTCTGGGAAAGTTGCCTAACCTCTTTAAATCACAGTTTCTTCATCTGTAAAAATGGAGCTGATGATAAATAAGAATCCGTGAAGCTAAACCAAGGAAAGCATTTGGCATGCAGTAAGGGATCAGTAAATGTTAGTATTATTATCACAAACCATCCTCAACTTTCACGTAGTAATGACTCGCAATGGTGTCTAGTTAATCAAGACACTTGACTACCAGCTACTGAGAAAGGACAGGAGGTTGCATGGGTAGGGATCTGTGGCAGTAGTAACCCTTGGGCTGATGCAAAGCAAACTTTCTGGTAGATCTGTGTCGTCTCTTCAGTCAGATGCCATGATTAGCCAAGTAGAAAAATCGCAATTACATTTTTTGTAATAGTTTTCTTGTTGTTCTTTTTCCTGGAGCTTATATTCACGTGATTTTTTTGTTTGTTTGCTTGATTTTCTATGTACATTTCTCTAATACGCTCCAAACTCTTTAAACAGATGTAAAATCCTTTAATCAACATTTTCCACATAATCAAGTGATGAAATTCTTTTTGTTTATTGAAGACACACCTGCTGGAACTTTCCATCCTCCTGCTTTGATCTGTACCAGAGGCTCTCAGCATTCATACGAAATTTCCTCTTAAGTGTCATCTGAGGGATCTTCTTCAGCTCTCTCTCACACATTGGCTCCCCTCTTTCCTGTATCCTAGATATTCCTCTGGTTTACTTTTCTCTTATACACCATTAGCTTCATGGGAAAGGGTACATAGAAAATAAGTTTTTGAGAATTTGCATACATAAAATTTTTTTTCCCTCTTTGCACTTAACTGATAGTTTGGTTAGGTGAATAATTCTGGGTTGAAATAGTATTTCCTCAGAATTTTTAATTCATTTCTCCATCATCTTCTACCTTCTGGTGTTGCTGCCCTGACGATATTACATATCTGATGATACTCCTCTCACTCCTGACCCTTTTCTACGATATGTTTTTTCTCATTAGAAGCACTTAAGATCTTTCCTTTATTCCTTGTGTCCTGAAATTTTAGGATGATGTCTTTCCATGTGAATCTTTTTGCTGTTGTTGTTCACTTTGCTGGACATTCAGAGGCAATTTCCCATCTTTAGACTTAAATTTGGAAAAACTTCCTTTTTTCTTGCTGTTTTAATTATTTTTCAAGATGTGAACATATTGGCATAGGCCTTACTTTTCTTGTCTTCTTTTCCTTTTCTTTTTTTGATTGAAGTATAGTTGACATAAATATTATATAAGTTACAAGTGTGTATTATAGTGATTCAGAATTTCTAAAGGTTATACTCCATTTATAGTTATTTTAAAATATTGGCTATATTTCCTGTGTTGTGCAATATATCATTGTAGCTTATTTTATACATAATTGTTTGTACCTCTTAATCCCCCCTACCCTTATATTACTCCCCCTTCCCTCTTCCCACTGGTCACCACTAGTTTGTTCTCTATATCTGTGAGTCTATTTCTTTTTTTATTATATTCACTAGTTTGTTGTATTTTTTAGATTCCACATGTAAGTGATATCATATAGTATTTGTCTTTCTCTGTCAGACTTATTTTACTTAGTGCAGTACCCTCCATGTTGTTGCAAATGGAAAAATTTCATTCTTTTTATGGCTGAGTAGTATTCCACTCTATATATGCCACATATTCTTTATCCATTCATCTGCTGATGGACACTTAGGTTGCTTCCATGTACTGGCTATTGTAAATAGTGCTGCTATAAACATTGGAGTACATATATCTTTTCAAATTGTAGTTTTGAAAAAGAAGAGGTGGTACATATGTACAATGGAATATTACTGAGCCATAAAAAAGAATGAAATAATGCCATTTGCAGCAACATGGATGGACCTAGAGATTATCATACTAGGTGAAGTAAGTCAGACAGAGAAAGATAAATAGCATATGATACTGCTTATATGTAATCTTAAAAAATGGTACAAATGAACTTATTTACAAAACAGAAACAGGCTCACAGACATAGAAAACAATTTTAACAAAAAGTTGAAATTTTTAAAAATTTCTTCCTTTTTTTTTGACTTCTGTAATTTTTCAGCTTAAGTAAGTTATAAATGATAATACAATAAACTGCACATATTTGATAAGTTTTGACACATGTATACACCTGTGAAACCTTTACCATAAAAGATCATGAGTCTGTATGTAGTCCCTGAAAGTTTCTTTATACCCTATGTAATCACCACTTCCCTCACACTCCCCTGTCCCAAGCAATCATGGATCTGTTTTCTCTTGCTTTAGATTAATTTTCATTTTCCAGAGTTTTATATAAATGGAATCATACAGTATGTATTCTTTTTTGTCTGGCTTCCTTTACTCAGCATAATAATTTTAAGATTAATCCACATGATTGTATGTATCAATAGTTCATTCCTTTTCATTTCTCAATAATATTCCATTACATGGATATAGCATATTACATTTATTCATTCATCTGTTGATGGATATTTGGGTTTTTTCCAGTATGGGGCTATTACAAATAAAGCTCCTATGGATATTCATTTCCAAGTCATTATGCCAGCATATATGTGTTCATTTCTTTTGTGTAAATACCTAGGAGTGGAATGGCTGAGTCAAATGGTAAGTATACATTTTACTTTTTAATATATTGTCAAATTTTTTTCCAAAATGGCTATATCATTTTACATTAACACAAGCAGTCTTTGAGAGTCCCAGTAACTTCAGATTCTCATCAACACCTGACATGATCAGTCTTATTAATTTTAACCATTTAAAAATATGGATCAACTTGGGGATAAATGACATCTTAATAATATTGAGTCTTCTGATCCATGAATATAATACACCTCTCTATCGATTTAGGCTTTCTGTAGTTTCTCTCAACAATGTTTTGATGTTTTTTGTGTTCATGTCTTGTACAAATTTTGTCATATTTATCCCTAAGAATTTCATGTCTTTGATGCTATGATGCATGGTATTATTTTTATTTCATTTTCTGATTGTTTACTGCTAGTATATAGAAATACAAATATTTTTTTACATTGACTTTATATCCTGTAACTTTTCAAAGCTTATTTATTAGTTCTAGTAGCTTTTTTTTTTAATTGGTTAACTCCATAGGATTTTCAATACAAATGATCATGTAATCTGTGAATACAGAGTTTTATTTCTCCCTTTCCAATTTGCATGCCTTTTTATCCTTTGCCTGGCTAGAATTTCTGGTTCAGAGTTAAAGAGAACTGATAAGGGAGCTGGGAATTTTAATTTAGGTAGGCAGAACTTACAAGTTGGGAATTTTCCCAAATATAAAAAGTTTACTTAAAGGGGAATGGAGAATCACAAATATGACATCCACTTTGGGAGAGAGGAGAGTTGGGCAGGGACAGTAAGAGGAAAGTGAAAGAAGTAAAAAACAAAAAACAAAAATAAAAACATCTTTGTCATACACCTGAAACTAATATAATATTATAAATCAACCATACCTCAATAAAAATTTTTAAAAACACCATCCTTTGTCCTTTAATTTTTTTTCCAGATTGGGTCTTTCTACAGTAGATTAAGAAAATGGACCCAACTAAGATGTAAAAAATATAATCCTAAAGATAAAAAAGTGAACTGAACCACACATGAAATTCACTTTTCCTTAGGAACATTGAATTAATTTTCTTCATAAACATCTATGATACTCAATGACTAATGACTCAATACACTTTACTGCTAATTAGACTATTATGAACAGTTTTGATTTTGTGAATAGTTAGGCAGTTTAACATGTTTGAAGTTCTCTGAGTTGAAGAGTGTCCCCTCAAAATTCATGTCCACCCAGAATCTCAGAACATGATCTTATTTGGAAATATAACCTTTGCAGGTGTAATTAATTAAGATAAAGTCATACTGGGTTAGAGTCCTAAAGCCAATAACTAGTATTTTTATAATAAGGCCATGTGGAGAGACAGAAGGAAGAAAGACATATGATGACAGAGGCAGAGATTGGAGTGATATAGCTCTAAGCCAGAAGTGCCAAAGATTGCCAGCAAACACCAGAAGCTAAAAAGAGGCAAGGTGGAGGCTCCTTTCAAACACCTTAATTTTGGACTTCTAGCCTCCATACTTGTGAGACAATACAGTTCTGTTGTTTTAAGCTATCTAGTTTATGGTACTGTGTTACAGAAACCTAGGAAACTAATACAGATTTTGATACTGAGGAGTGGGTATTGCTGTAACAAATACCTAAAAATGTGGAAATGACTTTGGAAGTGGGTAATGGGTAGAAGACTGGAATAATTTTGAGATGCATGGTAAGAAAAGCCTAGATTGCCTTAAAGAGATGGTTGGTAGAAACATGGACATTAAAGGTGATTTGATTAGATCATAGAAGGAAATGAAGAACATATTATTGGGCACTGTAGTAAAGACAGTTATTGTTATAAAGTGGCAGAAAACTTGGCTGATTTGTGTTCTAGTGTGGAGTGGAAAGTAGTGCTTGTAAGCGATGAACTTGGATATTTAGTGAAGGAGATTTCCAAACAAAGTGTGGAAGGTACAGCCTGGTTTCTCCTACTGCTTATCGTAAAATGCAAGGGAAAAGAGACATATTGAAGAAGGAACTGTTAAGCAAAAAGGAACCAGTACCTAATTTGGAAAATTCTTAACTTATGCAGATAGCAAAAGATGAGAAAGAGTTCTCTGGAGAGAACACCAGGGGTGTGGCTGGACAGACTTTTCCTAAAGAGACTAGGCATGTATCTCATGGATCCCAGCAACCATCTCAGCAGAAGTCAGGAATAAAGATGGGGTTATCCAGGAAAGATCTTTGGAAGACCTTCTTGTGTGATGTCTTAGATCCCCATAAATTATACAGAAGACCAACAAGGTTTTTGAAAGTGTTATACCAGTAGAAATACTGCCAGCCTGGATTGAACATCATAGCTGGGAGGAAATAAAGGAAGAATGAATCCAAGGGTAAAGCCACAGATGCAGAGGGCATCCTGAGGCTCCAGATCCAGGCATCAAGCCACAGATGATTACTCAGGCCTTGCAACCTAATGGAATTTGCTATGCTATTGTCAAGCACTGGACTCTAGTGGCAGTGTTTCCCATGGTATGTTCTTTAATAAATTTATTTTGTGCATGTGTATGATATATGCACATCCTCAAGTGCAGGCCCTAGCACTGGTCGCCTTTTCCAAGGGTGGAAGTCTTGTGTTCTTAAATATTTAGTAAAGGAAAAATGGCACTGATTTATATTACATATAAATGGGCTCATTCTTCATCTGGTTTATCCTTAGCTCAAGCCATTGTCATAAATCAGCAGCTTAATTCTTGCTATAGGTCTGTATTTTCACTTATTTTTAAAAACTCAATGCTAAATTTTTACCCTTTTAATATGTTGATAACTAAGCAATTTTACTTAGCTTTTATGGAAGCCAGATGAGTCATTTGATTTACTCTGATTTTGTTTGCATGCCTTTTATCAGCTAACACTAAAGTTATGGCCATTAATTTCATATTTTGTAAAGAAAAAAGTATTTTATCAATTGACTGAGTTAACTGATAAACATACAATGGCAGCACGTTTACTTAAGTTAATGATTCAAGTTAGACGAATAACAAAGTCAGAAGCAATACATGTGATAACACGAAAAAACGAAAAGGGAGGAAATCAGCATCTATTTTATCTAGTTTACTCCAAAATAATATTTTAAAACTGTATCTGATTAAATAGAACTATAACCTAGAAAGATGAGTACAAATGGAGTTCAGGGTCCAGGCTTCTGACACTCAAATGGGCCAAAGCATTTGAGAAAATTACTGCCTCTCCAAGGGGATAAGCCACGACAGGTTGATCATGACTGAGTTTCTCAGTACACCAAATGCACATACAATGTTTCAGTGAATTTTAGCATTCTGAATTGAAATCTGTGTTGTTAACGGTTTAACTGCATAATAATCACAGAGAAGCCTTGATAGTGAGCAAATGATCAAAATCAATGTCAATGTACAAAATAATTTAAGTCAAAATACACATGACCCAAGCCTTTAGCAAGTAATGAGTTTTAATCATTTCAAATTATACTTTGAAAAGTTATCCAAAGTTCTGAGTGAATAAAATACCTTTTTTCTTTCATAATCTTTTTTTTTTCAAATTAGCTTGTCAAGGCCAAAATGATATATCATTACACACCTCCAGTATGACCGCTTTTCAAACACAAAATGTCTGTAACAAAAATCAGATTCACCTGTTTGAATTAATACTAGGCCTTTGCGAAGAAATTTTTTTAAATAAAAAACTTATTTTAAAATATAGTCGCTTGTTTTACATCAGACACTTTCTATAAAATCAACACATTTTAAATAAAAGTATTCAAGTATTATGTTCCTAAACTCAACTGAAATGAATTTGGATTTTTTATGTTAAAGTTGTGCTCCCAAATTATACGTACATGATCATTTGGCCAGCTTGGAGGGCGGTCCTAAAATAAAACATCCATTATATAGTCACAGTGGTTCTAAAAATAAGAAAGCTGTGTTTCCACCAATATTGAATCTTTCTCTACCTGTACAGTAGCTGTGGACATTCTAAGAACTGTATTTCCCCAGGTATGGGGTCAAAGGAAGCGGCCTGCCCTTGTCCTGATTGGTCTTGACCAAATCAAAGCTGTTACTCCTGCTGCTGGTATAACAGTACAATGCTTTATGCAGTCACAACTATTCATAAAGCAGACAGTCCTATGAGTTTTGTTGTTGTAAGTTTACTTATTAAATACCCAAATAATATGGGAAAAAGAAGCACAGAATAGAAAACCAGGAAAGAAAAGTTAAAGGAAGGATTAATTTCTAAAGAACATCATAAAACATAGCTTAGAAAAATATAAGCATATGCTTCTTAATATAAATTTTAAATTGTTTTAACTATGATGGCTTGAGAAAGGAAACATAGTATATAAACTGTATGGCTTTTGTTACTAAACTCCTCATTGGCAGGGGTGTTCACACCAGGCCCAGTAGTTTTATAGGCTAACAGATAAAAAGAAAATATTGAAGAATGTGTATTTGTGTATAACTGAGTCACTGTGCTGTACAACAGAGATTACCACAACATTGTAAATCAACTATACTTCAATTTTAAAAATTTAAAAAGAAAATAATAAGCACGCATAATCCTCCAATCAGAGATAATATTTTGCTGGTTAGTTTCTGTTTGCATGTCTAGATCCACTTTCCACAGTTCTCTGCCCTGTTCTATGGGCCAGCAGACTGATCTCTAGGGACTACATTACCGGGCTTCACATGTATTGTGCCCAATGGGAGATCAGGAGATCACTGGGTAGGAAAAGAACTAGGTTGGGATCTTGCACAGCTTCAGCTCTCTCCAGTCTCTGGTCATAATTCCTTGCCCTTGCTTGCCTGAGGACTAGGGCTGATACCACCCTCTGCTGCACCCTCGGATTCTTTTCTCAGATAGGTTATCGCAGGATATTGAGTAGACTTCCTTGTGCTGTACAGTAGGTCCTTTTTGGTTATCTATCTTATATATATTACTGTATATATGTTAATCCAAAGCTCCTGGTTTATCCCTCACCCCAACATTTCCCCTTTGGTAACCATAAGTTTGTTTTCAATATCTGTAGATCTGTTTCTGTTTTGTAAATAAGTTCATTTGTATCATTTTTTAATTGGATTTCACATGAGTGATATCATATGATATTTGTCTCTCTGTCCGACTTACTTCACTTAGTATGATAATCTCTAGGTCCACCCATGTTGCTACAAATGGCATTATTTTATTCTTTTTATAGCTGAGTAATATTCCATTGTATATATTTACCACATCTTCTTTATCCATTCATCTGTCAGTGGACATTTAGGGTGCTTCCATGTCTTGACTGTTGTAAATAGTGCTGCAGTGAACATCAGGGTGCATGTATCTTTTTGAATTATGGTTTTCTCCAGATGCCCAGGAGTGGGATTGCTGTATCATATGGTAGTTCTATTTCTACTTTTTTAAGGAACCTCCATACTGTTCCCCATATTGGTTGTACCAATTTACATTCCCACCAACAGTGTAAGGGGATTCCCTTTTCTCCACACCCTCTCCAGCATTTATTGTTTGTAGACTTTTTTAAATTAATTTTTATTGGAGTATAGTTGCTTTACAATGTTGTGCTAGCTTCTACTATGTATACGTATAGCTGTTTGTAGACTTTTTGATAATGGCCATTCTGACCAGTGTGAGGTGATACATCATTGTAGTTTTGATTTGCATTTCTCTAATAATTAGTGATGTTGAGCATCTTTTCATGTGCTTTTCAGCCATCTGTATGTCTTCTTTGGATAATTGCCTGTTTAGATCTTCTGCCCAGCTTTTGATTGGGTTGTTTGTCTGTTTGTTTGGCGCACCGTATAGCTTGCGGGATCTCAGTTCCCTGACCAAGGATGGAACCCAGGCCATGGCAGTGAAAGCGCCAAATCCTAACCACTAGACCACCAGGGAAGTCTCTTGGGTTGTTTGTTTTTTTGTTACAGAGCTGCGTGAGCTGTTTGTATATTTTGGAGAGTAATCCCTTGTCAGTCACTTTGTTTGCAAATAATTTCTCCCATCCTGTGGGTTGTCTTTTCATTTTGTTTATGGTTTCCTTTACTGTGCAGAGGCTTTTAAGTTTAACTAGGTCTCATTGTTTATTTTTGTTTTCGTTTTCATTATTCTAGGATGTGGATCAAAGGAGATATTGCTGCGATTTATGTCAAAGAGTGTTCTGCCTTCGTTTTTCTCTAAGAGCTTTATAGTGTCCAGCCTTACATTTAGCTTTTTGATCCATTTTGATTTTATTTTTGTGTATGGTGTTAGGAAGTGTTCTAATTTCATTCTTTTACTGGTAGCTGTCCAGTTTTCCCAGCACCACATATTGAAAAGACTGTCTTTTCTCCGTTGCATATTCTTGCCTCCTTTGTCATAGATTAATTGACCATAGGTGCGTGGCTTTATTTCTGGGCTTTCTATCCTGTTCTATTGATCTATATTTCTGTCCCTGCTCCAGTACCATATTGTTTTGATGACTGTATCTTTGGAGTATAGCCTGAAGTCAGGGAGCCTGATTCCTCCAGCTCTGTTTTTCTTTCTCAGAATTGCTTTGGCTATTTGGGGTCTTTTGTGTCTCCATACAAATTTAAAAATTTTTTGTTCTAGTTCTGTGAAAAATGTCATTAGTAATTTGATAGGGCTTGCATATATGACAAACCCATCATTCTCAACAGTGAAAAGCTGAAAGCATTCTCTCCAAAATCAGGAACAAGACAAGGATATCCACTCTCCTATGGAAGTCCTAGCCATGGCAATCAGAGAAGAAAAAGAAATAAAAGGAATCTAAATTGGGAAAGAAGAAGTAAAACCGTCACTGTTTGCAGATGACATGATACTATACATAGAGAATCCTGAAGATCCTACCAGGAAACTACTAGAGCTCATCAATGAATTCAGTAAAGTTGCAGGATACGAAACTAATACACAGAAACCTTTGCATTCCTATACACTAACAATGAAAGATCAGAAAGAGGAATTAAGGAAACATCCCATTTACCATCACATCAAAAAGAATAAGATACCTAGGAATAAACCTACCTAAGGAGGCGAAAGACCTATACTTTGAAAACTATAAGACACTGATGAGGGCTTCCCTGGTGGCGCAGTGGTTGAGAGTCCGCCTGCCGATGCAGGGGACACGGGTTCATGCCCCGGTCCAGGAAGATCCCACATGCCGCGGAACGGCTGGGCTCGTGAGCCATGGCCGCTGAGCCTGCGCGTCCGGAGCCTGTGCTCCGCGACGGGAGAGGCCACAACAGTGAGAGGCCTGTGTACCGCAAAAAAAAAAAAAAAAAGACACTGATGAGAGAAATAGAAGCTGACACAAACAGATGGAAAGATATACCATGTTCTTGGATTGGAAGAATCAGTATTGTCAACATGACTAACTTGTGTGATATTGAGCAATCATTTGGAAACCCACACCTCAAAGGGTAGTAGAGAGGGTTCAAGAAGATAGCATTGGTAAAATGACTGGCACAGACAGGACCTATCAGGTAGAAAGCACTCCATAAAGGCAGCAGCAGCTGCTTCTGAGTTACTTAATGAGCATGGTATTTACCCTTTGTACCCCAGACCTAGTTGGGTAGAGATGAACTGTTAGAGTTGATGGCAGATACTACAAGACATTTTCTTACATGTTTTGAGAAAGGAGTAGAAATAACTCTAACAAAGGCTCACCCACCCCCATCAGATCCCACTGTCCAAGCTGTATATGAAGCCCATATTGGACACTTTGGACACTAGAGTGGCTCCAGCACCCTTCCTCCAGACACTGATCTTGAACTCTGACCCTCCTGCTGGTGGTTTCAAGGTTCACAGAGAGGGAGGCAGAGGGGAATGCGGGGTCCCAGGCTTTTCCCATATGGGAACCAGGATAGACAAATTTGACAGTTTGATGGAGAAGCTGAAAACTCAGAGTAAGCACCCACTGAAAAGCTGTTTTACTTAGAGATGAAGCATGGATGGGACTGATCACACACTCTGAAGATGACCATCCTAGGTTCTACAGGAGCTCAGCCACTTACTGGCTGAATGGTCTGGGGCAAATCTCTACCTTTCAGGCCTGTGCTTCCCCAGACCAGGCCTGATGGGGCTGCTGCTTTAGGATGTACAGAGTAAATCCTTCTGGACTGTGGTGCCCCTGAAGGCTTGGACATCGGGGTCCCGGATCCTTTGTTCCAACCTTTGCTAGCAGGAGGTAGGAGACTGCCACGGTGTACACTGCTTGGAGGTGGTGATGCTATGGCGGTCCAGGAATGGTCTGGCAGGTAGACTACTAGGTGCTGGGACGTGTGGCAAAATTGGCAGTGGTTACTCAGCAGGGTCAGGAAACCCGTGGCTCTTCAGGAGCAGGGAGTAAACACGGAAGGCCTGTACCTTCCAACACAGGAGCACTGGATTGGAGGAATGAGGCGACACACTTTTCCCACCACGGCTCATCCATCATCACATATGCAGTGCCACAATTTGAGGCTCCCAGGTTTCAGGGTGCACCGCAGCCCTCTCGAGGCACAGGGGACTGTGGGTGCTCAGCCCCTCTCAGGCGCTCCATGCTCACCTGGCCACCGCCATGCCCTCACGTGCACCAGTATCCTTTGCTTACCTACTGCAATTTGTATGAGCTCTTCATATTTATAATTTTAGGTATATTTGCCTTATGTTGCTTTTATTGCAAATAGTCCCCTAGCCTGTATTTTGTCTTTTAATTTGATAATGATTTTACAGAAGCTTTCTTTTTAATGTGGTCAAATCTATCAATTATTTGTGTTATGATTTCTTTCCTTTATTAAGCTCACAAAGTTCATCTTCACTTGGAAATCAAAAATATATTCACTTATATACTATTTGTAACTTTTTGTTTTGAAATAATTTCAAACTCAGAAAAGTTGCATGAATAACTTAAAGAACTCTCATATACCCTCTACCAAGATTCATCCATTTTTAACATTTTGCCACATTTGCTTCTTTTGCTTTATCCCTCTTGCATGCTCCCAGACTCACTCTCTCTGTCTCTGTCTCTTATGTATGCCTGTGTGTAATTTAGTTTCCCTAAACTATTTGAGGATAGACTATATATATATATCTATGTGTGTGTGTATATATATATATATATATATATATATATATATATAATCATGGCCCTTAACTCCTTAATATTTCAACATGCGTTTCCTAATACCAAGAATAATTGGTTTACAGTACCACAGTACAATGATGGAGTCCCGGGAATTTAACATTGTTAGAAGACTTTAATCTGCAGTCTATACTCTAGTCTTTTTAAATGTCCCAATAATGTCCCTAATAGCATATTCCTGTCTTTAGTTCCATTTAATCTGTAGCAGTTTCTCAGTATCTCATTTCTCAGTCTGACATTTTAATTTTTCAAAAATACAAGCTATTTATTTTACAGAATATCCCTCAATTTGAGTTTATTTAATGTTTCCTCATGAGTAGATTAAGGTTATGCACCCCTGAGGGTGTGTCCTTCTCGTGGTATCACATCTAGATGCAAACAGTGTCCATTGACCCTCATTGATGATTTTAATTTTGATTAGTCACGGTGTTGTATGATTTTCCTACTGTGTAATAATATTTTCCTTTTGCAATGAATAACAATCTGTGAAGACATTATGAGATGAAGCAAATATCATCTTCATCTTCAAGTATCAATTTCATCTTCAAACTTTCCCCCTACATTTAGCAGCCACCGATGACTCTTGCTCTAATCAGTCTTTACCGTGTGGTTGCAAAATGCTGATTTTCTAACTCTACCATTCCCTCTATACTCACTGGTGGACAGAAGAATCCTCTTTTTTCCCATTCATTTACTCATGTATCTGTTTTTATTAGTATGTCTTCATAGATATCTTGTTTATTTAATGTTTATTCTAATAGCTTGATTTTAAATCTTTTATCTGCTTTGTTAATTTTTAGTACAGCTGATTTTATTATTTATTATGGAAAAGCTTTATTCTTACAGAATTTACAGAGATATTACTATAATTTCAAAATATTTTTATAATCATTTTATCCCCATTTGAGTTATCTATTGATGTAAAATAACCACCCCAAACACAACAATTTATCATTTTTTATAATCCTATGGGTTAATGGAACAGTTCTTCTGCTAGTGTCTCTTTGGCTGTCTCATGTGGCTTCATTTAGCTGAAAGGATGATCCTGGATGGCCTCACTCTAGTCTGGGTCATCAGCTAGGTCTTTGTCACCACCACATCGAGCCTGGACTTCTTCACATGGTGGCTTCAGGGTTCCATGAGGGCAAGAATGAAAACTTCAAGTCCACTTAAGGTCTTGCTTGAAAGTCACATGTCAATTTTACCGTATGTTGTTTGTCAGAGCAAGTCACCAAACCAGTCCAGATTCAAGAGGCAAGGAAATAGACTGTTTTTCTTTACGGGAGGACCTGCAAAGTGTTCATAGCCATCCTTAATTCACTACAATCTTAACTGGAACTCTTAGAGATAAAGAGAGCCAGTTATTATCAACTGTCTTTTATAGATAAAGAAACTGTGGTACAAAGAGGTACATAGGTATAGTATAAAACAGTGCTACTTTTAAAATGGGTCATAGACCTGCACCACCTGGGCAGCTGTTAAAATTGCAGATTCTCAGATACCACCCCAGACCTACTAAATTAGCATAGAGATACTATCTAAATAATAGAGATATTATAGTAATAGATACCATTAGTATTATTCTATAGTAATACACATTCTATACCTTAGAGTAGGTCCCAGGAATATGTTTTAATAAAGTCTCCAGGTGATGCTTATGCACCCTAGAGTTTCGGAGAAGTAGTGGCATTAGAACACATGGATTTGAAGTGAGTCAGACCACATTATTGTCCCAGTTTTGTCACATGCTAGCTGGGTGATCCTGACTAGATCACTTATCCTTTTAGAACTTCAGTTTTTGTCATCAGAAAAAAAATGCTAATATCTGCTTTGCCTACTCCAGCAGCCTGTTATGAATATAAAAAGAAGATGTTGCATGGAAAAGCAGGCAGTAAAATAATGATGAATATGGTAATATTGTCTAAGATCACAGACTTTATTAGTGATAGAATCAAGACTAAAAGAGCTGGGTTCCTGGTCTTAAACCTCTTCAGGGACAAACGCTAATTGGGCCAGCAGCTTTTCAGCCTTTTCCAGGTCTTCAGAGCTATGGCAAACTGCAATACTGTTTACAGAAAAACAGGCAAACAGTGGAGTGTGATGTGCTTTCAATGAAACAAAGAGCCCGTTCTCTCTCCTTTCTCCTTCCTCAGTGGCATAGACCCCTCCATTCCCTAAACAAGCTCACACAAGGCCCTAGCAGCAGGGCATGGCCGTCTTCCTTCCTTTTCATGGGAAAGGATTATTGAGTGGGAAGTGTTCAGGATGAGTGAGTGTTACCAGGGAGTGGGAGGTGGAGTGACAGTCCTGGCCTAGATTGTGTTTTTCAAGTTTGATGCATGTCAATGGAATGGCATCTACAGGCTGCTGAAGCTTTTGGAGAGTCAGAATTTGAGAGCTGGTGGGTGAGAAATTGCGATCTCTCCCTGATTATTCACCTCCTCCAACCTATATTTTTAATTCACCCACTCTTAATTCTAATCTTTGCTCCAAGCAACTTTCTAAAATTCAAGAAGCCAAATGCTGTTTTATCGGCTTTCTCAGTCTTCCTCAAACTCAATCTAATGTAGAAAGGAGGTAGTAAAGTCTAAATAATCCCCTTATCCTACTTAACCATAAACCCAATTTTCCAACCAAGTTGATAGAAAAAAAAAAAGGAGGTGTATCTAGGTATTTAAAAAGTAGTTCAGCCTGTAAAAAGAAGTAGCACAGACTTCCCACATTCAAAGGCCAGCTCCATCCCTTACTGACCGTAAACACTTCCTCTGTTCCTCATTTCCTCTTCTGTGAAATGAGAATAATGTATATAACACATAGGTATTATGAGGGCTACATGAGTTAATACCTGTAAAGTGCTAGAATAGTGCCTGGCACATGCAACTACATAAAACATTATAGATTTTGCCACAAAATCTATAGATTATCACAGCCATCTATCTACCCTTAATCTTTCCTTGCATTTAATCCATCCTCCCATCATTAACCTTTCTCAACATTGTCAAGTCCCCCTTCTCCCACCTTAAAAAATATTTTACCCATTGCACAAACTCTGTCTTGTTCTTTCTTCTGTAACATATTCCTCTGGTCATCTCATTTTATCTAAATTTCTGTTTGTATTTTTATGTATGTGGTAGGTTAGTTACCTTTCTCGGCCTAGAAGAAGTGGCCCTCTGTAGGAGATGTCATACGTGTCCCAGAAGTACACTCACCTCTCGTCACCCAAGGTCCAGGGGACCCTCCAAGACCAGCAGGTAGATCTGGCCCAGGCTCCTGTGAAGTCACTGCTTTTGCCCCGGGTTCCAGTGCATTTGAGACCTTGTGTGTACCCTTCAAGAGTGGAGTCTCAGGGCTTCTCTGGTGGCGCAGTGGTTGAGAGTCCGCCTCCCGATGCAGGGGACATGGGTTCGTGACCCGGTCCGGGAGGATCCCACATTCCGCGGAGGGGCTGGGCCCGTGAGCCATGGCCGCTGAGCCTGCGCGTCCGGAGCCTGTGCTCCACAACGGGAGCGGCCACAACGGTGAGAGGCCCGCGTACCGCAAAAAAAAAAACAAAAACAAGAGTGGAGTCTCTGTTTCCCCCAGTCCTGTGGAGCTCCTGCAAATCAAGCCCCTCTGGCCTTCAAAGCCAAATTCTTTGGAGGATGACTCCTCCCGATGCCAGACCCCCAAGCTAGGGAGCCTGATGTGGGGCTCAGAACTCTCCTGTGGAAGAACTTCTATGATATAATTATTCTCCAGTTTGTGGGTTGCCCAACCGGGTGGGTATGGGATTTGATTATATCATGAGTGCACCCCTGCTGCCATCTCCTTGTGGCTTCTTCTTTATGTCTTTGCATGTAGAATATCTTTTTTGGTAAGTTCCAGTCTTTTTTACTGATGGTTGTTGAGCAGTTAGTTGTGATTTTGGTGTGCTCATGAGAAGAGGTGAGCTCAGGGTCCTACTCCACCATCTTGTCTGGAAATCTCCCTATTGTACAAACTCTAAATTTGGCTTAGGATTTAAGACACTTCTCGTCAGTTCCCTCCAACTCTGCCTGGTTTCTTGCCTACAGCACTACAGACCTTTTGGGCTGGATAATTCTTTGTTGTGGGAGGCTGTCCTCTACATTGTAAGATGTTTTGCAGCAACCCTGTCCTTTACCCAGTAGATGCCAGTAGCAACCTTTCAATTGTGGCAACCAAAAATGTCCCCTAGGGGATAAAAATCTCTCCTATTTGAGACCCCTTTTCTCTTGCTGTGCTTTCCTAGCCATTTCTCAAATATGCCTAGACCAATCTCACTGATTCTTTTACTCGAAGTTATTAATTTTTTTATTGTGTAAAATATATGTAACAATATTTACCATTTTAAGTGTACAGTTCAGTAGCATTAAGCACATTCACATTGCTGTGAAACCATCACCACCATCCATCTCCATAACTTTTTCATTTTCCTAACCTGAAACTCTGTACTTGTTAAATAACTACTCCCATTCTTTCCTCCCCCCACCCCCTAGAAAGAACAATTCTACTTTCTGACTTTATGAATTTGACTACTCTAAGTACCTCATAGAAGTGGAATCATAGAATATTTGTCCTTTTATATCTGGCTTATTTCACTTGGCATAATGTCTTCAGGGTTCATCCATGTTGTAGCATGTGTCAGAATTTCCTTCCTTTTTAAGGCTGAATAATATTCCATTGTATATATATACCACATGTTGTTTGTACCTTTTGACTATACTGAATAATGCTGCTATGAAAGTGGGTATACAGATGCCTGTTCAAGTCCCTACTTTTAGTTCCTTGGGGTATATACTCAGAAGTGGATATTCTGGACCATATGGTAATTATGTGTTTACTTTTTCGAGGAAGCTGTTTTCCACAGAAACTGCACCATTTTATATTTCTACCAGCAATGCACAAGGGTTCCAGTTTCTTCACATCCTCACCAATGCTTGCTATTTTCTGTTTTTTTGATAATAGATATCCTAATAGTGTGAAGTAATATCTAATTGTGATTTTGACTTGCATTTCCCTAGTGCTTAGTGATATTGAGCATCTTTTCATGTGCTTATTGGTCATTTGTATATCTTCTTTGGAGAAGTATCTATTCAAGTCCTTTGCCCATTTTTAGTGGGTTTTTTTGTTGTTGTTTTGTTGAATTATAGAGTTCTTTATATATTTTGGATATTAATCCCTTATCAGATATATGATTTGCAAGTATTTTGCCCCATCCTGTGGGTTGCTTTTTCACTCTGTCGATAGTGTCATTTAATGTACTAAGTTCAAAGTATATTAACTTCCAGTGAAAAAAATTAAGTGCTATGAAATCTTAAAAAGAGGCATCCCAAAACAAATAGAAACCTGCAATATGTAATTTAGTACTATACACATAAAATGTATTCGTTTTCTATTGCTACTGTAACAAAGTACCACAAATTTAGTGGTTTAACACAATACAAATTTATTATCCTATAGTTCTGTAGGTCAGAGTTCTGAAATGGGTCTTACAGGGCTAAAATCAAGGTGTCAGCAAGGCTGCATTCCTTCTGGAGGGTCTAGAGGAGAATATATTTCCTTGCCTTTTCTAGCTCCTAGAGGCCAGCCACATTCCTTGGCTCACGGCTCCCTTTTACCATTTTCAAAGCCAGCAACACTGCATTTCTCTCTGACCATTCCTTCATAACCACATCACCCTCTGACTCTCATCTCAGTCAAGAAAGTTTCTTTTAAAGATTCATTTGATTAGGTTGGGCCCACTCAGATAATCCAGGATAATCTGCCCATCCCAAGGTCCTTAAACTTAATCTTCAAAGTTCCTTTTGCCATGTAAGGTAACATAGTAACAGGTTCCAGAGATTAGAGATCTTTGGGGGGGCCCATTACTCTGCCTTTCAAAAAGAGTGAAAAAAAATGTGAAACATAAGAAAACCTGGAATCAGTGTTGTTATATGACTTTCTGAACACATTTTCTCCCCCTCATCCTAGCCAAGCCCTGTGATAACTCTTCATCCTCTGGACTTCGGGATGCTAACTGAGTTTCTGTAGATTCTTATGACCACCTACTTTACTGACCAAGATATTTCATGAATTACACTATTTTTTCTGGTTAAAATAATTGATTTCAGAAACATATAGGGTGAAATCTTTGAAAGTTTTGTCATAACTTTAGCAAAGGAACTTAGAAAAATCTAGCAAACTTGAAATGCTACCTCCATATTAAGTATTAGCATTAGTATGTACACTGTATGTATATTAAGTATACATATTAGTAAGTGTGCTAATTAATCACATACTTATATAAGTAACTAAGTAATCGCATAGTTTATTTTCAGCACAAGGTACCCCAAATCAATCTTGTGCTCTATCACCAATCCATGCTCCCCAGACTATGTCCATCTAGAAGAAGAGGCACTTTTTTTCTCATTTTACAGAGGTGTCATATGAGCTAGTTGTGGCCTGACCTGGAGGGCATTCAGAGGGGGCTTACTACTGGGTCACAATTCATCATACATACCAATGACACTGACAGAAGTTAATCACATGCTATCCAGAGTATTCTAGTTCACTGGTGGAAGAGTCTGGAACAGCCAATATAAATAACACCTACCCCTAAATGTCCAGCTGAAATATTCTGTACAGATAGAATGTGACCAGGACAGAGTCAAGCACTGGCATACTCTCCATATGTATATATCAATCTGTCATGGCCTCCACCTTACCTTTTACCCTGCCATTCTATAGCCATTTTCAGCCAGGTCTACCATGAACTGTTTATTTTAGCTCAGTGGTTCCCTTATCAATCAATATACATTGATTAGGTATACAGCTGCTTTCTGACAGAGATATTAAAATATCAGCTTATACCTAAAATACCTCCCCAAAGTGACAAGGCACTCTACCAAAGTAAACCCTACTTAAATAGGATCAATTATCTTTAAGCATCTCATCTTATTTAATATGAAAATATATTTGACTGATCTCAATATCAGCCAGTTTGGAACTACACTCCAGCCATCAAGTCTGTAGGTATAGATTAATAAAGGACTTTTCGATGTAATACATAATAAAATAATATTAGCATGTTTCCAGGTGTTATGGCCCCTCTGTAGACAAGTAGATAGGTAGAAAAAGATGGGGTAGGTGGGGGCAGAAAGACAGAGAGAGTGAAAGGGGCATTAGAAATCACCCAGCATAACCCCACATACAAAGATAAAATTCATCATCATCAAAGGAATCCTCTGAGATGCTTTTTATTAAGCGCCCACAATTTGCTTGTCCCCATGCAAAAAAGCACTATTCAAACACTGACAAACACTATCTCTAAGAATTCCTAGTAGAGACAATGCTATACCATTGGCTTGTCATTCATTTTAAGAACTTTTTTTGTGGAATAGGAAAGATATGATAGAAAGTATTATGGTTCTGTAGAAATATATATTTCAGCAAAATCACACACGTTTCTAAAGATCCATACACTGGATGTCTGTTTCTTTTAGAAAAATCAAATACAAATAAATGTTGTTAGAAAGAGTTATATTGGAATTCATTCTCAAAATCTTTTTTTTTTTCCTTTTGTATACATCTTAGAAGAAAGGAAATGCAATCCTTTACAGAGGCAATGAAGTGAGAGCTTGTCCCACAACTCTAGGATTTTGAGTAAAAGTGCATTCTAGCTCAGTATTCAATGGACAAATAAACATGTAGTTCACAGCCTGCCCACAGCTTACCTGGTTGGGATTTCCAAGCTCCTGTCTACCCTCTTCCTCTTCATGTGGCCATATCTCTAAGCACGCTAAATTTCCCACTGTTCCCTGAATTTTCTTCCCAGTATCTGGAATCTCCTTGCCTCCTCATCAACCTGACAAACTCCTGTTCATCAATTAAGTCCCAGATGAAATGCCATCTCTTATTCGTTTCCCTGACCTTTCTCATCCCATTCCCCCTACTGTGACTTCATAATTATTAACTTCACATTTGTTTCCAAAGCACTTATATGTGTCTCTCTATTACAGCACCCATCACAATGCATTATTTGTGTACATGTACATATGCCACTCACCTCTAGACAGAGTTTCTTGAAGATTGGGTTTTTTCCTCATTTTTCTGGTATTCAGAGGCTAGCACATTACACAGCATAGTCTGTTGAACAGAATTTAATAGAAGAAACACATGAGAGATGAACTTTCTTTTCCCTGAGATGATATCTGTCCCAGAGAATATAGAAATATCTTCACAAGACCAATAATGAGCTTAATGGTACTTAATATCAATTATGTTCAATCTTCAATTTTAGAAATAGCTTCAGATTTAGGGTTTTTTACCAATGGCAGTTAAACAAAGATATTAAAGAAAATTTTATTGCAGCAATTGCTCAAGTTGAAACAGGTTTGAGAACAAATTCAATTTAAATTCATGTCATTTACTTGTATTTACCTATAAAATGTTTAAAATGGAACACTTTGGGGCAGAATTATAAAACTCTCCGTCTTCAATTGTGAATTGTGAAGAAGTCTTTTTTACAGCTTTTCAAACATTGTACTGCAGTTGGTTATTCAAAAGTTCAAATTATCTCAGATTGTTCACCACCATAGATTGCTAACTATATGTTCATTCAGATGAACCTGTGCTCTATGGAAAGCTTTAGTTCCAATGGATTGGCTGTAGGCTTCCCCCAAGATGGCACAAATTAGGACAATTTCCCTAGGTGCTGCTCTCTACAGCTCCAAGCTCCCATAGTAATGGGCAGCAACTCGGGACACCACTTGATGAGGAAGGCTGTACCTCCTCCAGCTGGGATTTTTTGAAAGGCCTGAAGCCAGCAAAGATCTTTAAAATGATAATACCCAATTAATGAAGTTGTGGGGTAACTAACATTCCTATAATATTTTGATGAGCTTTGGTAACATAAAATACTAAAACTAGTCTGGAGAGCAAAGCCAAGAATATATATCAGGAGCTCCTATTTCTTTGGTCTCCTATTTCATCCCTAAAACTCTCCTGTAAAGACCTAAATGATGATGTTTCTAGTTGATATCTGAGTTGTTGCTCTGTATAACACTTAGACTCTTTATGCCACTTGCTTTCCCAAGAGTAAGTTCATCCTCCATTTACCCAAAGGATCTTGAAACAGGGCCTGTTATTTATGTGGCTGGCCCAGCTGCTTTTCCTCGGGAGTCAGTTTTTCTCTCACTTGAATGGTTATGCAGGTATATTTAGTCATTATTTGAATATCTTGATCATATTTTCTTACATGTTTAGAATAATGTATTCTACATTGTGTCATTTGTAGCACTAAACATAAAACAAGGTTTGATTTCAGAGTAAATCCAGTTGAGTTGTTCAGCTGATGGTGTTTGGGAAAAAAGAAAGGAACTGGACTTAGAAATTGGCCCTCGGACTTCCCTGGTGGTGCAGTGGTTAAGAATCCACCTGCCAATGCAGGGGACACGGGTTCAAGCCCTGGTCTGGGAAGATCCCACATGCCACAGAGCAACTAAGCCCACGCACCACAACTACTGAGCCTGTGCTCTAGAGCCCGCGAGCCACAACTACTGAGCCCACTGCCACAACTACTGAAGCCACACGCCTAGAGCCCATGCTCTGCAACAAGAGAAGCCACGGCAGTGAGAAGCCCGCGCACCACAACGAAGAGTAGCCCCCGCTCGCCACAACTAGAGAAAGCCTGCAAGCAGCAGTGAAGACCCAACGCAGACAAAAATTAATTAATTAATTAATTAATTTAATTTAAAAAAAAAAGAATGAAGGGAACAAGTACTTAAAAAAAAAAAAAGAAAGAAAGAAATTGGCCCTCATTTTTTAAGCCTTATAACCCTTCGTCCAAAGGAAATTTTACACGTATGAAAATAAGTACTTTTTTTAAGGAGAAGAGCATCTAGGACGGAAGAAGGAGTCAAGAGGCTCCAAACAACATGTAGGTCCCACCTTATCCCTTCCCCTACTCCTGGGCCTCCCCTGAACACTGTACACAAAACACTTTTATTGTGTCTGTAAGTTCTTGATTGAGAATTGAAACATCTTGTTTCAGGTTCTCTATATTTAAGTACAAAAAACTTCCATTTCAAACAGCACTTCTTATCTAGAGAGAAAGAGGAGTGCATAAATGGATATACAGTATACACATATGTGCTGCTTTTATTTTCCATTATCTGGGTTCTTAAACAAAATGCTGTTTCTCTTTATGCATAGTTTCACTTTGTCCAGCAACTCGATCTTCTGAGATGCTCATTTCTTTCCAGGTCATGAGAGAAAAAGAACACAGCAAGACAAAGTTATATGTGTTCGAAAGACCAGCATGGAATCCTGGCGTCACCCTTATCATCATGTGACCTTTACTGAGTGTTCACCTCCTCATGTGTTAATGAAAAGCAGTATGCAAATCACAGGGTTGATGTTTGGATTTGATTAAATTAAACACATAGAAAGTCCTCAGTCAAAGTGCATTTCTGCTTTCCACAGTGATTATAGAGTTGGAGAACTTCGCAGCCATAATAAAAGATGCAGGAGCATGCCCCACAACCATTGTTTCTACCACCACCAACTGATTTATCTTTTAAGAGATAAGAGGCATAGCATTATCCCTCCCCTGATTTCCTGGAGAGGCTGGTTTTCCTGAGAACTCAGAGCTGTTCACAACCCCAAAACTTGTGAACCAAATGCACCTCCCAAGACTGCAGAAGTCAAACTGTGAACTGGCATTGATCACCCAAGTATCACATCGTCCTTCTGACATTTGCCCATCCTCAAATCTCCCCTTCCTTCTCCCACACACATACACACAGGGGAACACACCTATCGTTTATCTCATCTCTTCAGGGTACCCTTATGTTGCCTAAATTTATGAAGAATCCATCAATTTAAAAAGTGGTTCACTTACACATTTAACTGTTGTCCTCTTGTTATTCTTGTCTTCAGGTCAAACTTACTTATCATCGAATTACTTATCTACTCAAAAGCCTTTCATTTCCTTTTACTTTAATTCTAATTCTAATGCCCTTGATCTCCTGGCATTACTCCTAACCATCCAAAAGTACTTTTCACTGCTGCTGATGGGTTCCTGCCATTCAAGTCACCACACGCCAACATGGCAGTCTCCTGGGATGACCTCTCTGCTTCTGGCCACTCCCTTCAATCATAGTCTCACTCAAGGACTACTCCTCAGGCCCTGAAACCTTCCTGCTACTCCAGTCCTGCTACACTTCTCCTCCTCAAACTTCCTACAAATCCTGGAAACAACAACACATAGTTTCATTCTCAGTTAACTACTACTTTGTCTTTATTGTTTTGTTTCACTGTCTCATATCCACCTTATCTCTCCAGTTACATTGTAAACTCTTTGAGACAGGAGTAATACATGTATGTGTCTCACATCCCTCTTAGCACATGGTTGGAAATGTTGATGACCTATGTGGTTTGCCTGGTCTGGTAATTCATTATAAAAGTCATAGTAACTACACCAATGGAGGAAATTGCAGGCAGGTAGGGAATGCTTGGGGGAACGACAACTTGACCTTCAACTCCATTCATGCAGGCCATGTCCTCTTCTTTCCTATAGAAGTCAGCCCTGGACACGAACTGACATTTCTGTGGTTCTAAGAATCACCATGAATTAACTCGGTGCTACATCTCACTGGAAATTTCCTGGAAGAGGTGAGATTTGCTTGATTGATACACAATAATGACTCAGTTATCTAGAATACATGGGTAACAAATGACTCCAGAGTTATATTTCTAGGTAAACAAAAATATACTCTTAAATTTAAAGCATCATAATCTTTTATATTTCAACCATTTGTTGGAAATCTGTGCTTTGTCCTAGAATGCAGAATATACTTCTCTGTTTTCTCAAATAGGCCAACATGGACTTGATTTAACAATGAGAGCATCATCTCTCAAATTTGTCTACACAACTTTTATCAGCCTAACAGATTGAACATTTGTTTCCAAGAGAATAGGCATGAAATCCCCTATTTTTATCTTAAATTATTATCTAAATTTTGCATTTCATAATATATCTTTGTTTAAAAATGAAGTTAGTTATTTAAATCAGTGGTTTCCTAACACTGGTTCATAGATTTGACAAAGTGTCCACTTGGCCAAATGACCTCTTTTGGATAGGTTTATGTCGCTCCTATTTGGTTAATGTTAAAATAACCTTCCTTTATGAAATGATATTGATAAATGTATTTAATTGGGAAGAAAACACAGAGCCCCTCCTCTTTTACTTGTCCATAAAATTCAAAAGCCTGGACCTACTATTTTAATTTACCATAAAGTCTAAAAAGAAAGTTTAAAATTTCAAAAAGATGACCCATGTTTACCTATCCTAGCATGCTACATTATGCCCCAAAAGTATGCATCTTTGTGAACCTCTGTTTTGGAGCCTTGTAGGAAAGCAGTGATGCTCTCAGGGCCTGCAGAAGTAGGTTGATTTCTGGCTCCACACTGAATATTCCAGACTACTGTACTTTCCATGTTTTCTCACTTCCTATCAAACCATATGTTAGCTACGTATTTCCTTTCAGGTGCCTAATGTAAAAGCCTTTATCTCACATTTATATTACTTCTTATACTTTCTCATACCTAGGACAGCAGATTAGCAAAGACTTTATATTGAATATAAAAGTTAGATTAAATATATCTAAGTGAGTGTGTGAAGAATTCTCCTATGAATAAATGTGTGAGTGTTAGTATGTGGACATTTTATCTCTTTTGGCCACTGGGAGATCTCTTTCTCTCTCTTCTGTGTTCTTGGCTGCGTTACAGATGAATGAGGTTTCTGGCAGCCAAATTCTGACTAGATGAATTGCTACTAATCTTAAGTGATAGAGTGGACAATAAATATCCTACTTATATTAAGAAATAGTGCTTGGTAGTAAAAGCTGTGTTGTTATCTATTGCAACATTAAAAAGTCAACCCCAAAATGCAGAAGCATGTAACAATAGACATTTATTCTTATGCTTACAGGCTCTAGGTCAGTTAGGATTCAGCTCATCTAAGCTGGGTTCAGTGGGAAACTGCTTCAGGTTGTAGGTCTGACTGGATATGACTCCTTGCTGCAGGCTGGGCTCAGTTCTGTTCCATGTGTATTCATTCTGGGATCCAGGCTGAAAGTGCAAGCAGCTACCAGGGGAAGCTCTTCTCATGGTGACACACAAGAGGGCAGGCCCATCTATAATAAGCACATTTCAAACCTCTGCTTATGGCACATCTGTTAACACCCATTGGTCAAAGCAAGTCACATGACAAAGTCCCAGAGTCAAAGACAGGAAATTTTCTTCACCTACCATGAGGTTATATCGAACCTGTGGATGTATAATGCCCGTACAGGAGAGTGATGACTTTTAAGAAATTCAATCTACTACAGGCTGGGTGACTTCTGATGCAGCCACTAATCACAATGGACTTCCTAGAAAAAAAAGAAAAAACAAACTTTAAGGCAGTTTCTGAAAGTGGAAGGAAGGTACCTTGTATAAAAAGTGAGAATGTTCAAATATGATTCATTGAATAAAGGACATGATTTAAAAACTGGAAAGTAATGCTTCCTAATGTGGCAGTTACATTAGGATGCATGTAAAACTGAGTTTGCTATAGGCTGGTTTTGTAAGTGATAATTGATTGCAAATTATATTGACAGTTATTGAACATAATTATTCACCACAGGAACCATCCTTAATCAATTAATCAGGGCACAATTCAGCTTCACTTCTTGCACATGGCATCAACCAATCTTTTTTTTTTTCTGCTTTGCTTTTTTTCCCTTTACCTCCTCTGCTGTTGTTGAAACATTTTAACAAATTAATTAGATGTTAATTCTTAGCGATAAGTGAAACCCTTAAGGTGCTTAAATTGTAAACTCCACAACAAAACGTGTTTATTCCCAAAGATTTTCCTCAGACTCTGAGTAAACACAGATCTTCTCCAGAGATTACATGCAATGAATGGTTGGAAGGCCCTCCTCGCTGCTACCAGCCAGGAGAGATATCTCCGAGGACGTACTTCGGGTCTAGCTCTGTTTTATTGAGATTTTAATCAAATGCTTAAATAAACACATCGAAACCATACTTTTTTAAATCTTCAGCTGACCTAACAATGAAAAGGGATAGGTACCATACTAGACACACACTCAAACTTCTAAACAGGCTGAATGATGTACAGAAGCTTACAAGATAAAACTTAGTAGGGAGAAAAGTAATGCCATGTTCTCACTGGTGGCATACAACCAAAGCTCCCTAACAGGGTGGTGGATATACAGAATGAGAGCAGCTCACATGAAAAGAATCCAGTTGTTTTGGTTAACATCAGGTAATAGAAATCAACAATGAAGTGTAACTCCAAAAGCACTGGTGAAAACTTATGTATTGGGCTGCATGCATATCTGTAGAGTCCAAAATAAGAAAAGTTATCATCCCCTTGCCCTCTGTTCTAGTCAGACTCCAGGGAGAGTATCCTGATTATTATCAGTGTCATAGTTTTCAAAGAAAATTAAAATACAGAAATCTATATACAGGGGCTTGTGATTAGGGTAGAGAAGCGGTTCAACACAATCATATGACGAATGATGGGGAAAAAAGACATATATAGTCTAAGGTAGCAAGAAGTTAGGAGAGACGTGCGAGTGGCCTTTAAATATTTATAAGATTGGCCTGAGGGAAAAGGACGAAGATGGATTTTGAGCAACAACTACAAAATCCTGAAAGAGGGTTAATTGACAAAAACTTCAGAAAGGCATCTGTCGTCTCCATATGAATCTTAGATATCCCTTGCCCAAACTCTTTTCTCATGAAGGTGGCCTCTGTTAGAGCCAGTCTGTGACCTAAAGTGCATTTCAGCCCCACAGTTCTAGGATTCTGTACAGGAAGAACAGATGTGTCAAATTTATTACACTGAATTTTTTATATTCTTTCTTCTATTGAAAAATCAAGTACATCTTTGCAAAATAAAAATAGAATTTTATTATAGCAGTACAAACATTTTATGCCATTCTTTATAGTTTCAAAACTATGAATATCCAATCAAACTTCATAATTGCTTTCATAAATGCCTAATTAAACTATAAATATTATTAAATATATCCATGTACAATAAGGAATGGAAACATCTGGATGAAAAATGAAAAATTTAGACAAGCAGCTGGATATTTTACCTACACAATGCTAGACACCAAGATATTCAGAAACATCAAATGGCTGATAGAATTTTGGCATGTCATCTGGTTATTTGACTCTATCTTTGACTTTATTTCAAATTACTTCTTAGTTTCTCAGTTTTCTATTTTTTAATGGGAATATTTTACATACTCCTCCTACTGAATAGCATTTTCCAGTCACAGCTAAAACACTGTTTCTCCTTCCCTGCCAGCTGTCTCTACTCTGACCTTACCCCTTCACTTCACTGTCTACTGGAATATCAGAAATTTGGGAAAAATTATGATAGGGGCTTTTGAAATACATTCCCTCCCTCTGTCCTCCCCTTTACAGCCTGTAATATGGTCAGAAAATCCAACCAATCTGATTTCAGAACCCTCCACTGTGAAATGTTCCTCGAACTACCCCCCGCCATCCCCACCACCCCCAGTATTGTTCTACCTTGGATACCAGTGATCCATTTCCAATTCAGTATCTTCTCTGACCCCAGTTTTCAGGGCATCAGCTCCCTTGATTTGGCTAATGGTCTCTGTCTTCACAGTGTTTACGGTCAAAATAATAATGATGAAAATACTAATTCCAATTTAATGAGCACTTATTGTGTTCAAACATTGCTTTAAGTGGTTTACATGAATTAATTCATTTAATAGTCACAACAACCCTATGAAGCAGGTACTATAATTATCCTCATTTTGGAGATGAGGAAATGAGGCAAATAAATTTAACAATTTGCCCAAATTCTCATAGTTATAGCACCCTAGACCCCCAGTACAAATTCAGGTTTTCTCACTTTGGAACCCCTCTCTTAACAACTATGCTATAGTACTGCCTGTCTAGCCAGTCTACTCTAATTTCCAACATTTTGCTGAAATTCAGGTGTTCTCAAACTCAAAGAAGGTGGTTGTAATGTATTCCTTCCAAGTTTCAAGCAGGATCTGAAACCCTACCTCTTTCTAGAAGCCTATGTGTACTTGGTATCAAGAAGATGACATTTTGTCCTAATTGAGAAATTTGAACAACTGCCTTCATAGGATAAAAGCACGTGTCCTTTGCTTGTTCTCGTTCTCAGTACAATAAAAATACAGCACGTAATCTTGTACCATTTAAATACTTTTACATGTTTTATAATGGTTAATCCACATGAATGAAATATTTCATTCATTCATTTAACAAATGTTTACTCAACTATTCTAGGCACTGATGACACAATAATGAATAACACAGACAAAAATCTCTGCCCTCATGGAACTTACATTCTTGCCAGGGAGACATGATAAGCAAGATAGATATATAACTTGTATGTTAAAGAATGACAAGTACTAAAGAGAATGTAAAGATGTGTGGTATGAGAAAAACAGGAGTCAAGAAAGACAATGAGATTTTTGGTCTGGATGAATATAAGAGGGCTGATTAAAAACTCCCTGAAGAAAGAATCAGCCACACGTATTCACTTAATACATAATTAATATAAATTTTAAAATAGTAAAATGAGTTGAAATTCCTCTGGAAAGTGTTAAGTATGTGTAAAGCAAAAATAGGACACTATGAAGGTGTGTTATTAAAATACAGTGTACTTCTTGGGCTTCCCTGGTGGCACAGTGGTTGAGAGTCCGCCTGCCGATGCAGGGGACATGGGTTCGTGCCCCGGTCCGGGAGGGTCCCACGTGCCGCAGAGCGGCTGGGCCCATGAGCCATGGCCACTGGGCCTGCGCGTCCGGAGCCTGTGCTCTGCAACGGGAGAAGCCACTACAGTGAGAGGCCCGTGTACCGCAAAAAAAAAAAAAAAATATATATATATATATATATATATATAGTGTACTTCTCAATTTAAATATGACAGTGATAGTCCCAAGCACCCAGTAAATAAAAAGAAAGGCTTAATTCTTTCCACAGTGATGTTCAGATAGCAGATACTGAACACAGCATTAAATATTTGCCAGAAAATCTGATAGTCAGATTTTGATATTTATTAAGAACTTTCCATATTGAGTTTAATTAAGGATTTGATTATGAATTCTACCTTGAAGGCATGATTACTACTTATCTCTTCACTCTTGGGCCAAAGAGAATTACAGATGCTGAGTATCTCTCCACTGCGTCTATGAAATAGTCATTAGTTTGAAAAGGCATCTTTTTTCTTAGTGTTGAAAATTGCCTAGAGAAATTTAACTCATTCAGCTTTTATAGTACTCTTGTAAGGAATTCTGGTTGTATTTTTAATGTTATAACCAAGAAGACAGATGAATAATCACAGCTAGTTTCCTGATAAATATGCAATTGACTTTTTAAATTTATTTATTTATTTATTTTGGTTGTGCTGGATCTTTGTTGTAGCACGTGGGATCTTTGTTGCCACATACGGGGTCTTTAGTTGTGGCATGCGGACTTCTTAGTTTTGGCATGTGAACTCTTAGTTGCTGCACGCATGAGAGATCTAGTTCCCCGACCAGGGATCAAAGCTGGGCCGCCTGCATTGGGAGCATGGAGTCTTACCCACTGAACCACCAGGGAAGTCCCTGCAGTTGCCTTTTATTACCCTTTTATTATCACATATTAGGCTTTTATTCTTGTTAATACTGTGACGTATGACTGGGAAGTAATGCTGATTTCCTAGAGGGTGTGTATAAAACTCATTACTCACTTTCATTACTTAGCTTAGTGTCTTCTTTTCCTAATTTTTTCATGTCCAGTAATATGTCAATAGAAAAACATCATCATGGAATAGGAGACTCGCTCTTTAAGGAGCCCTGTCGTTAGCTAAATATTATGAATATCATAAAGAGCTGAAGAGTTATTGCATCTCACTTTAGCTCTTAAAAACTTTTGAAACACACTGTTAAATGTATAAGGAGTCATATGGTTCTACAACAAAGAATAACCTGGGACATAAGTGGTCTCTTTCCTACGGACTTGAAAGGCTAGAATATTATAAACTGGCAATTGATGGCAGCCCCATAATCCCTCAAAAAGTAATGGTGCACTGCTTTTTTCTAATTGAACACTCCTATCTTAGGCCCTCTCCACTTCATTCCACCTAGGATTTACTTTTACCTATTCTTAGGCTCGGAAATATTTAGAAACCCTTGTTCCCTTTGAAGATGTAAGAATGATTAAAGACGCAATAATCATATTGTACAATCAAGCCAGTAGGAGGGGAAAACAAGCAAGGATGACTACCCGCCCTTGCTCTCCCTTTGCAAATGATCTGGGAAAATTAACCCAAATGCTAATGAATTTTAAAAGCATCATGTGAAATGATTGACCAGGAAAACAATGATCAAAATGTAGTCTAATCCAATTACAGCAGAAACAAGTTTTTAAGCCCTGTACTCAGATGTATAAAAATTTTAACTTCCTTTTTTTTTTTCCTATAACATCTCACTTTGTGTTCAGATACCCTCCCCCAGTGGTATGACAGGATGGTCTGGTACTGGCTCAAAAGCTGATTGTGTTCATTTCTTCCCAGGTCCAAACTCAGTGACATCAGGTTGCTAGTTTGAAATTGGCTGAGGTGGGAGTATTTACACCGTGGAAATCAGCAAATGTTACAAATCTGGGTTTGGTTTTGTTTTGTTTTGTTTCCTTGCCGGAGAGAGCCAGCTGTTAAACATTTACCGGCATGCTGCTGCTCTCCCCTATGACAGATATGTGATCCTAGTCAATTATGGATAAACTTTCCCTCCGTCTCCTTCTCCCTAGAGAAACATTTACATTCTAAGGTCCTCCTGTATTGTCCATGCCTCTGGGGAAGAGACCTAGTCCACCATGACATCCTCTGACATGCTCATACGATCCCACTTAGTCCTCAACTGACATCTTCTGTGGTGGAAACCACCAAGATATCTCCAACCACCCCTACTCCTAAATTGTGTGGTGCAGTCTGCCTTCCATTATAGCATCCCTGTGTCACAATTGTGAGGTCCATTTAGGTTCACCTACTGACCCTCAGCTAACTTCTGCACAGCTCTCTCAGAGAACAGGACAATGTGGCAATTTCAGCATTTACTCTTGGTAATGGAAGTACAAGTTTTGATGGGCTATCTTAGACTCTTTCAAGCCAAACATAACTTGTCACCATAGCCACTCTCTTGCTGCTATATCATGTCAGGGGTGTGGAGGAACTCTGGACCTTGTCATTTCTTGAGCCACTTCCCGGTATCTTCCGCATGCATCTCCATTGCTCAGATTGCCAAGTATGTCAGAGGATTTGAGTCCTCTGCCCTGGGACTTTGCCTGAGGAGGCAGCATGGGGCAGCATCCCTTCTCAGTGATCTAGAGTTCTCTGGCTTTCTCTCTAACCCTCACTCTCTCTTCCCCAGCCCAAAGAAATGTTTGATTTTCCCCCTTGCATAGGGGGCAGGGGGAAGAAGCAGAGAACCTAGCTTGATAAATATTTTTCCATATCTGTCATTTATACCAAGATCTTGGCCTTGAGTTCACTTGGCTTGTACATGGCCTCTTCAGTTATGTGTATAACCCCTGCTTAATTTGGTGAAGAAGGAATAGCGAGAAATTGGATATCCATCCCCATTTCTTTCTTCTACCTTAAAAACTCAACATAAACATATCAATTTTTCAGGAAGGAAAAAATAAGTCAATGTTATTTCATCCATCACCAGCGTCAAAATACAACATGAACATTTATCTTCCTAGTTAAAGAAATATGAAGGGGAGGAGTGATATTTTTTTCTAATCTTTCTCTCACATGATTCTTGACCACTTCAGGTTTTATTCTCTATTCTATTCTCTATATTTGTCCATGGATTAAGTGTCATTTATTAGTGGCATGTTCCTCTGTTTTAGACAATGTCAGTCATGGCTGTAACCCTGGCTAACCTGTTCCTCCAGAACTATAGCCCAGTTTTAATCTTCACTCCTGTCTTATTATTCCCGCTGGGAGCTAACACATATTCAGATAGTTTTTCCAGGCTCCATATTAATGGTTAGTTTCTATAATATTCCTTTTAAAAAGACAGCCTCGTCATAATATTGGAAATAACTATGTTTTCAGATTTCTCTAATTGTCTTACATGTAATAATAAATATAATTAAAAGAATAATAATAAATTACAGTGCATTTATTTTGAGTATTCAAATTAGTGGAATCAGTTTTCCTACCAGTATTCGTCTTTGAGAATCACATTCAGAACTTACAAACTGCAAATGTTTATTTTTATAAAGAAAGATAGGTAGTTTGCTAAATATATTTAATATCAGGAATAAATATGAATTTGTGAGAGAGAGAATTGATTTAGTGCCAATCATGTGTCATTGTTTTGAAGGTAAAATAGAGAGCTTTTCCCAAAACAAATAAAATAAAAACCTGCCTCTCTCTTTCTTAGACAAACACTTAAATGTAAATATGCAAAGCAAGGGATCCACTTTCCTCGGGTAAAAATGCTGAAAAAAATTATTAAGAATAAGAGTCTGTATATCCTATGCTAAGTGCCAGATATTTGGTAGCAACAACAGAAAGTGTAGACAGACTACAGGAGTTTAAAGGAAGAAGGGGCCACTCTAGGCTAAGACTGTCAGTGAAGGTTTTAAAAAGGAGGCAGAATTTGAGGTGGGCTTTTTAAGACAGGTAGGACTTAGATAGTTGTAGAGGAAATAGGAAACATATCTCAGCGGAGAGACTGGCATTAGCATGGTGAGTATACTTAGCTGTTTTTAAAAAATAGAAAAGTGAATGCGTCTAGTTAGAATGAGTAGAATGAGAGATCAAGAAAGGTAAGACTAGAAGATAGATTGGCAGCAGATCCTGGAGGACTTTGTATGGCCCAGAAATGTGAACTTCAAAGGATAATATCCAGAAAATGAAAAGACAACCGGCATAATGGGAGAAAATATTTGCAAATCATATATGTGATGAGTGTCAAATATTAACAATATACAAAGAACTCATACAACTCAACAACAAAAAGACAAATAGCTCTGTTTTAAAATGAGGAGGGGACTTCCCTGGTGGTCCAGTGATTAAGAATCCACCTTCCAATGCAGGGGATGCGGGTTTGATCCCTGGTCGGGGAGCTAAGACCCCACATGCCACAGGGCAACTAAGCATGTGCACCGCAACTACTGAGCCTGCGTGCTTTGGAGCCTGTGTGCCACAACTAGAGAGCCTGTGCGCCACAACGAAGAGCCCATGCGCTGCAATGAAAGATCCCTCATGCTGTAATGAGATCCCACGTGCTGCAACTAAGACCCGATGCAGCCATATAAATAAATAAATAAATGTTTTTTTAAAATGAGGAAGGTATTTGAACAGACATTTCTCCAAATAAGACACACAAGTGGCCAATAAGCACATGAAAAGATGCTCAATATCATTAGGCATTAGGGAAATGCAAATCAAAACCACAATGAGATACCACTTCACACACACTAGGATCTCTATGATCAAGAAGATAAATAAGGGGCTTCCCTGGTGACGCAGTGGTTGAGAGTCTGCCTGCCGATGCAGGGGACACGGGTTCGTGCCCCGGTCCAGGAAGATCCCACATGCCGCCGAGCAGCTGGGCCTGTGAGCCATGGCCCCTGAGCCTGCGTGTCCGGAGCCTGTGCTCTGCAACGGGAGGGGCCACAAAAGTGAGAGGCCCATGTACCGCAAAAAAAAAGATAAATAATAACAAATGTTAGCGAGGATATGAAGAAATCAAAACCCTGATACATTGGGCGATAGAAATGTAAAATGGTACATTTGCTGTGGAAAACAGTTTGGCAGTTCCTCAAAATGTTAAACATATGTTTATGTTACCATATGGCCCACCAATACCACACCTAAGAGAAATAAAAATATGTTCACACAAAATAAAAAAAACATGTCCACAAAATAAAAACTTGTACACAAATGCTCATAGCAGCATTATTCATAATTGCCAAAAGGTGGGAACAACCTAAATACCCATCAGGTAAAGAAAGATAGGATAAACAAAATGTGGTATATCCATGCAATGGAATATTATTCATCCATAAAAAAGAATGAGGTACTGATACATGCTACAATATGAGTAAAGCTTTCAAACATTATACTAAGTGAAAGAAGACATAACACAAAAGGCACATATATTTTATTATTCCATTTGTATTCAAAATGTCCAGAATAGGCAAATCCGTAGATGCAGAAGATAGATTAGTGGTTGCTAGGGGCTGGGAGGTGGGGTGAATGGAGAATGACTGTTCACAGGTATGAGTTTTTTTTGTGGGGGGGTGATGAAAATGTTCTGGAATTAGATGGTGTTGATGGTTGCACAACTCTGAGAATATACTAATAACTACTGAATTGTACATTTTAAAATGGAGAATTTTATGGTATATAAGTTATACATCAATAAGAAGAAAAAAGAAATATGAGCTGTATCTTCTAGGCCCTAAGAGCTACCACATATTTCTGAGTAAGAGAATGACCTGTTCAGCTTTGCATTTTGATCTCTCCCTTTGCTTTCTCTTGTCCCTTGATCTGCAACAGCATTTCTCACAGTGAAATTGTTTTCTCCTTCTTTCTCTACACAACCTCCACTTGGTTTTACCCTGTCTTGCTCCCTGGGCCTTGCCATCTGGCATCCAGCTTCATCACATTATTAAAATTCTTCTCTTAAAGTTACCAAAAAGTTCTTGGCTACTAATCTAGCAGGTGGATGCTTATTTGTGCTCAAGAAAGTAAATCTTTTTATTTTGTGATAACGATAACCACCTTTTTCTTGCAATTCTCTCTGCTCCCCACCTCTCTGAACACCTTTTTTCCTCCTCTTGCATCCTAAGTGAGAGATATCCCCCTAAAGATGTATTCTTGACCATTTTATCTTCTGAAGACCTTGATGATCTTAGCCAGCCCATGACTTCTATAGGACTTGGACTCTTCGCCCCAGCACCTTTCCACAGCTCCAGTCCCTCATTTCTTACTGCGGGCTGCACCTGTCCACCTGAACAGACAAAAAGCCTGCTCAGTCTCACCGTGACCTAAACTAAACATACAGATTTTTCTCTATCCATAATGAGCTCAGTATCTTCACAATTACTCCAGCTCAGAAATCATAACACTTTCTTACTCTTTTTATCAAATCACTTGCTAATCACCTATTGATTCTGCATTCATCTCTCTCACTCCTATGCCCTATTCTCTATTCCTACGGAAAACAGCCTAATTCAAGTGCTCACAACAGCTTGACTGGAATATCCTACCCTATATCCATGTGTCTCAGCCATCCTTCAGTACCTTCAGTTTAAAACACCACTCTCTCCATGATGTCTTCTCCAACTTCTCTGTCTGGAAGTGATCTCTCCCTCCTCTGAAGGCTTACTATACTCTTTCCACACCCTCACAGTTACAAGAATCCCCATAAAATAAGGTGGAGAATACTATCTTCTCCACTGCTGGAAGCTCCTGAAGTCAAGAAAAATAACTACTAGAATACACTTTGTAATTTACATTTTCTACTGCATTGCTTTGTACCCAACTAGCTCCTAAAAGAATTTAGGATAGCTAGTGCCTTATACAAAGTAAGCCCTCAATAAACAAATGTTTACATGATCTTTATTTTTTAGCAAGAACTTCTCTCTTAAGCATTGCTGATAATTTGCAGGCAGAATTCAGAAGATCCCAAAAAGAGAATACTCAGCACAAACAGGCTCCCAACTTACTTGTATCCCATACGTGCGGATAACACCTCATCTGAACTAAGATAGGAATTCTCCGTCCCTCTGCTGCTTCCTTTACCACGACGTCCTTAACCTTCAAGAGGGAGAAAACCACTGCTGCTGCCTCCTCCTTCCTGCCACGGCAGGGACTTGGTCAGATTGAAGTCAGAACTTTAGGCCCCTGGGGATCATTATCTCCTTCACCATCCCCTTCCATCCCTCTGTCCCTGAGCATCTCAGTTCCATGCCTCCCGTTCCAGTCCCTCAGCTGTGCTCATTCATCCCCCTGTCCTGCTGAAAATTCTTCTCCAGCCACAGGAGCCACCACTGGTGCTTTCAATCCTCAGCACTTCAAATCCTTTGGTCACATGTTCCTGCCCCTACTTGGGATCTGGGGAATGACCTTCCCTGACATTCTAGGGCACTCTGAATACATTTTCCCATAGAAATAATATTTTAAATAACAATTACTTTCTGCATTTCAAATACATTTCACAGGTGAACCAAGAAACTCAATAACAATTTATTACAATGTTTTCATGGGAAAAATGGCTTCTGAGTTTTAAACATGAATTTACAAATGAAATTAATTGTAGAACTAGCTATTTGTATATTGGGAACTGCATTTAACCTTTAATAGAAAGTTATCATTGTTTTTATTTTAATTATTAATCCTAAACTCTGGTCTTTGTTTTGTTGCTATCAGTAGCTCAAGAGATTAAATCAATTCAATCCAGGAAAGATCCCTCCAGTTAAATTAACTTTTAGAGATGAAATTTGGGAAGCTGTGCCTTAGGTTCTTTTGGGTAAAGTGAACAAATATTTTGGGTGAAACCCAAATGGATGCTTCATTTTCCAACTGACTTAAATGTGTGAGCCTTTCTTTCTAAGGTGAAGTCAGCCAAGGTTTTAATATTAAAATGATGAGAACTTTTTAGCCACCCTTCAATCTGCTTCAGATTTCTCCCCATCACCTTAGGAAGATGTTATACTGCTGACAACCAGGTGTGATTTTGTCACATCAAAATACATATACACCTGTGCTTAAGACAGAAAGGTGATTGTGAATAAGGCTTACAGTTCAAAGGTACAGCAGGATGGTACAGAGCAGAAGGTTTGATAATGAGAAATCACAGTTTCCTGCAATTCTTGAGGACCGGAGGGAGGAAATTATTTGCTTTATGCTGGTAGCAATTTCCCTAAACCCTGTGAGATGGCATAGCTCAAGCTGTTGCTAATGTAGACAAGAGTGGCTACCAGCCATAGCTCTTGGTTAGAGTAAGATTCCCTGGGATATGAAATATATTGAAAAACCATTCTAGGTAGGATTGATCACTTAATTTGACTGTTTTAGGGAAAATCCTACATAAGTTTTCAATATCTAGTATTTGTTCAAACTCCCTGGAAGCTTAATAATCACTTCTGCCATATATGTGTGTATATATATTTATGTATATTTTAATTAGATAACCTAATCACAGAGATAATCATAAATATGCTACATTAAAAGTGCTAAACACTAGTTATAGAATATTCCTCAGCTTGGCTTTCACATTATAGTACCATAAGCAGCAGGCTCTTCCTCTGAGAAAAAATATTAAATCTTTACAAGCAGTTTGTGTCTTTTTTCCAAGATAGGTGCGGCAACATCAACTGTTGCCACCAGTCCTCAAAACAAAACAACCAACGGCACAAAAAGAACCATCATGTTTAAAAACAGAGAAGCCGATAGCTGGTTTGTTAGCCATACACTTTATTTTGAGGGGTTAACTTTGGCCTCTCACACTTTTTCTTTCATGAATGAGCAATTAATTACTTTGCTGCTGTGGCTGTTTCAGCGCTTCAGTTTATAATAGCCTTTTGTTTTCTTGCAAACGAAAAGAGCTTTGAAGGATTTCAATCTTCAAAAACATGGAACACTTTCTTTCTCTTTATTTCTGAACACAAAAAAGTGTCTATTCTTATGTATATTTAATAACAGTCTTCAAGAAGAGCCTATTGTGCACCTTAGCATGATCTGATTGATTCCTGCAGCTAAGTCAAAGGAACACATACAAATCCTAGTTCTGGGAAACATTTTCTATTTAAAAATTTTTAAGTGTAAACTTTATAATAAACTAGGGGAGAAAAGGTAAATATGTTGTATTTCATTTAAATACAGTTAAGAGCAGTTTAAACACAGCCAGCTCTTCCCAGATGATAATGTGACTTGGATAATGAAGTATTGATACTTCATCTTAAGTCACAGAAAGTTCAGTGCTGTTACAGTTTACAATTAGAGGGAAAACTCTGTATGTCCTTATTTAAAGATGTTTATCTCTGGAAAACAAGGATATGCGTGTTATTTATGTATACACACATATGTGTATATATAGTCTTCACAGGCAAAAGAAAGTAAAAGGCTGAGACATTACCTGGTAGAGTTAGTGGGAGTTGATAATACCTGGGACATAAATCCCTAATATCCCTCTTTTATTTCTTTTTTTTCTTTTAATAAATTTATTTATTTTGGGCTGCATTGGGTCTTCGTTGCTGTGCATGGGCTTTAGTTGCAGTGAGCGGGGGCTACTCTTCCTTGTGGTGTGCGGGCATCTCACTGCGGCGGCTTCTCTTCTTGTGGAGCACGGGCTTTAGGCACACGGGCTTCAGTAATCGTGGCTCACAGGCTCTAGAGTGCAGGCTCAGTAGTTGTACTGCACGGGCTTAGTTGCTCCAAGGCATGTGGGATCTTCCCGGACGAGGGTTCGAACCCATGTCCCCTGCATTGGCAGGCGGATTCTCAACCACTGCGCCACCAGGAAAGCCCCCTCTTTTATTTCTTAAAAACAGATGTGGGTGGGGCAATTAATTTGTCTAGGATAATAAAACTTCTAGTATCTAGAACAGTTACAGAATTGAAATGTCCTAGTTTATTTAAAAGTCTGATTAATTACGCATTAACCAGTATATACTTTGTTTTAACCCATGAAATTAAAAATATGAGTAATTCAACTAAATGTATAGAATAATTTCCATCCTTGGTAAAAATAAACTGAACTTGGAATATGCCTTAGTCTTCCTATTAAAAAAATTTATAGTTCTGACACAAGTTTACTGATTGTCAATCACTTCTTTCTCATAATATTGGTGAGAGTGCCCACAGGTACACACACACACACACACACACACACACACACACACACACCCCAATTAATAGCGGACTCTTAAGTAAACTCCAGCAGGTTGAGAATATACTATAAGTATCTCAGCTTTACATTTAATTTTATATTTTACAAGTGTAGTATTTTGTGTTTTTAAATGTTAATATCTTTTTCCTGGTCCACTGGAGAACTTATTACGGCGTATTCCCAACATTTATGTCAAAATCATATGTAAAGTAAGACAGCAAGGCCTGGGGTATGGTAACCTGACACTCCATTACCCAGTCAGCTCTTGTCTCAGGTAGTCAGAAATAGCTCGAACTCTAATGGTCAGAGTGACCACTGATTTGTCCTGGGCTTTGGGGATACCCTCCCCCATTCTTCATATAGTCAAACAGGGGTTCAAAGTCAGAGTCATCCTGTTAAATGAGGCCCTTGGAGAATGTTGGGAATCTAGTTAGGTTAGACAAGAACCCAGTTCTTTATGATAACCTCTCTGTGCCACCATGCTGTTCTGGGCCTCCAATGGAAACAGTTGGAATTCAAGTGATCAAGAGGTTCTACATTGTGGGAGACTAGGAGGATTTGGTTAATTCCAGCCAAATAATCAGATTTCCAATTTTGTGGTTGTAACTTAATATGACTACATTGAAACAGACACATAAGATATAATAGACCATTTGAAAGTACCTTATGTTTAAATTCCTGCCGCATCATATTATCTCTAGTATAATTTTCAGTATCTGAATGTATTATCCCATCATATAGCTATAGCATAATTTGTTTAACCAAGTCCCCAATGCTGGATATTAGGATATTTCCCATTTTTACAATAATATGCAGCTCTTCCATGACTGTTCATGCAGCGGTACTCTTGAGAAGTAAAGCTCAGTGGTTAACAGCATAATCTTTTGTCCCCATCAGACTGAGGTTTGGGTCCTGTCACTTTCTAGTGGTTGTGATCTTGGATAAATCTCTTAACATCTCAAAGCTTTAGTTCCTTCATCTGTAAAAGGAAGATAATTTCACCTAATTCCTAGGGATTTCATGGACCAGTGAGAAAGTACATGTAAGTTCATAGTAAATAAATGTTAGTTTGCTCTTGGTGAGCTAGTTACACTTATTTCCTTAAGATAAGTTTACAGACGTGGAATTATTTTGTCTGTGCACGTTCTTAAGGTTCTTGATACATACTGCCTAAATGCCCTTAAATTACACAATTCCCAGTGGCACTATCACATTATATTGTAATTAGGTGTGCATTGGTTTGTATCTAGAACTAACCTGCGAGTCCTCAAGCGGAGTTCTAGGTCTTATTTCATCTCTGTTCTCTGGGTGCCTACCACAGGGACAGAGCTGTAACACATGCATAATCAGTGTTTATTTAGTAAATATCTATATCTTTCCTTCTGACATGAATAAGCACATCTGTTTTTTTAAACAAAACCACCTTTTCAGAGTTTCAGCAAAAGACCAGCTTCTCATGAATTCTGGAGGCCACTGTTGGTAAATAGAATCAAGTGGGTTGCACAGTTAATGGCAGTAGCTCTCACCTGGGGATCATATTTTAAAATGCAGATTCCTGTGTTCCACTTGCAGAGTAGATTCAGGAAGTTTCAGTAGGAGCCCAGGAATTTGAATTTTTATCTATCACTTCTAACCACCATCTTTTCCGACACAGATAGTATATACATTCCGTTGTGGTAGGCACTGGTCTCTGGAGTCTTTGCCTTATAATACCAGAACTCTTTAGGTTCTTTCCAACCCTGTGACTCTATAATGCATTAAAAAAAAAAATAATAACCAGTCAGAACAAACTCAGACCCCTTATAATTATTCCATAATATTTGATGATCAGTAGAAGATGCATTGTTGCTCAACTAGCCAGGCTTTCTATTGATTTGGAGGAAGAACAGGTGAAACAAGGATAAAAAGTTCATCCTGGTACTTGCCCAAAAAAAGCCAAGTTTCATCCAGGTATCTATTCACAGCATGGTAGGAACTGAGTTGGTGGGCTTGATTTTGACAAAAAGTAAAAACAATGTTATCACTCAGTCTCATTCTTTTTGATCCAGAATACCTACAGATGGGCTGGGAGTGGCCTCTACAGAGGGGGCCAACATCAAAGCCTGTGAAGGCAAAGCCAAGCAGCTTCCCTATCTCTTGCTGTTCCTTAATGGTCAGCCCAAAACCAACAGACCCAGGTAGAGGTGAAGAAGGTGGCCCTCAGAAAGTTCTTCAAGATCAGCAGGGAAACCTCAAGGGTCACTGCAAACTTAGCAACTGAGACCTGGATGCCATTGCTTCTGAGAAAGGGGCATGCAAAGTGAAAAGACAAATGATACTAGTGAAGAGCCACTCTTTTTTTTTATTGAAGTATAACTGATTTACAATATGATATTCATTTCAGGTGTACAACATAGTGATTCAGTATCTTTACACATTACAGCCCACTTAAAGTTATTACAAAATAATGGCTGTATTTCCCTGTGCTGTACAATATATCCTTGTTGCTTGTTTATAAATAGTAGTTTCTTTTTCTTAATCCCCTACCCCTATCTTGCCCCTCCCCGCTTCCCTGTCCCCACTGGTAACTATTAGTTTGTTCTATACCTATGAGCCTGTTTCTGTTTTGTCATATTCATTCATTTATTTTACTTTTTAGATTCCACATATAAGTGAAAATATAGAGTATTTGTCTTTCTCTGTCTGACTTATTTCACTAAGCATAATACCCTCTAGGTCCATCCACATTGTTGCAAGTGGCAGAATTTCATTCTTTTTTATGAATGAGTAATATCCTATTGTGTGTGTATATATATATACACACACAATCTTCTTTATCTATTCATCTATTGATGGACACTTAAGTTGCTTCCATATCTTGGTTATTGTAAATAATTCTACTATGAACATTGGGGGCATGTATCTTTTTGAATTAGTGTTTTCGTTTTCTTCTAATATATGGGAGTGGAATAGCTGGATTGTATGGAAGCTCTATTTTTAGTTTTTTGAGGAACCTCAATACTGTTTTCTACAGTGGATGCACCAATTTACGTTCCCACCAGCAGTGTACTAGGATTCTCTTTTCTCCACATCATCTCCAACATTTGTTGTTTGTAAACTTTTTGATGATGGCCATTCTGACAGGTGTGAGGTGATACCTCACTGTGGTTTTGATTTGCATTTCTCTGATGATTAGCAATATTGATCATCTTTTCATGTGCCTATAGGCCAGCTGTATGTCTTCTTTGGAAAAATGTCTATTCAGGTCTTCTGCCCATTTGTTAATCGGGTTGTTTGGGTTTTTTAAAATATTGAGTTGTCTGAGCTGTTTGTATATTTTTGGTATTAACCCCTTAAATGTAAAGAGCCACTCTTAAGCTTGATTGCCAGTCGATATAGTTTTGGCTTGTGTAGTTCTTGGCACACCTACATCCAACTCTTCTCAGAATGGTTCCCAATTACCCAGCTACCCAAGCTTCAGGTAAGAAAACAAATGCTATCTTACATCACTTTTTTCTTCTTATGTAAAATAATGATAGGGTTATTAGGAAGATTACATTAGATGACTTAGCAGAATACCTGTTGCATAGTACAAAGGTCCTTCATTTTCCTTCTCTTTTCCTCTCTGTGTACCCTCACCCCTTCCTTACTCCCAATATCAATCTTTCTATATCTGAATAGGACTACTAGTTCACATATTTCTATGTATTACCTTTTACATAACCAACAAGAATTTGTTGAAAACATAATTACCTACCAGCATATTTATTATGGAGTTTACGAAGAAATATAAATCATAATTCATAACCTCAATGAATTTATAGCCTGATAGGAAAAAGAAAACTAACACACATGTAACAACTAGGGAACACTAAAAATTTTATTTATTAAGTAATTCAATATATTATTTAATTAATTAAAATTTAGTCTATTAAAATATATCTGCTGGATCAGCTGTAAGTACTATAGCAATTCAGAGAAAAAAGGAATGTATGGGTCTGAATTTCCAGAGAAGGCCTCAAGGGTTTCATTTTGGCTCTGAAATAAAAACTTTTATATATTACTATATGTCAGTTATTATACTGAATAGAGATAGTATTTAGTATAATAAATTACTTTTATCCTTATCATTACTGCCTTCCTCTTTATGAAAGTGCCATTCAGTTTGCACAGAGACAAGGACATACAGTTGTAACGTCTAAGAGACAAGAATGGGATAGAAGAAACTCTGAGATAAAAGACATGTGGGGATTTGTTTGATGCATTATTTAAGCAACTTCACTCTACAAATAAGCCCTTTTGAGCGCAACATATGAGGCTTTCACCATGCTTTCCCACCCAAGACAATTATAGTCTATACCACACCACCCACACAATTCAAGTTCTCATCATTAATTGATAAAGCAAAATAGTCCATGACATTAGAGTCTAAGAAGCATTCTATGCAAAATCATGGCGAGTTACAGGAGGAATAAGGCAACATTTTATTCTTCAAGTTATGGTCATGGAATTAACCTGACTTTTCTTGGACCATAGGACTTTTGCTGGGAGGATATGAGGCAGCGTGAGGTAGTGGAAAGCGGACTGGTTTTGACAACAGGTCACCAGAGTTAGAATTCCTCCGCTTCCCCCACCCCTGCCACTTGCTATGTGACCTTGGATGAATTTTTAGTCTCTCTGAGTTGGTTTCCCTGTGTGTAAATTGAAGGTATAAAAATAATACTTGTAGTACAGGGTATTTGTGAGGATCAAAGGAAACAATCTCCTTGAATGCCTTTTGCAAATTATAAAGCATTACAGAAACATTATTGCTGTTGCTCCTTTTATTACCATTTGAATAAGTCAATGTTCCTACATCAGATTAATAAATTTAAGTTTACTTAGAAGGAAATTATTCCTGTTAAATATATGCTTGGCCTTTCTTCACACATACTAAACTTCAGCTCTACAGGACAAGCTCACACATTTAACTGTCTTTTCTGCATAAAGCTTATATGCGTGACTCACACAGTCAGATCCCTTTGCCTTATGAGGATGTTCAAAACGCCTTTATCTATCCTAGAAAATAGAATTTCAGAAGCTGTTGCTTTTTTCTCTGGGCCTAAGTGCATTTTTTCATTTTTCAAAGAAAGATTATACAGCCAGAAGTATTAGCTGATCACTGCCTCTTTAAAAGACTCTCTTCTCTTCATCGTTCCTGGCTTATATTGAAACCAGATGGTAAAACCAAGACTGGAACATCCTTTGGTGTCCAGAAGGAGGCCAGTCTGGCCAAAGCATTGTCATTCTTGTCAGCAACCAGAGTCAAAAACATTTTTATAGTTAATCATCAGGAGTGCCTACTGGCTGTAACAGCCATTTATGCAGTATTTGTCAGCATGAAGGTTCCATCCACACCACAGATGACGCCATGTCGGCAAGAAATGTGTTTCAGTATCCTTCAGTAATGAGCTGAGCACATTTTCATGGCTGACTCCCAAAGCAAACGCCAATAAAAAATTTAGTGCCGGACTTCTTTTTCACCAAACTGTGTGGATACCAGTGCCTTGCATTGCTTAAAACTGACTCCCTTGGAGCAAGTTTGTCCTGGAGCATTCATTAAAACATAGGAAGTTAAAGAACTGAAGCAAATTACCACAAATATTTATAAAGAAGTTGACCCACCGTAAAATGAACTTCTATTTCAAAAGATGTGAAGTTGCAGTCCCAGACTCTGAGAAACCAGAGTAATTTCATGGATGCGAGCCCACCAGCAAATTCCTATCTCTGCCTGCATTTCAGTAATCATTTGCAGCAAGGAGACAGTGTATATGAAAAATAACATAATTAGAGTAAATGCACTATGCTTTGGAGCTGAAATAGAGGAGTTTGGGTGGCCACAGAAAAGAAAGGCATTGAATAATAATATTTTAAAACGTGTCAAGGGCGTGAGCTTATCAGGCCTTGTATATCGCTGATGGAAACTATTTTTTCAAGTGCTGTAGAGAAGCAAATCCAGATATCTGGAGAGGGACGTCCAAAAACAGCTTCTCCACTTTACAGCTGAGGCTTGCCACCATATCAGAAGGACTCAGATGAATATTTCATGTGAAAGGTACATGTAGAATATTTTGAAGGAAATGCCTAAGGCAGCAAAACTAAATTGCAATTACATGCTACAATATTGCAGGAAGATCTAACACAGATCTGACTTCTTTGTATGATGAAACCGTACATGTGTATCAGCAAAACGGTGTTAAGGGTGCAAACCATGGAAGTTTCAGGTCATAACTGATGAACACTTGCAGAAACTAGAATCCCATAACACTGAGGTTATCCTGCCTGCCATGACATTTATATCCATAGTGTGTATAATTCATAGTTTTTATTTTTTTAAGATTTTGGCCGCATCATGCGGCATGCAGGATCTTAATTCCCTGACCAGGGGTCAAACCTGTGCCCCCTGCAGTGGAAGCGCGGGTCTTAACCACTGGACCGCCAGGGAAGTCCAATTCATAGTTTTTACACAAAACAAAGTAAAATAAAATTTGCTGTGCTTTGGGATTGGCATATATACACTAATATGTATAAAATAGATAACTAATAAAAAACCTGCTAAAAAAAATTTGCTGTGCTAACCATAATATTCTCAGTAGTGGAAGCTAAGATCCCTGATGAAATGCAGCTTTATTTACTTTGGGTTGATAACATTTGAAATGTGATGATCAATGTCACTTATCCTTTTTTTCTTTAAAAATGTTTCAGACATGGACATATATACACTACCAAGTGTAAAATAGATAGCTAGTGGGAAGCAGCTGCATAGCACAGGGAGATCAGCTAGGTGCTCTGTGACCACCTAGAGGGGTGGGATAGGTAGGGTGGGAGGGAGACGCAAGAGGGAGGGGATATGGGGATATATGTATATGTATAGCTGATTCACTTTGTGATACAGCAGAAACTAACACACCATTGTAAAACAATTATATTCCAATAAAGATGTTAAAAAAAAATGTTTCAGAAATGGTCTGAAATATGCGGCCAATGATGGGAGGTTGTGGTTTGGTTTGGTTTCTATCCTTTTGAAATCAAGAGTAGTTGTTTTGCTATTAGTAAACCCATGGTTATCATCAGTAATGCTCTCTTTGTTATTTTAAAATTTTTACACCGAAAATATGCTACAATTGTCATAAAAGGGACAGAGGAAATTTAAAATAGACAATAATAGAAATCCTTAAGACTGTGAAAAGAGATTAGCATGTTCCATTTCAAAAGGGTAACAACTGAAAAAAAATTTGGAGAAAGAAGGAACCTGAGAAATTTAGTCAGACTTTTGTTTACAAACTGTTGTGTTATGCCTTGTCGTCCCATGGTGAAGCATAAGAAAAAGAATGTATCACATCTTAAAAAACCAAACACCACAGTAGAGAGCAATAATGTAGGAGACAGTACATGGATTTCTTTCCAAGAGCCCCCTGTCTAATTTAAATGTCTTTTGCTTGGCCAATCGTTTTCATTCCCAGGCCAAAATGATTGGGAAAGAGCTTCCTCCAACCCCCCACTTTAGTTGTTAACTGAGCCAATCAAAAAAAAGACCAGTTTTGAACCTAAAAAGTAAATAGGCTCATACATTTAAAGAAACATGGCTTTCTAGCTGCCCTTTGTTGGATTAGAGAAGACATGCCTTATTTCATTCCTCAAGGAAAAGTTATCTACTTTGTTTTCTGAAACATAAAGTGAGCTATAAACAGCTTTATAATAAATTAAGATGTCATGAAAATCATCCCAATAGGAAAAGATAACAGTATTTCTGTTCATTAACCAAGGAGCTAGTCATTCTGTGATGGAAGCTGTGTTAGGTTAAAACGCATTGTTCAGAAAGGAGTTTCAGAATTCTGACCTTCTTCTGCTCCATGTACTATATAAAAAGAGAGCTTGAAATCACCTGGAAATAATAACAAAAAAATTTTAACAGGGTTCCTGAGATCAATTTTCTCCTCACGTTTATATTAAGAAGCTAATAAAATATAGATTAAATAAAGCCAAAGGATCCATATAAGCCCTCACTTGTTATGTAAGCGGCCAGAACCTTATGTAATATGCATTTTCTTACTAATTCTTCACATTCTGAATGCTTTGTATTATACCAAGGAATACTGAATAATGGGGTTTTAAATGTTTTTAAAAGCTGTTTCAATATGTGCAGAGCATTTGAGCTACTTTTGTCAGTAGTTTGGTGACATCTAGTGGAAATAGTGATTTGAAGCCTACAGTACTGAGATAGTTCAAATCCTATAGCAAAATGGAATTGTTTAGGACCAAAAACACAGATAAACAATTGAAGACATTTACCTACCACTTTCTGTCCTAAGTAACAAGAGTAAATAAGCAAGTTTAGGTAATCCTTCTGAGGGAAAATCACTTGACATCCATGTCAATTACTATCTTTTTTTTTTTTTTTTGATTATGGAATACATGGTCTTTGTAAAGAATTTGGAATAACAAAAGAAAAAAATTATCCATACTCCTTTCACCCACCAGTAAACACCATTGATACTGTATTACTTTTCTTCCAGGATTATGTATTTTTGTTGATAGTTTTTTACCAAATTTTGATATTTCAAATATAGTTTTATATCGTAATTTTTTAACACTCTGTGAGCATTTTTTTATATGTCATCGAGTATAAAAATTATTTTAATTATGAAAAGGAGAGAGCTACTTTGGGAGTAGGATACTACAAGCCTATAATTTTGTAAATTCTATCTGAGGATCCAGGAATCATGTAAAAACATGATTCCAATAAAGTTCTTTCATTAGCAGAGTTTTTTAAAAGACCATGCTATCCATAGAAATATCTAATATGTGTTTACATCAAATACATTTTATTAAGGACTTACTATATTACCAGACCCTAAGGGTATCAAAAATGGATGAGATCCAGACCTTACCTGTGAGGGGAAAAAAAAAAAAGTCTAGTAAGAAAGAATAAAGTATTTTTACATAATAAGATTGTAGTCAATATAGAGAACTATAACTAAAGAGGGAGTTATAGTCTTTCGGGGAAAAGTAAATGGAAAAATCCTCAAAGAAGAGGTGACATCTGTGCAGGACTTTGAAAAATGAATAAGGATGAAGGGTGTTTTATATAGAAGAAAGCCTGGGCCAAGGCAAGAAGCATGGAATGGCCAGGTGTAAGTGGGTATCCCTGGAGAAAAATGGAAGATGTGACTAGAGAGGTGAACAGAAGCAGGTGGCTAAGGATCTTTATCACGGAGGTTATGGAAACCCACTAAAAGTTCTTTTTTAAGGAGAGTAACATGATTACATTAGCATTTTATAAAATCATGCTGACTGAAGCATGGAAAATGAATAGGAGAGAAGGAGACCAGCTCGTAGACTGTCACAGCAATTCAGGACGGAGATGGTGAGGCCGGAACCAAGAAAAAGCAGTGAGTTTTGACAGAAAACAGAGAGATGAAGACTGTATAGGAGGGGACAAACCATCGAATTTAAATTATGCTGGGTGATGGAAATATCGATGCCAAGAATGACCCTGAGTTCTGCTTTAGGTGACTGATATCTAGAACAGCACTCAGACAGTTAGTAGTTCAGGGGGAAATGTTTGTGATTTGTAGGTTGTGCACTGCAACATAGTTTAGGATTAGACAAATCCTAATTTATCTTAACACTCTATGATATATAGCAGAGAAAGAGGTATACACACCTTATAAGACTGGTTCTAGCTGTTGAATAGTTTTCTTTGGCACATAGGTCAAAGAAAAAGAAAATCTGGCATGTCCTCACCACCCGATGATGTTTTAAAAATCCCTCCGCTGTAGGTACAGAGTGGTTAGCATCTCTAACTGGCCTCAGAACAGTGCCAAGACTCGGGGTGAGAGGAGTGCTAAAGAGGTTAGAAATGTAATCAAGGAGATTAAAAAGAAAAACTAATTTCAGTTGTCACAGAGATTTGTCTATATGGAGTGTCATTAGAAAGAATAAGTGACCTGCTGAACTCTCTGGTATTGAGAAGACATTTCTAAAATGCAGAGATCAAAATTATGTTCACTCAAAGGCTGTGTCTGCATGCCTCTGTGCATATGCCTCCACACATACAAAGTAAAGTGGAGAGAGAGATTGTAGAGCATGTAATTGGGAGACCTGGATTCCCTGAGCAGTGGTCCACCAGTGATCTAATTTGCAAAGTCAGCAAGAGTCTTGTATTGTGCCCTTGCTATGTGCTCAATTCACCTGCTGCCAGGAAGCTGTCATTTGCAGCCACCACTGATGGAGAGCTCACCTTGTGCTAAGTGCTTTACAAACATTATCCAGTTTAATCCTTTCAACTCTGGGTTTAACCCTATTATGCTTAGGGAGGTTAAGCCATTGCCCAGGGTCACTCAGCCGGTAAGTGGAGAAGCTTGGATAAAACCCCAGTTTCCTCCAAATCCAGAGCTGTGCCCTTAACCATTACCCTGTCCTAGGTCAGCACTGTTCATTCGTTTTTTAAAAATCAAATTCTCCTAAGTTTTATTGTTATCTAATGCTTTCAGGAACAAGATGAACCACGCATGCCACCAGCTTTTAAATTCTGAATATCAGCATAGAGTTTCATTCCTGCTTCCGACTTGTGGCTCCACAACTGCCTTTGCAATGTCTCTTATTCTGTTTCAGAATGTACAGAGCTGGTGTGTAAGAGACAGGTGGCAGCCAGTTGCTATGGCAATTGCCTGTCGTTAATGATAAAGAGTAATTACTGCAGCAAATTTCTGTTTAGCTGGAAAATCTGATTTGCCCTCTCCCCACAGGGGACACAACCCCTTATACCCTTCTTACTCACAATGGCCTATCATCTTGTGTAAGCTCTGCCTGAACGATTCTACTTTGCAGCAAAGAGCTAAGTAAAGCCTGACTTCGAAAAGATTTAGGAGAAGGAAGAAGCAATGAGTCACAGAAAGAAAAAAGCTCAGAAAAATACACTTTTCCCTCCTATACAGACTGTCTAAACTTGTTTTCCCTTAATTAAAGTGTGAAGGAGATAATCCCAAGTATTGCACATTCATGGACCAACTTCAATGGCTGTTTGAATGACCACATATGGTTAATTATTAGATGCTAAGACTGTAAGATCAAATAATGTTTTTAAACTGACTTAGAGAACATGAAAAAGATGAAGATGTCCCAGAGAAAGTGATTCTGACAAATCTATGTACTCAGTATTATTTACAAATCTTTCCAAGTCAGCTAACAGCCCTTTTGAAAGGGGAACTGTGTTTGGTATGTCAGGGCAATGTGGAGTGAAAAACTTCATTAGTACCTTTTAAATTTGTGTTCTATATGAGTTTTAAAAGGGAAGTTTCTATCCATAGTACGTTCAAGACTGTGGTATGTAAATAGCATGAAAATAAATGCCAAAGTAAAAAGCGCAGAAACTGGGACTCAACATAAAATCAAACACCGATTTCATCTCTCATTTCTTCCCATCCCTAAACCTGGAGTCCAAATACTTCTCCTCCCTTTAAGTTTCTTTTGAAATGCAGCCCGTTACTGCTTGACACACCAATGATGGATCCACAGGAATCGTTCTCACAGACAGAAAGTCTAGTAATGACACTCCAGTCTAAGGCCTGTTTCATAATTATCTTTTTTATCGACTTCTCACTTACATTGAATACCCAGCCTACAGACAAGTGGACAAGTTTTGATCCAAAAGCTTGAACTATTCTCCACAAGAATATATGCTACTCCTTGGAGATCAATGTGCCAAGATGTCTGGAATCTTATCCTCGGAGTTTGGCCCATTAACAAGTCTCATCTTTTGCTCTGTTAAAACTTTCTTATGTGGCCAAAGTGTAGCTGGAGCAGAGAGAGTTTGGATAGGAAACAAACCAAGGGCTGGCTCACCCATATGGGCACAGGTGGGAAGGGGGGACGGTTCACCAGTATTTATAATCCTCAAAACTATGACTGTGAGAGTCACAGAGATTCATGCACTCTGGAGCCTATACTATAATGATCAGGCTCTTAACCCAGGAGCAAACATGTCTTTCGATCAAGACAGGATGACTCTTTCATTTTGAGAGTCTGCAACTGACAGAAAAAGATTGGGAGTTACATACAGAAAGCCATATTCGACTCACCTATTGCATTTCTGTTCCACGGTATGGAAAATTAAGGTCAGGAAATCTGGGGGAGAAAGAAAATTGAGAGCAGAATGGAACTGAATGAGGAAAAGGGAATCAATCGGGTTTGAAGTATTTGAGCCTGTAGGTATATATTTGTTCAATCAGGCTGTTACTGTTCTAAAAAGTTGATAGCTAATTTCCAAGAGGGAGGAAAGTTTCACCTGTTTTGTTCCCTGATATATCCCAAATCTCCCAAACAATGCCTGGCCCATGGTAAACTTTCAATGAATATTTTTTGTAAATATATATGAATAAAGCCATTTAGCTCCATTTTCTGGATTAAAGATTTAATCCTTAAATCTTTCTGTCTTTGTTTAAATTAGAATAACCAGCATAGTCTATCAGGGTATAAATTAGTAATTGGACCACAACAGCAGTAATAAGAGTAAGCAAATCCAAATAAAATCAGGCTGAAAATTTAAGATATGACCCTGATTTCCTTACCTGCTTTCAAGAATAATTTAAGACTAAGGCTAGCAATTTCACTCTTGCAATTTGCTTTGTCAGTTGAGACAAAAAGCACAGGTTTTATTGGGCAACAGTGGATGCTCTCTGGGACCAAGGGATGGGAACTCAGGAGGTCCCCATCAATTAGTAAGAAAGTTAGTGAGAGGAACAGAGCTGTGAAATATCTTCATATCTCTAAACTTTCCAACCGCAGACCTCTAGAGAGCCCCCAGGAACTTGGGACAAACTGGACACAATAATTGCTTCGTTTGACTTCACTCCTCCCCTTTCCTCTTGTCCTTGACAACAGGCTGGCTTTGTCAAAAAGGAAGATCGTATGTGGATATTCCTGTTTTTTATATACTTCCTCTCCCTCAACCAGGAGCAAATACTGTCCTCCAGGAGACATTTGGCAATGTCCGGTGGTATTTTTGTTTGTGAAAATTGGCAGTATGCTACCAGCATCTAGTGGATGGAGGCCAGGGATATTGTTAAACGTCCTATAGCCGTCCCATAACAAAGAATTATCTGACCCAAAATGTCAATAGTACTAAGGCTGAGAAGCCTTGTTCTCCATTATCTGGCACTCACACTGTGCCAGGTGCTAATGCTGAATGCTCCTGATGCCTAATTTCATTAATCTTCCTAAGAATCTCTGAAGTGGACCTTACTTTATCTTCATTTTACAGATGAAGACAATAGAGGTTTGCAGAGTTACGTAATTTGTCCAAGTGTCTCCAAGCCCAGATAGACCTGCCTCAGAACTCACGCACTGCTGCCTTTCACAATTTCCAGCCTTCTCTTTTTTATTTATTTATTTATTTATTTATTTATTTATGGCTATGTTGGGTCTTCGTTGCTGCGCGGGCTTTCTCTAGTTGTGGCGAGCGGGGGCTACTCTTCCTCATGGTATGCGGGCTTCTCATTGCGGTGGCTTCTCTTGTTGCACAGCACGGGCTCTAGGCGCACGGGCTTCACTAGTTGTGGCGCGTGGGCTCAGTAGTTGTGGCTCACAGGCTCTAGAGCGCATGCTCAGTAGTTGTGGCACATGGGCTTAGTTGCTCCACGGCACATGGGATCTTCCTGGACCAGGGATCGAACCCATGTCCCCTGCATTGGCAGGTGAATTCTTAACCACTGGGCCACCAGGGAAGTCCCCAGCCTTCTCTTAACAGATCATTATGCTAGCCATAGACAGTACTTACTCCCAGAAAGTAATTCCAGCCAGGGGCACGTGTAGATACTTTCACTTGTTCACATTTTAAAAGTCATAGCCCATGTAATAATGATGGGCACATAGCCCTTGTTTGTACCAGGCACTGCTATAAGGGCTTTGCTTCACATGTATGAACACACTGAATCCTCCACACAATCATATGAGGTAGGGACTAGTACTGTTCTCTTACAGATGAGGAAACCAAGGTTCATAGAAGTGAGGTCAAAAAGCCACTGAGGTACAGCGATAGGATATGGTTGCAAGAAGTCCAGCTTCAGTTTCTATAATTCTTAACCATTATTCTGTTTTGCCTAGTATACCTACAAAGCTGGGAGACATGGCCGCATCAGCCACTTGGTGGATCATGACCCTTCCTTCTTCACAACCTGTCCCCCAAATACCTCGGCAGGAACTAATCTTTGCTCCCTTTGCTGCTCTTTGTAGAGCTGCCAAGACCTCAGTAGATCTTGATACCAAAAGTAGGAAGATCAGAAATAAACTCCTCACCAGTTTACTAGCCCCTGAAGGCGAACCAGCATCACCCTCACTTAGTGCTTTGAAATTCTCTTTCACTGTTTGCATAAAATTTCCTTTTATTAAGTGTGGGATTCAAAAAGGTTTTCAAATAATTACTACAGTTAGTCTAAATGTAAAAAAGCTAAAAGGAAAACTGTTTGCAATTAGGATTTGCATAATTTCTTCAGCATTGCCTAAGTTATCTACATTTGCAGCTAAAAGCAGAGCAGTATTTTGGATGAAACAAAATAAAATCCATTTGCCAAGCTGGCCCTGACCTTCGACACTTCTTTTAAGCATCTCAACTTGTTATGGGAACCCAAGTAATTAGATACTTGAGCACTTTTTCAGAGAATTGTTTTATATCCTTGCTTATATATCTTAAGTGAACTTTTTGAAAGCAAAATGTTAATTTATGGGCTTTCAAACATGAGTCAGTAAATCTTTTGAATCATTTTTCCTCATAGATGGCCTTCACATTCTCTCAGATTCCATCAGAAAAACATTCAGCTCTTCTCACTCAGAAAAATTCATGTTTTATGGGTACCTATATATAACTATAAATTAACATAAATATATATATCGCCCAACTGCTAATTAGTATGCATTTACAGGCAGCGTCCAATAACCCTGATGATAAGTTAAAGTACATCAGTGATGAGACATCCCTGGGAAATGAATGGGAATCTCAGCAAGTATTTAACTTAAGAGTAGGTGGAGGAAACTCATTATTGGCCTGGCTTGTTGCCTTGTTCTGTATGAAACCTTGATTAAAGAAATAACAAACATGGAATGCTAATTAAACTGTTTGACCAATTTCAATAAACAAGCAGGTCTAATTTGGGGAGCAAAGAGAGGGGATAAAACATACAGCTCTGCTATTCATTTTCCTACATCAGTTCTGTGATTCCTACTGCAAGACTTCATGTCCCCAACGGCCTCCAGATCAGCAGGGTAGTTGATTCGAGGGTAAAGAGAGAGGAAATCATGTCAACTTGGTGAAGCTCCCTACAGGCTACAGCTGGCAGGGCTCCCTGAGATCACAGCCCATGATTGCAGCCTGTCCTGCTCATGGACCTTCACCTCGTAGGGCATGTTGTAAGTCGCGAAGACGGTGTTTAAGTATAAATAGCCTTGCCTGGCTTGAGCAAGCAAAACTGTTCCTTTAGTTCAGTGCACACACAGGTTGGAGGCCAGTGTCCTGGGCATACCAGTTGTATCTCCACATAAAATGAACGTCAGCAGTACCCTAGTATATAATATTGTCTATTAGACGGTGCATAAAGGCCTTCACTGTGTGTACATACTGTAGCCACACAGAAAACATTACCAAATGAGCCTGCTTTTAGCCCACTGCCTCATACAGTGGTAATTAAGGAGAACTGCTTTTTGATTTGCAACTATTTGCTGTTCTGCAGGAAAAACAGAGCTTAGACCATCTTGTTCCATTTGTTGTTGCCATGCTTAATCTTCTGATTCATGAGGAATCATTACACTCAGTACCTATGGGGAATTTAATTGTTTGGCTCCTACTCGTCTGGCAAGTATAATTATGGAGGAGGAGGATCTATAGATTAACATTTTTAAAAAGCTTCATCCAAGAAAAAATAAATAAAAGGAGGTGGAGATTTTTTTATAAAACCTCGTATTGAATAACACGCACGGTTGGAACAGTGCCAGTGCTGAGCTTAAGAGAAAATGTCAATGCCTAAATGGGAGGTCAGAGCAGGGCCACGCGGCTCAGAAGTTTGATCCCATCACCTTTAACTTGGAGATCAGCACACCCCATCTATCCCTTAGATATTTGTAGATAATTGGGATACATTTTGCATGGTGTATAAAAATATAAAATGAAGTGGTTTTGCATGAATTGGGAATGGGAATGTTTTAAGTCTGTTTCTCTTTCTCTTTAATGATAAAGTTCTGTTTTTCTGCAAACATAGATTAGTAAGAGACCTGTATTCCTCCAATAATTTAGAAGGCAGGGAAGATGTGATATTTTGTATTGTGACAATAAACTTTTGGGCACTGCTGAGCAGTTGGTGTGCAAACAAATGAATGAGAGCCATAGCAAACACCTTGAGAACCCCACCCATATTCCTAGGACTCTCCCATTTTAGCAGCAAACTTCTAGACACCAGTATCAAGACCTCTGTGCCTGAGGACTTTTTCTGGAATTGTGGAAAGCCATACCGTCTATAGTGGCAGGACAGTGACTCTCAGGGGTTGGTAAATAACTACTCCAGCTCCCTTACCCCTCAGGTGGGATAATTTGAAGCATGTGTTTTATACCCTTTCCAGAGTTTCACCATAGGATTAAGCTACAGTTGCCCACAGTGGTAGCTAGCTTAATCCTTTATTGGCCGCCTTGCCTTCCTTGAGTCGCTTCCCTACCCCTCTGCAGGCAGTCTCTGCATCTGGACCCTTAGTCTCAGGATCTACTTTTGGAGAACCCAAATAAGGATAAGTTACCTGCCTTCAAAGAGCACACAATCTGATAGGAGAAATAAGATTAGAAGGAAACAGGAGAGGAGCTGAGAGGAGAGGAGAGTGGAGGGGAAAGGATAGACTGATTGTGTGGTAAGTGTATTCATGTGGGTCAAGGATACCATAGGCTAAGAAATGTGGTGTTTTGTTTGTTTATGATATCTTATCTCTAGGCAAGTCCATGTAATTCGTTCATCCAATGAATATTTATTGCATGCCTACTACATGCCAGACAATGGCACCAGAAGAAATCACAAAGTCCCAGCTTATGTTCTAGTATATATATAAAATCACTCATAAGTCATGTGGTAATAGTGTTGCAAGGAAAAAGCAGAGTGTATTAGTCTTCTCAGGCTGTCTGTCATAAGATACCACAGACTAGGTGGCATAAACAACAGAAATCTATTTTCTTGCAGTTCTAGAGGCTAGAAGTCCAAGATCAAGGTGCTATCAGGCTTGATTTCTGGTGAGGCTTCTCTTCCTGCCTTGTCCTCACATGGCCTCATCTCTGTGAATGTGGAGAGAGAGCTCTGGTGTCTCTTCCTCTTCTTGTAAGGACATCAGTCCTATAGGATTAGAGCCCTACTCTTATAGGCTCATATACCTTTATTACCTCCATATAGGCCCTATCTCCAAATACAGTCATATTGGGGGTTAGGGCATCAATATATGAATTTGGTGGGGTATACAATTCAGTCCATAACACAGGGTAAAAGAATGGATAGTAACCATAGAAACAGAGCTTATACTGATCAAACTAGTGAGGAATTTAAGCCCTAAAATTTATTCAGTATCTACTTGGAGCAAGTGTGGCTGTGCAATAGCTGACTACTATCGTGGTAAATCTACTACTAGGTGGATTTTAATATGACAAAATTTATGATCAAGATGCCAAAGTAATATAGAGTATATTTTGCTCCTATAGAGTAAAATGCTTTCTCCCTCATTTTTATCTCTATGATTTGTCTTTATCATGTAGCTACGGCCTCTAAAAAATAAAGTTATGTTATAAAAAGTTTTCAGCTGATAGCAAAAGAAGACAATTTTAAGTCTTTAAAAACATGTTCCTAAATAGAAGGAATAAGTAAAATGGTGGTGTGGAAACCCTAAGCCAACCCAAGGAGAGCAGGGGACCCTCAGGGCTGCCATACCGTGTCCTTATGGGCGTCAGAGAGCACTGATCTTTTAGAAGAAGAAAAATTCCCATGTTAATTGCTAAGCTGTTTACAAGAGCCACCTGCTCTCTCCAGAACATGCTTGGCTCTCCTTCAAACACTTTTCGACTTGACCAAATCAGGGAGCTGTATATAAACCATACATTAAAAAAAAAAAAAGACAGTCCACGCCTTTAGTATAATTATATGGTCGAGTTTTTGTTAGCTACCAGGTCTTTTTGCAAAGCCTATCAAATATCAGAGACGGTATAATGCTGTAATTGCATCTATGAACCTGTGTAACATTTAGACGATGAGTTCCAAAGGTCAAGGTACATAATACATATCCAATATATTTCTCTGATGAGCCCAAGAAGTTTAATATGACATAAAATGAAACTAAGAACAGAACATATGCTTCTCAGTAAGAGATATTAACTTCTTTAGCTATTACCAAACGCCAAAATATTGTTTATTTTGAAAGAAGCTTATATTAATTGCTTATTTACAATTTTACTTATTGAGATTACAGAAGGATTTGATTCAACATATGCTTGGTTTAACTTTTAGGCAATAATAAATGGTTCAAAAATCTCATCAGTGTTTTTGGAACTGATACTGAGATCAAACCTCAGTTGATACTGTCAAACACAGGTTGCTTAGTGATATCAAGAAATGACCTTTTTAATGTTGGGGCCAGAGGGCTCAATTCTTGGTTCTCTACGATTTTTCATTCAGTCTCTTGGCTTTAAATCCCATCTGTAGTCCAATGACCCTCAAGTTTACACCTTCAACACAGCCTTCACTCCTAACTTAGGACTCACATATCCAACTGCCTACTTGAAATTTCCACTTGGAAGTCTATACCCATCAACAGCTCTGAAATCTGAGCTCCTAATTTTATCCCACCAAACCTGTTCTAATCGCAGTCTTCCCCATCACATTTGATGGCAAACTTCATCCTTCTAGTGGCCCAAAATGAAAGTCTGTCAGTCATATTTTGCTCCTCTCTTTTATCCACCATATCTAATCTTCATAAAAACCAAATTGGTTCTACATTCAAAAGATATCCAGAATCCAACATTTTCTTACCTTCTCTGCTATTACCACTGTAGTCCAAGCCACTAAAGTCTCTTTCCTGGATTATTTCAATAGCCTTTCAACTAGTTTCCCCGTTTCCACTTTTGAACCCCCTCCCTAAGTCTATTTTCACCGCCACAGCCAAAGGGATCCTTTCAAATATGTCAGATCATGTCACTCATCTGCTCATCTTACTCTAAATAAAATACAAAGTTCTAACATGGGCTCCAAGGCTCTAAGTGATAAGGCCTCTAACCTCCTCTCTGACTAACTCCATTCCAGTCATATTGGTCTACTAGATGTTCTTCAAATAGCCTTGGCAAATTCTCTCATTTGGGCTTTGGCACTGCTATGTGTTCTGCGAAAACTGCTATTGCCTTTTGGGCTGACTCCCTCATCTCCTTCAAGCCTTTGAGGAAATATCACCTTCTCAATGAAGCCTACCCTCACCAACCTGTTTAAAACTGCAACTCACAATACCTCTCCTCACACCCCTGATGCCCTTTGCTCTGCTCTGTTTTCTCTTTTATCACATCCTAGATACTATATACTTTATTTATTACATTTATTGTTACCCAGACAGACTGTAAGGCCCATGAAGATAGAGAGCTTTCTCTGTTTTTATCACTGATATACAAAAACCTAGGACAGTGCTCAACATAATAAATACTTGTTGAATAGATGCAGTGCCTTTCTTAATTTCTTTGTCCAAGAAGTATCACTCGGGTTTTATCATAAGAAAAATGAGTCATCAAAGAGAAAGAACCAACCGTGCTGACTGCAAAACAGTAATACTGCATAATAATAAAGTCAAATAAAAGAATTTTTAATTTTAAAATCCAACAGTTTTATTTAGTAATATGTTTGTGAGAAAAAAAATTATTCAAAACTTGGAAATAGGCTAAAGAGATGGGTATTCTTTCAGTGCAAGGCTAGACTTGATTTTATATTGCCTGGGTTATTTTGCAACTCTGTGGGGGCAGAAGTTAATCTGTAGGTGTTTTGTTCAGTAAATATGCAAATAAGTTCTGTCCAGCAGAACAGATGATCACAAAGGTTTATGAAGGATCATTGGACATTAAATAATTTTGTGTCTAACCCAGCAAAATTTCCTATAGGTACCTAGCTTCTCAAAGCTCGGTACAAATGTAACATCTTACTGGTTCCCTCATTAATTTATGAGATGAATAAAATCTTTGACATGTTTTCATCTTACATATACAAGAGAGTCATGATTTAGCCCTTTTGAAAATTATATTTTAACATGTTCAATGGTCAGTTATCTTTTTCTGTATTTGAGAACTACTGTGAAATATCTCAAGAACTTGGAAAAGAGAGAAATAAGGTAATCAACTAGAACATAAAAGAAGATGATATCATGTTCATTAACACAAAGATTCAACGTGATAAATTTGTCATTCTTCATAAGTTAATTTACAAATTTATTAGAATCTGAACAAAGCATCATCAAGTTTTTTTCTTATTTCTCTGTGTTGTTTATTTGAGTCCTGAAATACCTCTAAGTTCATTTGGAAAAAATAAACAAGAATGGTCAGGAAACCAATGAAAGGAAAGAGCTATGAGGATTAGTCTTACCAAATATTAAATCATATTATAAAGCCTCAATAATTTAAAAGATATGATACCAGTACACAAATAAATAGGTGTAATAATGGGACTAATAGAAATAGATCCAGATACATACGGGAATTTAGCATCATTTAAAACATAGCAAAAATAACACCTCAAATCTGTGGGTAAAAGATGGTTCATTAAATAAATGGAGTTGGAATAAATCTAGGGGAAATACTATGCTGGATTCATACCTCAGAATTTAAACCAAATGACTTCAAGATTTCACTGTAAAAGTTGAAATCACATTTGTACTAGAAGAAAACCTAGAATTCTTTTATATCCTTAAAGTAGGGAAGGCCTTTCTAGCTATGACTCAAAATCCAGCAGCCCCTCCCCAAAATAAATGATAAATTTAAAACTCTTAAAAGTATGAACATACTGTGTGTGTACGTTCCTCTCACATGTATAACTACAGAAAGTAGAAAAACAACTAACAAATTTGGGAAAGTATTCACAACTTATGTCATAGATAAAGGGCTAATATATATATATATTTTTTAACTCACATAAATCAATAAGAAAAAGACAAACAATCCAGTAGAAAAACAGGCAAATTATACGAACAGGCAGCTCACAGAAAAACAAATACAAATAACTCTTAAATTATCTTCAGGAAAAGAGAAAGATGATTGCATAAGAAGATTTTGAACTCAAACTCACCTCCTCCCACTGACACAACAAATCTATAGCTATATATGGAATAGTTTCCTCTGAAAAAACCCTGAAAACTGGATGAACAGAGCCTCCCAAACAAGGGATAAAAGGGCAGCATTGAGACAGGTAGGAGAGACAGAGACTTGGTCTCACCAAAAAAAAAAAAAAACCCAACCCAGGTGCAGGCCATCCACAATTGGGAGGGATTTCAAAAGTACAGTACTTTTCCCTAAGGAGCAAGAGATTTGTGTCCCACATCAGGCACCCAAACTCTCAGATCTTGCACAGGAAAGACCAGCCCCCAAAACACCTGGCTTTGAAAACCAACAGGGATTACATCCAAGAAAAATCATAGAACTGTAGGGAACAGAGAACACACTTTTAAAGGGCTTATGGGCAGACTCACTTGCCCTGAAACCCAGCGCAAAAACACCAGTTAGATGGGAATTCCCTGGCGGTCCAGTGGTTAGGACTTGGCACTTTAACTGCTATGGCCCAGGTTCAATCCCTGGTTGGGGAACTAAGATCCTGCAAGCTGTGCAACACAGCCACACCAAAAAAACAAAACAAAAAACAAAAAAACCTACCAGTTGAAAAAGTGCCTACACCATTTGTGAAGGAGACCCACTTACTAATCTTAAAGCATCTTCCAGAGAGGCTCTGGAACCTGATGGGACTCTCTCTGGGAGTGGAGACACTGGTGGGCATCATTTGTGATCTCACTTTACTTTGCTAATGCCAGTGTTAGTGGGTGCCATTTTGGAACTCTCCCTCTCACCTGCCAGTGCTGTCCCACTGAGAGTCCCACCTACCCTTCTGCTACAGCTGTGTGCCACAGCTGGACTGGAGAGTCCCACCCACCCCTGCACTACAGCAAGTAGGTACATGCAACCCACACAGGAGATGCCTCTTGAACTCCCAGCTCTGATGGCAAGGGGTGGATTGCATTTCTAGACCCCACAGGACATCTCCTACACAAAGCCACTTTTTCTAAACTGGAACAGGTAGCCAATTTGCCTAATATATAGAAACAAACAGAAAAATTAGGGATATGTTCCAAAAAAAAAAAAGACAAAAACCTCAGAAAAAGACCTTAATGAAATGGAGATAAGCAATATAATTGATAAAGAGTTTAAATTAGTGGTCAGAAAGATGCTCACTGAACTCAGGAGAAGAGTGTATGAACACAGTGAGAACTTCAACCAAGAGACAGAAAATACATGAAAGTACCAAACAGAAGTTACGGAGTACAAAGAATACAATAACTGAACTGGAAAATACACTAGAGAGGTTCAACAACAGACTGGCTGAGACAGAAGATGGATTAGTGAGCTGGTAAACAAAGCAATGGAATTCACCCAGACAGAGCAGCAAAAAGAAAAGAAGAATTTTAAAAAGAGAACATACTTTAAGGGACCTTTGGGACAATATCAAATGGAATAACATTCACATTATAGGGGCTCCAGAAAGAGAAGAGAGAGAGAAAGGGCCAGAAAACTTATTTGAAGAAATAATAGCTGAAAAATTCCCTAATTTGTGGAACAAAACAGACCCTGTAAGGCCAGAGATTTCTATAAAAGATGAACCCAAAGAGTTCCACACCAAGACACAGTATAATTAAAATGTTAAAAGTTAGAGAGAGAATCTGAAAAGCAGCAAGAGGAAAACAGCCTGTTACATATAAGGGAAACCCATAAGACTATTAGCAGATTTTTCAGCAGAAACTTTATAGGCCAAAAGGAAGTGGCATGACATATTCAAAGTGCTAAAAGGAAAAAACTTCCAACCAAGAATTCTCTACCCAGCAAGGTTATTATTCAGAAATGAAGGAATGATTAAGACTTTTCCAGATAAGCAGAAGCTAAAGGAGTTCATTGTCACTAAACCAGCCTTATAAGAAATGTTAAAGGAACTTCTTTAACCTGAAAAGAAATGGCACTAATTAGTAACAAGAAAACATACCAAAGCAAAAATCCCACTGAAAAGGTAAATATAATATATACTAAAGGTAATAGACCACTTATACAGAAAGTAAGAAGGTTAAAAGACAAAAGTAGTAAGTAACTAAAACTATAGTAATTAGTTAAGAGATACATAAACTTAAAGATATAAAAGGTGACATAAAAAATAGAATACATGTTGGGGGAGTAAAAATGTAAAGTTCTGGAATGTGTTCCAATTTAAGCTGTTATCAACTTAAAATGGACTGTTATATACATAGGATGTTATATGTGAACCTCACAGTAACCACAAAGCAAAAACTTATAACTTATGGTAAATACACAAAAGAAAATGAGGAAGGAACTAAACATAACACTAAAGAAACCACAAAGGAAGAGAGAAAGAGAAGAAGGGAACAGGGAAGAACTACAAAAACAGCCAGAAAACAATTAACAAAATGACTATAAGTATATATCTATCAATAGTTACTTTAAATGTAAATGGACTAAATTCTTATTGAAAGACTTAGAGCGGCTGAATAGATAACCCATATATACACTACCTACAAGAGACTCACTTCAGAAGTAAGGACACACACAGACTGAGAGTGAAGGGATAGCAAAAGATATTCAATGCAAATGATAACAAAAAGAAAACTGGTTTAGCTATACTCATATCAGACAAAATAGACTTTAAAACAAAACCTGTAATAAAAGAGAAGGATATTATATAATGATAAAGGGGTAAATCCAGCAAGATATAACATTTATAAATATATATGCACCCAACACAGGAGCACCAAAGTATGTAAAGCAAATATTAACAGACCTAAAGGGAGAAATTGACAGCAATGCAATAATAGTAGGGGACTTTAACACCTCACTTAGACATCAATGGATAGATCATTCAGACAGAACATCAGTAAGGAAACATCAGCCTTAAGTGACACATTACACCAGTTTGACTATTAATAGATATATTCAGAACATTCCATCCAAAAGCAGCAGAGTACACATTCTTCTCAAGTGCACATGGAATATTCTCCAGGATAGATCACATGCTAGACCACAAAACAAGCCTCAGTAAATTTAAGAAGATCTTTTCCAATCACAAAATGGTATGAAACTAGAAATCAATTACAAGAAAAAACCTGGAAAAACACGAAAATGTGGAGATTAAACAACATGCTACTGAACAACCAATGAAGAAGTCAAAGGAGAAATTCAAAAACTATCTATAGACAATTAAAACAGAAATACAGCCAACCAAAATCTATAGGATGCAGCAAAAGCAGTTCTAAGAGGGAAGTTTATAGCAATACAGGCCTACCTCAAGAAACAAGAAAAATCTCAAATAAATGATCAAACTTTATACCTAAAAGATCTAGAAAGAGAAGAACAAACAAAGCCCAAAGTTAATAGAAAGAAGGAAATAATAAAGATCAGAGTGGAAATAAATTAAATAGAGACTTAAAAAAAAAAGAAAAGATCAAGAAAGTAAGAGCTAGTTTTTTGAAAAGAAAAACAAAATTGACAAACCTTTAGCTAGGCTAACCAAGATAAAAGAGAGAGGGCTCAAATAAATAGTCAGAAATGAAAGAGAAATTACAAAAACCTCCCCAAAACAAAAGTCCAGGGCCAGTCAGCTTCAATGGTGAATTCCACTGAACATTTAAAGAAGATTTAATACCTATCCTCAAACTCTTCCAAAAAATTGAAGAGGAGGGAAAGCTTCCAAACTCATTTTACATGGCCAGCATTACTGTGATACCAATAGCAGACAAGGATACCACAAAAAAAAAGAAAATTACAGGCCAATACCCTTGATGAACACAGATGCAAAAATCTTCAACAAAATATTAGCAAACTGAATTTAACAATACATTAAAAGGATCATACACCATGATCAAGTGGGATTTATTCCAGGGATGCAGGAATGGGTCAACATCCACAAATCAATCAGTGTGATACACTATTTTACCAAAATTAAGGATAAAAATCATATCATCTCAATAGATGCAGAAAAGGCATTTGACAAAATTCAACATCCATTTATGATAAAAACTCTCAACAAAGTGCGTATAGAGGGAACATACCTCAATGTAATAAAGGCCATACATGACAAACCCACAGCTAACATCATACTCAATGGTGAAAAGCTGAAAGCTTTTCCTCTAAGATCAGGAATGAGACAAGGATACCCACTCTCACCACCTTTATTCAAGATAGTATTGGAAGTCCTAGCCACAGCACTTAGACAAGAAATAGAAATAAAAGGCATCCAAATTGGGAAGAAAGAAATAAAATGTCACTATTTGCAGGTGACATGATACTATAGGTGAAAAACCCTAAAGACTCCACCGAAACAAAAAAACCATGGAACTCATAAATGAATTCAGTAAAGTTGCAGGATACAAAATCAATATACAGAAATCTCTGACATTTCTATATGCTAATAACAAACTATCAGAAAGAGAAATTAAGAAAACAATCCCATTTACAATGCTTCAGAAAGATTAAAATACCTAGGGATAAGTTTAACCAAGGAGGTGTGAAAGACCTGTACACTGAAAACTATAAGACACTGATGAAAGAAACTGGTGAGGACACAAATAAATGGAAAGATATTACATACTCATAGATTGGAAGAATTAATATTGTTAAAATGTCCATACTACCCAAAGCAATCTACAGATTCAGTGCAATCCCTATCAAAATTCCAATGGCATTTTTCACAGAACTAGAACAAATGATTCTAAAATATGTATGGACCCACAAAAGATCCCAACTAGCCAAAGCAATCTTGAGAAAGAAGAACAAACCTAGAGGAATCCACTCACTGATTTCAAACTATACTACAAAGCTATAGTAATCAAATCAGTAAGGTATTGGCATAAAACCAGTCAGATCAGTAGAACAGAATTGAGAGCTTAGAAATAAACCCACACATATGTGGACAATTAATTTACAACAAATTAGCCAAGAACATACAATGGAGAAAAGATACAGTCTCTTCAATAAATGGTGTTGGGAAAACTGAACAGTCACATGCAAAAGAATGAAACTAGACCACTATCTTACACCATATATAAAAGTTAACTCAAAATGGATTAAAGATTTTAATATAAGAGCTTGAAACCATAAAATTCCTAGAAGAAAACATAGGCAGTGAGCTTCTTGAGATCAGTGTTAATGATGTTTTTGTGGCTCTAACTCCAAAGGCAAGGGAAACAAAAGCAAAAATAAACAAATGGGACTACATCAAACTAAAAAAAGCTTCTGCACAATGAAGGAAACCATCATCAAAACCAAAAGTCAACCTACTGAATGGGAGAAGATATTTGCAAATCATGTATCTGATTAGGGGTTAATATCCAAAATACATTAGGAACTCATACAATTCAACAACAAAACAATATCCCAATTAAGAAATGGGCAGAGGATCTGAATAGACATTTTTCCAAAGAAGACATGAAGATGGCCAACAGGAACATGAAAAGATGCTCAACCTCACTAATTATTAGGGAAATGCAAATCAAAACCACAAATGAAATATCACCTCAAACCTGTTAGAATGGCTATTTTCAAAAACACAATAAATAAAAAGTGTTGGAGAGGATATGAAGAAAAGGGAACCCTTTGTACACTATTGGTGAGAATGTAAATTGGCGCAAGCACTATGAAAAACAGTATGAAGACGCCTCCAAAAATTAAGAATAGAACTACCATATGATCCAGCTATTCCACTTCTAAATATTTATCCAAAGAATACAAAAATGCTAATTTGAAAAGATATGTACATTCCTATGTCCATTGCAGCATCATTTACAATAGCCAAAATATGGAAACAACCTAAATGATGGATGAATGGATAAAGAAGACATGATATATATCACAGCCATAAAAAAGAATGCGATCTTGCCATTTGCAACAAGATGGATGGACCTTGAAGGTATTATGTTAAGTGAAATGTCAGATTGGGAAAGATAAATGTATGATTTCACTTATATGTGGAATCTAAAACAAAACAAAACAAAAACAAACTTATAGATACAAAAACAGATTGGCGGTTACCAGAAGGAAAGAAGGTTGGGGGGCGTGGGGCAAAATGGGTGAAGGGGGTCAATTGTATGGTGATAAATGGTAACTAGACCTTTGGTGGTGATTACTTTGTAGTATTATAAAGATGTTTAATTACAATGTAATATAATGTACTAAACATAAAGTGTACTGATTTTACCTCAATAAGAAAAAATTTATCTTCAAACCTATGCTTTATAAAATGACAAGTGCTAAGTAAAACAACACTGAGATACCACTTTTCACTTATATTGGAAAAACTGCAGACATTTGATAACACATTCAATTGTCAATGCTGTGGAGAAATAGGCACTCTGTACATCAGAAATATCAATATGTAAAATCCTGGTTATGGGTTTTATGCTCTATGGAGAGCAATTTGGCAACACCTATCACAATTACTTGCATATATCCTTTGACCCAGCAATTCCTTTCTGGAATTTATCCTACAGGTATATGTGCATATGTGCAAAATGATGTCTCTACAAGTTTAATCACAACAGCATTGTTTAGAATGGAAACCTTAACTGTCCGTCAGTGATGACTAGTTAAAAAAATAAAAGATTATGGTACAGCCATACAACAGAACACTTGGCAACTGTAAAAGAAGAATTAGGACACGCTGTATGTACCAATATAGAAAGATCTTCAAGATTTAAATGAAAAAAGCAAGTGAAAAAAGTGACAAAGTACAAAATGCTAACTTATGTGTAAGAAAAAGGAAAAATAGGACTCTTCTTGTATTAACTCATATGTGCAAAAATATACTTTGAAAAGATTCACAAAAAAACTAATAACAGTGTATAGTAGCCATTAACTCTGTCACTAAGACGTGCTGCTGCAGGGAGCATAATTGACTTATGGTCCTAGCTTCACACCCTCTGGCTCTACCACTCAGGTTGTGCCAAGGCTGACTTCTCACATGCTGTTCCCAGACAATGACTGAGCACAGCTGAGGTACTAAGTCAAGACCGCCCAGCCAGCCAGGCAGCTCCTTTTACAGGAAACTGCATATTGGCATGGCCAGTCTTTCTTGGAACTGTCTGAACCTCCTCTTACCCAGTCTTCTTTCCTTCTCCCTCCTTCCACAGATTATCGAACGTGCACATCTAATCCCAGTTTGGTGTCTGCTTCTCAGTGAACCATAGTTCCATAGGTACCATAGTTACCTTTTGAGGGGTGGGAGATGAAGGAGATGTGGAGCCAGAATTATTATTATTTTTGAATCATATTATCTATTCAAATATTAAATTTAAAAATACTCTCTAGCAGGGTTTTTTGAAGTGTTATTCTAGTATCTCCTGCAGCAGAGTCATCTGTCCTGGTCCCCACCCCGATCCATTGGAAAGATGTATCTCTTTGGGATCCAGGAATCTACATTTAAAAGTCCCCAGGTGCAGAAGACCTAAATAGACATTTCTCCAAAGAAGATATACAGATTGCCAACAAACACATGAAAGGATGCTCAACATCACTAATCATGAGAGAAATGCAAATCAAAACTGCAATGAGGTATCACCTCACACCAGTCAGAATGGCCATCATCAAAAAATCTACAAACAGTAAATCCTGGAGAGGGTGTGGAGACAAGGGAACCCTCTTGCACTGTTGGTGGGAATGTAAACTGATACAGCCACTATAGAGAGCAGTATGGAGGTTCCTTAAAAAACTAAAAATAGAACTACCATACGACCCAGCAATCCCACTACTGGGCATATACCCTGAGAAAACCATAATTCAAAAAGAGTCATGTACCACAGTGTTCATTGCAGCTGTATTTACAATAACCAGGACATGGAAGCAACCTCAGTGTCCATCGACAGATGAATGTAAAAGAAGATGTGACACATATATACAATGGAATATTACTCAGCCATAAAAAGAAACGAAATTGAGTTATTTGTAGTAAGGTGGAAGGACCTAGAGCCTCTCATACAGAGTGAAGGAAGTCAGAAAGAGAAAAACAAATACCGTATGCTAAAACACATGTAAGCAATCTAAAAAAAAAAAAGGATCTGACGAACCTAGGGGCAGGACAGGAATAAAGACGCAGACGTAGAGAATGGACTTGGGGACATGGGGATGGGGAAGGGTAAGCTGGGACGAAGTGAGAGAGTGGCATGGACATATATACACTACCAAATGTAAAATAGATAGCTAGTGGGAAGCAGCCACATAGCACAGGGAGATCAGCTTGGTGCTTTGTGACCACCTAGAAGGGTGGGATAGGGAGGGTGGGAGGGAGACGCAAGAAGGAGGAGATATAGGGATATATGTATAGCTGATTCACTTTGTTATACAGCAGAAACTAACACACCATTGTAAAGCAATTATACTCCAATAAAGATGTTAAAAAAAAAAAACAGTCCCCAGGTGATACTGTAATACATAATTAAGGGACTAGAGGATTAAGTTATAAGATGTACATGAACTAGACCAAAATATAACCATGTAAAGTGAACTGAAAGAACCAGAATGACCATCATACTTACGTATCAATTAAATGATGAAACTCATCTAAACAATAAACATTTGGATTGGAGGGAATTGAGGGGACTAGAAAGAAAGATCAAGCAACCAAACCTAGCTTTTCCAAGCTTTTTTTCCAAGACAGAACAGTCCTCAAAGGACTTCAAGTATTCTGGTCCCACAGAGAAAACCAACCCTCCCCTAAGAAGGATGGCTCAGGATGTCTTCCTGCTGCCATTAAATGTTATTCAATTGATACTCTACCCGCCAAGCAACTTTGTAATGATAATTTGGGTTGCCACATAGTTCTGCCTACAGAAAGAGATTGATAATTTCTAAAGAAGAAAAGAACTTTATTGTGGGAATTCCCTGGCTGTCCAGCGGTTAGGACTCAGCACTCTCACTGCCGGGGGTTCCGGGATCAATCCCAGGTTGAGGAACTAAGATCCCGCAAGCCGCATGGCATAGCCAAAAAATAAAAAACTGTGTTGTATTCTATAAAAGTATGAAAAACACTGTATTTGACGCCATTTAATTCATTTAAATTATGCCATTCTTTGTATTCAGTAGTCATTTCTAGAAATGCTTGTATTTACTTCATTTTCATTCTCTAAATTACATGACCTGTGATATTCTAATCAAAAATTAACTCTGGACAGTCCCTGCCTATAGCTTTATTGCCAACCTTATTTTGCCAAAATAGCTAATAGAAAGCCAGGTCTTATAAATTAGAAATGCCAGGGACTTCTATTTCTGTTAAAGAATGTAAGCTCCAGGTAGTTGACTGGTTACTAGAACTATTGATTTAGGTGTATATTATTTTTAATTATCTGGAACCATTGTAATGAGATCACAAAAAGAATAGTAGGTACAATTTTAGAGGATCTCTTCTCATGGGATATTTTAAATCAAATGACTAGGGATATTTCACTATATAGTCTTCATTCTATTAGTTAGGTATTGCATTTGCACTGTAATAGCAAATTACACAATTAATGGTCATTTTTCTAGTTGACTTTCCAGAATAACTAGTAAAGTCTAGCCACTCAGCTTTAACTTACAATTCCAGCTTTATTCTATTACTTAAAACTTTGGTGTTGCAATATATTGCTCTTCGGTGCAACAAAAAATATCATATTTAGTGATTTCTTGGGCCATTACTCAAAATCTTCAGAGGCTTTGCATGACTTTGTTTCTTCTACAGGCAAGTGAAGATAAAAATGATGTGCTAGGGACTTCCCTCGTGGCACAGTGGTTAAGAATCCCCCTGCCAATGCAGGGGGCAGGGGTTCAAGCCCTGGTCCAGGAAGATCCCACATGCCGTGGAGCAACTAAGCCCATGCACAACAGCTACTGAGCCTGCACAATAGAGCCCACGAGCCACAACTACTGAAGCCTGTGCGCCACAACTACTGAGCCTGCGCTCTAGAGCCTGTGAGCCACAACTGCTGAGCCCGTGTGCCACAACTACTGAAGCCCACGTGCCTAGAGCCTATGCTCGGCAACAAGAGAAGCCACCGCAATGAGAAGCCCGCACACCACGACAAAGAGTAGCCCCAGCTCGCGGCAACTAGAGAAAGCCCACGTGCAGCAACAGACCCAACACAGCCATAAATAAATAAATAAATAAATTTATTTTTTTTTAAATGTGCTTTATTGTATAATTGAATTTGGAAAGAGAGAAGGTCGGAGAATGAAGGGGAAAATACTTTAGTATACTTGAAGTATGGCTTTTCATTCTGAATATTTAAAATGAAACTCATGATGTGGGGTAGAATTCCTATGAAAGTACTGTTCTCATTATGTCTTCAGTTTGTATGCAAGCCTCAGCTGTGTTACTTTTATTGCCGTTTTCAGCAAGAATTCAGGGGAGAATGAAAGGATGCAAACAACAGAATGGCTAAACTGTAATACAAAGATAATGAACTCCACTGCAACGGGACAGCAAATTATAAGGCTGGGAAGTTGTTAGCCATAAAAAAGAAAAAGAAAAAGAGCTTTATTTCCACACTTTTGAAGCATTCTTTGGAAACCAGAAAAATCTAGCAAAACAGTTAACCCAGTTACTGTCAGTACAATTCTACTTTCAAAAGAAAGCCAGGCTAACATTTTTAAACAGCAATTATATTTTATGAAAAGGGAAGAAGGGGGAGTGAGAGGAACAATAAAACCCTCAAAAGCATGATGATGACAAGCCAATCAGAAAACAGTTTAAGATCTCCATTCCCTTAGCTTTTTGAAATAAGCATTTCCCGGTCCTTAGCACCCTCCACTTTATCAGACTGACAGAGACCTGGGGGACATCAGCATTTGCTGCCAAAGGGGTTCTTATGCTAAACTGAAACTCCTGTTTTCCAAACCAAAGAAAAAAGAAGTAAAACAAGTACCACCCACCTAGTCAGGAAACGAGGTAATTTGAGTTACATTTCTTTTATGCTCTTCTCAGGTGACTCACCAGTAATCTTGGAGAGGATGGGTCACCTTGAGTTTATTATAGGAGAGCTTCCCCACAATAAGTTTTAATCTTCTAAGTCACTAAATTAAGACCAAGACTTTTCTGAGTTACGGATGTTGTGATGCACTGGCCGTTGGTTACAAGTGGAGCATCTCAAAACAATAACAAGTAAACCAAACTCTAGGATGGCCTTTCAAAGCTGCAATACCCAAATCAGAGGTCACTCTGAATATTTCAAGTGATTTTTTTGAGTTTCCAAAGAATTTTCCTGAAGGAAAAAAAAAGAAGCCTCAAAATTCATAAGATGATCTTAACACATACTCCAGCTAAGATTTTAAATCTGATTAAATACAGCTAGTGAAGAAAAATCTTTTTATATTTATTTTCTTATCATAAAGGTGTTTTGAGAAAATTACTTATAAAATCGCTCTTTTTTCCTTCTAACCCAGCAGGCTAAACATGTTTCATTTATTTTTAAACGAAGTGAAAATTAGCCAGGTGTGTTAGATAAGCTTTCTATACACAGGTCTAAATATTGACAAAAGGAGATATGTCACTGGAAAAATCATCAGTCTGGCAATTATCATGTTAGCATGTTAAGTAGAAAAAGATGTGAAACTTCCAAATGTGTCAATACAGATTATTTCATTTCCACTAGCTATCAGCTATACTGTGAACATAAGTTCTTTAATGTACGCTGAGCAAGGAATTCAGCTAAAGAAATTTCCCCTGTGCTTGGAAAAAAAAACACAAGGTCTAGTGTGAAAGTACATATGTTTCTAACTACTACTTCCAATGACCTAAAAGAGGGGAATGTAAGGTCGGATCTTAACAAACGGCACCGCGAAACAGAGAAAAGCTTCAAGTGAGCTTTATTAGGGAGCGCTCCGGGGCAAGGTTCACTGGTCCGAGAGAAAGGGGCCAGAGGTCGCACCCGGGCGAGGGTTGGGCAAGATTTTATAGGGGAAGAAGGGAAAGGGGTGTGGTGAATCTGGGAGGGCACAGGGTATTCCTTATTTGGTGGTCTCTTCGGGTATCGTGGCAATATCTGGTGCCGGATGCATCAGTCTTGGGACCGTTAGTCCCGCCCCTCGAAAGGCGGGAAGGTTGGGCCGGGTGGAAAGTCCCCAGGTCAGTTCCTGGAACTGGGTGGTCCGGAAAGTCTCCAGGTCAGTTTCTGGAGCTGGGTGGTCCGGAGAGTTTCGGTCTGATGCAACCTGTGAATCTGATTGTGTTCCCCTGCTTCGGGCCAGTTGGCCTTACAGGGAAGGGAGTACAAATGATGACAAAAGTACCTTTCTATATTTATTTTTATAAGAACTGTGTCTGCACTCCTCTTTCATTGGGTTATGTGGATAATCCCTATCGTTCTCATTGGTCCCGAGCCCACAGCCCTTTCAGAAAATAGTGGCATTTGCAAACTCAGATCATATTACTATACTTATGGTGCTGCGAAAATCTAGCGTCTCAGTAATAATTATCTCACTGCACACTTTACATTCCTATGAACTGCACTTGAAGATGAGAGTAAGTGCTATTAATTTTTGGTGTTATTAAGAAAGAATCAACTGTATATAAAAGTAAATCCTGGCAACATTAAAATTCCATCTTTTCATCAGTAGGTGATTAAGTAACCAGATAGGACATTAATGTCCCTGATAGCACATCCCTAAATATATCCCTCAAAGACACATTTTGGTCCCTTTTCTTTCCCCTGTTTAAATTTTTTTACCCATATTTTTCTTCTTTCTGTGCACTCAGTGGGGTTTGTGTTTACTAAACCACTGCTCCATTTCTTGCTTACTATTATTGGTCCTTGCCTTGCTTCTAATCACAACTCTTTTCTGCCTTCACCAAACCCAAGTACTAGCTTTTCAAATTCCCTAAAAATGTGGAGTTAATTCTGTCTGCTCAGGAGTGGCATGTTTGAACTCCCATTGAGTTTTCAGGATTGCTTTTTTTTTTTCTTAATATCCATTTGTTTCACATTTGGTTATGAAGACCTAATGGTCTTTACTTTGTAACCATTTACTCGCTCCTTAAACTTTTATAATCTTGCTCCTGTCTTCCCATTTTGCTGAAATTTCTCTTTTAAAAGTCACCAATTACCTCCTCATCACAGAATCTAATGACACTGAAAGGCACTCATCTTTTTCTGCAGGCTTGGACCCTGCTGACTCTTTGTTTACCCTTTCTCTTCCTTTCCACAATATAACACTGTACTCTCCTGGCCCCTCCTGTTTCCTATTTCTCCCACTTCCGGAAGGTAAGAATCCACAATTCTGTTCTTGGCTTGGGCCTTAAAGTCCCACTGCAGCTTCAACCATTTCTACAGCCTCAAACTCACTTCTATTGTGACAGCTTCAAAACTTCCATTTCTGACCCCAGCCTCTCACAGATAAGAAGGCACATTTCCAAATGTTTGCTGATAATCCTTAGCAAAGTGTCTTTCTAGCATTTCAAATTCAGTTATGTTCAAAATAAACTCATCAATCTACCTCTCCAAATAACCTTCTACAAACTACCTCTATTAATAAGACTACCGAACGTCCAAGTCTGAATCTGAATTCTGTCATCTTGGACTATCAACTTCATCCTCCATATCCTATAAATTACCGGGACATGTGAAGCCTTCCATTCTGATAGCTTTCCATCCTGTTGCCACCATTCTGGTTCAAGTATTTATTTCCTTTGCCTGGACCAATGGTCCTCAAAGTGAACCAACAGCATCAGTGTCACCTGGAAACGTGTTAGAAATAAAAATTCTCAAGCACCCCCTTCCCAGACTTATTTAATCTGAAACTCTGGTAGTGAGGCCAGCAATCTGTTTTAACAAGACCTCCAGGTGATTTTGACGTGCACTAAAATTTGTGAACTATCTGTCCTGTATTATTGCAGATGACTTTTATTGGCCTTCCTAATCTCCAGCCTTTATTTTCATACCCTCCACACATTATTACTCTAAGAATTACCTTTCTGAAGAATAACTCTGATCATGCCACTGTCTTGATAAAAACATTTGACTCTGTAGTATCATCAAATAAAAGCCAAACTCCTCATTATGACATCTGAACACTTCCAGGGGATTTAAAGGAGTTATAGTCAAACAGAAATGAAGCGAGCTATATCAAATACCATCTTAAGTAGGTTCTAAAGTCAAATCTATGTTTCTCTACTCTTTTTTCCATATTAGCCACTGTTAGGATCCTCCTACCACCTGCAATGTCTTCTTTGTTAAATAGAACAACTGAATAAGACCAGTAAGTGGATTGAAGGGACCAAAAACCCACCAAAATGGTATCAAAGTGAAAACATCTGAGCTACAGCAGATGCAAAAGGATATCTTATCTGAACCTCCCTCTTCTGACTAAAAAAGCTTTGTAGAGTTTACAAGTGTCAGCTACCACAAACTGCCTCCCCACCCCTGAGAGGTCTCCAGTCTGGAGGGTACCCGACCTTGGGCAGCAGGACAGTCCCCTAAAAAAATGTGTAAACAAGCATCGGAACCTTCCATCATCTGAAGCCCTAGCTCCCTCCTCCACCCTCTACCTTATTAAGCTGATATATAAACCTTTAATCCTAACTATTCAGGGAGGTACTCTCTATATAGAGTACTCCTGCATATGTAATAAACTTCTCTTTGGTTAATCTGTCTGTTGTCAATTAATTCATAGGCCCCAAACACTAGGACCTAAATTGATAGAGGAAAAGTTTTCCTCTCAGGGGATTATTCATTCTCATCCATTGATTTTGGTCGGGGGTGTGGAAGGGGGTGGATTCTTATGAACCCTAAGGCTAGCTAATCTTGGAGCCAAAGTCTTGAGAATGATTTTTCACTTGTGAAAACATTTTAATGCTCATGAGAGAGGTTTTATATCTATCTTAAGTTACCAGGAATATGTTCAAAAAATGTTTTAAAAACTGAAGCAAACTGTTTTTAAGCAAGAGTGAGACATAAAAACTCTCTAATCCAATGCAATAGAGACTTGGAGAAGAGGAGTTGCTCTCTGTATGCATCCCTCAATAGTACAAGTCAGAGAATCAGAAACACGTGCCTATTGACTCCTCATTCCACTGTCATATACAAACATTAATCATTGTTCAAAACATGCCAAACCTATCAAAAACACATAATGGAAGCTCCAGCCACAGAGGAGTAAAGAGGCCAACAAATCCTTTCCTCCAGGGCAACTATTAAACTGGACAACATTGTCAGAAACAAGCATTTCAGGGCTCTAGAAATTGACCAAAGACAAACAAAAGAGAAGTATATATTCAGAAAAAAAAAAAAAACTATGTAAGAACCCTGGGAGACAGTGGTGTTCTTGCCTGAGGCTTCTTTTATCTCCTCCACCATCGCCAGCTCTGCCAGTTCAGTAGTTCTGCCTGGGCAGGGCTGGTGGTTAAAAAGTGAGGAAAGCAGGCTGGTTTAATTTGGAACTGAAGATGGAAAATCCATGCTCTATGGCAGTGACAAAAGCCTTCAACTCTTCTAGCCCCAGGTTGCTGTCTGGAAGGCTGCATGCAATCGCAGTGGAAACCTGAGAGGACTCAATAAAAAGTAAAATCTGGAGCAGACTTGGTAACTGCTTGGACTGTCAATGTACTACCCAAACCAAACACAGAGTCACAAGCAGAGGGTAGAAGCCATAAAGGCTCAAGGTGTTTGAGCAGAACCTCTGACCAAACATTAGCTGACAAGTAAATTATTCAGGTACAGAGACTAAAAAATAAAAATAAGACTTTTTTAACTGATTAAATATCAGTAGCTACATACCACGTACCACAGGAGTGACAGATTCTTCAGATAAAGTCCAGAAAAGTTACTTATAAAAACAAAACAAAGGTAGTGGAACAAAAGGGTGAATATGTTGTTAAATAAAGTTCTTGGTGAAAATGAAAAAACAAAACAAAACAAAATAAAATCAACAATAATAAAACTCTCAGAAAAAAAATAAAGAAAATCAAACTTCAGGGTTGCTACGGTATATTATTTAAAATATCTAGTTTGAAAAAAAATACAAACCATCCAAAAAGCAGAAAATTTGACCTGTGTTTGAGGTTGGGGGAGGGAGGAGGCAGCTAATGGAAACTGTCCTTGATTGGACTCAGATGTTAGAGTTAGCAAATAAAGACTTCAATGAGGCTATTTTAAATATGTTCAAAAAACTGATGCAAACTATGTTTAACGATCTCAAGGAAAGTATGATGGCAATTATTCAACAAAAAGGGATTATCAATAAAGAAATAGAATCTATTAGAAAGAACCAAACAGAAATTCTAAAGATTAAAAAGCGCAATAAACAAAATGAAAATTCCTTGGTTGACTTAACAACAGTTATGAGATAACAGAAGTAATAATCAGTGAACTTCAAGATAGATCAATATAATATATCCATTCTGAAGAATTTTTTGAAAAGCAAATTAAAGAAAAATAGTCAAAGTATCAGAGACCTGTGGACAACATCAAGCATACTAAAGCCAAACAATGACATCCAAGAAAAGAAAACTACAGACTAATATCCCTCATGAATAATGATGCAAAAGTTCTTACCAATATATTAGTAAACCAAATCTAAGAACAGATAAAAAGGATTATACACCGTGACCAAGTGGAATTTATCCCAGGAATGCAAAGCTGGTTTAATATCCAAAAATCAATTGATAGATATACAATATTAATGACAAAAAACACATGATTACCTCATAGACACCAGAAGAGTATTTGACAACCCAACACCCATTTACAATAAAAACTCTCAACAAGTGAGGAATAAAAAGGAACTTCCTCATCTTGACAAGGAGCATCTATGAGAAACTTACAGCTAACCTCATATTCAATGGTAAAAGACTGAATGCTTTTCCCCCAAATCAAGAACTAAGCAAGATATTCACTCTCACCACTCCTATTCAACATCCTATAGTAGGTTCTATATAGTACAGTCAGACAAGAGAAAGCAATTGAAAGAATACAGATTGAAAAGAAAGAAGTAAAACTGTTTTTATTCACAGATGGCATGATCCTAAGGAATCTACCAAAACAAACAAATAAAACAATAAAAAAAACTATTAGAACTAAAACTAATAGAACTAGTTTATTAGAAATAAACTTAACAAGGTCACAGGATAGAAGATCAATATACAAAAATTATTGCTGATTGTTTTCTTAGCAAAAAAAAAAATCTGGAAGGAAATTAAGAGACAATTCCATTCTCAATAAAATTAATGAAAATAACGTACTTGGGGAAAATAACAAGAGAACTGGGAGAACTGTGCTCTGAAAACTACAAAACACTGAGAGAAATTAAAGATCTAAAGAATTGGAATTATATTCCATGTTCATGGACTGGAAGCCTCAATAAATATTGCTAAGATGGCAGTTTTTCCCAAATTGATCTGTAGATTCAATGCAATCCCAAACAAGATCCCAGGAGTCATTTTTGTGGAACTAAGCTGATCCTAAAATTTACATGAAAATGCAAAGGACCTAAAATAGTTAAAACAATTTTTAAAAACAACAAATTTGCGGAACTTATACCACCCAATTTCAAAACTTACCATAAACCTAGAATAACGAAGACACTGTGGTAAGTGTAAAGACAGATATGTAAATCAATGGAAAAGAATTCAGAGTCCAGAAATAAACCCTTATATTTATGGTCAGTTGATTTAGTAGGAACACTATGATTTTTTTCAACACATGTTGCTGGGACAATTGGATATCCATCTATAACAAAATGAATTTAGACCCTTACTTTATACTGTATACAAAAAGTAACTAAAAGCAGATCACAGACATAATTGTAAGAGCTAAAGTTATCAAACTTATGGAAGAAAACCTTGAATTAGGGAAGGATTCCCTAGATATGATATCAAAAGCATGATACATAAAAGAAAAAAAAATAAAGTAAATTAACCCAATTAAAAATAGTCAAAAGATTCTAGTAAACATTTTACCAAAGAAAATATACAAATGGCTAATTAATAAGCCAATAAAAACATTCTCAATATTATTAATTATTAGGGAAATACAAATTAAAACCACAGTGAAATACCATGTCCACACATTAAAATGACTCATCAAAACTAGCAAAGATATTGAAAAACTGGAACCCTCATACATTGCTGGTAAGAGTGTCAAATGGTATAGCCATTTGGAAAACAGTTTGGCAGTTTCTTAAAAGGTCAATCCTAGCATTACCAAATGACCTAGCAATGCCACTCCTAGATATATACCCCAAAGAAATGAAAGCATATGACTACACAAAAACTTTTACACAAATGTCCACAGCAGCATTATTCATAATAACCAAAATCTGGAAGCAAATACAAATGCCCGTTAGCTGGTGAATGGTAAAACCAAATGTGGTAGGTATATTCATATGATTAAATACTATTGAGCAATAAAAAGAAGTGAACTTCTGATACGTACTACAACCTGGATGAACACCTAAAACAGTATGCTAAGTGAAATAAGCCAAACACAAAAGGCTATTATATCATTCTATTCATATGAAATTTCCAGAAAAGGCAAATTTATAGAGAACAGATGAACAGCTACCTGAGGCTGGGAAGGATTGACCATAAATGATATTGAGGAAACTTTTGGGGTGTACGAAAAATGTTCTAGAACTGAGTCATAGTAAAGTTTACCCCGAATTCTACATATTTGCTAAAAAATATTGAATTGTATATTTACAATGGGTAAAATTTTATGGCATATAAATTATATCTCAGTGAAGCTATTTTTAAAAATTATTTTTAAAACCGTAAAACACACACACACTTGAAATCAGCTACATAAATTATGTATCATAAGTTCTGTTCTATTTATTCTGCAACAGTGTAAAAATCATATATTTCATCAAGATTGAAAATAAATATGGAGAAAATTAAGAACATTTGGTTATAAATCAACCAATGATGTCCCTCTAGTTGATGCCATTGTTACCCAGTTACTTCTCTGTTTAACTGCTTATACAAGCTAGTATATCATGCCCATACCTAAACAGCTTTTCATCACTTGGTAGAAAATTTTCTTGCTATGAATATTTTAGCCGTGGTCAATTAAGAATGTCTAAAAGAAAGTCTCTTTTCTCTGTGATAACCTCCCTGGAGCAATGTCCCATAGCCTCTGTACCTTGGTGCCTTGCACTTTGTTCTCTTTCTTCTGTTCTACTACTTCCTTTTCCCCCGGTTCAGAACTTCCGAGACATATAGAAGGAACCAATAATGTTCCCAAGTTAGAGGAAACAACTATGCTTTAGCAGTTTTCTTTCCACCGTACCACACTACGAATATGAAGACTAGAGACCATTGCAGTAAAATTCGTAATAAGTGAAATCTAGAAATTTAAACGTGTAAAATGCATCTTGCATTATTGTGAGATAAATAAAATGACCAGGAGTGCTTACTGCCTACACGGCCAACCACAAGTTCCTAGAAACATGACCGTGTATTCCAAATCCACCCTGGTTCTTGCTGTATTCTGTCAGAAAGAATACTGAACATGTAGTGGTTTTGTCTCCACTTCCCAAGAAGTACTGCCTGGATATCTCCACCCAATCTTGCCCTTCCCTACACCTTACATCCCTCCTCCCTCCTCAGAAGATAAGAATTTAGGCCACTCAACTTGAGAAGGGGGCTATGGAGAGGACAGGAGCCAATTGTCAGTTGTGTTATATCTAAATTCACATTATTATCAAGTATGTAATTGTGGAATTTTACTAAATCTAACAACCGAAAGAGAATTTTGAATTCAGTATAAAAAGTTACAGGATTTCTAATTCAAAGTTAGACAGAAAGCTTGCTTCTAGTGGTGGTCATTGTGGTGTCTAAGGCTATTTTGGTAATCCATTTCTCATTTCAGTTATTGATTACGGATGGGCACCTGATCCAATCCAGCTATTGAGATATGAGAGAAGTAGGTTGGAAGTTTCTGGAAAAGCGTTCCTCATACCTAAGAAAGAGTCTCAAGAAACAAATATTGTATATTAATGCATGTATGTGGAATCTAGAAAAATCGTACAGATGAACCTATTTGCAGGGCAGGAATAGAGACGCAGATGTGGAGAACAGACGTGTGGACACAGCGGGGGAAGGGGAGGGTGGGAGCACAGGGAGCTCAGCTCGGTGCCCTGTGATGACTTAGATGTGTGGGAGGGAGATCCTAGAGGGAGGAGATATATGTATACATATAGCTGATTCCCTTCATTGTACAGCAGAAACTAACACAACATTGTAAAGCAGTTATACTCTAATTTAAAAAATCACTTTATCAACGTATTGCTTGATGAGACGAGTAAGTGGATTGAAGGGACCAAAAAGCCACCAAAATGGTATCAAAGTGAAAACATCTGAGCTACAGCAGATGCAAAAGGATATCTTATCTGAACCTCCCTTCTCTGACTAAAAAAGCTTTGTAGAGTTTACAAAATATTATTGCTTCATGGAATTCTTTTGAAAAGGGTTACACAGACACAAACATAAAAGTAAATCTAGGGCTCCCCTGGTGGCGCAGTGGTTGAGAGTCCGCCTGCCGATGCAGGGGACACGGGTTCGTGCCTCGTTCCGGGAAGATCCCACATGCCGCGGAGCGGCTGCGCCCGTGAGCCATGGCCGCTGAGCCTGCGCGTCCGGAGCCTGTGCTCTGCAACGGGAGGGGCCACAACAGTGAGAGGCCCGCGTATCGCAAAAAAAAAAAGTAAATCTAAAATATTCATAAGTATACATATCACAAAAAGAACATATACCATAATAAATACATTGAGATATCATACAAAACAATAAAATCAAATAACGAAAGCTTTGCTCCTTGGCTGTGAATTTCCACTCTTGTCAATTCAAGGTTTGAGCCCAATTCTTTACTGAGGTCTCTTTCCCCCTATGGCAATAGCTCCTGATTAAAATCTGCTTTTACTGCTTTCACTACTGTCCAGTCCTCTAGTTTTCCAGGACACCAGCCTCCTCAGGAAGCCAGTGGTGAGGACAGAGCAGGGAGATAAAAGGGACTTGGGTCCTTAATGACGTTTGTGAGCTGCTAATCATACAATAACCTGTTTTGAGTCAGGGTTTTTTGCTTTTGCCTGGTTCGGTTTTGTTGTTGTTGTTTTGGTTTTGGTTTGGTTTCATTTGGTTTTTGTAACTTCCTGCTAAAAGTATCTTACAGTGTTTTTCTGTGATCATTGAACCAGAGTATTCCATCCTAGACTATGATCATTTTTATAGGTTTGATTATATGGAAAAAGTATCATTTCAAAAGAAGATGGTAGGGCTTCCCTGGTGGTGCAGTGGTTGAGAGTCCACCTGCCGATGCAGGGAACACGGGTTCGTGCCCCGGTCCGGGAAGATCCTACATGCTGCGGAGCGGCTAGGCCCATGAGCCATGGCCGCTGAGCTTGCGTGTCCGGAGCCTGTGCTCCGCAACGGGAGAGGCCACAACAGTGAGAGGCCCACGTACCACACACACAAAAAAAAGAAGATGGTAAAAGGGAAGAGGCAAGGAAGAAGCATAGGAAGAGGTGGTTCAGGGTGAAGGATGACTTTCTACGTAATCATATGGCATCCTTTTTCCACACTTTTTTCAAGAATAAGAACTATATTAACAGATGCTCTGAAATCAAGAAAAAACAAAACAAAGAAATAATAAACTTGCCTATAACCTTAGGGGTCCCAGGCCCAGGTTGAGGCATGTGCAATTTCACATTACCTGGCCAACCACACCCATTCATCTCTGTGGGAAATTGCCACTGATCTTGGCCCCACAGGATACCCAAGAAGACTTCCCTCCCACCCATTAGACTAGCACAGAGCCCTTAAAGAATATGTTAAATGCCTTGCCTTTGCAGAACATTTTTAACTTGCTGCAGTACTTGATTCAGTTTTTTAATAGAGTTCAAAATAAGAGGAAACTGTTAAAAACAAACAACAGGTCCAAAATGGAGTCACTTATGCTAAGCCCCCCATCACCGAAAACCAAGACTTAATTACAGTTTCAGTTCTCCCAGAAATAGAATCTTAAACCAGTCAATCAGGAATTGCCTGATCAGTTAGGTAATCTGCCTGATAGACCCCTGCCAGCCCCCAAAAGAAAATAATCTTGCAAAAACCAACCTGCTCTTTTACCCAGTATAACTTCCTTATTCCTTCTCCCTTCTGCCTAAAAGTCTTCGTTTTGTACAATTCCTCAGAGCTCCTTTCTCCCTGCTAGATTGGATGCTGCCAGGTTGATGAATGATTGAGTAAAGCCAATATAGTCTTTAAAATGTACTCAGTTGAATTTTGGTTTTTTATAAAACCCTCATTAAAGGAAAATGCACTGTTTTCCTCTATTACTCTACACACTGTTTGGTTTCCCACACCAAGCAATTCTCCATTTCTCTGTGGACACCAACTGGGTGTCCTACATTTCAATTCAGTTCTGACACAATCAACCTGGAGTTAGCATCAGATTCCACAAGTTAACATCTCAGTCCCACAAGACTGCCCCCACTTCAGATGCCAATTGCAAGCCTCAGGTTGTTACCTGTACTTCTTACTGACTGGTTGGTTATAAATTTGGCTTCCATAGCACTCTCCTTTGGTTTGATAATTTGCTAAAATGGCTCACAGCACTCAGGAAAATAGTTTACTTACTGGATTACCAGTTTGTTATAAAAATACGACTCGGGAATAGCCAGATAGAAGCAACACATAGGGCAAGGTTTGTGGGAAGGTACACAGAGCTTCCATGCCCTCACCAGGAACACCACCCGCAGCACCTCCATGTGTCCACCCAGAAGCTCTCCAAACCCCATACTTTAGGGACTTTTATGGAGGCTTCATCTAATACATGTGATCAATTATTAACTCAATCTCTAGCCCCTTTCCCTCCCTAGAAGATGGCAGATAGAGGTTCTAATCATGACTGGTCTTTCTAGTGACCAGCCGCCATCCAGGAGCTATCCAGGAGCCCACCAAGTGTCACCTCATTAGAACAAAAGATGTTCCTATCATCCAGGAAATTCCAAGGGATTTAGGAGCACTGTGTCAGGAACCTCTGTCAAAAAACAAAATATCAGAGCAAACACCCTTATTGCTTAGGAAATTACAAAGGCTTTAAGAGCTCTGGCCAGGATCTATGAATGAAGACCAAAATGTATATTTCTTATTGTATCACAATAATCACACCTTAACATCACATATTTACAGTGGAGCCAATTGTAGCTCTACCAAAACAACTAATGAAAGAAAAAGGAAATTGGTTTCTACTTTCCAGAAAGTTTAAAAATTAAGATCAAAGAACTATATAGTCAGTTTCAAAATATTTGTTGTTATATTTAATCCTGTTAAAGGTGGGACTCACACTGTTATGTCCAAGTACTAGAAAAAAAAATTGCAGGTGATTGCCCCTACTCTAAATCTATTCTTTCTTTGATTACTATTATAGCACATAACTATTTTAAAATACTTTTTCCCCAGAATTTCATTGAACCAGAAAGAATAAAATTTGTAGTGTAGAGTATATTTTCCCCCCTTTTTGTGTAATATGACACAATCTGTTCATTCCCCAGACTTACTGAAGACAGGCATTTTTATATTTAAGAGTACCTTAATAATGTTTTATTATAGTGATTCCTATAAGAAATATTTCTTTTCATTTTCAATTATATGAAGATTTATATAACCAGTTTGGCCTGACCTTTTCATAAGATATTATATAATATGTCAGAAAGAGAGGTTGGCCAGGGAATTACCTTTGGAAATAAGTAGGGGAAGAAACACTAAAACTTCTCAGCACAGGCTTTGAATAGGACACTTTAGAAAGAGACCTAAGAAATGAAGATTTTAAAAAAACTGGATAGTGGGCAGAGAGTACCATTTGCAAGTTATTAGAAAACTGGCTAACCAATTTCTGACGCAGTAGTTTTCCTACTTCTATAAAACTCCTGCCAAAGTGTATAGAATCTTATTAGCACATGAAAAGGTTTATTTACATCTATGTATTGTAGGAAATAAAAACATAAAACGCATAATCACTGTTAACTTTCTTTATGAAGAAGTTTCTTGAACATATTTCAGTAGTTAAGCATTTTTCTGTCATAATATTAAATAAGAATATATGAACTCAAATCTCATAATTCTATATTTTTTATTTTCAAAAAGCATATTTGGAGTTTATAATGATACCATAGGAATTGGAAGCAAATAGGGACAATGCACACAAAGAAGAGAAAGAAAATCTTTAAAAAAGTATAATCAATATATTTAAGAAAACAAGAGAAGATTGTACATCCAAGAAATGGGAGTAAGAATCCATGAAAAGGAAGAGAATACTTAAGGAATTTTTTAGGAATTAAGCCAAATTTTTAATAATAGGATAGGAAAATAAAATTGAGTGAATCTCCCAGAAGTTATTCCAGAGGGAACAGAGAAAACCAAGGGGAGGAAATTCTCAAAGAGGTAACACAAGAAACTTTTCTGGAACTGAAGAACATGAATCTCTAGAGAAAAAGGGCCCATATAATGAAGAAAGACTCTCACCAATGTTTATTATTGTAAAATTTCAAAACACCAGTATAAAAAAAAGGTTGTTCAGTAACAATATGAATGCTAGACAGTAGTGTAGCAATGCCTTCAAAATTCTGAAAGAAAATTATTTTCAACTAAAAATTGTATACCCAATCTGGTAATCAAATGTAAGATTAAATTAAAGACAATTCAAACATGCAAGAATTTTAACTTTTTGCCTCCTATACACTGTTTTCCAGGAAGCCACTGGAGGATATCCTTCAGCAACACGAGAGAGAAAGAGGAAGACATGGATTTCAGAATGCAGAGACTCCAACACATGAGAGCAATGAAGGCAAGTCCAGGTTGACAGCTATGCAGCAGCCTAGAAAGCAACTAGTCCAGGTGGAAACAAGAGGAAAGATGGCTTCAGGAGGGATGTCTCAGGGCAGGAGCTTGAACAGTCCTAGTGTTTAGAATTGTGTTTCAATATATTGGTTTTTAATTGATAAGTATATGACCAAAAAAGATAGTGATGAATACATAGAAAATTAGAAAATTTTAAAGGAGACAATTATTAATTCCAGGAAAATATTGCTGACTTGTTTCTGTCAGCAGTAATTTTATAAGAAAGATCATGATTTCATAAATTTGATTACTGAATTAACTAAACAGCATTATACAATTAGTTGGAGAGTATGAGGGAAAAGAAAAGGGGCAGAGGAGAGTATTAAAGAGTCAAAACCTCCATTACCATGATAAGACATCAGTAGACAATATCAAATTTTGAAAAATTGAGATTGGCAGAAGGTGGGGAAGGGTCAGAAACTGATAATTTTTTGATAAAGCTTTGAGTCCCCTTTGGGGGCATTGGTGGGTGGGTTAATGTATTACCTTAACAAAAACATAATTTAATTTTCTAAAAAGTGACTGAGCAATGGAAAAACTAGTGTGATGGTACAATGGGAGGCAAGAAACTTAGGTCTAATCCCAGTCCAGCCAACTCCAAAAGACTGTGGCTGTCTCTTCATTTCCGTTTCCTTATTGGAGGCCAGGGCTTTAAAATGTTCTCTCAATTTGATGCTTACGTGATCAAATCTGCCCTTATTCAGTGAGGCAATATCTAGGGTCTCCCTTATAATCATTCACTGGCTGATGAGAAAAAAGTCCCAAATGAACAGCTTCTTTTCCAGGATTTTAACTAGCCAGAAATAAAACACATTCTGCTCTGACCCAGAGACTTTCAATGCTAGAGACCTACAAGAAATAAAGCGTTACCAGGTAGTAAAAGGAATGTAGTACTCTGACAAGCTCTTAATTGACTCAGTAAGTTATGAAGATTTTAGGCAACAATTTACCCTGTTCTTAAATTTTTTAAGTAGTTGCCATAGCAACACCTAGACACAGCATATGGTATGTCTGGTACCTCCAAGATAACAGAGCAGATTCTTGATGGATTTTCCTTACAATATGTTGTGAACTTTTGTACTTTTTGGTGTTTCAGTGGCCAGTGTTAAAAGGTGCCAGTATTGTTTGATATTATCTAAATACTTTGAAGCCTATATTAATGCGTTTGTCATTTGCAAAAAACAAACTTTTAGTGCTTCCCACATCCCTTAATATCTTTTCTTCATAAAAAATAATAATTACAAATTAGTAGAAAAACAAGCAAATGAACAGATAATTTTAAAAGAGTAAGTGTAAATAGAGAATAAGTCATATGGCAAATGTCCTGCTCAGTTACAGGGAAAGGAAGGAAAATTAAAACTAGGTACTGTTTTTCCACTTACCAGATTGGAGGAAGGGAGAAGTTTAAATTGGTACTGCCATTCTGGTGGGTAATTTGGGATTATAAATTCAAAGGATTTAAGATGTTCTTGCCATTTGACCTAAATTTCACTGCTACAGGTCTATCCTAAAGACTTGTTTTTCTAAATATGCAAACGTTTCTGAAGAAGAATTATTTATAATAGTTAAAAATAGAAATACTCTTAATATACAACAAGAAGAGGTTTGAAATTAAAAATTATGTAAGCATTCTCCTCTTATTGGGCATTTAGGGGGTTATTTTTGTTTTGTTTTTTTGTTTTTTTTGGCTGTGCCACACAGCATGTGGAATCTTAATTCCTAATCAGGAATTGAACCCTCGCCCCCTGCATTGGAAGCACAGAGTCTTAACCACTGAACCACCAGGGAAGTCCTGGGCATTTAGCTTTGATGTAATGTTTTTCTATTACAAATTTTACTGCTATAAGTTATGATATATTTTTATTATAAATTATGGCACTATAATAAATTATAGTACATTTGAATATATATGTACTATATATACATGTAGTAAATTAAAAACAGGCCTTTAAACAATATTGGCAAAATGAAAAAATTAATTTATACTGTATTTGTAATGTACTTTATGTATGCAATCATAGAAAAAAGCACAGAAGGATTTATGCACCCAAAAATAAAGTGGCTGTGATGGACACCATAAACTGACCCTGAATGAGTGATGCTCTTGTATATCCCCTATCCTTGAGTGCAGGCAGAACTGATGACTTGCTTCTAACCAATAGAATATGGCAAAGGTGATGGATGTGATGTCACTTTCATGATGATGTTACATTGTATAAGATTCTATTTTAGCAGACTGGAAAGAAAGATTATCCTGCTGGCTTTGAAAATTCAAGCTGCCATGTGGCAAGGAACTGTGGGCAGCTTTTCAGAACTACAGGCAGTTTCTGGGGCCTGAACAGAGCCTCCAGCCAACAGTCAGTAAGAAGCCAGGGCCCTCAGTCATACAACTGCAAAGAAGTGAATTCTGCTAACAACCTGAATGAGTCTGGAACCAGATTTTTTCCCTAGATGAGCCTCCGGATGTGAACACAACCCAGCCAACACTTTGACTGCCTAGTGAGCCCCTGAAGCAGAAAACCCAGCTATGCTGTGCCAGGACTTCTGACCTACAGAAACTGTGAGAAAACAAATGTGTGTTGTTGTTTTAAACTGCTACATTTGTGATAATTTATTATGCAGCACAGAAAACTAATACAGTGGCTGTCTCTAGAAAGGAGATTTTTTTTTTTTTACATATTTGCCTTTCTTATTTGTACTTTGCTAAATTTTCTAAAATGTTATAATAAGAATTTCATTGCTTTTAAAATCAAAAGATGTTATTTTGAACAAATCATCTGGAAGCAAAAAATAAGTGTGCTCTGTAATTTTTTAACTGATTTTGAATTTGGCAAAAGTACATTTTTTAAAGTGTACAATGAAAATATAGCACCAAGATTACCCCAGATTTCTATTTTTTAAATGATCTTAACAGAATATTTTATTTAAATCATGTTAACATAGACTGTTTCTGAAATTTTAAGCTTTCTATATTTAATAATGCCTGCTGGGAGAAAAAAAGAAATCATACTTTTAAATTTCCTTTCCAATTTTGACCATGATTTAAAATGGAAAAAGTTATGTTGATTGTGGCTAAATGTTCTCATTTTTATAGGCCATTATGCACTTTAAATTCTCTGTTGGCATTTTAATTTCATTTTACAAAATAAATCCCAACTGACAACAGAATAAAGCAAATTCTAAGTCAACTAAGCAAAAAAGTGTCACTGCAAACAGAAAGAACTTTGCAAACTGAAGCAACATTTCATATGGCTCCTGAACCTAAATTTCCAAAGTTTCAACAGGAAAAAAAAAATGTGCATGTATGTTGGGGGGCAAGTATTGACAAATGAAACAACTTACTGTTTACAACATGATGTTACTATTTCACTGTGTGCATTAACGTAAACTTACTATTGTAGGAAGTTCTTGCACAAGAAGATGAAAATTGCTCTAACTATTTAAGTAAGTTTTAGGAAATTACCAAAATTCCATTTATCTGACCCCTAGACTGCTCAGCTTACTGTCATTAGAATAATGAATAATTAGAATTTAGGAATTCTTTGATTATCTGATAGGATTTGCAAAACTTTTGTCTTTAGTGGAAACCTAATTACTAAAAATAATTACTAATTATCTTTATCTGTCTTTAGCATTTTTACATTGTACATCTGTGAGAGGAAGTTCATAGAGAAGTGGAAGGGCATAGGTCCATGAATAAGACGATTCATTGAGCTACACTGGGAATGGAGAATTTCAGAAGATTTCTTCTCAAACTGAAGTCCTTTGGGCAAACTCTCCCCTAAGTCAATTGTCAAGACATCATGGAAACTTTCCTGAGTCTTGAGTTGTCCCTGAGATTCTGGTTCTGGGAGAAATTTCCTCTCCAAACCTTTCCATCCACCAGGAGCTATATATAAGTTGAGTTTTCAGTTGAGGTAAAGGAAAAATTCAGCTTTTTCTGCCTTCCTGTGTAGGGAAAAAATCCAGTTCTTCTCTACTGTGTCTTTCTTTCCTGTGTGTTTCCTTTACTACTCACACAGAACACTCACTTCTGACACTTCTGGTCAACAAATATGTGAAGGTTTTTCCCCACACCAAGCAATTCTCTGTGACACCAGCTGGATATCGTACAATTTAACTCAATTTTGACACTGTCCACTTGGATAGTGTCAGATCCCACAGGTTAAGTAAGAGCTCAGTCCTATAAGACTGCCCCTGCCCCATACACTCACATATACACTTCAGATACCAGTCACAAGCCCAGGTTGTCATCTTTGCTTCTGACCAACTGGCTATAGATCAGAGGTTTCAAAGACCCCCTCCTTGGGTTGGATTAATTTGCTAGAGTGGCTCACAGAACTCAGGGAAACACTTACTTATGTTTATCATTTTATTAAGGGATTTGATAACAGATACAGATGAACAGCCAGATGAAGACATACATAGGGCAAGGTCTGGGAGGGTCCAAGTGCAAGAGTGTCTGTCCCTGAGGGGGTGGGGGTGTCACCCTCCCTGTGTGGATGTGTTCACCAACCTGGAAGCTCTCCAAACCCCATACTTTTGGTATTTATGGCAGCTTCATCACATAGACATGATCAATCACTAACTCCATTTTCAGGCCTTATCCTATCTCAAGAGAATGGGTGCAGGGCTGAAAATTCTAAGCTTCTAATCATGGCTTGGTCTTTTCAGTGACCATACCTCATCCAGGAGCCATCCAGGAGCCCACTCAGAGTCATGTCATTAGAACAAAAGGCACTCCTATCACCCAGGAAATTACAAGGGTTTCAGGAGCTCTGTGTCAGGAACAGAGGTCAAAGAACAATATTAGAACAAGAGCTGCTCTTAGTGTTTTTATCATTTAGGAAATTAGAAGGATTTCAGGAGTTCTGTATGAGGAACCAGAGGCAGAGACCAATATATATTTTCTATTATCTCACAGTTGGAGACGGCCTGGCCATTAGCCTGGGAATCTAATTCACATAGTACATGAGCAGCAATTTTGACTGTTCCCAAACTCTCATAGATTAGTCTCAGTCTTAATCTATGTTCTCACCTGCTCTGAGCTGGACTCCTCCTTCTCACATGTATTTGTGCTACATCTCAAATTCTTCTACTTATGTTTCTAAGTAATATAGTTTCACCAGTATAGAATTTATAGTGACCACTTGGTGACCTTTAGATATGAATAAAATTGTTCATTTGAAGGGCCTCATAGAACCAAAAGGCAACAAAATACCAAAGTGCCAAAGGTCTCCATGTTTTCATTGGTATAAGGAAGGATTCTGAGGGAATTTAGATTCCAGAATTTATTTCCAGAATTTATTAAGAGATTCCTTGGCCAAGGCGAAAGAAAAATTTGAAAAAATTAAAACTAGCTGTCCTCAAGACATTCCAAATCTCAACTTGAAGTGATGACTTTTATCCCACTGGTCTTCCTTCATCCTGTGCTCCTGCATATATCATTCTGTCCCTATCTCTCTTTCTGACCTACTTCCCTTCCTGTCTGGTCAGCCAGTAACACCCAAATATCAATTACCTCTTAAAACTAAACCTCCCTCAGAACAGGAAAATCCCTCAGGGTTGATTATATATTCTGCTAATATTTTAAATGGAGAGCCATTGTCAAAGACTTCCCAAAGCCTAGTCTAGATGGAGAGAAATATACAGAGGAATTTAGTATAGTTTTGGGAATATATACTTCCTAGCTCCTAGATCTGTAACAAGTGGTTCATATATTTGTGAAAACCTCAGATGCACAGGATGGAAAAGGTAGAATAGGAAGACCCTGAGGGTAACTTAAGGACTCTAAACTTCTCAACTTCATAGATAACCCAAGAAGTTTAGAAAATCTGTAGATGTTAGAGAAGACTTTTTGGAGACTCTCAAAAGCATTACATGTAAAAATAGATTGGAGTCTAATTCAGTCCTGTAAGCAAAGTAAGGGTGAGTCCATTGAAGAGTGCTGGTGTAACTTTCAAGAAGGTCCCTTGGTGGCACCAGATGTTCTCAATTTGAACCTGACAAAATTTTTTCATGAAATTTTCCACCACAGTTAGGACAAAATTTACTGTGTAATTCAGCAGTTAATGATGGGGGCTGAGACTCAGCCAGATGGAGGTCTGACTTCCATGTCTGCCACTTATTAAAAGTGTGACTGGGGACAACATCTCACCTTTTCTCTCTGTCTTTCAAGACACTACTAAGACTCTGTCAAGGGAGTGATCACCCTTCCTACAGTAAACTCAGCTGTGTTTTATTAATAGGCTATTTTGGTTGTATTTGAGGGGAGCTAACATTCAAGTACCTTAAAGCTTTTTAGTTTGTTTTAGTAAAATAGAAGTATGATGACACAGCAGAAGATCCTGAGCCATGCCTAAGCATTAGATTGGTAATGTTCATGCATAAACAAGATAGATATAATTCAATTTAAAGCTAGAATTGAAAATTCCTCATTTAAAAAAAGAGTATGCAGTAGAATTAAATCAACATGTTTACCAATTGTCCCCCAGGTAATATGGATATTGTATTCTAGAAGTAGTAATTTTAGATGCTGAGCAAAATTATTTTTAAGTGTGATGTAAAGGCTTCTCACTCATGAGTCAGCTCATGTAATTATTACAGGTAAGTAAATGGATGAATACATAAACAGCCACAATGAACTAAACACTACAGGTAGCATAACAATAGTGCTTCAATATCCTAAAGTAGACAGTATGTGAAAATAGACATTTCCTTTTATGTTGCCCACTTTTCTTTAGAAGATGCTTATTCACAAAAGTTTTCTTGGAAAGTAAGGAGGAAATATTTTCTCTGATATTTGGACCAAGAGCTTCCAGTTCCTCTTGAGAAGTGAGCTAGTCACCAGTCAACCCTGGAAAAACTAAAGAAGCCAGAAGAATAGGAAAACTAGTAAAAATAAGAGGAAGAAAATGAAGCCATGAGAAATCCTAGGATAGACTGAAGGTAGTTGTCAACAGAGTAAGGAAAGGTGATGAGAGCCTGTGGCAGAAAGTGGCAAGGAGGCCCTGAAAGGAAAGGTTAGAATTAAGTATCAAACAAACTCAGCCAGGAAGAGGAACATGTATCCTAGAGGAAACTCACTGAGTACTCTAGTGAGGGAGAAAAGTCAGGGGTTTTAAATGCTAGGAAGGGGAGAGGGAAGACAGTTTATGGCTGTTAAGCTAATTAAGGATTGAAAAGAATCTCTGAGTCTGTAAACTGTAGGGGAGGAAAAACAACGTTTCCTCTACCCTTCTAATTTCTTGGCTGAGACATCCCTCCAAAATAAAAGAGAGATTAACAGGAGAAAAGCCCACAGAAGTTTAATGCCAGGTATACCTCTGTATGTAGACACCCAGGAAAACTGAATAGCTCCCTGAAATGGCCCAAACCACCACCTTAAATACCTTCTTCAACTAAAGACAAAAGAAGATGTTGGGGGCGGGGGTGGAGGGGAAGGGAGGCTAGTTATGGGAGGTTACCAAGAAAAGCACAGTAAACAAGGGAGTGGTTGGTATGCATATTTAAGTCTCTGCCTTACCCATTGATAAGAGTTTCTGGAAATGTAGTCATCCTCTTCTTCCTGGTAGGAAGATATTCTTACAAATAGGGACTTCCTTATGAATATAAATTTTCCCTCACAAAAGAGCAACTTCTACTCTGTTTTCAGAACTTTCCTATGTCTGCTGTTTCTTAAAAATAATCAGCTTAAAATAATCTTTATGCCAAAGAAGATATTTTGGGGTGGCATATTCTGTTCCCCTTCAATACAATTGATTAAATAAGCCCCACTGTTTATTAGGAAAGTGTCTTCAGTCAGACCTAGTCATGGGGGGAGGAGAGTGACACTCAGTGTTCATGGTCCTTAATCAGCTTCAGCTGGTTAGAACCACTCATTAAAAAACACAACAGTCAAATTAACAGGAGAAAAACAATTTAAATTATGTATGGGATCCTCACAAAGATATGAGACACCAAAAGTCAGCCAGGCAATGAAGCGCACACCATCCTGAGCTAAGAAAAGGGATAGAGGTCTAGGGCTTCAAAGGGGAGGAAGGGAATTCACAGGAAGATGAGAAGAGGAAATGTTTGATAAAAAAGTTTGCCCTGCCTTGAAGATGAATCTCTCAAATGAAGGGTGACCTCTGCTCTCCTCCTGGCACAGACTCCCTTCTAATATAAATTTTCCTTACAAAAGAGTAACTTGACTCTGTTTTCAGAGATTCTCCTGTGTCTTCAATTTCTCAAAATAATCAGCTCAGAATAATTCTTATGCCGAAGAGGCATATTTTGGAGTGTCATATTCTACTCCCCTTCAGCTCAAAGGCCAGAATATCTAGACACCTAAGGAGATCAACAACTATAATAAAAGTCAACAAAGTGGAGATATTGGAACAGACATAACAAGAATATAAAATAAAGATAATAAATAGACTTAAAAAGATAAGGTTATAAATAATATAAAACAGAAACAAGAAGTTATTTTTTTTAAAAAGCTGCACCAGTGCCTTAAAAGTGAACACTAGAGGTTTGCCAAAAATATGACCAACGTTAGCTCCTTAAAGATCAATTCCATTTTAGGGAATACAGACATAGCATGTTATTTTACTTTTTAACTAGTCACACTGTGGTGTTATGGATAATTTAGTTGAGAGATAAAATTTTAAAACTACTAGAATTGTGGGTCACAGACAGGATTGAGAAATTCTGTTTAGATTATTTTTGCTTCCCACTCCCTCTATATCTTGGAGTGAAGGGAGGGAGGGAGGGAGGGAGGAAGGAAGGAAGGAAGGAAGGAAGGGAGGGAGGGAGGGAGGGAAGAAGAAAAGGGAAGGAAAGGAGGGAGGGAGGAAGGAAAGACAAAGAATGTCACCTGCCATTTCAGTAAACAAAGGATGTTGTGGCCATATAGCCATCAATCACTGCAGCCACCCGTGAAGGTGCACCTTGAGGGGAACTCAGGATGGAGAAAAACAGGATACTGGCCCTAGGTAGTTAAGGTGCATATCAAAGGAATACTTTCAATAAGCCCAGACTCTTGCATCTTCCCATACATAGAAAAATGCTTAAATTCATTAACTTGAGATGTCTGATTTTCTATAATTAGCACTAACCTTTTGATGTTTGACTACCCGTTTTTTTTTTGTTTGTTTTGTTTTTTTGCAAAAACTCCTGTATATCCTTGTTCCTCCCTTATCTCTTTGGAACAGTCCCTCAGAGCTATCTGAGAGGCTGTATCACAGGCTTACATTCTCAGTAAGTTTGCCGAATAACACATAATTCTCAACTTTTAGGTTGTGCTTTTTTTTTTTCAGTCAACAGAAGGAAGGGAGGGAGGGAAAAAAAAAGAAAAGTCTTGCTGACATCTATCTGAAAAAAAGACCCGAGAATCAAAATATGTTTTCCGTATCTTCTATATTGAAAGCATATTGCTTTTATAAGAGAAGGAAACTTTATTTTTAGCAAAGAATCAGGGTTTCTTCTTCCTTGGAAATGAGAGAGACCATTTAGTTGTAACCGTCCATTGATCACAGATTTTATCTAAACCTGCTGCCACTACAAATCAATGCTAAGTGAGCAATAGGTAATGTTTCCCCATGCCCATATTTGATTTCTACGATTACATTCATCTAAACCAATATTCACACACTGCAATGCACCAATGTAAGGAAGCCTTTGCTTTTTTGTTTTATTTTTTGAATTGAACTCTCAATTTGTGCTCCACTCTGCATAAATGATCCATAGGAAAACCACACAACACTTTTATACATAATTTCCTTTAAAATGTGATTTGAAATGACTATAATTTTTATCAGTGGAAAATGCCAGTAGGATTGCATAAGGAAAATCCAGAGAGACATGTAACAAATCAAGAGTGTTAAGTAGGAAAAACTGTACGTGTAATGACTCTGAAATATGATACAAATAAAAACCTAATTCTGTTCAGGAATGTTTCTTTAAAGAGCTTCTGATTCCCATACAAATAATTTGGATGATGATAAAGCAATACTGAACTCCTAACCTTCTCTTTCCATGCTCCAATCTGGGCCTCTTTCAGGGTTCCCCATCTTAGTGACTGACATCATCTCTTCAAGGATAGAAGTCATCTGTGACTCCCTCCTTTAGCCCCATATCCAATCCATCCTCAAGTCCTGTGGGTTTGCCTCTGGGATCTCTTTCAAATCTTCCATTATTGCCTCTCTCCACTGCCCCCATTCTAGAGCAAGCTGTTACCATCTCTGGCTTGGACTACTGCAGTAATCTAAATTGTCTCCTGGGATCCACTGGCTCATTCTTCAACCTATTCTCCAAAGTGCAATCAAAGAGGATTTTTTTCTGATTCCAGTCTGATATAACCCACCTCCCCTAATCTTGCTGTCAAAAATTGTGTTTAAAATAAACATTTAGGCTAAGAAATTAAAAGCTAAGTATTTCCTTTCCAGGCAAAAAACATCTTCAAGTTAAGAAATCCACTGGGAGGTGGAGTGGAATCAGAAGCACCATAAAGAACTCATGATGTTCATACTAATTAAGCATTGAAAACTAGCTCTCTGGATTGAATAAAATGAGTCTATAGGTCTTTAGGTAGTTGGTTAAAACAAATGAGTTCCATTCATTGTTTATTAATCAGGAAAGAGTCTTCTGTTAAGTCCAGAAAGAGTCTGATACCCTAGGGGTATCTCAAGTTCATGGCCTTTTCAGCTTCACCCAGTTAGAACAGCTATAATCAAACAGTCAGTTTTAATATCTCTCATGAAAGTATTGCTATTTGAGGAAAAATTTCTTTTTATATTACTCCTTCATTCCCACTCCCAATATTTCAGTCTTCCCATTATTCTACAATTTGATCCTTTTTACTTCTCCAGCCTAATCATGGTCCTCTTTAAGCCCTGACCACACTGGCCTTGTCTCCTCTGTTTCTCAAATACCTTGTGCTTCCTCTTTCTGTGCTGGTAAATACTGTTCCCACCATCCCAGTACCCTTTTAACTTAATTAATTTGGCATTCTTAAGATCTTGAGATCTTAAGATCTACGCTGAACTGTCATTTTCTTCCGGAAGTGTTCCCTGGCCCTCCAGTGCAGGTGAGACTCTTTCATTTCACACCTGCCAACAAAACTTGTTTTTTTTTCTTCAGGACATTTATCTCAGTTGATTTGATTCATAGGTTTAGTCCATTAATGTCTGTCTCCTCTCCTTGACTAAAAGTTACCTGACATCATAGACTGTATTTCCTTTTGCTCACCATTGTATCCACCAGTATCTTCAATATGCCAAACAGAATTGGTGCTTAAAAATTTAGTGCTCTATTTACAATAGCCAAGACATGAAAGCAACCTAAATGTCCATCGACAGATGAATGGATAAAGAATATGTGGTATATATAAAATGGATTAAAATTTAAGTCTTTAATCCATTTTGAATTTAATTTTATGCATGTGTGAGAGCGTAGTCCAGTTTGATTCTTTTGCATGTAGCTGTCCAGTTTTTTCCAATACCATTTATTGAAGAGGCTGTCATTTCCCCATTGTATATTCTTGCCTCTGTTGTTCTAGATTAACTGACCATAAGTGTGGATTCATTTCTGGGCTCTCCATTCTGTTCCGTTGATCTATGTGTCTGTCTTTGTGCCAGTACCATACTGTTTTGATTACTGTAGTTTTGTAATATAGTTTGAAATCAGGGCGCATGATTCCTCCAGATTTGTTCTTCTTTCTCAAGACTATTTTGGCTATTTGGGTTCTTTTATGTTTCCATATAAATTTTAGAATTATTTCTTCTAATTCTGTGAAGACTACCATTGGTATTTTGATAGTTTTTGCATTGAATTTGTAGATTGCCTTTGGTAGTATGGTCATTTTAACAGTATTAATTCTTCCAATCCATGAATACGGTATATTTTTCCATGTTTGTGTCCCCTTTGGTTTCTTTCATCAGTGTCTTATAGTTTTCTGAGTATAGGTCTTTTACCTCCTTAGTTAGATTTACTCCTAGGAATTTTTTTTTTAATGTGACTGTAAATGGGATTGTTTTCTTAATTTCCCTTTCTGATGGTTTGGTTTTAGTGTATAAAAATGCAACAGACTTCTGTATATTAATTTTGTTTCCTGAAACTGTATGAAATTACTTGATGAGCTCTAGTAGTTTTTTGATGATGTCCTTAGGATTTTCTATTTGTAGTATCATATTGTCTACAGTGACAGTTTTACTTCTACCTGTCCAATTTGGGTTCCTTTTATTTCTTTTTCTTGTTTGATTGTGGTGGCTAAGACTTCCAATATTAGTGGACATCCTTGTCTTGTTCCTGATCCCTTGACTTGTTCCTGATCTTAGAGGAAAATCTTTTAGCTTTTCACCCATGTGTATAATGTTAGCTCTGGGATTGTTATATGTGACCTTTATTATGGTGAAGTATATTCCCTCTATACCCACTTTGATGTATACCCAATGTGGTGTATCACATTGATTGATGGTTCAAATATTGAACCATCCTTATATCCCTGGGGTAAATCCCATCTGATCATGTTGTATGATCATTTTAATGTATTGTTAGATTTGGTTTGCTAATATTTTGTTGAGGATTTTTGCATGTGTGTTCATCAGTGATACTGGCCTATAATTTTCTTTTTTGTGATATCTTTGTCTGGTTTTGGTATCAAGGTAATGCTGGCCTCATGGAATGAGTTTGGAAGTGTTCCTTCCTCTGCAATTTTTTGGCATAGTTTGAGAAGGATAGTTATTAACTCTTCTCTAAATGTTTGGTAGAATTCACCTCTGAAGTCATCTGGTCCTGAACTTTTGTTTGTTGGGAGCTTTTTTATTATGATTCTATTTCATGACTGGTAATTGTTTCTGTTTCTTCCTGGCTTAGTTTTGGGAGATTGTACATTTTTAGAAAGTTGTCCATTTCTTCTAGGTTTTCCATTTTATTGACAAACAGTTGTTTGCAGTAATTTCTTATGATCCTTTGTATTTCTGTGTTGTTGGTTATAACATCTCCTTTTTCATTTCTGATTTTGTTGATTTGGGCTCTCTCTCTCTCTTTTTTTTTTGATGAATATGGCTAAAGGTTTATCAATTTTGTTTATGTTTTTAAGGAGCCATCTCTTAGTTTCATTGATTTTTTTCCCGTTTTTTTTGTCTGTATCACTTATTTCTGTTTTGATCTTTATAATTTCGTTTCTTCTACTAACTGTGGGTTCTGTTTGTTCTGTTTTTTTCTAATTCCTTTAGGTGTAAAGTTACGTTGTTTATTTGAGATTTTTCTTGTTTCCTTAGGTAAGCACATATCACTATAAACTTCCCTCTTAGAACTGCTTTTGCTGTGTCCCATAGATTTTGGATTGTCATGTTTTCATTTTCATTTGTCTCCAGGTATTTTTTGATTTATTCTTTGATTTCTTCAGTGATCCATTGTTTGGTAGCATATTGTTTAGCCTCTGCATGTTTGTGTTTTCTGTAGTTTTGTCCTTGTGGTTGATCTGTAACATTATAGCATTATGGTCAGAAAAGGCGCTCAATATGATTTCAGTTTTCTTAAATTTATTGGTACTTCTTTTGTGGTCTAGAATGTGGTCTATCCTGGAGAATGTTTCATGTGCACTTGAATGTGTATTCTTCTGCTTTTAGATGGAATGTTCTATAAATATATATCTATTAAGTGCATCTATTGTAATGTGTCATTAGGGATTGTGTTTCCTGATTGATTTTCTCTCTAGATGACCTGTCCATTAATGTAAGTGGGGTGTTAAAGTCCCCTGCTATTAGCGTGCTGCTGTCAATTTCTCTCTTTATATCTGTTAATATTTGCTTTATGTATTTAGGTGCTCCTATGTTGGGTGCACATATATATATACAACTGTAGTATCTTCTTCTTGGATTGATCACATGATCATTATGTAGTGTCCTTCTTTGTCTCTTGTTACTGTCTTTGTTTTAAAGTCGATTTTGTCTGATATAAGTATCGCTACTCTGGCTTTCTTCTTTTTTCCATTTGCATTTCCTTTGTCTTTAAATATGTTCTCTGCTTCTTTCTCTCTCTTCTTCTTCTTCTGGTGCCCCTGTAATGCAAATGTTAGTACTCTCTTTTTTTTTTTTTTTTTTTTTTGTGGTATGCGGGCCTCTCACTGTTGTGGTCTCTCCCATTGTGGAGCACAGGCTCCGGACGCACAGGCTCAGCGGCCATGGCTCACGAGCCCAGCCGCTCCGCGGCATGTGGGATCCTCCTGGACCGGGGCACGAACCCGTGTTCCCTGCTTCGGCAGGCGGACTCCCAACCACTGCACCACCAGGGAAGCCCAAATGTTAGTACTCTTGATGCTGTCGCAGAGGTCTCTTAAACTGTCCTCATTTTTTTAAATTCTTTTTTCTTTTTTCCGTTCAACTTAAGTGATTTTCATTACTCTGCCTTCTAGCTTGGTGATCCATTCCTTTGTATCATCTAATCTACTGTTGATTCCTTCTAGTGTATTTTTTTAAATTTCAGTTATTGTATTCTTCATCTCTGTTTGGCTCTTTATATTTTCTAACTTTTTAAAAAAATCTTCTAACTTCTCACTCTATTCATCCAATATTCTCCCAAGTTATTTGAACATCTTTATGATCATTACCTTGAACTCTTTATTGTGTAGATTGCTTATTTCCACTTCACTTAGTTCTTCTTCTGAAGTTTTATCTTGTTCCTTCATTTTAAACATATTTCTCTGTCTCCTAATTTGCTGTTTTTATTCCTATGTATTTAGTAATTTAGTTATATTTCCCATCCTTGGAAAAGTGGCTTGTTGTAGAAGATTTCCTATGTGTCCCAGCAGCACAATATCCTCTGATCATCAAAGCTGTATGCTCTAGGGATGCCCCCTATGTGAGCTGCATGGGTCCTTCTTTTGTGGCAGGCTGAATACTGTGAGCGGTCTGGTATGCATGGCTGGCCCCTGGTCTAATTGCTTGCCAGGCCTTGCCTAGTGAGACAGCTGATGGCTGCTAGTGGGTGGGTCCAGGTCATGGGGTGGCTGGCTGTAGAGCCCAGAGGGGTCCCAGGACTAGCGTTGGCCCACTAGTAAGTGGGGCCAGGTTCTAGGGTGGGTGGTTGTCAGGGCAAGGGTCCTGGATCTAGTGTCAGCCTGCTGATGGGCAGGGCTTGTTCCTGACATGGCTGGCTGTGGGACCTGGGATGTCCCAAAGCTGGTGTCAGCCCCACTGATCAGTGGGGCTGGATCTTGGGGTGGCTGGCTGAGGGGTCCAAAGTGTCTCAGAGCTGGTGTCAGCCTGCTGGTGGGCCCAAGGTTCCTGGGGCTAGTGCCTGCCCACTGGTGGGTAAGGCTGGTGCCTGGGCTACTGCCCACCCACTGGTGGATGGAGCTGGGTCCTGCAATCTCTGGCTGCAAGGCCCTAGGGGTACCGGGACTAGTGCCAGCACACTGGTGTGTACAGGTGGGTCATGGTCCCTTTAGTGGGCAGGACTGCATCCCAGGGTGCTGTGGGCTCAGGGGGTGTTAAGGCAGCCAGCCTGCTGGTAGGTGGGGCTGTGTCCCCACCCAGCTAGTTGCTTGGATTGGCCTGAGGCATCCTAGTACTGGTGCAACAGGCTGATAAGCAGGGCCGGGTGCTGGCACTAATAAGCTAGAGGGGTGATTCCAAAATGGTGCTTGCCAGCACCAGTGTCCTCATGATAGAACAAACTCCCCAAAACAGCTGCCACCAGTGTCTGTGTCCCTAGCATGAGTTCCAGTTACCTCCTGCCTCTCCAGGAGGCTCTCCAAGATCAGCAAGTGAGTTTGACCCAGGCTCTTTTCAAATTACTACTTCTGCCCTGGGTCCTGAAGCATGTGAGATTTTGTGTATGCTCTTTAAGAGTGGAGACTCTAGAGACTTCCTTGGTGGTCCAGTGGTTAAGAATCTGCCTTCCAATGCAGGGGATGTGGGTTCAATCCCTGGTCGTGAAACTAAGATCCCACATGCCACGGGGCAGCTAAGCCTGCACGCTCTAGAGCCCATGCACCACAAGTAGAGAGTCCACATGCTCTGGAGCCTGTGCACCACAACAAGAGAGAAGGCTGCATGCCACAATGAAGAGCCTGCACACTACAACGAAAGATCCCACACGCTGCAACAAAGATCCCACATACTTCAACTAAGACCCGATGCAGCCAAATAAATAAATAAACAAATAAATATTTAAAAAGAGAAAGAAAAGAGTGGAGTCTCTATTTCCCATAGCCCTCTGGCTCTCCTGAAAGTAAGCGCCAAGTCTTCTGGAGGATCATCTTTTCAATGCAAGACCCCTGAGCTGGGGAGCCCGATGTGGGGTTTGGACTTCTTGTTCCTTGGGAAGAACATCTGCAATTGTAATTATCCTCCCGTTTGTGGATCACCTGCCTCAGGGTATGGGTCTTGACTATACTGTGTCTCTGCCCCTCCTATCCATCTCATTGGGGTTCCTTCTTTATATATTTAGTTATAGAAGATCTTTTCTGCTAGATTCCAGTCTTTCTCATCAATTAGTTGCTCTGTAAATAGTTGTAATTTCGGTGTGCCTATGGGAGGAGGTGAGCTCAGGGTCTTCCTACTCTGACATCTTGGCTGCATCCCTTCATTTATTTTCCTAAAGCTGCCATTAACTTGGGATCTTGAGAAGTCGTTCTTAGACTATTCCACCACCTACGTTACCTGATGTCATCTTTCCAAGTCCTGTTCCCAAGCACAGGGTGGTTATATTTAAGTCTAAGTATAGACTTAAGTCTAAGTACCGGCCTAAATTCCCAATTGCGTTATTTTTCATCAGTTGACTTCACAACTTTAGTGTTAATTAAATGTAGCTGTTTTTGTCCTTGTGCCTTTTGTTTCTAAAAGCTTTAGCTTTTTAAATTTATTTATTTATTTTTGGCTGCATTGGGTCTTTGTTGCTGTGCACGGGCTTTCTCTAGTTGCAGCGAGCGGGGGCTACTCCTTGTTGTGGAGTGCAGGCTTCTCACTGCGGTGGCTTCTTTTGTTGCGGAACACGGGCTCCAGGTGCACGGGCTTCAGTAGTGTGGCACACAGGCTCCGTAGTTGTAGCTCATGGGCTAAGAGCACAGGCTCAGTAGTTGTGGTGCACGGGCTTAGTCGCTCCGCGGCATGTGGGATCTTCCCAGACCAGGGTTTGAACCCATGTCCCCTGCACCGGCAGACGGATTCTCAACCACTGCGCCACCAGGGAAGTCCCTAGTTTTTTGTGTTTCTTTTAAACCAAAGCAAGCCCATTCTCTAAAAACAGTTTTATGTAAATATGCTTTCATTAATGTAGTGATTATCTGATACAAATGGACTTAAGAGAGAAAAAGGATGCCTGAAAGTTTATAAAGCACTAATAACACTAAAACAATTGTAAAATAATTGAAGCTCAAAATACTGTTTGAGTTTATGGAGTAGTTCTTTACAACCAGAATTGTGTTGTAACAGGAGGAAATTAAAGTATACACTTTATTAAGCTGTCATCTTCCAGTACTTACTATCATTATAGTTTGTCACATTTTAGAAACTGCATTACTGTTACACATGAGAAATTAAACTGAAGCTTATTGCAACTCCCTCCTAAATGACGTCTTAGTCCATTTGGGCTGCTATAACAAAATACCATGCTAGGTAGCTTATAAACAACAGAAATTTATTTCTCAGTTCTGGAGAATGGAAGTCTGAAAACAGGTTGCTAGCATGGTCAAGTGAGGGCCCTATTCTGGGTTGCAGACTTCTTGTTTCCTTGCATGACTGAAGGGGCAAGGGAGCTCTATGAGGTCTCTCTTATAAGAGCACTGATCCCAGTCGTGAGGGCTCTACCCTAATAACCTAAGCATCTCCCAGAGTTCCCACCTCCTAATACCATCACACTGTGCGTTAAGATTTCAACATATGAATAGGGAGAGGGACACAAATGTTGAGAACATAGCAGACAGTGAAGGAAAACAGCATGCAAAGACAAAGAGAAAAGATGAGATAGACAAGAGCTCAGAAGCTAGAAAGAAAATGGATGATGATACTGATTTAGCAGACCAAAGACAGTATAAACTTCAGCTTGGAGGAGGAAGCCCATAAGCAGCAAGTTGGTTCTGACTCTCCCTCAGAACCCCTGATAGGCTAGGGAATTAGAAGCACCTGGAACCTTGCAAGTGGTACAGTATAAGGCTAAGGACTAGAGAATCTGTTGAAGGATAAGTAGCAATGAGATTCCCAGATCTCCTCCCCAAGGAGCAAGATGAGTTCCTCTCTCCCACCCTGGCAGAAATTATTCTCTGGGGAAGTTAAAGCTAAAAAACTCCAGTCTTGGGTCATCAGAAACTGCTAAGGGCAGAGGTGCCATAATTAAATCAGAGAAATTAACTAAAAGTCCACACACAAAATTGTAAAACCCATAACTCCCCTCTCCCACTTGACTCCCAGAACATTGGCAGCAAACTTTATAGCCTCCACCATGAGAAATGGGAAGAAAGTGACCAGCCCTATAGAAACTGTCTCTTAAGTGCCCCTCAAAGAAAGGGTCAATGCACACCCTACTATCTTACTCCAGTCAGCAAACACCAACCACAAAATTTAGAACATCCTGTCAACATTAGAGTGCATCCTTCTCATGTGGACAACCAAGGAGCGTTTGTCAAAATTCTATGACTCTTTCAAGGCCCTCTCAAATGTTTTTTTCTCTTTCTCCATGAGGTTTTCCCTGAGCCATCAATTTAATGTGACATTAACTATAATCTACCTTGCTATGTAGTTATTCTGTTTCAACACTTCTCAGATGAGTGCAGGTACATGTCCCTATATCGTTACCTCCTAAACAGTAACTTAGATAGCCCTGTTTTCCTCAAACTTAACATGTCCAAAACTGAACCCATTATTCTGCCTTCCAAACCAAAGTTCCCTCTCTCACCAAGTGACACTTCCATCTACCCCATTACCCTTGTCAGAAACCTAGCCTCTCATCTACTTCTTCATATATAATCTTTCAACAAATTCTGCTCATTCTACTTTCTATATGTATCTCAAATACATCTCTCTATCTCCAGTCCCTTACTGAAAATACTTCAGTGGCTCCCCATCTCACTTAGAATAAAATCTGAACTTCTTAAAAAGCCTGATGATACCCTGCACAATCTGGTTTCTGCCTGGCTTTTCAGCTTCAAAGACCCCACACTCTCTCTAGAAACAGAAACTTTGCAAGACTTCTTCCCTCTACTCAGAATGTTTTCCCTCCTACTCCTCTGGCTAACTGCTACTCATCCCTTAAGTCTCAGAGAGGACTTGCCCCACCAGAGTATATCAGGTACACCTATTATCCTTTTGCACGGCACCCCATACTTTCCCTTTAGAGCATTTATCTTTTGTAGCTAATATGTATACTGTAAGATTATTTATTTAATATCTACCTCATCTATGACTCTGCAAACTCCATGAAAGTAGGACTATAGGGGTTTTGCTTGTTATTGTATTCCCAGCACAGAGCATAGTCTATAATAGGCTCTCAAACATTTGTTGAATAAACAAGTGACTATTCATTGAATGAATTGATGATTTGTAATTTACTTGAAAGCCCAGTGCCTGGTGAGTACAGGAATGGAAAAAAATCATCAAGCAGGAGAGACATTATCAAAATAGAATCTTTGCTGCATGGCAACAGAATGGATATGAAAAACAAAAGAAGAATGAAATATGGATCTTAGGTCCTCTGATGACTCAGATATAAGTGGGCTGGGGAAAGGACAGGGCCACTGAAATAAGTAGGAAAATTAGAAAGAGGTGTTGTTTGGATAAGGAGATAGTGAATTTAGACATGTTGAGTTAGAGGAGCTAATTTCATCTAGGTTGAAACTGTAAGCAAGTAATTAGCAATATAGATCTCTAACTCTGAAAAGAGTCTGAGATTAGAGATACATCCATTTTGGAGTCATTTTAATGGTGTCAAATACTCCATCTACAGTTCTTTCGAGCAGATATATACTCTCAGTGCATCCTGGACTTAACTTTTGTATATCTTCTCACACTTGCAGTAGCTTGTTCTGTGCTGGTCTTCCCCACACTCAGCTATAAGTTCCATAAAGACAATATTGCTCTTTTCTTAGGAAAGACCCACTAGACTTCCAACAGTGTAGGGACTCTGGGAACAGAGTAATCAGGAAAGGCAGACCTCAAGTTGTTGAATGGAGAAATGCCCCTTTTCTCCAATGGCAGTGATGGCAACCACACTAGAAAAATTTCTGTTTCACAGTGGCCCAGCACTGTTCCACCAAAACAATGAACAAATTATTTTAAAGCATTTAGTTGACTTGTAGACAGTTGTAATTGAAATTTGTGGTTCTCATTCGAGTAGCTTCTCTCTCTGTTATACAACTGCAACATGCACTTCTACTAAATATCTACCTCAATCTACCCTAATATGAAACAGATTATCCCACTATCTCAGGTATGTTATGGATGTAAATTTGCCACTTTTGAAAGTGCTTTAAAGCTTTGAGATACAATCTGATGTGCAGAATCCTAGAAGGCTTAGACTTTGAAAGTATCCACCCATAGAGGTCTGCTGAGATCTTCTCCCTCCATTTCTTACTTTAAAAGATTTATATCTTGTCAAGGTCATTAAAGTTGGTTCTGAAATTCGAGTTGCAGACTATTTGATTGTGTTATATGGATACAGCTCAAAGAACTTCCCCAGAAGTTCCCCAGGGGACAACAGTCTTTATGATTAATACATCTGCTATTTACAGATAATATGGTAACACTGTGACCTTATTTTTTTTTTACCAACTTTAAAAAAAATTAATTCATGTATTTATTTTTGGCTACATTGGGTATTCGTTGCTGCACATGGGCTCTCTCTAGCTGCGGCGGGCGGGGGCCACCCCTCGTCACAGCACGTGGGCTTGTCATTGCAGTGGCCTCTCTTGTTGCAGAACACGGGCTCCAGGCGTGCGGGCTTCAGTAGTTGTGGCTCAAGGGCTCAGTAGTTGTGGCACGTGGGCTCAGCAGCCGTGGCACAGGGGCTCAGTTGCTCTGCGGCATGTGGGACCCTCCCGGACCAGGGCTCGAACCCGTGTCCCCTGCATTGGCAGGTGGACTCCCAACCACTGCGCCACTAGGGAAGTCCCGACCTTATTTTTAAATTATTTAATTTGATGAAAACATATCAACATTATCTCCCTTTATTAATGATTCTGCTCCTTGACTTCAATGAAATTCACTGAAACATGTGCTTGAAGCATACAGGCACTTAACAAATATTTCCTAAAATGAACTGAGAAGTACTGTGTTACATCATTCCCCATTAATGGGAGATAAAGTAATACGGAGCCTGCCTTTAAACAAAAATCCAAGATTCCTACCATTAACAGTAATACAGTGCTGATCTACTTCTCATTCTGTTTTACTTTTTGTGAAGTATACTATATTGTGAAACCTAAAAATCAATGTTGAAAAACTAAATTATATGCCTACATTGTATAAATTATTATATGCCTATTTATATAAATTATGTAATTGTTCATACGGTGGGTTATTACGAATTCATTATTTACAGTAAACTTCTTTTCCAAAGAGTTATATAAAACACACATGGAATTACTCCATCTTTAGTTTTTCCCCCCACAGTATAAATCATTTTTCTCTACCTAAAATGTAACTATCTCTCTAGCAGGTTAATCCCAGGAGGTTTAGCAACTGCAATTACTACATTTAAATATTCCGCATATCTGTCAAGACTTAAAAGAATTCGGTGGTGTCAGTTTAAATATAAATATATATAATTCTAGTTAATCATCACTTAAGGCAGTTTTGAAAACCACGTTACTTACTGCTGCAAATTTCAATGTTATATTGTGTATGTTGTGCAGTTTGCTATATTGCAACTCCCTCTATTGATTTATTGGTTAAGAAAATGTCCATACTGATTCTGCCAGGCATAAGTGTTCTCTTTATACAGAAAATACATAGTTTCTCACCGAGGTAAACTTGTCAGGCTCATTTCATCTAATCGTTGAAGAGAAAAGAACACCAGAAAAATCACTTTGTGCTTTACATAGTGCTCAGGGTGAGGTGGGAAATCTCATATAAATACAGTATTTCAAGAAAATGCTAGCAAAACATATTACAAGCTTTTCATTTGTTTCCTCTGCTTCTAAAGGAAAGCTTTATATTTACCAGTGACCATACTAAAGGTCAATAGCTTTCATTCTTCTTTTGCCTTTTAATGTAAGTGCAGATTTTGTGCATTTTGTAATTTCATCTTATACACAGCTTCAATGACCCTGCAATGAAAATCAAGCATTTTGATGGTATAGTAACTACAGCTACATAATTTTACACTGGGATGGGTTATAGGCTTGCTATATTTACCTTTAAGTTACATTTGTTCATGTGTCTGTATTTATTTATCCTACTTGAATAGCCCTTACGGTGAAGATAAAAGTGTAATTATTTTTACAACAATGAAAGATTCAGGGTGCCAGAACCTAATATCCTAGTGCCCAGCAACCAGTGAATAACACTTCAAGGCTTTTAATCTCCATGACAACCTACCTTGCGTTCTTCAATAAAATACCACTTTGCATGCATACAAACATATTCTTTATGCACACAGTCTACTTGTTAATAAATATCACCTGCATAAACACCAAAAAAAAACCCTTCCTTTTAAATAACTCTGAGTTCTCCCTATAAAACTAATTAATTGAACTGAGAAAGAACTTAATTTATATCTTTACATCTATAGCGCACCCACACAATAAGCCACCAAAAGATTTTCTGAAATAGATGTTGAAACTGATACCTTCTTCGATGTGAAATGCTACAGAGACACTACCCCCAGAAGCCTCTTGGGTGTTGTATCAGTAATACTTTCTTGTCGTGAGTAGGTAATTTCACTTTAGAGCTAGCTGTTGCTGATGTTCTAGCATGGGGAGAAATATGCTTCTATAGACTTAGGATTTTCTGTTTATTCTCTCAATTGTTAAAGACAACTCTTTAAATTTTAGGGTAAGACTGACAGGTTTGTTGATTGCTCTGGTTCTTTTTTTTTCTTCAATTGTTTTGGTTCTTGATGTCTCCTTTAGGGCACAGTTTTTGTTCACTTTGCTCCCTATTAGTTTTTTACAATCAAGAATAGATCAGGAAGAAGTGGAAGAGAAAACCTGAAACTTTCAAGGGGTGATTTCCTCTGCCCACATTACTTAAAGATGTCAGGGTGAAAGATAAAGTAGTATCTAAAATGAGATTTGAGTGTCTTTGTTGATTTGATTTATCCACATCTCATTTTTCAACAGAAACAGAACTGGTTTATTGCATAAAACCTTACTTTTTTTAAAAAATTAGAATTCTAAGGAGGCTTCTGCAAAGATCTTTGAAATCAGAGAAACTGATACTCACAATGTGCAGGCCATTGAAAGTTCTGACCAAGATAGATCACAATTTTTTTTTTTTTTTTTTTGCTGTACGTGGGCCTCTCACTGTTGTGGCCTCTCCCGTTGCAGAGCACAGGCTCCAGATGCGCAAGCTCAGCGGCCATGGCTCATGGGCCTAGCCGCTCCGCGGCATGTGGGATCTTCCCGGACCGGGGCACAAACCCGTGTCCCCTGCATTGGCAGGCGGACTCCCAACCACTGCGCCACCAGGGAAGCCTGATAGATCACAATTTACTTTTTAGATGATGCTCTGCTTTCTTATGAAAATTATTTCTCCTTTCATGTCTGTTTCCTTTTTTAAATGGTTTCTTTACTCTCTTGCTTACTTAGGAGACTAAGGTGCTGTTAATTACTGTACAGATCATATAAAACTCTTAGTGTATTCAGAAAAAATATTTTGAATATAATAACCCCTATCTAAAGAAAACACTTCAAAAGATACTATAGTCTCAGCTTCTCTAAACTAAAATGATGTGGAAGCAAAGTCTAACCATGACTCCTCCTGTCTAGATAATTTCAAATAGGTTGTGCTCATCACGTCCATGAACCACTCATTTTGCCTTTACCTGCACAGGATGACATATCTATTTTGCTGTCTTTTCTACCACAATGGCAGTATCTTCAGTATCCTGAAGGCTCACTCTACTCATTACCTCACTACTCATTATCTCAAACAGCCAGTTCAGAATCACAAAAGCAGTTATGCAAATACTCTAACAAACTCTAACAACCATTTTATTAAAATAAATCAATTCATTGTTTTCTTTGGATTTTACAAAACAACTAATTTCTGTAATATTTCTTGTTTTACAGTATAACTGGATTGTTTTTCCTGAATTGACTGATGATTTTGGCATATAAAAAGACTTTCAAGTGTAGTAATTATTATATGATAATGGCAGACAACCAGGCCACCTGTTTTTTCAGGGTTCTGAGAGCTTAGGCAAATAGGCACACTTTATAAAATATCATGAATCTAGTATTGTTGGGATTTGGGTAGGTCTCTAACAATGGTGGCTTTTTTGTTTACATGACAGTGCCTTCAACTGGTCTTTGACCTCCTTGAGAGTCAGCATTATGTGTCTAAATTCAAAACAGTGTCTACCACGTGAAAATATACATCACAAATGTCTGTTTAATCTAACCAGATTAAATTCTAAGTGAAATCATTTTCAAGCACAACATTCTCATCATTAGGTTCTGGCACATTTCTTGCTTGGTATTGAGTTAGAAGTCTGCATTTAGAATTAAAATTGGTCCACTTAAGCAATTTCCAATCGCTTTGATTAGTGCATTAAAGCTGAGTATCAACATTTCTATTTTTGTGTCTTTAAATATTGCTATGAATAGTAATAATGCATCCTCAGCAATAGTCTCTCTTTCCCTGACACTACCGTGGTGAGAAAAGCACTACATGGTAAGACCCAGTAACTCTGAGTGAGAAGAAAATACCAGTTCTCTCACTATTTTTAAGTGAATGTAATTCTTACAAAAATATGTCCACCAAAAAAAGGTTTTATAGGCACAAAAGCCTGAAAGAAACTACGGAAATACCATGTGATTTACCTTCTGCCTTCAGGAAAAATAAAACCAAAACCAAAAACCCAGCATTCTATTATCTGAAAAGTCGTCAAAGAAGGAGGCTATAGGTAATTAATTTCATCACACATTCTAGTGATTCGAAACACTAATATGTAACTCAAATTGCAAATAAAGCTAAAACATAAACTTACCTTTCCTGGTTTAACCCTCACTAAAACTAGTAAGATTTCTTAGGTAAGGAACAAAATAATTCTCAGGTCTCTTTGTGGCTTTGTTTATAGTGAGCCAAAGAATTGAGAGCTGCAATTGCTCTTCTCATGCCAGAATTTGCTACCGAATCAGCCAGCATTTTAATGTTTTCATTTCCAGTGAGCCATTCACCAAGGTCACTTGAGGTTGAGTTTTACCAAAATGAGTGATGTATAAAGGCAGCCCTGCCCCAACTCTTGAGTCTCTATGGACTTTCTAGTTGTTGTTTATAGAACCAACTGACTACCCTTTCAGCTCATATGGAGATGCTGGTTGCCTGTATTGGTAAGTAGACTCTCTAAAGCTAAAGCCCTGATTTTTTTTTTTTTTTTTTAATATTTTGGCCATGCTGCTCGGCATGCTGGGATCTCAGTTCCTCGACCAGGGATCAAACCCGCGTCCCCTGCAGTGGAAGTGCGGAGTCTCAATCATTGGACCACCAGGGAAGTCCCAGGCCCTGGTTTTTAATGTTGCCAATTTTCATGATGTAAATGCGCCCACTACAGGCAGATTTCAAGCTACCCGCATGAGATCACTGAACAGGAAGTTGAGAAGAGATGCACATAATCTGCTCCTTTGATCCAGGAAAAGCAGTTCCAGCACATCACAACTGGTTGCTGAGTATGTTTTAGGGATTTTTTTGGTCTGATTATAAAGATAATTGACACACAACATTGTAAAGCAATTATACTCCGATAAAAAAAAAAAGCAAACAGAAGCTGTTGGAAAGGCCTATTTGCTTACAGAAATTTCCAGAGAGAAAAAAGTGAGGCCTTTGTTTGCTATTCTTTTCAAATACAGGCATCATTCGTCATTCAAACTCGGGATCAAATAGATACAAATATATTTTCAGATAAACCACCTCCTCTCCAATCTCTTGCTACTGGTACTATTAGAAAATCAGGAGTCAAACAGATTTGTATAACACAATATCTCTCACTGTTCAACCTTGCTATTTAATCTCAGAAATTTAAACAATTCAGATAATGAAAAAAAAATTTAAAAATTAAAAAATAAAGATAATTGGCATGCTAAATTGGAAATGATTAATAGTAAAAAGAAATGGAGGAAATAGCCTAGAATTCTAAAAGCCAGAGATACTAATTAGTATAGTATGTGGTACCAGTGCCTACTACAAGTAACCCTTATGTGGAATTCTAGAATATCTGGGTTTATTTCAGTATACCCTTCTGGAAACCATAGAAATTTCAGTATATGTTCAAACTGGAGTCATTCCTAATGGGAACATCAGAAAAAGAAGGATTTGGAACTCAAAAGGAAAATTAAACATATTGGCTAAGAATTAGTACATGATTTAGCAATGAATTCTTAGCTAGCTAAAGCTGGAAGAAAATAAACTCAGAAATTAGAACTGTATTCCTGCATCTGTTAGCTCAAGGGAACTGAGGATGAAGGAAGAGCTGAAGGCATGTGCTTTGGCAAGATATCATTAAGCCAACCATCAGATAACCTTGTATATTGAGGAAGAGGTTTAAAAAATAACCAGCTAAGCTGAATTAATTAAATAATAATGACCCAAAGATTTTTCCATCTCAAACATCCAAATAGCTATGGATCTCTTTTGGTGTCAACCAAAAACACGACCCTAGAAGTGGGAGTTGACAGTTCTGAGTCATAATATCACAAAGGCATTAAGCACTGAAAAATTTAATGCTTCTTATTATGCATATTATCTGCAACATAGTACTAATTTACACGTATTTTGTAAAAGAACGTAGAAGGAAGGCGATCTCGAAGAGCAAGAGTGGTAATAAAAACATTATTACAAATTCAAGATATGTAAAATGAAATTGATTTCCTTATTTATGGTACTTTTTAAAAATATTTTTAAAAATGAAATTCAGAAACATTTACAGATGATTCTATGGCATAACCTATAATTAAGTTTCACTATGGAGATTTTCAAAAACTTAATTTTTATCATTGAACATTGCTTTTACATATTTGCCTTAAAATATACTCTTTCTTTACTCATATGCTTTTATTAGTGAAATGATTCATTGATTATAGAGTATCTCTCTAGATTTATATAGGTTGATCCTGGCCCATTTTTATAAATAAACATTATTATTGAAGTATAACATGCATAGAGAAGAGTATACAAATCACAAGTGTCAGTTCCATGATTTACCACAAAGTAAACATCCATATGAACGGCATCCAGATCAAGAAATGAGAAGTTTATTCAGCATTTCAGAAGTCCCCTTGTGCCCTCATCCAGCCCTATTCCCACCCTCTTCCCAAAAAATAATCACCATACTGACAACAAACATTATTTTTTCATGTGACTGGCTTTTCATTCAGTATTTTTTGTGAGGGACATCCATATTGTTGTGCATAGAAATTTTTCATTTTCATTGCTGTGTAGTATTCCATTGAATACTATTTCTATCACTGTTTTTACCCAACATATGTTTTATACTTATAGGTTGCCTGGTATGTATTTTTTCCATCCTTTCCTTGCATTTTATTTCTGTCTTTTTCTAAAGGCTTATCTCTTATAGACAGTATATAATAGGATGTTGCTTTTTTTAACCAGTCTGACAATCTTGGCTTTTTAATTGGAGTATTTAGCCCAGTAATGATATTTAATGCTAGACCTGAATCCAACAATATTTAGTATAATTATTCATATGCTTGAACTTAGATGTATCATTCTGCTATTTGTTTTCCAGATATAACTCTATTTCTAGGAATATGCATCTTTAACTCACCACATCCTATTTAGAGTCAATATTATACTATTTCATGTAAAATATGGGAATCTTGCAACAGTATATTTCCATTTGCCCTCTGATCCTTTGTGCTATAGTTGTTATAAAAGGCAATAATACAGAAAGCAATATTATAATTTTTGCTTTTAATGTCTTTTAAATTTTTTATTTATTTTTATTATTATTTTATTTTATTTTTTTTGCAGTACGCGGGCCTCTCACTGTTGTGGCCTCTCCCGTTGTGGAGCACAGGCTCCAGATGCGCAGGCTCAGAGGCCATGGCTCACGGGCCCAGCCGCTCCGCGGCATGTGGGATCTTCCTGGACCAGGGCACAAACCCATGTCCCCTGCATTGGCAGGCAGACTCTCAACCACTGAGCCACCAGTGAAGCCCTTAATGTCTTTTTTAAAAAAGAAAATACATGTAGCCTTTTATATATAGTCAAATATTTATCATTTCTAATGCTCTTCATCTGTTCCTGAACATACAAGTTACAATTGTGTCATTTCCCTTCAAGCTAAAGAACTTCCTTTAGCAGTTCTTATAATGCAGTCTTATGGTAGCAAATTCTCTGTTTTTGTTTATCTTCAAATGTCTTTATTTCACCTTCATTTTTGTTGGATAGTTTCTCTAGATTTAGAATTCTTGGCTGAGCCTTTTTCTTTTTCTTATTTCAGCGCTTTTAAGATGTTGTTCTACTGTCAGCTGACCTCAGTTGTTATAGATAAGAAGGTAATGAAGTAAGAATGCTTATTGTTGTAAAACATGCTTAATGTTGTTTCCCTGAATATAATATATTGTTTTTCTCTGGCTACCTTCAAGATTTTCTCTTAATCTTTGGAGTTCATCAGTTTAACTGTGATGTGCCTTGGTATGGTTTTCTTCGTAATAATTCTTTATGGGGCTTGTTGTGTCTTGGATCTGCATGTTCGTGTTCATGTTTTTGTTTTTTTTTTAATTTTGTAAGTTTCAACCATTAAGTCTCCAAAGTGTTTTTTTGTTAGTGTTTTTTCTGATTCATTTTCAATTCTCACCTTCTGGGACTTCAATTCCATGTATACTAGACCTCTTGATCCTGTCCCACTCTCTCCGAGACTCTATTCATTTTCCTTTAATATTTTGTTTTCCCCTAATTGTTTCCAAATTAATAACTTCTATTGCTCTATCTTCAAGTTTACTTACTGTTTTTTTTCTGCTATCTCTAATATGTTGTTAATCTTATCCAGTGAATTTTTTATTTTAGTTAATGTATTTTTCAGTTCTATAATTTTTAATTTAGTTTTTTTTTGGTTTCTAACTCTCTGCTAAAATTTCCCATTGTTAATTTATTATATTTTCCTTTAAATTTGTATTTATTTATAATAGCAATTTTAAAATCTTTATTTTTTAAGTATCTGAATCATTTGGGGACTAGATTTTAATAAGTGCTTTTTGTCCTAACCATGGATCACATTTTCCTATATCTTTGCGTATATTGTGTTTTTTATTGTATACTGGACATTATGACAGCCATGTTGTAAAGACTCTGGATTCAGTTATATTCCTCTGAAGAGTATTAATTTTGTTCTGACAGGTAGTTAACTTGGCTAGACTTAAAATCCAAACTGTATTTCCCTTATATGGGCAGCAACTAAAATCTCTTCCCAAGTCTTTTATCTTCCAGCTGCTGCTTTTTCACCAGGCTTACCAGGGTCTCTCGGAGGCAGGTACAGTTTAGTGGTCAAACAAGAGTTTGGGTGAAATTTATACACAGATTATGAGATTCATTTTCTCTGTAGCTCCCTCTCTTCCAGGATTTTCCCCCTGAATTTTCCAGCCTAGAACTCTGTTCTTTTTTATCCCAAGCCAGTAAATTTCTGTTACCCAGAACCTGGTGCAGATTGGGATGTACTCTCAGGCAAAAAGGTGCATACTTACAAATCTCACTGATTGCAGTTCTATCTTTCAAGGATAGATGCCCTCTAGTATCTGAGTGCTTTGTTGTTCCCCAGTGCTTTCAAACAGTTAGGGGTTTTATTATATTATGTATATAGTATAATTGTTATCTGCAAGAAGGTTATTCTGGCTGAGTTACTCTGCCATTTCTAAAAACCTACATCTCATATATTTTCTTACATTCTGTTTTTTTCAGTTAATATATAATTTGTCTTTTTGCCAGGCTATTTACAGTGTGATGTGCTTATATTCTCTGATAGGTATATTCATCATATCTGTCGGTTATTTGAATTCAGAGCCTTTAATGTGATCTTCACGTAAGAAATGTGAAGCTCTCAAGTCATAACATTTTTCTCTGAAGTCAGCTCAGTCTGTAAAACCTGGTAAAGCATTATTAGAAGGTAAAAAAATCACTCATTTTATGTTATAAAGCCAAATTGAGTCTTTCAATGAATTCAACTTTTAGCAATATACTTTTTTGATTTAAAAAAATTTATTAAGGTATAGTTGATTTACAATGTTATATTAGATGTACAACATTGTGATTCAAAATTTTTATAGGTTATACTCCATTTAAACTTATTATAAAATATTGGCTATATTCCACATGCTGTACAATATATCCTTGTTGCTTATTTATTTTATACATAATTACTTTGTATCTGCTAATCCCCTACCCCTACCTTGCCCCTCCCCCATTCCCTCTCCCCAATGGTAACCACTAGTTCTCTTATCTATTAGTCTGTTTCTGTTTTGTTATATATAGTCTTTTGTTTTATTTTTTAGATTCCACACATAAGTGATAACCTACAGTTTTTGTCTTTCTCTGTCTGACTTATTTCACTAAACATAATACCCTCTAAGTTCATCCATGTTGTTGCAGATGGCACAATTTCATTCTTTTTTATAGCTGAGTAGTATTCCATTGTATGTATAAACTACACCTTCTTTATCCATTCATCTGTTGATGGACACTTGGGTTGCTTCCATATCTTGGCTATTGTAAATAATGCTGCTATGAACATTGGGGTGCATGTATCTTTTCAAATTAGTGTTTTCATTTTCATCAGATATATACCCAGGAGTGGAATTGCTGGGTCATTTGTTAGTTCTGTTTTTGGTTTTTTTGAGGAATCTCCACACTGTTTTCTGCAGGGGCTGCACCAATTTACATTCCCACCATCAGTGTATGAGGGTTCCCTTTTCTCCACATCCTCACCAACTCTTGTTGTTTGTGGTCTTTTTGATGATAACCATTCTGACAGGTATGAGGTGATATCATTGTGGTTTTGATTTGCATTTCTCTGATTATTAGCAATGTTGAGCATCTTTTCATGTGCCTGTTGGACATTTGGGTTTTTTTGTTTTGTTCTAAGTAATTAATTTATTTTTTATTATTTATTTGGCAGTGTCAGGTCTTAGTTGCAGCACACGGGACCTTCATTGCGGCATGCGGGATCTTTCATTGCAGCATACAGGCTCTTCATTGCAGCATACAGGCCTCTCTCCAGTTGTGGTGTGCAGGCTTAGTTGCCCCACAGCATGTGGGATCTTAGTTGTCTGACCAGGAATTGAACCTGCTTCCCTTAAATTGGAAGGTGGATTCTTAACCACTGGACAACCAGGGAAGTCCCCTGTTGGGCACTTGTGTGCCTTGTTTGTCTATTCAGGTCTTCTTTCCATTTTGTAATCAGGTTATTTGTTTTTTTGATATTGAATTATATGAGCTGTTTATGTCTTTTGAATATTAACCCATTATGAGTTGTATCATTTGCAAATGTTCTCCCCCATTTGGTAGGTTGTCTTTTTATTTTGTTGATGGTTTCCTTTGCTGTGCAATGCTTTGAAGTTTAATTAGGTCCCATTTGTTTATTTTTGTTTCTGTTTCCTTTGCCTTAGGAGATAGATCCAAAATAATATTGCTAAGATTTATGTGATAGAGTGTTCTGCCTGTTTTTTTCTAGGAGTTTTATGGTTTCAGGTCTTACATTTAGGTCTTTAATCCATTTTGAGTTTATTTTTCTAAGGTGTGAGATAATGTTCTAATCTCATTATTTTACATGTAGCCATCCAGTTTTTCCAGCACCTCTTGCTGAAGAGACTGTCTTTTCTCCATTGTATGTTCTTGCCTCCTCTGTTGTAGATTAATTAACCATAAGTGCATGAGTTTATTTCTGGACTGGGCTCTCTATTCTGTTCCACTGATGTATGTGTCTGTTTTTGTGCCAATACCATACTGTTTTGATGACTCTAGCTTTGTAGTATAGTCTGAAGTCAGGGTGTATGATACCTCCGGCTCTGTTTTTTCTTTTTCTCAAGATCGTTTTGGCTATTTGGGGTCTTAAATGTTTCCATACAAAGTAATATAATTTAATTATTTAATTCATTAAATAATAGTATGTTTATAGTCACAATCAGTAACTAAACCATTTCCCTGTTTTTCTCATTAAAATTTTTTTTCATTCCTCTGATTTTAAAAAATTGGTTTTTGTTCTTCTACTCCATAAATTTATGGAGAAGTGTTGTGTTTTTCTGCTTTACTTTTACAGTCCTCAGCCAGTTTTGGCTTAAAAACATTCAGTAGTGTTTTACAGTTTTTGTGGGAACAAGTTCACCTTTCCACAGATCACACTGAAGTTTGTTCAAGGAAGATTTAGCTAAAGTTTCTTCATTCAGTTATTCATCAAATGTTTATTATATTTAAGGCACTGCGCGAGGCACAAGGGATACTAGAATAAATAAGACACCGTCCAGATCCTCCAAAGGCTCATAGTCTATTAGGAAAGATAGAGAAGTAATTTAAAATAGCAACAAATTAAAATGAGTGCTACTGGTGATAAATATAAGAAGAAATTATAAATTCACAGGAAGGATTTAATTAGGCTTAGAGTGATCTAGAAAGTCTACTTAAGGATCAACAATAGAACATGAGTTTGAAAGATGACTGTGCTTGCCAGAAGCAAGAACTCAAGGAAAAAACATCACAGATCCAGGGCACTGCAAGTACTTTATCATAACAGAACACAGTAAGGAAGTGCAGAATAGCAGAAAATGAGACTAGAAGAGTAGATGGGGCCAAAAAAAAAAAAATAATGCCCTTGTGAATTATACTTGATATACAAGTATTATATCTGAATTTTATTCTGTGGATTATGGGAAGTCAGTGCAAAATTTTAAGCAGGAGTAATGATCATATCTGAGTTTTTGAAATATCATTCTGGCTGCAGAGAGGAGAAGGATTATGTCAGAGGTTGGCAAACTTTATCTATAGAGGGCCAGATCATAAATATTTTGGGCTTTGTGGGCCAGGCAGTCCATGTCACAACTACTCAGCTGTGCTGCTGTAGCATAAAAACAACAGTAAACAACAGGTAAATAAATAAGGATAGCTGTGTTCCAATAAAATATTTTTTTAAAAAACGGGTAACAGACTGGATTTGGCCCATGAGCTATATAGTTTGCCAATCCCTGAATTAGATGATTTGTCCCAAAGCAACAAGATCAGTTAGGAAGTGATTGCAGTAATCCAAAGAGTGATAATGAGAGCTTGAACTGAAGCAGTGGATATGAAATTGCAGAGAAGGACATGATTCCAGAAACATTAAGAAGGTAGAAATGTCAGGACTTGATAACAAATTGGATGTTGTGGCTGAGGGGGCAGAAGTCGGGGAGGACTCCAGAGTTTATAGTTTTAGTGATTGGAAAGATCATGTTGCCACCAATAAAAATGGAAAAAATAAAAGGTCAGGAGATTCAGTGATGCAAAGATTTCACCAGGTCATGAGTTATAGTTTTTTTTAATTGTTGCAATACAATAAGTATTTTTAATCACAAAATATGTAATAAACATGGTTAATATAAAATTATATTTTTCCACTTAATCTGTAGACTATTCTGTTCTAGGAAATTAAGTCTGCTCACTTAAGCTGTAAATGAACTCTCTCACCAGTCCTGTATGGCTTAGGTTCCCTTGATAAACAGAAAACTTTAGACTCTCTTGTCCTAACTTTTTCTTTTCATACTGTTTGAGATAAAGAATACTTCTAGCAGTTTCAGATCTACTAAAAACGTGCGAAAACACTTTCTCCTACACCTTGTAGGCCCTGTTTACACAAAATGCTGAATTGATGGACCATAAATCTCACCCAGTTGGCAGTTCCCAAGTTCCTATATAACACACTTGATCTCTATTGCTTTAGTATGAATGAGTATCAGATCATGTGAGAGGAGAGTATGTGTGGTGTAAAAACTCAGAGGATAGGGGCTTCCCTGGTGGCACAGTGGGTAAGCATCCTCCTGCCAATGCAGGGAACATGGGTTTGATCCCTGGTCCGGGAAGATCCCACATGCTGCAGAGCAACTAAGCCTGTGCGCCACAACTACTGAGCGTGCGCTCTTGAGCCTGTGCGCCACAACTACTGAAGCCCATGCACCCTGGAGCTCGCACACTGCAGCTACTGAGCCGATGTGCTGCAACTACTGAAGCCCGCGTACCTAGAACCCATGCTCTGCAACAAGAGAAGCCACCGCAATGAGAAGCTCGCGCACCGCAACGAAGAGTAGCCCCAGCTCACCGCAACTAGAGAAAGCCCACGCGCAGCAATGAAGACCCAATGCAGCCAAAAAGAGAAATAAAATTTTTTTTAAAAATTGAAAATAGTACACTTGGTATTAAGAGGGATATGAAAATAAAGTAATAATGGTGTTTTAAAAAATAAATAAAAACACAGAGGATAAAACTCAGAAAGAAATAAAGCTCTGGAAAATAAATCATTACCCTATGTATCCTACTTATAGTGATTGTAATTTATAGAAGTCAGTTGTCAGTAACTATAAAGCCAGCTGGTATTATGTCCATCCTCATTTCTTCTCTTGCTTTTCTTTTTTCTGTTCTCTGTTAGTTCCTTTCTTATTTCTCTTTTGCCATACCTTTCTTCTCCTTTTCAAGTTTCACTCTCTCTCTTTTCATCTTCTCATCATCTTCCTTATTTCTAGTCCTATTTTTAGCTCCCGTTCTTCATCTAGTCAAACACATGTTTTTGTGAGGAACTATCACAACTTTTTTTAAAGTTAACCTTCATTAACTAAGCATTCCTTTTAAACTGGAGAGAGACAAAGATTGATGGAGAGAATTGTTTTCTGATTTTTTAAACCTAAAGCATGCTATATAATGAGAATATACAAAAGAATACTACTTTAAGTCATTTTATGAGTAGTATATAAGGGATACATCCAGGGTTGGTGGTGCCTAAAGCTGAATAGTACAAAATTAAGTATGAGAGTAAATAATTACTTTTAACAAAAGCAATCAAAACAGACTGAAAAATTTTTAAAGATTACAAATACTATATATATCTCAAATACCAGAAAAATAATGTAATATTTTTGTGAATTAACTATGTGACACACCTCTATGATAATTTCCCACCCCCCCCATCCTTTGGCTTCATATTCTTCGACTCCTTCTTCAAATGGCAATGAGTTTACAATATTCCCTGTAGAAAGAATAATAGTCCAGCTACAAGTTTGTGCCCTAAAACAGGAACATGAAATAAGTCCTATCTCATGCAATTCCTATTAATAAAGAACAAAATGAGTAGTACATTTGCAACTGCCTCTGCTCCATTATCAAATACGTTCCTGACAAGAAAAATTCCGTTTTGATTGGAGTCTGATTGGAGTGAGAAACAAATCCTATAACTTTTCACATATGATGATTGGAACAATCTTCCTAAGATCAGTTCTAGTCGATACATTTCCGGCATATTTGTCCTCCACTACCCACATATTACTGGTGGAAGCCTTCCATGATAATTCCAAGCAGAGGGGAAACATTGCAGGATTAGAGAAAGGGCACGGAAGGACTCTGAACAGTGCTTACTCATCTAATTAATATTTCAAAGAAAGTTGATAGCAAGAAATTGTACTGTCCTGATGATTTACTGAAAATAGTTTACCAGGAGCAACATGCTACTGAGAATCTACTAAGCTTCTCAAAAAGAAAACCATTTTCATTCTGAGGAAGGTTTTATTTTTTACATTTTTTTCTGTCAACCTTTTCCATTTTAAGAGTTTGTAGAAGAACGGCTTAAGACCACTCAGTGGTTGTTCCTACCCACTCAGTGGCCTGAGCAGTGGGAGCTGCACACCAGTCTTCAGTGGGGAACTTCTGAGTAGGCACAGAGGGCACCTGCACACCTTCAGACCACTCTGCCACTTCAGGTTGGGCAGCAGTGAACTCAGGAGCTAGAGCGGTCCATTCACCCTGAAATTCCTCCTTGGTCACAGCCTTCTCAGCTGCCACCTGCTCTTCCTTTTCAATCTCTTCTGGATCTCTGTAGAAGTAGAGATCAGACATGACCTCCCATGGTTGTTCACAGAAGATGGTGCCACGCACGCGCAGAACTTCCCGGGCAAGCATCCACCACATCAAGCCCACTGAGTGAGCTCCCTTGTTGTTGCATGGGATGGCAATGTCCACATACCACAGAGGACAGTCTGTGTTACACAGAGCAATGGTAGGCAGGTTAACATAAGAGGCCTCTGTGAGAGGCTGGTGGTCACCCCTGGGATCAGTAATCACCAGAAATCTTGGCTCCCGAAAGGCTTCCTGGATATGGTTCATGAAGGTTCCAGGAGTGAAGCGGCCAGCAATAGGAGTGGCTCCAGTGCAGCTCACTCGCCAGTATTCCTGGAGGATATGACACTGACATCAGCTGGGTTTTCAATGGCAACAATGGCATGAGCTGCCAACAGAAGCTTCTCCCAGGTTCTCTTCAGATTTATGATGTAGATGCCATCACTTTTCCTTTTGTAGATGTACTGTTCCATTTGAAAGTCAAGGCTGGTGCTACCTAAGTGGGTTTCTGCTGCAAGGAATATGAGGACATCCTCCTCCTTCATTTGCAGGACATCAAGAGCTCCAAACATTGTGAACGTTTCCATTTAAGTTACGATGGGAATCCAGAACAATGCCGTATGGACCCCTGTCTGGGTAGTGGGGAAAGGAACAAGTTTTTGTTTTTAGTGGTGTTCTGATGTCAGCAAGATTTGGGAAAACAGTCTCCAGTAATTCCAGCTTAACAAACTTTGCCTATTTCCCCCCTTTCTTTTGAAAATCCTGCTGACAGGTAACAATTATCAATTAGTGCACACCAAACTCTAAATAACTGAGAAGAGCATTTCTCAGTCTGTGTTCCTTGGAACACTAGTTTCCAGCAATGTTAGTCGTATTATATGAAATGCTGCACGCTCTCTCTTCTTTGAGTGTCAAAAGACATATTTGTATGTTAAAGACTCAGTGAATTTTGCATAGATAAATCTATTTAACATTGTTTAACGAAGTTTTTCCCAAATGTGTATGACTGTGGAATCACACACACACACACACACACACACACACACTTACTTGTGGGTTTAGGGGGGCAGTTAGTGAAATAGCTAAAAGAGTATTCTGTAGTTTGGAAAATGCCCTCTCCCAAAGAAATCAAAACCAGAGCTAAAAGAATGAGACTTCAAGCCTAGAATTTTAGGTGAATGGAGACAGTAGGCATTTTATAGCTCCTAAAATCGTATCAGTAGGCAGTCATTTGTCATTATTCAATATAAAGACACTGATCAAGGCTATTGCTATGTCAGTAATTGTAAAAGGGCATGTCCAGTAATTCGGCCCATCTGATTTCCCAGGCCTTGTAAATATCCACTTCAATGTGGTACACAGAAAAGCTGTAGCAGACTGGGCATATTGTGAGCCACAGGCAAAATACTCTAAGTTCAAGCATTTATTGAATTTTACTTGCCAGTTTTCATGGCATGTGTGATATTTTTAGCTGACTAGTGATAGTCATTCAATCCAACAATATTACACATTTTATATGAGAAATGAGCTAGTATATTGACAAAGACTCTCTCCTTGACCAAACTTTAGTCAGGCTCCCCAGAACTCTCTTCTTATGTAGGTCTAGACCTTTGGACTTCCCTGTCTATCTTTATATCACCCAATTTTAGCAAAAACCCTGTTTAGTCAGTTTTGCAGGAATCTCCACCCTCAATATCTGATCAAATTCCTTATTCCACCATCTTCCCCCAGGGGATATCTGATCACCCTGGCCTACCTTCAGCAAGAATCCTATCAAGTCAGTTTAGCCAAAATTCTCCCTTACCTTGATGTTTCCTCTAAGTAATTTTCCATCTACTGACCCCCACCCTGCTCCTTGGTTATAAATCTCCACTTCCACGTATTGTTTTTAGAATTGAGCCCAGTTCTATATTGCGGTCTCTTTTCCCATATTCCAGTAGTTCCTGAATAAAATCTGTTTCTACTGCCTTAAGTACTCTCCATCTCTGGTTTTTCCTTGACAATATGCAAGATTGTAATCATTAATTTGCAGCAAAAAGTAAAGAACACTTGCATTAACTTGGGAAGACCTTATTAAAAGTACTAGAGTATGTTGAAAAATTAGACTGACAGCTTTGAAACACAAAGTCCTCTGTTTATCCATAAAACAGCTATATGATTGCCACCAGCAATTCTAAGCTTCCATTATGAGTGAACCTCTGTCTGCCCCTTTAGAGAGTGAGAAAAGGGCTCAGACTCCAGACCCATTCAAATTTTGGCTCCTCTGCTCAGACTGCCAATTAGAGCATCTTGTGATACGGACATCTGTCCACTGGACTGAGACCAGCTCATTTCACAAAGCAGTTGTCAAATGATAGCAACTTTCTGTGACAACCTGTGTTGGATTCAGACCCATGCCCTTGGAGGTTATGTGGCTTCCTCTCCTATCTCTAAATCCTTTAAATGCCCAGAACTTAGGCACACTAATTTTCAAAGCTAACTAACTATAAAATCAGAGTCATCCTCATTTCCCTTAATTCATGGAAATTTTACTGGTGCTTGCATTTATTGTAGAAAAATGATCTCCTAAGCAAATTTTTATTCTTGAAAATCTTGGCATTATTTCAAGTCATTTTGAAAGAAATGTATATGTTTAACTGTTTCAGTGAGTGCTTTTTGAGCACCTAGTACCTGTTAGGCAGTGTGAAAATGCTACCAGTTTCCCTTTTTGTTCCTGAATATATCTACTGAATAGCTGAGAAATTCATTTTAGCTCTTCACTATGACTAGTTTTTTTGTTTTTCTTTTGTTTGTTTTTGTTTTTCATTTAGTACAGTGCAGGATAAGAGGAGCAAAAAGTTTTATAAGGGGAAAGGTAATGTTTGAAATTATATTAGTTTGAATTTAGTTTAGTTCCTCAACTATATATAATTACTTTGAAGAGGAAAAATCATAAGAATAACTTTATTGTTATATTTTTGCCAGTGGGTGTGTGAAGTGATTTAACTTACAGGTAATGATTATGTAATTGTATTGATACAGGGCATACAGCCTACCAAGCTTAGTGAGTCATCCAAACTGACAAGAGGAGGTGTAAAAATTCTGCCTGCTTCTTTTCTGTTTCATATCCCTGTCTTTACAAAGGAGAGAAGTCTTTCTCACAAGTGAGGGAGGGCGGTGGTAAGTGAGGCATCAAAGCTCCAAGATCACAGATATAAATGCATCAAGACAATGTGTCAATTTCTTGTGGTATAATTTAAAAATTAATTGGGTGGTGGTGAAACTACCCAGCCCAAATGGTGACTGTGCCGTAAGAGATACAATTCAAATGGCTGTCAAAAGCTACCTACCATTCAGAAATGAAGTTCTAAACTTTACAGAGCGGAATTAAGAGACAAATTAATCTCACTGAACTGTTCCATGTTGTTTGTCCCTGTTTTACCTCTTTAGGACACATTTGTTGCATAAACCCAACCATTTATTTGGACAGGAAAAAGCAACACAAAATATGAAGGTCTAGTGATAGCACTGTATCCTGAGGTAATTAAAATTTCTATTTTTGCAGCCAATGGCCCCTGTAGCCATAGCTGATTAAAAGTACAAAAATTTAGATCTGGAGAATAATTGTGCCAAGGACAATGCTTGACCAAATGTAATTAGCTGAATTTAGATAAATTCTCAATCTGGCTTTCTCTAACTTGAATAGAAAAATCACACACTTCATTGAACATGAATAGATTTGAAAATGAACATTTGGATTATATGTGAGGATATTTTTCCCAGAATAATAGGCCCAAGATTTTTCGATATGCTAAGTGGAAACTCTCTGTTGACCCAAAGACTAGATCAGCCTTCTGTTTTTACTCTGTAGTTCTATTTGCTGATTTTTGTTAATATTTATCATAAGAGAAATAGGAGGCAAGGGAAAGCAGGAGAATAACAGATCCAGTTAAATCCTTACTCTTTGTTTTTGCAGTGCTTCTTGTTCTTTTTCTAGAGAGAATTAGAGATAAATGGTATGGTATTATATTTGCTCAGATAGCAATACAAAAATGCCTATTTCCATCATTTTCAGTAATAGACTTCCAAGCTATATTTTCCTCAAACTTGATCCTCATTATTCCAGTAATATTTAAGCTATTAATTTCTCCAGAGAGTGCTTTTTGAAAATGGTAAATTATAAGACAAATCCCCAAATTACATTTTCTTTAATTTACAGTATTGTTCAAGCTCTACTGTTAGCATAAATGAATAGTCTGAGCTGCAGTCTGAAATAAAGCCTTGCACGTTAAACAGTTGGCTTGGAAATGGAAACATTAAGAATATGATTGAAATTTTTTACAGAAGATGAAATAACAGCATGCGTAAAAGCTCATTTATGATAATTCTAACATTTCTGCTAGAGTTATATAAAAGTAACAACATTTACCAAAAGAAAAAAAAAAAAGGAAGAAAGAAAGAAAGGTGAATGGTTTCACTTCTAACCAATTGCAATGATATCAATTTTGCCCTTAGTGAAAAGTGATTTTCACAGTTATATACATTTCATTTTTTTCTAAGTTGTAAGTTTACCCTCTTGAAGGAAGAAAAAAGGCTTTTCAAAACAGAAGTCAATTGAAGCAAAAGTTGTCGTGTTTGATGTCTAAAATGCAGTCATATTACAAACACGCTAAAATAGCAATAAATACAGTCAAAGAACATGTTACCCTGAAAGACATTGAGGTCTACAAAGGTCTAGAAACAGCAGTACATTTATCTTATTATAAAAAGACATTAATTATGCTAATGTGCAATGAAATCATGTGAAATTTCTCTCAGAATCTAAAGGTATATATATATAGATAGATAGATAGATAGATAATTTTTTTTTTAATTTTTATTTTTTGCAGTACGCGGGCCTCTCACTGTTGTGGCCTCTCCCGTTGCGGAGCACAGGCTCCGGACGCGCAGGCTCAGCGGCCATGGCTCACGGAGCCAGCCTCTCCGCGGCATGTGGGATCTTCCCGGACCGGGGCGCGAACCCGTGTCCCCTGCATTGGCAGGCGGACTCTCAACCACTGCGCCACCAGGGAAGTCCTAAAGGTATATTTTAAATCACTTATTTAGGCAATCTCGTTTCACCCTAGTAGTTATATCTGTTTCCTTTATTTTTGTTTTTCCTTTGTTAGGGGTGGGGTCTTAAGAAAGGAAGATAGAAAATACTTTTTATAAAATTATGAAGAAAGCTGGTCTTCTTAAAGATATTGATAATCTGATGAATTGCCAATAACCATCTGAGGTCTAAGCAAGCATTTGTAATTCTTCAAATGAAAAACTTTAAATTCACTCAGAGACTAAGAAAATCACTTCCTCCATCTAGTGGTAACTGTTTGCAATTTCTCCCTAATTCTAAAACACATTTCAGCTTCTTAAAAATGTCATTTTGTTCTTATACCCATGCTTGTGTCAGATCGTTGTATTTATGCGGAAAATTAAGCTAAATTTTGTTAGCTTTCTGAAAGACTTTACTACCGTCTGAAGAGATGTGGCATTACTAGCTGCAATATTTCACCCTTAAGCCAAAATAAGTAAAGCATAGTCCCTGTTTACAATCTAGTCAGGGAGACCTGACATATATGTATAAAGCGGGGGGGGGGGGGGGTGGATAAAAGAGAGCACTTACTAATTATCAAATGAGTGATAAAGACAGATACTATTGTACAAGAACTCTGAGGAAGGTGTGGTTTTTGATGGTCACCATTGATTGGAAAAGGCTTTTCATCATGGGATGATGGAATACGTGGAACTGAAATGGCCTTTAAAGAGATGGTAGGAATTACATAACCAGTTAATAGGCAAATTTTAAGGGTTTTGAACAGAAAACTGACATATTGAGCTTTGGGAAGATCCTCTGGCATTGGTGTGTAGGATAGTTTGATGTGGGCAGAGAACTTATTATATATATTTGAACCCATATTTTCCCCCAGCACAAGCAATACTAAGACATCTGCTGCCCTGGTTACATGGTACTTTGTTCCTCACCTCTCTGGGCACATAATACTTCCTTATGAGATGTTATAAGTCTAGAATTAGCTCTATGATAATTTAGACTCATAAGTGATCCCTTCAAAAAATATTCATAAGCATGTCTAAAATATAGGTTTAGTAAGTATATCTTCCTCAACACTGATGTCCATTCCAACTGCATTTATATTTGGGATTCAGACATCACAATGATAGTAGTAATCATTAAAATTTCCATTTGTTGAGGATAATATGCCAGGTACTAAGTTAGGTGCATTTGTTCAGTGAATACTTACTGAGTGCTTATTATGTGCCAGGTAGGTTGTTAGTAATTCTTAGGATAATCTAATGAGTTAGTTATATTCCTCCAATTTTACAGATGAGAAAACTAAAGATTAAAGGGGTTAAGTATCATTCCCATAGTTGATAGCTAGTATATCTTTGATTTCAACCCAGATCTCTCTGATTCAGTAAGATGTGTCAGAGGTGGAACTGAAGAAGTATTTGGCCAGGATGCAAGATTTCTGAATGCCTGTATCTCATTCTTTCATAGCAATACCTTTCTTTTCCCTCCCCTTCCCTCCATCCAAACTACCCTAGCCCCCTTGCAAGGGTTATAGACACAGAGCCCAAAGCCAGGTAAATGTGACTTCCTTATTACTATAAAACTTTTGTCCAAAGCCTCAGAGTATGAACTAAGCAGGAACCAGTAACCACATCCCTTTTCATAGCCTGGTGTTTCTCAAACTCTCTTCCTAAGAAACAATTTAAAAGATGTTATTTCATTTGCCATATTAAAGTATCCTGTGACCAAAATATCATGGAATTACTGAATTGTATATTTTCCTCTTGGTGTTTAAAAATACACATTAACAGATTAAGAACTGAGAAGTCCCACAGGAAAACAAAGATTGGGTAAGTCTGCTAGAGACGGTTTTTCTCAAATTTGTTTGACCAAGAATTCTCTTTCCATAAAACTAATAACACACTGCAGAACAGTGTCCCATGGCCCAGCTATCACAATGACAGACTTAAGCAAGCTAAAAATATGCTAAAAATTAATCCCCTCCAATCTTCCACTGGAATTAATGTAGCTCCTTCAACACCTATAAAATTGAGTTTCTCTGACCCCAAACATTTCATGTGCTCACTTTTCGTAAATGCCAGTGATGCAGCATGGTACATAAAGAATATGATTGCAAGCCTCACACTCACAAAAAAAATTAGAAAACACACTTCCAGAATAAATATGACCACTGCTTCAGCAATTTACAGTGCAAGAATTAATTACTTTTAAATAGCATTCCCCAAACAAAACCAATGCAATCAAATCAGGAAATACTGAAATCTAGAACCATGTGATTCTTAACCAGCCATAAACTATAACAAAGAAAACAGAAGAGAGGAAAAGAAAAAAAGCTTCTTGGTTTCAGCTTCCCTAGGATGCCAGTCAATCCATGTCACTTGTCTCAAGTCTCCCATCTGTGAACTTAAATTTCACTTGGGAGAAAGAGCCCATGAGGTTAACTGTGACCCTAGAATTCCATATCCTGAGGGGAAAGGGGAGCAGATGGGAAATCCATCATTTATGCACACTGCTGCACTGCCACTCTCAGAGAGTACTTGAAACACTCCTGTTTTCTTTCAAATTTTAGAAATTGCATTTTGGGCACTACCACTCATAAAGTCTTCTCTGAAGCCCCATTCTCCACCTACCATCTATCCTGTATATCTAAAACCTCAAATTTTCTCTTTCTACCTCTCCTTGGTCCCTGCATTCCTAGCACCCGAGTCTGAATTGACAGTGGTCTCCCTCTAGGAAACAGCGTCTGTGATTTCTTATGAGCAAAGAGCACCACATTTATATCATGCAGTTCACACAGTCCTAATCTCCTGTACTTCCTCCTGTGTTTCTTCTCCTCAGTGAGATCCCACAATATGATGGCCGAGGGCTGCCAAGATGCTGCTGCCCCTGCCTTCTCCTCTTAAATTGCTCAGGCCAGTCCTTCCATCTTCCTAGCAGAGGAAGCCCTTTTTTTCCCCCACATTTGCCCCAGCTGAAAAGAATCGCTCAACAGTTTTCTGAACTGGACCTGCTGGTGGTGATGCAGCTTAAAGGGTCTACTGATATGTAATATCCATGTGCTCATAATACAACCTAGACCTGAATTGCTGTTTTCACCTGAAGTCCGTAACAGAAGTCATCTGGAGAAAGCAGATAGATCCCCCAAAAATGAAAGAGAGAGGCCTAAGACGAACTTCACACTTTCAAGCTTATGAAAATATTTGTCAAGTTGCCTGGACAAACAAACATCTTTGTGGTGAGAAACTCTAGAAGGAATTTATCATGAGAGTATTTTTATTTACCATTACTTGGCAACTAATGAACAGTGCTTTGATTCTTATTTTGTAGGAAATACAAGAAGAGCTGATGAGGTTCTCAGCTTTAAAAGACATGGTCTCCCACCTTCCATAATTTATTTTGATACTTATATGTGTCCTACAGTATTTGCTGCTAACACTACATGGTGAGTAGCAAGCTCAAAGTTACAATAAATTATGCATAATGTAGTCTCTTGGAAGGTCTATAAATACAGTGTGAAGTGTTCAGCTTGTTATTTGATGCAACATCTGAAATCAGATTGCTTTGATGCAAATGTTTATCTCAATATTATAATTGTGGCATGAATTCTGAATTTATTTTGTTTGTAAAGAACATTTCATTAATTAGTTACACTAGTCTCAAGGGTATTCAATTTTTCTAAAGACATCAGTGTCAAAACTTCTGCAAATATAAAATAATAACTCATTTTTAAAAGAAGAGAAGTTTTATTAAGTGATTTTAAAAATACCATTTGGAGAATGTAAGTACTCCCAGGGGGTATATTTTCTAAACATTTCTAGGCATTGAGGAATTTACTAATTTTATTATTTATTGTTTCTCATTATCATCCCTTGTAATTTCTTTTGACAAAATCAGAGTACAAGGATCTTATCTTTGTGTTCAGTTGTTATGAACTAAAATATCCAAGAAATTTTCCTTTATGTTCTAATAAAATTATCTGTAATTCTTGCTTCTCTTCCATTCATATATATTGTCAAACTATTGATTGGGATGAATCTTTGTATAGGACAATATTGCCTTCATTTGTTCCCATTTAAGGGTATGACTTTCAAGAATGAAATTGAACTTTATGTATGAACTTTATGTATGAAATTTATTTGAGACTGAATTTAAGGTAAGATTCTTTCAACAGATTTGGGTTTTCCTCTAAAAAATATCTGTGGGGACGATAACCTAGAAGCACTTTTAAAAAAAATTCTCACCTTGGATTTTGGGGGTGAGGGCACATAGATAGTAGGAATTCCTGCTCCACAACCCCACTCTCAAGATCCCTTGTGTCAGTTCAGGTCTTCCAAAAATCAAATGCCCAAACAGGATTAGACACATAAGAAATTTATGGGAAAAACAAACAAAAACGCCTGGGGGATGAGAACAGGGGTAAATAGGGAGAGCCTTCAGAACATATTATCAGAAGATTTCAGATTATAGTGTCATTCTGAGAAAGCCTTGGCCAAACCAATGGTGTGTCCCTGAGCAACAGTTGCCCTTAGAGGAGTCCCATGTTTGGCAGAAATAGCTCAGCTCTAGTACCTCTGCCAAGCTCAGTCATTGACTAAAAGCACCTCTTCGGGAGTGTGACCTCATCATATATGCCACAGTGGATCCAAAGGTACAGCAGGTGGAGGCTGTAAGTCAACTAAGCACCCAAACAACAGATTCTCTTGAAGGGAGATCTGAGAGGTGCACCTCCATGGGCACCTCACAAGTGCTGGGGAGAGTATTTTTCTTATTTCATCATGATGGTGTCTCCTTAATTTGAATGGAAGAGCAACTATGCCACCTTCAGAAATTTTAGAGTTGTCATCCCAGCATTATCATGGGAGCCCAATGAGGTCCCCATAATGGATGTGAAAAATCAAGAAATGAAACATAAACAGGAGCTGTCTTCAAAAGTCTGTGCTCAACCCGGAGGCCAGTTCATGATATTGGTGAAAGCAGGGGAAGACAGAGACAATGCTATAGGGCAGATGTAGGTGATTACCACCACGTGCTAGGACACATGAAACAGCTAGGAATTATCATTGAACCAGGAAGGAACAACGTGAAGCTAGATTTCCAGCTAGTTAGATAAGCTCCAATTGTAAGTCTCTTGTTTGAATATTATTTTATGAACCAGGCTGTGGGCTAGGAAAACTTGGGCTACACATAGTTTTAAATGGAAACCTGTCATTTCCCCTTCAATGTCCCACTCAAGGACCTAGTATATAATACATAGAACTGAAGAGATTACATGACACACCCACACAAAACAAAGCGTACAAAACGTATCCTGACCACTGTATCTTCTATCTCATTCAATGGCGTAATCATTATAATCATTATTTAGTCACCCAGCTAGAAAACTAAGAAGTATCCTTCTCTCTTTCACTTTTACTTGGCATAATTTAATCAAGTTATCAAATCTTATTAATTCTGCCATAAAAACTCTTTTGTCTGCTCTCTCTTCCTCTTACACCTCTAATTAGAACATTTTCCTGTGTAAAAACCTCATATAGCTCCATAACGCATGTAGGACACACTTCAACATTCTTTATATGGCATGAAGAGTCACAACCCGACATAAACCTCACTTTTCTACATTGACCATCCAACACTCATCCTTCATTCATTTATTCAGCAAATATTTCTTAAGTGCCTACTCCGTACCAAGGATGTATATTAGCTGCAGAGTCATCTGAATTTTCCATTCTCTTAGTCATGGTCTTTCATGCTTCTGTGTCATTGCACGTGATGTTTCTGATGCCCCTGACTTCACACTCTCAATCATTCAGGACCTAACTTAAATGCCGCATCCTCTGTGAAGCTTTCCATGGCTCCCTTATGGTATGTTACTCCCTCTTCTGTGCTTCTTTATATATTTGTATATAACTTAATACAACACTTATGACAATAGAATATTCAACTACCCAATGTTTATTAAGTGTCAACTATGTTGCAGGAACAGTGTTAGACACTGAGACATGGGCCCTTCTATTGAAGACCTCAGGGTCTGTTTGTCTGTTTTTTCTTCATTTGACAATGAGCTCCATCAGGACTTACACTTCTTGGTTCCTGAAATATGACAAGGATTCAGCCATTTGTTGGGGAAACAAATTATCAAGTTTGGTTCTGATGCTTTATTTTTTAACCTTATATTTCACATGCTTTTGTTCCAAAACTATGTTCTCTTAAAGCCAGGCAAAGAAACTTTGTCCTTTCAAGGCCTAGAGATATTATTTAGGACATCCAGTCTGCCAACTCAGTTTGCCTCAGAGTGTGATTTGACATTCTTCCTATCAAAAAGTGGTGACTAATTCTCCACCTCTTGAATATGGGCCAGCCTTACAAACTTGCTTCTAATGAATAGAAGGCAGCAGAAGGGATGCTGCCTGACTTCTGAGGCTAGGTTAGAAAAGGTGATATCGTTTCCACCTGGTTCATTCTTGGAACCCAGCCACCATTGGGATGCTGCCTTTTAGAACTAAGCCACCGCTCTGTGAGGAAGCCAGGTAGCTACATGGAAAGATCACATGTAAGCATTCTGACCACAACTGCAGCCAAGGACCCTTGCTGACAGACAGCCTCAAATGCCAGATGTGAGTGACCCAGCCTTAGATGGTTCCAGCCCTCTTAGGTGATGCCAAGGGAAGCAGAGAAGATCTGAACTGATGAGCCCTGCCAAAATGACATGTTTGTGAGCAAAAACAAATGTCATTATTTTAAGGGCGATATTTATTAGGGTAGCAGTGGATAACTGTAATGACAAAGAAATAAATTGCAACCCAAATGGTAAGAGAAGCTCCTCAGAGAAGCTGCCAAATGGATACAAAGGCCACTTTGCAGAGCTGCAAACCCAGAAAGCTACAAAGTTTCATGGGTTCAGTTACTTTTTAAATATGCACTTGAATTATATTACCAGCAGAGCACAAGATACATAGAGTTGATATAAAGCTTTTCAATGTCATATTATTTATCTTTGTAACAAGTCTCCCTGCTTCTTCTCTTGACCCCCATGCACTCTATTCTCAACACAGCAGCCAAAGTTTTATGTTTAAAACATTAGTCATATAATGTCCCTTTCTTGCTCCAAACCCTTCAGTAGCTTTCCATCTCACACAAAATAAAATTCACATCATTATTATAGCCAAAAAGTCTACATAATCCGACCCTCCAGCTACTTCATCTCCTCCAGCTCTGTCTCATTCACTCTATTTCAGCCAGTTGACACCCTTCCTATCCCTACAACACACCAAGCACATTTCTGTCTCAGGGTATCATTCCCTCACTTTATTCGTATCTGTTTAAATGTCACTTTATTAGAGAGGATGTCAATGATCTCTCAATTTAAAATAAAACTCCTTCCTTTCTATTAATTTGCTTTGTTATATTTTTCTTCACTGCACTTACCATCATCTGACATATTACCTATATATGTTTACTTGTTTATTTTGTGTCTCCTTCCACTAGAATGTGAGCTCCATGAGAATAGGGACTTTGTTTACTACTCTGTCCTCAGGGCTTAGAACAATACCTGGCACTTAATAATCATTGTTGATTATATGAATGAATGAATATTTTTAAAGAGGAGAGCCAAGACATAAATGGCTTTAAATCATGAATTATTAGATTTTGGTCAGGCAAGATTCCATTTATGTTCATTCTGATTGTCACCAGATCATTAGTAAATGATGTTAGTCATATGACTTATATTTCTGTTTATAGAAACACAAGGACTTGTAAAGTGATTTTACTAGGAAACATTGACTATGAATTACATATATGAGATGAAAAAAATCACATACTTAAAAGACATAGCTTGAAAAAGCTGAGGTGTAGAAAAATTAATTGGCACTATTTCAGAGGATATAATAGGAAATGTTTTTTCATTTATTTTATCTATCATAAATTTGTTCAAAGATGCTTTAACTGTTAAATGCTGAAGAGACACAAGTAATGGACAGTTAATGGAAACAACTTATAATGCTGTGATCATTGTTGACATTGTTTTACACATTTTCAGAACTCTTCATCTCTGTGCATAGATCCAAATTTCCATCTGGTATCATGTTCATGTTCATGTTCTTTCTGTCTGGGAGAAGCTCCTTTAACGTTTCTTATAGTTAAAGTCTGAAAAAGTTTTGAAATATCTTTATTTCTTTTTCACTTTCGAAAAGGTTTTCATGGGTATAGAACTCTGGGTTGACTGTTTTTGTTTTTCTTTCAGTACTTAAAAGATGTTGCTCCGTTGACCTCTGGCATGTGTAGTTTCTGTGGAGAAGTAAAAAGACAGAAATAGATGTGTCATGCTTACAGTAAGCAAACAAACAAAAAAGCTATAGTGGCTATATTAATATATTAATAGCATACAGAGCAAACTTCAAAACAAAGATTACCAGAGATATAGAAGACTATTTATTAAAGATAAAAGGGTCAATCATAAAGATGATATAACAATCCTAAACATGTATGCTATACCTAGTAACAGAGTTTCAAAATAAATGAAGGAAAAACTGATAGACCAGCAAGGAGAAATAGATAAATTCACAGTAACAGAGGTTTCAATACCCTAGTCTCAATAGAAAGTGTACACAGAAAATAAGTAAGGATATGGAAGACTTGAACAATATAATCAACTGACTTGACCTAATTGATTTTATAAAAACACTACCAAAGAACTGCCGAGTACATATTCTTTACAAGTACACATGGAACATTTATTAAGACAGACCAAATTCTGGGGCATGATAAAAATCTCAATGAATTTTAAATGATTCAAGTCATACAAAGTATATTCTCTGACCACAGTGGAATTTAATTAGAAATTAATAACAGATGGTACTTCCCTGGTGGTCCAGTGGTTAAGACTCTGTGCTCCCAGTGCAAGGGGCCTGGGTTCAATCCCTGGTTAGGGAACTAGATCCTGCATGCCACAACTAAGAGCCTGCAGGCTCCAACTAAAAGATCCCACAGGCCACAACTAAAGAGCCCACATGCTGCAACTAAAAAGGATACTGCATGCCACAACAAAGATTCCACGTGCAGCAACAAAGATATCACATGCCACAACTAAGACCTAGCGCAGCCAAATAAATAAATAAATATTTCTTAAAAAAGAAATTAATAACAGAATAAGATTTCTGGAAACTTCCCAAATATTGGAAATTAAATAGCATAATTCTAAATAACCCATGGTCAAAGGATAAATCAAAAAAGAAATTAGAAAATATTTTGAATTGAATGAAAATGAAAACATACATATCAAATTTTGTGGGAAGCCATTAAAACAGTACATAGGGAGACGTTTATAAAACTAAACAACCATGTTAAAAAAAAGAAATGTCTCAAGTGGCCTCAATATCTACCTTAAGAAGCTAAAAAGGGAGATCAAAGAAACACAAAGTAAGCAGAAGAAAGGAAATAATAAAGAGCTAAAATTAATGAAATAATAACAGAAAAACAATGGAGAATAAAACAAAAAATGATTATTTAAGAAGATCAATAAAATTAACAAACCTCTAGCAAGACTGACAAATAGAAGAAAGAACATACATTTTACCAGTATCAGGATTATCTTTATGTTACATCACTAAAGATACTACATATATGTAAAGAAATGTTATGAACAACACTATGAAATAAATTTGACAATTTAGACAAAATGGACAAATTCCTTGAAAAATACAAACTATCAAAACTTATTCAAGAAGAGATAAATAGCCCCAAATTATCCCATATTTATTAAAGAAACTGAATTTGAGGTTGAAAATCTTCCCAGAAACAAAACTTCAAAGCCCATCACTGGTAAATTCTATCAAATATTTTAGAAAAATTAATACCAATTCTATAAAAACTTTCATAAAATTGAAAAGAAGGGAGCATTCCAAAATCATTCTATCAGAGGCCAACATTACCCTGATGCCAAATCTAACAAAGACATTACAAGAAAAGGAAACTGAAAAGGCCAATATGCCTCATGACCATAGATGTAAAAATTCTAAATAAAATTTTAGCAAATTAAATTAAACAATATATAAAAGAATTATTCAAGTAAGGTTTTTTCTAGGAATGCAAGGTTGTTTTAACATTCAAAAATCAATCTAATTCAGTATATTAATAAATTTAAGAAGAAAGCCATTCTGTCATCTAAAGAGATCATGAGAAGGCATTTGATGAAATCAAACATACATTCCTGATCAAAACTATCAGTGAGGACTTCCCTGGTGGCGCAGTGGTTGAGAGTCCGCCTGCCGATGCAGGGGACACGGGTTCGTGCCCCGGTCCGGGAGGATCCCACATGCCGCAGAGTGGCTGGGCCTGTGAGCCATGGCCGCCGAGCCTACGTGTCCAGAGCCTGTGCTCCGCAATGGGAGAGGCCGCAGCAGTGAGAGGCCCGCAAAACACACACACACACAAAAAAAAACTATCAGCAAATTAGGAATAAAGGAGAACTTGCATAACCTGATAAAAAGCATCTACCAAAAAAAGGTCATCTAACATCATATTTAATGGTGAGAGACTGAATGCTTTTTGCAGGATACAAAATTGATACATAAAAAAAAATTATATCTCTAAACACTAAAAATAAACAATTGGAAATTAAAATAAAAACAATACCATTTATACTAACACCAAAAAATATGAAATACTAAGGGGAAAATCTGAAAAGAAGATGTGCAAAACTCGTACACTGAAAACTATAAAACGTTGTGAGATGTATTTAGTATCTAACACCCAAATATGTAGAGATATCTACAGTGTTCTGTGTTCATAGTCAGAAGACTCAATATTGTTAATATGTCTACTCTCCTCAGTTTGATCTATAAATTTAATGCAATCTCAACCAAAATTCCAACAGGCTTTTTTTGTAGCTACTAGCAAGCTTATTCTAAAATTCATGTGGAGGGACTTCCCTGGTGGTCCAGTGATAAAGAGTCCTTCCAATGCAGGGAACGGGGGTTAAATCCCTGGTCTGGGAACTAAGATCCCACACGCCACGGGCAACTAAGCCTGCATGCCACAACTACTGAGCTCGGGCGCCTCAATGAGAGAGTCCGCATGCCGCAAGACTACAGAGCCCACGGCCTCTGCACCCTGCACGCCACAACTACAGAGCCCACGCGCCCTGGAGCCCACGTGCCACAACTAAAGAGAGAAAACTCGCACACCACACCTAGAAAGAAACCTGCGCACCACAACAAAGAGCCCATGCTGCAACGAAAGATCCCACACGCCTCAATGAAGACCTGATGCAGCCAAAAAAATAAAGAAAATTAATTAATTAAAATTAAATTAAATTAATGTGGAAATGAAAAGATCAAGCAATAATGGGCAAAACAACTTTGTGAAAATAAGAACAAAGTTGGAGAACCAAAGCTGCAGTAATAAAGAGAGTATGGTACTGACATCAAAATAGACAAATAGATCAATGGAATGGAATAGAGAGTCCAGAATTAGAACCATATATGTATTGTAAACTGATTTTTGACAAAGCTACAAAGGCAATTCTGTGGAGAAAGGATAGTCTTTTACTGGAACAATTGAATATCAATATACAAAAACATGAAATTCAGTTCGTATTTCTCACCATATATAAAAGCTAGCTAGGGCTTCCCTGGTGGCACAGTGGTTGAGAGTCTGCCTGCCAATGCAGGGGACATGGGTTCGTGCCCCGGTCCAGGAGGATCCCACATGCCGCAGAGCGGCTGGGCCCGTGAACCATGGCCGCTGAGCCTGCGCATCCGGAGCCTGTGCTCCACAACGGAAGAGGCCACAACAGTGAGAGGCCCGCGTACCACAAAAAAAAAAAAAAAAAAAAGCTAGCTAAAAAATGGATTACAGAAAAAATGTAAAACCTAAAACTATGAAATTTCTAGAAGAAAACATCGAAAAGAAGTTAGTGACCTTGGGTTAGACAAAGATTACTTTGATACAACACCAAAAGAACAATCTACAAAAAAAAAAAATTGATGAAGTGGACAAGATCAAATTTTAGAATTCTGCTTTTCAAAAGACACTGCTAGGACTTCCCTGGTGGTACAGTGTTTAAGAATCCGCCTGCCGATGCAAGGGACACGGGTTGGAGCCCTGGTCCAGGAAGATCACACCTGCCACAGAACAACAAAGTCCGTGTGCCAACAGCTACTGAGCCTGTGCTCTAGAGCCCACAAGCCACAACTACTGAAGCCCGAGTGCCACAACTACTGAAGCCCGCGTGCCCATGCCCTGCAACAGGAGAGACCACCGCAATGAGAAGCCCGCGCACCGCAAGGAAAATTAGCCCCCGCTCGCTGCAGCTAGAGAAAGCCCACGCGCAGCAACAAAGACCCAACACAGCCAAAAAATAAATAAATAATAATAAAGTTAGAAAAAAAAATGAAGCTTAGAAGCATAGCATTTAAAAAAAAAAAAAAGGCACTGCTAAGGGACTTCCCTGGTGGTCCAGTGGTTAAGACTCGACACTTCCAGTGCAGGGAGCGTGGGTTTGATCCCTGGTCAGGAAACTAAGATCCCACATGCCACATGGCACAGTGAAAAATAAAAACAGAAAAACAAAAATAAAATAAAAAGACATTGCTAAGAGAATTAAAAGGCAAGTTATATCCTGGGAGAAAATATTTGAAAATTATACATCTGATAAATATAAGTTCAGAATATATAAAGAGCTCTCAAAACTCAGCAATAAGAAAATAAGCAACTCGATAAAAATGGATGAAAGATTTGAGCATATGCTTAATCAAAGGAAGAACACACATGGAAAGATGATCCACATTATTAGTTATTAGAAGTGAAGTTCAATACCACAATGAGATGCCATTACACACCTATTAGAATGACTAAGCTTTTAAAAGACTGGAGTAATTGGAGCTTTCAGTCTACACACCTACTATAATAGGTAATATTTAAAAGCTTGATCATACCACGTGTTGATAAAAATATGGAAGAACTGAAACTCTCATACATTGCTGATGAAATGTAAAAAAATACTGCCATTTTTCAAAATTTAAACATACACCTACAATATCCTAGGTATTTATTTTACAGAATGAAATCTTCTGTCCATACTCGTGACTTGCACATAAATGTTATAGCAACTATATTTCTAATAGCCAAAAACTGGAAAAACATAAATGCCTGTCAGTAGGGTAAATTGTATATACAGCAGAATATGCAAAACAAAACAAAACAAAAAAAATAAACCGTGGATGCATCTCCAAATAATTATGCTGAGTGAAAGAAACCATACAAAAAAAGAGTGCATACTCTATGAATCCATTCTTATAAAATTCTAGAAAACATAAAAAATCTGTAGTGACAGGAAGCAGATCTTCAGTGCGTTGAGACAGGGTAGGACAGTAGCACAGGGAGGAACAGAAGGGAGGGATTACAAAAGGGTATAAGAGGAAACTTTGGGGATGGTGGATACGCCCCTGCTGTGTTAATATCTTGATTGTGGTGATGGCTTCACAAGTGTATACATAATATGTACAGTTTATTGTATGTCAATTATACCTCAATAAAGCTGTTAAAAATGGATTTAACAAGACAAATAATAGCTTGGATTTTTTTTTTAATTTTCCAGATTTACTGAAATGTAACTGACAGAAAATGCTTGCATGTTATTTAAAGAAATACTCTTTTTTAAAATGTATTTTACTGACATATAGTTGATTTACAATGTTGTGTTAATTTCTAATGTACAGCAAAGTTATTCAGATATACATATATTTTTTTTCATATTCTTTTCCATTATGATTTATCACAGGATATTGAATATATTTCCCTGTGCTATACAGTAAGACCTTGTTGTTTATCCATCCTTATATAATAATGTGCCTCTGCTAACCCCAAACTGCCACTCCATCCCTCCTCCATCTACGTTCCCCCTTGGCAACCACAAGTCTGTTCTCTATGTCTGTGAGTCTGTTTCTGTTTCATGGTAAGTTCATTTGTGTCATATTTTAGATTCTACATATAAGTGATATCATATGGTATTTGTCTTTCTCTTTCTGACTTACTTTACTTAGAATGATAATCTCTAGGTCCATCCATGTTGCTGCAAATGGCATTATTTCATTCTTTTTTATGGTTGAGTCGTATTCCATTGTATATATATACCACATCTTCTTTATCCATTCATCTGTTGATATACATTTAGGTTGTTTCCATGTCTTGGCTATTGTAAATAGTGCTGCTATGAACATTAGGGTGCATGTATCTTTTCAAAGTAGTTTTCTCTGGATATATGCTCAGGAGTGGAATTGCAGAATCATATGGAAACTCTATTTTTAGTTTTTTGAGGAACCTCCATACTGTTCTCCATAGTGGCTGCACCAATTTACATTCCCACCAGTAGTGTAGGAGGGTTTCCTTTTCTCCACACCCTCTCCAGCATTTGTTATTTGTGAACTTTTTAATGATGGCCATTCTGACCAGTGTGAGGTGGTGCCTCATTGTAGTTTTGATTTGCATTTCTCTAATAATCAGTGATGTTAAGCATCTTTTCATGTGCCTTTTAGTCATCTGTGTATTTTCTTTAGAGATATGTCTATTTAGGTCTTCTGCCCATTTTTCCATTGGGTTGTTTGTTTTTTTTGTTATTGAGTTGTATAAGCTGTTTGTATATTTTGGAAATTAAGCCCTTGTCAGTCACATAATTTGCAAATATTTTCTCCCAGTTTGTAGATTGTCTTTTCATTTTTTATAGTTTCCTTTGCTGTACAAGAGCTTGTAAGTTTGATTAGGTCCCATTTGTTTATTTTTGCTTTTACTTCTATTGCTTTGTGAGACTGACCTAAGAAAATATTGATACATTTTATGTCAGAGAATGTTTTGCCTATGTTCTCTTCTAAGAGTTTTATGGTGTCATGTCTTATATTTAAGTCTTTAAGCCATTCTGAGTTTATTTTTGTGTATGGTGTGAGAGTGCATTCTAAAGTCACTGATTTATATGTAGTTGTCCAAATTTTCCAACATCACTTGCTGAAGAGACTGTCTTTTCTCCATTGTATATTCCTGCCTCCTTTGTTGGAGATTAATTGACTGTAGGCGGGTGGGTTTACTTCTGGGTGCTCTATTCTGTCCCACTGATCCATATGTCTGTTTTTGTGCCAATATCACACTGTTTTGATTAATGTAGCTTTGTATTATGGTCTGAAGTCTGGGAAGGTTATGCCTCTTGCTTTGTTCTTTTTCCTCAGGTTTTCCTTAGCAATTCTGGGTCTTTTATGGTTCCATATAAATTTTAGGATTATTTGTTCCAGTTCTGTGAAAAATGTCATAGGTAATTTGATAGGGATCACATTAAGTCTATAGATTGCTTTGGGTAGTATGGCCATTTTAACAGTATTAATTCTTCCAATCCAAGGTCATGGGATATCTTTCCATTTCTTTGAATCATCATCAATTTCTTTTATTAACATTTTCTAGTTCTCAGCATATAAGTCCTTTACCACCTTTGTCAGGTTTATTCCTATGTATTTTTTGATGTGATTTTAAAAGGGTTTTTTTTTTTACATTCCCTTTCTGATATTTCATTGTTAGTGTAAAGAAATGCAACTGATTTCTATACGCTAATCTTGTATCCTGCGACTTTGCTGAATTTGTTTATCAGTTCTAGTAGATTTTGTGTGGAGTCTTTAGGGTTTTCTATATGTAGTATCATGTCAACTGCATATGACAATTTTATCTCTTCCCTTCCAACTTGGATACTTTTATTTTAAAGAAATATTCTTTAAAAGGGTTTTAAAGGGATTGAAGATGGAATTTCTGAAATTAAGGTAATTAAAATGTGTTTGACAAAATAATAGTTATAAATATATGTTTATTATATAATATAAATATTTATATAAATATATGTATAGATATAATATAAATGTTTATTGTATTCTATTATTTGTTTATTTTAAATTTTATGATTTATTTCTTTTCATTATATTGCCAGCCCACTAACAGAAAATCATGAACATTAATAATTAAAATTTTATCTTTGATTTCTTCCTTTCAGTCATGCCAAAATAATAACTTTACACATTTAAAAATGTTTGTTGTAATGAGCAGTATATTTCAAGGAGGTTATAATATGTTTTCTTTAACAGTTATCTCTTAGTCCTAAATCATTTCAGCTGACAATGTGCTAGAAACACTTGTGCTATGTGAGGTCAAGGGCTATGGCCTATTTCAGTTACACCTATTAGGTAGAATGAGATTGAGAAGTGGCAAGAGTCCAGGCCCTCAAACACCCTGCTCCCGTTATGTCACAGCTACACTTCATTGCCAAACTCCCCAGGGATGAATATGCAGAGAGGATGATACCAGGCAAATATATACTTTTTGCTCCCATGAGCCTTTTGCTACAAACTCAAAGTCCTCAGTTGAGATGGGCATGCCCCACTGATGTCTTCCTTTGCCTAGGCTAGAAGCAGACTGTTTGACATGGTGATTTATAGTAAGAAATATATATATATATATATATATTTGGTGTTCCTCCTGTTTCTTGCATGGAGCTCCTAAAATCCTTAGAGTTCTCTAAGTGATGAAAGCTAAAAGGTATCTTTTGTTATCTTAAAGAGGTGACTTTCAGACCCCCACCTAAGGATGAGGACTGACTGCCAGGAGATCCAAGTATATGATTAGAGGAAAGGGGAGAGGGGCTGGAGATTGAATGGATTGATGCCTATGTAATAAAAGCATCCATAAAAACCCAAAATGATAAGGTTTGGACAGCTTTCCAGTTGGTGAACACATAGAGATTCCCAGAGAGTGGCACCTGGGGAAGCATGGAAGTTCTGAGTCCTTTTACCCATACCTTGCCTTATGCATATCTTCGATCTGGCTGTTCCTGAGTTACAACCTTTTATATAAAACAATAATCTAGTGAGTAAACAGGTGCCCTGAATTCTGTGAGCCACAGGAACCTCTGATTTATAACCAGCTGGGCAGAAGCACAGGTGAAAACCTGGACTTGGAACTAGTGTCTGAAGTTGGTGGAGGAGGACAGTATTAAGGAACTGAGCCCTTAATCTGTGGAAACCAATGCTCTCTTCACGTAGATAGTGTCAGAATTGAATTGAATTGCAGGACACCCACCTGGATCTGAGAGTTGCTTGGTAGTGTTGGAAACCACCACCACCACATACACACGCACATTGGAATTGGGTCCAGAACATTTAGACCCCTTTGGACATCCTTTATGTCTCATTTTACATCCTCCCGGCTCACTTTTTGGTTCCAAAACTGTTGCCACAACAAACTGTAGGAAGGCATAGCCTGTTAGCTCCTTGTCTGGGCTGCAGCAAGGGTCTCTTTCTTTCTATGAGACTTTTCTTCTGTCACCACGTAGGATGCCTTTGGAAGCCCTCTCAGCCATTCTGGCACACCTGAAGAACCCTTTATAAATAGGAGGACAGGAGTTTCAGAATAAATACCCTCCTCTTCTATCTCTCCAGCAGGTAATTTTAAGGCACATTCTCCACAGTTCTTATCTCACCTGCCACATGATGGAGAGAGAAAAATCTCAGAGAAACTACAGCTCAGGAAAAACTTAGGTGGAGTAGGAAATGAAGTTGAGGAAGAGGAGAAGAGCCTGGCATTCTCTCTAGGCTACACCCAAATTTTACACATCTTCATAACCCTCCAATGTTTAGCTGAATGTAGCTGGTTAATAGCTGTGTTGAAAAAATGAGTATGTGTACTACAGTAGGGGAAAAGTAAAGAAATACTTTTCTGGCATATATTTGACTAAATTCCTATGGATGATATAATGTATTAGCACTAGAAAAATAAGCTTTAAAATTTTCATTTAAAATCAGGAGCCTTAAAATCTTGCAGCCTGTGAAAGGAAAAACATTCACAGAAAAATAGATAAGATGAAAAGGGAGAGGGCTATGTACCAGACGAAGGACCAATATAAAACCCCAGAAAAACAACTAAATGAAGTGGAGATAGGCAACCTTCTGGAAAAAGAATTCAGAAAAATGATAGTGAAGATGATCCAGGACCTCAGAAAAAGAATGGAGGCAAAGATCGAGAAGATGCAAGAAATGTTTAACAAAGACCTAGAAGAATTAAAGAACAAACAAACAGAGATGAACAATACAATAACTGAAATGAAAACTACACTAGAAGGAATCAATAGCAGAATAACTGAGGCAGAAGAACGGATAAGTGACCTGGAAGACAGAATGGTGGAATTCACTGCTGCGGAACAGAATAAAGAAAAAAGAATGAAAAGAAATGAAGACAGCATAAGAGACCTCTGGGACAATATTAAACACAACAACATTCGCATTATAGCGGTCCCAGAAGGAGAAGAGAGAGAGAAAGGACCCGAGAAAATATTTGAAGAGATTATAGTCGAAAACTTCCCTAACATGGGAAAGGAAATAGCCACCCAAGTCCAGGAAGCACAGTGGGTCCCATACAGGATAAGCCCAAGGAGAAACACGCCAAGACACATAGTAATCAAATTGGCAAAAAGTAAAGACAAAGACAAATTATTAAGGGAAAAATGACAAATAATATACATGGGAACTCCCATAAGGTTAACAGCTGATTTCTCAGCAGAAACTCTACAAGCCAGAAGGGAGTGGCATGATATACTTAAAGTGATGAAAGGGAAGGACCTACAACCAAGATTGCTCTATCCCACAAGGATCTCATTCAGATTCGATGAAGAAATCAAAAGCTTTACAGACAAGCAAAAGCTAAGAGAATTCAGCACCACCAAACCAGCTCTACAACAAATGCTAAAGGAACTTCTGTAAGTGGGAAACACAAGAGAAGAAAAGGACCTACAAAAACAAACCCAAAACAGTTAAGAAAATGGTAATAGGAACATACATATTGATAATTACCTGAAACATGAATGGATTAAATGCTCCACCAAAAGACACAGTCTTGCTGAATGGATACAAAAACAAGACCCATCTATATGATGTCTATAAGAGACACACTTCAGACCTAGGGACACATACAGACTGAAAGTGAGGGGATGGAAAAAGATATTCCATGCAAATGGAAATCAAAAGAAAGCTGGAGTAGCAATACTCATATCAGATAAAATAGACTTTAAAATAAAGAATGTTACAAGAGACAAGGAAGGACACTACATAATGATCAAGGGATCAATCCAAGAAGAAGATATAACAATTATAAATATATATGCACCCAACACAGGAGCACCTCAATACATAAGGCAACTGCTAACAGCTATAAAAGAGGAAATTGACAGTAACACATTAACAGTGGGGGACTTTAACACCTCACTTACACCAATGGACAGATCATCCAAACAGAAAATTAATAAGGAAACACAAGCTTTAAATGACACAATAGACCAGATAGATTTAATTGATATTTATAGGACATTCCATTCAAAAACAGCAGATTACACTTTCTTCTCAAGTGCACATGGAATATTCTCCAGGATAGATCACATCTTAGGTCACAAATCAATCCTCAGTAAATTTAAGAAAATTGAAATCATATCAAGCATCTTTTCTGACCACAACACTATGAGATTAGAAATGAATTACAGGGAAAAAAATGTAAAAAACACAAACACATGGAGGGTAAACAATACGGTATTAAATAACCAAGAGATCACTGAAGATATCAAAGAGGAAATCAAAAAATACCTAGAGACAAATGACAATGAAAACATGATGATCCAAAAACCTACGGGATGCAGCAAAAGGAGTTCTAAGAGGGACATTTATATCTATACAAGCCTACCTCAAGAAACAAGAAAAGTCTCAAATAAGCAATCTAACCTTACACCTAAAGGAACTAGAGAAAGAAGAACAAACAAAACCCAAAGTTAGCATAAAGAAAGAAATCATAAAGATCAGAGCAGAAATAATTGAAATAGAAACAAAGAAAACAATAGCAAAGATCAATGAAACTAAAAGCTTGTTCATTGAGAAGACAAACAAAATTGATAAACCATTAGCCAGACTCATCAGGAAAAAGAGGGAGAGGATTCAAATCAATAAAATTAGAAATGAAAAAGGAGAAGTTACAACAGACACCACAGAAATACAGAGCATCCTAAGAGACTACTACAAGCAACTCTATGCCAATAAAATGGACAACCTGGAGGAAATGGACAAATTCTTACAAAGGTATAACCTTCCAAGACTGAACCAGGAAGAAATAGAAAATATGAACAGATCAATCACAAGTAATGAAATTGAAACTGTGATTAAAAATCTTCCAACATGGACTTCCCTGGTGGCACACTGGTTAAGAATCCGCCTACCAATGCAGGGGACAAGGGTTTGAGCCCTGGTGCAGGAAGATCCCACATGCCGCGGAGCAACTAAGCACATGTGCCACGACTACTAAGCCTGCGCTCTAGAGCCTGCAAGCCAGAACTACTGAGCCCTCATGCCACAACTACTGAAGCCCATGCACGTAGAGCCCATGCGCCACAACAAGAGAAGCCACTGCAATGAGAAGCCCACGCACCACAATGAAGAGTAGCCCCCGCTCACCACAACTAAAGAAAGCCTGCGCACAGCAATGAAAACCCAACGCAGCCAAAAATAAATAAATAAATAAATTTATTAAAAAAAAAATCTTCCAACAAACAAAAGTCCAGGACCAGATGGCTTCACAGGGGAATTCTATCAAACATTTAGAGAAGAGCTAACACCCATCCTTCTCAAACTCTTCCAGAAAATTGAGGAGGAAGGAACACTCCCAAACTCATTCTATGAGGCCACCATCACCTTGATACCAAAACCAAAGATACTACAAATAAAGAAAATTACAGACCAATATCACTGATGAATATAGAAGCAAAAATCCTCAACAAAATACTAGCAAACAGAATCCAACAGCACATTAAAAGGATCATACACCATGATCAAGTGGGATTTAGCCCAGGGATGCAAGTATTCTTCAATATACACAAATCAATCAGTGCGATACACCATTAACAAATTGAAGAATAAAAACCATATGATTATCTCAATAGATGCAGAAAAAGCTTTTGACAAAATTCAACACCCATTTATGATAAAAACCCTACAGAAAGTGGGCATAGAGGGAACCTACCTCAACATAATAAAGGCCATATAAAATAAACCCACAGCAAGCATCATTCTCAATGGTGAAAAACTGAAAGCATTTCCTCTAAGATCAGGAACAAGACAAGGATGTCCACTCTCACCACCATTATTCAACATAGTTTTGGAAGTCCTAGCCACGGCAACCAAAGAAGAAAAAGAAATAAAAGGGATACAAATTGGAAGAGAAGCAGTAAACCTGTCAGTTTGCAGATGACATGATACTATACATAGAGAATCCTAAAGATGCCACCAAAAAACTACTAGAGATAATCAATGAATTTGGTAAAGGTGCAGGATACAAAATTAATGCACAGAAATCTCTTGCATTCCTATACACTAATGATGAAAAATATGAAAGAGAAATTAAGGAAACACTCCCATTTACCATTGCAACAAAAAGAATAAAATACCTAGGAATAAACCTACCTAGGGAGACAAAAGACTTGTATGCAGAAAACTATAAGACACTGATGAAAGAAATTAAAGATGATACCAACAGATGGAGAGATATACCATGTTCTTAGATTTGAAGAATCAATATTGTGAAAATGACTATACTACCCAAAGCAATCTACAGATTCAGTGAAATCCCTATCAAATTACCAATGGCATTTTTTACGGAACTAGAACAAAAAAATCTTAAAATTTGTATGGAAACACAAAAGACCCCAAATAGCCAAAGTGGTCTTGAGGGAAAAAAATGGAGTGGAGGAATCAGACTCCCTGACTTCAGACTATACTACAAAGCTACAGTAATCAAGACAATATGGCACTGGCACAAAAAACAGAAACATAGATCAATGGAACAAGATAGAAAGCCCAGAGATAAACCCACGCACCTATGGTCAACTAATCTATGACAAAGGAGACAAAGATATACGATGGAGAAAAGACAGTCTCTTCAATAAGTGGTGCTGGGAAAACTGGACAGCTACATGTAAAAGACTGAAATTAGAACACTCCCTAACACCATACACAAAAATAAACTTAAAATGGATTAGAGTCCTAAATGTAAGGTCGGACACTATAAAAGTCTTAGAGCAAAACATAGGAAGAAGATGAACACTCTTTGACATAAATCACAGCAAGATCTTTTTTGATCCACCTCCTCAAGTAATGGAAATAAAAACAAAAATAAATAAATGGGACCTAATGAAACTTAAAAGCTTTTGCACAGCAAAGGAAACCATAAACAAGACAAAAAGACAACCCTCAGAATGGAAGAAAGTATTTGCAAACGAATCAATGGACAAAGGATTAATCTCCAAAATATATAAACAGCTCATGCAGCTCAATATTAAAAAAACAAACAGCCCAATCTAAAAATGGGCAGAAGACCTAAATAGACACTTCTCCAAAGAAGACATACCGATGGCCAAGAAGCACATGAAAAGCTGCTCAACATCACTAATTATTAGAGAAATGCAAATCAAAACTACAGTGAGGTATCACCTCATACCAGTTAGAATGGGCATCATCAGAAAATCCACAAACAACAAATGTTGGAGAGGGTGTGGAGAGAAGGGAACCCTCTGGCACTGTTGGTGGGAATGTAAATTGATACAGCCACTATGGAGAACAGTATGGAGGTTCCTTAAAAAACTGAAAATAGAATTACCATATGATCCAGCAATCCCACTACTGGGCATATACCCAGAGAAAACCATAATTCAAAAAGACACATGCACCTCAATGTTCATTGCAGCACTATTTACAATAGCCAGCTCATGGAAGCAAGCTAAATGCCCATCGACAGACAAATGGATAAAAACGATGTGGTACATATATACAGTGGAATATTACTCAGCCATAAAAAAGAATGAAATTGGGTCATTTGTTTAGACGTGGATGGATCTGGAGAGTGTCATACAGAGTGAAGTAAGTCAGAAAGAGAAAAACAAATTTCGTATATTAACGCATATATGTGGAACCTAGAAAATGGTACAGATGAACCAGTTTGCAGGGCAGAAATTGAGACACAGATGTAGAGAACAAAGGTATGGACACCAAGGGGGGAAAGTGGCGGGGGTGTGTGAGGGGTGGTGGTGTGATGAATTGGGCGATTGGGATTGACATTATACACTGATGTGTATAAAATTGATGACTAATAAGAACTTGCTGTATTAAAAATTTTTTTAATAAAAAAATATTAGGAGCCTTAGACACAAGAGGGAGGAGATATGGGGATGTATGTATATGTATAACTGATTCACTTTGTTATACAGCAGAAACTAACACACCATTGTAAAGCAATTGTACTACAATAAAGATGTTAAAATAATAATAATAATAAATAAATATATGGGAGCAGATATTCAAAGAAAAAAATTAGGAGACTTGAAAAACACCATGTGTAGTATTTGGCTTCTGATCAGAATTTTTATTGGAATAGGCCTATTATTTCTTCTACAATGAAAATTTTTACTTACGTCTTCTTTTTGCAAACAAAACGCTAGCGAGAGTTAGCGTGGGTTGATTGGAGGCAAGAGAAGGAAAGCAGGAGGGAACCTGAATAAATGCTGGCAAGGGCTTCCCTCCTGCTGATTTTACTATTTTCAAAAGGCAGATGAGGAAGTATGGAATTTATTTAGTGGAATGTTTGATAGTTTTTAAAGAGCTTACTTTCAGTTTAAAAACATTGACAAGGGCTATTGACATTAATTTACTTGAATAGATAGAAACATACTGAAACTTTTATTCCAGAATGTTATAAACAATAAATTTCATGTATATTTATTGCAAAATCTACCAAATTGTAATTCTTTACAGTGTATTGTTCACCTAAATTTTCACTGTCATAAAGTCATAGCACATTAAGAGTCTGGAATGCCTGGTATAAATATTTACTAAATGAATTAGAATCAGGGGTAATTTCCCAACCATTCTGACTCCTTCTGATTCCACCAGGGCTTCTCCATCTATACCATCACACCCAGAGGGACTCTAGGAGGTAAAGGACCCCATCTTCCAATACAGGAAGGAGCTTACTGGTGTTTTGTTAACAAGAGGTAAGTGTTCATTCAGTGCATTAAATTGGATCCTCAACAAAGTCTCAGGGCAGAAGTAGGTGTCCTGAGGAGGTGGCAAGGGGCCTTGGAAGGGATCAAGTATATCTGTATATATTTTAGTCTCTTATCTTTGATTTGGCACTAATTATGTACGTCTATCCTTTCAGGACCCTAATATTTTATTCTTAAGTGACTTAGCTGAAGTCTTAAAAATAATAAAACTTGCATTGATTTCTGCTATAATAGTTTTAGTTTTCCCCCAAGGTAATAAAGATAATACTGTCAACTAGATAGAGAACAAGTTGGGAAGTTCAAGAAAGAAAGAAAAGCACACGGAAAGAATGGATAGGTCAGAGAATCATAAAATCTTAGTGTTGGAAGATGCTGTACAATAGTGGTTCCTAACTACTGGTCAGTGGGCCAATGCAGAAGAGTGAGAGAGTTTTTACCAACCTTTGGTTAATGAGAGAGAGAGGGAAAGAAATAGAAGGAGAGCATAAAGAGGCATCTCTATTTAGCAGGTTTCTTTTCAGGAAATCACAATGTCTTAAAAAATGGATTATAGTGATTTTTGAGAAAATCTGTAAATATACTGTCATTACACTGTTTACCTAACATGAGTAAATTTTACAGCATGTGAATTACTTTTAAAAATAAAGATAATTTTAAAAGTTAAAATAAAAAGAAGCAAAGACTGATAAATTCAAGAGTTTGCTAAGCACTGACAAAGTAGAGAAATGCATTGTTCTGCTGTCTAGAGAGATGAGTGGATTTTGAAGAGTTAATTTAGGGTTTTAGAGACATATTGACTAATAAAGAGACCCCCACTTGCACTAGCTTTGCTGGAATGCTCTTCCCATTCTTCCACCCACCCCCACCTCCATCTTCACAAGGCTGGCTCTTCTTTATCATTTCTATCTCTGGTTTAATATCACCTTTTCATAAAAGTCTTCTCTGACTGCTTAATCCAGACTAGCTACGCATTCATTCTCTATCACATACTATATTTTAATTCTTGCACTGCTGTTTTAACTATCTAATGCATTTGTGATTTTAAAAGATATCTATTGGTTTTAAAAATTGAAGCCGTATACAGCCATAAGTTACCGTCTACATAAATATGACTTTACTATTCTGCCGTCTTCACTAACAAAACTTTGTTCCTCCATATTCATTGACATGGTTTATTTTTTCAGGAAACTCTTATCCAAAAAGATAAAAGTTACAAACAATATTTGTATAGTGGCTTTATTGAGATATAATTTACATACCATAAAATTCACCCTTGCTAGATCTATAATATATGCAGTAGCAGTTATATTTATAGACTTGTACAAAAATCACCACAATCTAATTTTAGGATGTTTTGGTCACTCCAGAAAGAAACCTTGTGCCCAGTCAATCTCCCTCTCCTCGTGACAGCCTTAGGCAACCACTAATCACTTTCTGTCTCTATAGATTGGCCTATTCTGGACATTTCATGTAAATGGATTCATATAGTATGTGATTTTTTGTATCTACCTTCTTTCATTAAAGATAATGTCTTTGAGGCTCATCCATGTTGCAGCATGTATCAGTGCTTCATTCCTTTTAATTGCTAAATAGTATTCTTTGTGTGGATATACTAAATTTTGTTTATCCATTCACCAGCTGATGGACATTTGTATTGTTTTTACCTTTTAGCTATTATGAATAATATTGCTATGAACATTTGTGTAAAAGTTTCTATGTGAGCATATAATCTCACTTCTCTTACAGAAATTCCTAGGAGTAGAATTGTCAGTAACTCTGTTTAACACTGTAGGAAACTGCCAAACTGTTTTCCAAAAAGCTGCACCATTTTACATTCCCACCAGCAACGCATGAGAGTTCTCATTTCTCCACGTGTTTGCCAACACTTGTTATTTTCTATTTGTTTGTTTGTTTGTTTCATTATCACTATTCTAGTGGCTATATTTCTTGTGGTATCTTTTGTGGTTTTAATCAACATTTCCCTGCTGCCTGATATTGAGCATTCTTTCATGAGCTTATTGGCCATTTGTGTATCTTCTTTGGAGAACTGTTTGTTCAAATCTTTTGTCTGTCTTTTAGTTGGTTTGTCTTTTTATTGTTGAGTTATAAGTTCTTAGTATATTCTGGATACAAGTCCCTTATCAAATTATATGATTTATAAATATTTTATTCTAGTTTGTGGGCTTGTCTTTTACCTTTCTTGTGGTATTCTTTGAAGTGCAAATGTTTTTAATAATGATGAAGTTCAGTTTATCAAATTTTTCTTTTATCACTTGTGCTTTGATGTGAATCTAAGAAATCATTCCTAACCTAGGTAATTTTATAAGTTTAAATTTCTAATTATTTGTTGCTAGTATATAAAAATACAATTCATTTTTGTGTACTGATCTTATGTGCAAAGATCTTGTTAAATTCATGTATTAGCTCTAGTTGCTTATTTATAGATGCCTTCAGAACTTTAGGCAATCATGTCATCTGCAAACAAAGTTTTACTTCTTTCTTTTCTATCTAAATGCCTTTTATTTTTCTTGAAAGCCCTTCTTCTTAATATTAGTTTTTGTGTGTTTAGTCACTTGGTATGAATCTAACACCTGGCTGCAATTTACTCGTGAATTGACTAAAGTATACAATCTTCCTGACTCTTAGGTTTGTATGCATTTTCCTTTGCGAGACACTCAGCTTTCCTTGGCACCAGTTTATTGTAATGAATCAGTTGGTTTCCTGGGCAACTGGACTCAATCATTATGTGAATATTTACATGTTAAACAACATAATAGGCCAGACAGCCATAAATCTAAAATCCCCCATCATACTGTCCCTATGATAGGAATGGAGTTTTGTATCTTTGCTGAAACAATTGGGGTGCTTTCATAGGAGTTAGCTTTTGTAGTCAATTGTTTACAGAAAAAGAACTTCAAAGAGCTCTAGGAGCAAGGAGCCTACTACCTCTTTTTTGCTTTAAATCTATCTCAGCATCTTAGCACTACAAAACAAATAGCATTGCTTGGTACCAGACCATGAGTGATGCCAAAATGTTACCACAGTATTTGACAGTTCCTCTGGGTATTTTGACAGAAGACAGATCATCAAGTGGCCCTCAAAGACTGGTATAGGGTTTGTGGTACAGAAGCCTATGGGCTTTTACCTAATAAATGGACAGGCATTGTACCTTGGTAAAATGATGTCAGACATCATTTGGGGTTCATTTTAGACATCAATACTGCCTCTTGGCAAAGGAAATCTTTAGATAACAATTAAATGAAGAGAAAAACTGGGGCTTAATTTGAGATCCAAACCCTATCTAATCAAGAGGAATTCTGGACTGCTTTCTTTTCACCTCAATTCTCTTGAATATGTGCTTTAAAAGAGGCCAGAAAATTGGGAGGATTTTACATGCTATGAGTTGGAGAATAGTGAAAGTGTTAGACAATGCCATCTGGACTATTGAACTCCTCACTTGAGAAGTTCATAAAATTGGACAGGCGGTACTTCAGAATAGAGCCACACAGGTATGATATTGGCCTCTCAAGGGGAAACAAGTGCTGTTTTAAGGGAAGAATGTTGTGCTTACATGCTTACAGATATCTCTTGAATCTTTAATATTACAAAAATGATCAAGGAAGTAAACATACAAATCTGTGATATCTTCACATTAGGGATGAGATCTAGTCTCTTGGGTTAACTGTGGCACTTTTGATTCTTGACGAGAAGTGGACTTCAAGCACTGATCATGTGTTTATCCGTGATGTAGAGTTCATATGTGTTGTCTGCAATGTGTTAAATGATGCTGCATAGCCAATGTGTCATCAAATGATTCAATAAATAATCATGCTAAAACAAAACAAAAACAACAGGGAACCCAGGTATTTATGGAGATTGAAAAACCAAAACCACACCAGAAACCTAATTTGCATGCATGACACCTCGAATACAGTGGAAGGTGTGGACTGATATGTCCCCAAATGTGAATGCTCTTCCCTTCAGCTTAGACTGAAAATGACCACAAGGGGGGGATATTGAGAACAGGAACCATCTACCCAGCTCACTGTCTACATTAATATGACTTCACTAATATAACTTAACTTTTCCACTGTCTTCTTCAACTTGGTTTTACAATTTCAGGCATCTCTTGCCCAGGAAGACAAATATTACAAATGACTTTAATTTTGTTTCAGAAACTTGCCAGAAAAATACATCTAAGTGAAATCAAACTCTTCAAATTTTCAGTAGATAGCATCAAATAACTATTAACCCACCAAATCTATTTGAAACCCTTGCTTCAACATCGTCGCCTTGCTTTATCCACCAGTCTTAAACTGTTACATTATGATCCTTACCGAATCTTAACCAAGTTTCCTTACCTTCATTAAAAGACCTCCTTTTTTGTTGTTTTAATATTTATTTATTTATTTATTTATTTATTTATTTATTTATTTGGCTGTGCCAGGTCTCAGTTGCAGCATGCGGGATCTTCCTTGCAGCGTGCGGGATCTTTTAGTTGCGGCATGTGGAATCTAGTTCCCTGACCAGGTATCAAACCTGGGGCCCCTGTGTTGGGAGCACGGAGTCTTAACTGCTGGACCACTGGGGAAGTCTGAAAGATCTCCTTTAACACATCTCTAAAACCTCTTGCTCTCTTCCTGTGGAGATGGAATGAAGACTCAGTCAAGGTTGTGCTCTCCCTTACTATGGTAAAAATAAATCCAGTTTTGTCCTATCAACAAGTTGTTTTGCAATATTTGAGGAGAGCCTTTCAACAGTTTAAGCATAGTCTTTCTCTTTCACTATTATGTATCCATGACAGTAGAGGCCTTGCCTTGCTTGTTCATTCTGAACCTACAATGCCTAGAATAGGCCCAGCAAATAGGGGAGCTGACTACTGTATACATTGTTCATTTATATACTCATATTACTGTACTTGGGAATTAATGGGAATTTTTTAGAATAATGTTTACTATACTTAATCTTAACTTTCTGTGCTAAATTTAAAACCTAATTCTCTTATAAAATATGATTTCACCAAATTGAATTTCTGCTAAATGATAAGCACATCAAAGTGTGGTCTTCTTAATTCTTTACAACTTTTTTGATGGTAAAATACCCTATATTTTGTAAAAAATATGCTCCTGATAATGATGGAAGAAGTTTCTTAATGTTCTTACTTGGTGTTATGGGTGGAATCATATGCCCCCCAGAATGATGTGTTGGAGTCCTAACTCCCCATACCTCAGAATGTGACTTCATTTGGAGCTAGGATCTTTACAGAGGTAATCAAATTAAAAAGACATCATTCGTGTGGGGCCAGATCCAACATACCAAGTGTCCTTATAAAAAGGGAAAATTTGGACACAAACAAGCACACAGGGAGAATGCCATTTGAAGATGAAGCAGAGGTGCTTTCACAAACCAAGGAATGCAAAGAGAGCCAACAAATCACCAGAAAAAGGGGTATAGTCATAGAAAATATTCTTCCTCACAGCCCTCAGAAGAAACCAACTCTGGCAACACCTTGATTTCAGATTTCTAGCTACCAGAAATGTAAGACAATTAATTTCTGTCATCTGAGCCACTCAGTGTATGGTACTTTGTGAACCGCAGCCCTAGGAAACTCATAACACTTGGAAAAATAAGGAGTGTTGGCTCTCAAAATTTGGGAAAGACTTACTGCTTCTTTTTAGCTTGTGTTTATTGGCCCTAAAAATCGAAAGCCTAGAAATTATGCTTTAGATATTATGTAATTCTTCAGCTCTCAAACTTCTTAGATTTCTTTTTGCTTTCATAAACTGGGGGCCCCAAAAGTTTTTTGTTTATGTGGTTTACACCTAATAACATTTACCATATTAGAAATTTTAAAATGGGTATTTAATTCATTTAATAATAGTAGTAAACCCATTACATGTTAATATAAATATTTTTATCTTCCAGAACAAAAATAATTTAGTGAGAAGCATGGCATTGTTTTATATTTATGCATTAATGTATGACTTAATAAAAATAATTAGATCCTTATATCAGTTATTGCATTCAATCTGTCACAATATTACACCACAGGTAGCCTCCAGAAAACTCGACTGTACACTTATGACAAAATTCAAGTGAAAAAAAGCAAAAAATCTTAGCATTATTATGTAAATGGTTTGATCTCATGGACCACATTTTAAGAATTGCTCTAACCTGGTACTGAAATCTTCTCTGTACTAATATTAATAATGCTTTTACCTATATATAGATTGTTATTTATATACCTCATGGTAACCACAAACCAAAAATATGCAATAGATACAAGCACAAAAAAGAGAAAGGAATCCAAACATAACACTAATGATAGTCATGAAATCACGAGGGAAGAGAACAAAAGAAGAAAGGAACAAAAAAGGACTACAAAAACAATTAACAAAATGGCAATAAGTTTATACCTATCAATAATTACTTTAATTGTAAATGGATTAATGCTCCAATCAAAAGCACAGAGTGGCTGAATGGATACAAACACAAGATCTATATACATGCTGCCTACAAGAAGCTCACTTCAAATCTAAAGACACACACAGACTGAAAGTAAGGGGATGGAATAAGGTTTTCCTTGAAAATGGAAACAAAAAGAAAGCCACAGTAGCAATACTTATACAGACAAAACAGACTTTAAAACAAAGCCTGTAACAAGAGACAAAGAAGGGCATTACATAATGATCAAGGGATCAATACAAGAAGAAGATATAACAATTGTAAATATATATGCACCCAACACAGGAGCACCTAAATGCACAAAGCAAATATTAACAGACATAAAGGGAGAAACTGACAGTAACACAATAATATTAGGGTACTTTAACATCCAAGGCAATCTACAGATTCAGTGTAATCCTTATCAAGATACCAATGGCATTTTTCACAGAAGTAGAACAAATAATTCTAAAATTTGTATGGAAACAAAAGACCCTGAATAGCCAAAACAATCTTGAGAAAGAAGAACAGAACTGGAGGCATCTTGCTTCCTGACTTCAAACTAGACTACAAAGCTACAGTAATCAAAACAGTATGGTACTGACACCAAAACAGACACATAGACCAGTAGAACAGAATAGAGAGCCCAGAAATAAACCCACATGCTTATGGTCAGTTAACCTACAACAAAGAAAGCAAGAATATAGAGTGGGGAAATATAGTCCCTTCAATAAGTGGCACTGGGAAAACTGGACAGCTACATGTAAAAGAATGAGATTAGAACATTTTCTCACACCATTTGCAAATATAAACTCAAAATGGATTAAAGACCTAAATATAAGACTGGAAACCATAAAATTCCTGGAAGAAAATATAGGCATAACACTCTGACATAAATCGTAGCAATATTTTTGGGTCTGTCTCCTAAGGCAAAGGAAACAAAAACAAAAATAAACAAATGGGACCTAATTAAACATAAAAGCTTTTGCTCAACAAAGGAAACAAATGAAAAGACAACCTACTGAATGGGAGAAAATATTTGCAAATGATATGACCAATAAAGGGTTAATATCCAAAATATTAAACGGCTCATACAACTCAATATAAAAAAATTAAACAACCTGATTTAAATATGGGCAGAAGACCTGAACAGACAAAGAGGACACACAAATGGCCAATAGGCACACGCAATGATGCACAACATCTCTATCATCAGAGAAGTGCAATCAAAACCACAAAGAGGGGCTTCCCTGGTGGCGCAGTGGTTAGCAGTCCGCCTGCCGATGCAGGGGACGCAGGTTCGTGCCCCAGTCCGGGAGGATCCCACATGCTGCGGAGCAGCTGGGCCCATGGGCCATGGCCGCTGAGCCTGCGCGTCCGGAGCCTGTGCTCCGCGGCGGGAGAGGCCACAACAGTGAAAGGCCCACGTACCGCAAAAAAAAAACAAAAAAAAAAAAACACAAAGAGATATCACCTCACATCTGTCAGAATGGCTATCATCAAAAAGACCACAAATAATAAATGTTGGTGAGGATATGTAGAAACGGGAAACCTCTTACACTGTTGGTGGGAATGTAAACTGTTTCAGCCCCTATGGAAACCGTATGGGGGTTCCTCAAAAAACTAAAACAGAACTACTCAGGATGTATGAATCAAAATATTGTGAAGGAAAAAGAGGAGGCTTTATATACAAACAAGCTGGAATTAAAATATCAGTTCTGCCTACTGTGGCCTTGGGCAAATTACTTAGTCAAATTAAATCCTGGTTTCATCACCTATTATATTAGTCAGGATTATGTAAATCAACTTTTGGATAGTTTTAGCACAGTGTTTGGAATACAGAGAGTATTGAACAAATGTTAGTTCCCTTTCTCTTTTCCAATTTCCTTTTGTTAGTTTACATTTACAAGAAATCTGATTGCCATTTATGATCACTGTCCACATACTGAAATTTAATATGTTACTGTACAAATATCAAAGAAGACACAAGCCACTTCTGAGATACTAGAGTTGCAAACTGAAATTAGTGAAAAGAGGAGGACGTAGCGAACATAACATCTGACTCCCCCAAATTCTCACTATCTACTTGAGCTGCAGATATAGCTTGTTAAAGCTAATCTATTATTAGCTCTGTATATGAACGTGGTTAAAATTTCCAGGTTAGCTGCAAAGGTGGAAAGTAGAGAGTCACTGAGGAATTTACTGTAGGCACTGAAGGGAAGAAGAAAGGAGTGAGGCTAAGATCCACTTGGGAGGAGAGTCCTGGGTGACTCTAAAGTGGACCACCAGCCGAAAGGAACTGGACGTGGAATGCCACATGCCACCAAGGGGAGAAGGAAGGGGAAGTTGACTGTATGTTTTGCCTAATCATAATTATCATTAAAAATATTCTCTCATTTAAAGTTCACAACATTGCTCATAAAAAAGAATGAAATAATGCCATTTGCAACAACATGGATGGAACTAGAGATTATCACACTAAGTGAAGTAGGTCAGACAAAGATAAATATCATATGATATAGCTTATATGTGGAATCTAAAATACAATACAAATAAACTTATTTACAAAACAGAAACAGACTGACAGACATAGAATACAAATTTACAGTTACCAAAGGGAAAAGGTGGGGGAGGGATAAATTAGAAGTTTGGGATTAAAATATACACACTACTATATATAGAATCGATAACCAGTAAGGACCTACTGTATAGCACAGGGAACTATACTCAGTATTTTGTAATAACCTGTAAGGGAAAAGAATCTGAAAAGGAATATATATACGTGTGTGTGTGTATGTACGTATAACTGAATCACTGTGCTGTACACCTGGAACTAACACAATATTGTAAATCAACTGTATTTCAATAAAAATTAAAAAAATAAAGTTCACAACAAACCTGTGAGGTAGTTATTATGATTTACATTTTTTTTAACCAATAGTGATGCTCAGAGGGTCAGGTTGGGTTCTTCATACTTAGCTTGCAGGTAATAGTGTTAGCATTTAAATCCCAGCCTGTCTAGATCTAAAGTCCAGGCTCTTAACATTGTACTCTGGTGTCCTTGAAGAATTTTCCCTAAAGAACAGCCATAAAGGTCTAAGCCAAACTTTAAGCAATTGCCTGCTTCCTAAATGGTAATTCTATGTCCTGGACTTTTGTGAGAATTTGGTCTTTTTCCACCTTCATCAGGATATGCTGGTGAGAATCGGGCTCATTATAACTGAATCACTTTATCGACACACTTGAGAAGTCATTTTCCTGGAGTATTCTGGCAGGGATTAAAAAATCAAAGTACACAAAATAAACTGAAAACAGTTTTGATTGCCAGAAATTGTATCCAAGAATTTTTAAGATTCACTTCAAACATGTTGTTCATGACTTGATTTTTTTTCTGGGTGGCATTACCAACGTGTATGCTTACATTTGGAGTTACTCTTAAATGGAAAGAGGCTCTGATTTCTGTGTAAACACTTCAGGCCAAAAGACAGCAATTAAGAAAAGCAATCCGGACAATCATTTGTTTGAAACACCAACGTGGAGAGGAGGAAAGTTAACATAAACATATCATACCTTAGACCTATATTGGAACACCATGTTTCATATTGGCTACAGGCAATCTTTGAGCCCTTTTTGCTAAAAATCATGTAGTTACCCAGCAGGAACGGTATCATTCCAAACACTGCTGTTAATAAACCTGCTTATTATCCAAACAACCCTGAAACAAGAGACCTGAAATTGATGTTTTGGGTGGTGCTTCCTGCTGCCAGGAGGTGGTGTGTTTGATTTAAAAGACACTGAACCAGGGTTAGATTAAAAATTTAGATCAAAACATTCATGTGAATGGGACATTGAGAAAAAGAATTCTGTTTGGTAGCAAACAACAACCCACGTTTCCTAAAATCTTTTTTTTTTTTTTTTTTTTGCGGTATGTGGGCCTCTCGCTGCTGTGGCCTCTCCCGTCGCAGAACAGGCTCCGGACGCGCAAGCCCAGCAGCCATGGCTCACAGGCCCAGCCGCTCCACGACATGTGCGATCCTCCCAGCCCGGAGCACGAACCCGCATCCCCTGCATTGGCAGGCGGACCCTCAACCACTGCACCACCAGGGAAGCCCCCTAAAATCTATTTTGATGCAAGTTCAAAATTGATGTAAAAATACTGGTCAGGCAAACTAATATAAGGAACATTTTAGTATACACTGTGAAAACTCCATTCAGAAATTTATTAACACTGCTGATAGCATAGAATATGCTTGACAAATACTTCTTGATCATGGAGCCATACACTAATAATGGTCATATGCTTATTTTGTACAGTATTCTCATTATGACCTGTTCATGAGGTGATCAGTTAAATCGACTAATTTGTTTTGCAACCGTGGGATGAAAACTCTGTAGCACTAATGCCATAATTATAGATGTTAAATATATTCCAAAGTATTCAAATACTTTGCTGAGAAATAGAGAAGAAAGCTTAAGGAATAGACAAGGAGAGTGAGAATAGAGAGGGTAAGAAAAAAATTCATTAGAGGAGGAAGTGAAAAAAACAAATCTGAGGTAAATATGGAAGCAGTGACAAGATCATGGAAGAGTAGGAATAATTAAAGTTGGGGGAAAGATAATTACTTCTATTTCATGCTTTCAAATGTTTGTTAGAAGTTGGTGAAATAGAATTTTGGGAACAAAGTCCCATGGTAGCCTGTATTCTTAGAAGGGAAAAATTGTGACATATTTTAAACTGTGCTGACCAGTATGGTAGCCATTACCCATGTGTGGCTAATGAACACTTGAAATGCGGCTAGTACAAATTGAGATGGGCTATAAATGTAAAATATATACCAATTTCAAGACTTAGTACAAAAAAATGTAAAATGTCTCAATAATCTATTTGATTGCATGTTAAAATGATAACATTATAGACATATTGGGTTAAATAAAATACATTACTTCAATTAACTTCACCTATTTCTTTCAATTTTTTAAAATATGACTACTACAAAATTGCAAACTATATATGTGGCTAACACTCGTATTGGGCAGTGATGGTCTAAAGAATTGCTGAGGAGAGACTAGATGGACTCTATTCTAGAGTTCCTAAAAGGAGAAACAGTCACCTTGCCTACCTATTGTTTTTACCCCTGTCCTTTAGTTGTTTTAGCACCATTGCACATGGTAGACTAGTAAGTGGAACAGAAAAACTGGCATGTAAGGGACAGGAGTAGGAGGGAGTAGGGGAGCTATTTGTTGCTCCCCTTGCATAGCCTCCAAAAGAAGTACTTTTTTGTAAGGCAGTATATTGACATTAGACTTAAGTCTATAATGATACAGTAAAAGATATTGAAGAAAGATGTGTGAAAGCAAAAGTGGGAAACATAAAAGTGTTTTTACATGTTTGCTCACTTCCTCAACATCTACCAACAGCCCCCTCCCCGGCCCCCTCCCCCCTCCCAACACACACCCACACTCCATTTCTAGGTCAAGTATCATGAGAACCTGACTAGGCTGCTAATTAGACTTTTTGAATGCTTCCTTTTATTTTATTTATTTATTTATTTATTTATTTATTTTCCGGATGCGCAGGCTCAGTGGCCATGGCTCACGGGCCCAGCGGCTCCGCGGCATGTGGGATCTTAAGATCTTAAAAGTTCTTAAGTCTGGATTTACTCAGGCTCCTTGAAATAGTCAGTGGGTATTTATTGAAGATCTTCTTTGTTCATGAAATACTGTAACATTACTTGAATACTGATTGTATTCAAATTCACCTGCACTCTCAGTAAAAAAGGGAATAACAGTTTAAATATGCAAATAACTTGATATTCCATTCAATAAACACTAGCCCTAGGCAATTTATACATTAAGCCTGACCAGTCCTACGAGAAAAATATGTCAATGACTTTAAGGCGCTCTCTATTGCTGAGGAGAAATTAATCTCATTAGACTGACTGATGGCAGGGCTGCTGGGTGATGATAACTTTGTCAACATTTTGGTGGAAGAAACTAAAGAATTCATTAAGGATCCTAAAGAAGGACTGACTTAAAAAAAAAGAGGACAAACATTAAAACAAAACAAAACAAAACCTGCTTATATAGTCATATTTTAAAACTCATATACCTAGGGCTTCCCTGGTGGCACAGTGGTTAAGAATCCGCCTGCCAAGGCAGGGCACATGGGTTCGAGCCCTGGGCAGGGAAGATCCCACATGCTGTGGAGCAACAAAGCCCGTGCGCCACAACTACTGAGTCTGTGCTCTAGAGCCCGCGAGCCACAATTACTGAGCCCACGTGCCACAACTACTGAAGCCACCGCGCCTAGAGCCCGTGCTCCACAACAAGAGAAGCCACCGCATGAGAAGCCCGCGCACCACAATGAAGAGTAGCCTCCGCTTGCTGCAACCAGAGGAAAGCCCGTGCGCAGCAACAAAGACCCAACACAGCCAAAAATAAAATAAATAAAAATTAAAAAAAAATCATGTATCTATCTATTCTATCTATATATACTATATATATTTTTATGATTGGGGAGTTTTTCAAGGGCAATTTGAGTACATTTAACTTTTTTTTTTTTTTGGCTGCACTGTGCAGCTTGCAGGATGTTAGTTCCCCGACCAGGGATTGAACCCTGGCCATGGCAGTGAAAGCTCCCAGTCTTACCTACTGGACCACCAGGGAATTCTCTGAGTACATTTAACTTTTTTTTGTTTTGTTTTGTTTTTGCGGTACGCGGGCCTCTCACTGTTGTGGCCTCTCCCGTTGCGGAGCACAGGCTCCGGATGCGCAGGCTCAGCGGCCATGGCTCACGGGCCCAGCCGCTCTGCGGCATGTGGGGTCCTCCTGGACCGGGGCACGAAGCCGTGTCCCCTGTATCGGCAGGCGGACTCTCAACCACTGCGCCACCAGGGAAGCCCACATTTAACTTTTGCTTGCAGATTAACTTGAGAATTTATTTCCTGTGAAGGATGGAACTTAATGGTGGGAAAGTACCAAGAATTATGAAAAATATATGACATAGTTTCTGCATTCAAGGAACTTGAAACAGCAATATATTTAATGGGGCAGTATTAAAAATGTGGGACATTAAATAATACAGCATATTATGAACGACAAAATGTGTGGTCAAACCATTACTATATAACTGCTGAATGAATTGATGAATGAATGAATGGACACAGATTATTCAAACATTATACATTTATTAAACCTGATTCTTCATCTAGAATATACTCAATTTCTAGCAATCTTCTTTTAAAAGCAATTAAAATTGCAAGAGTAAAACATGCTTATTTTAAAAATTCAGCTGGTTATAAAGCAAAAGTTTCTTCCCATCCCCATTCACCAATCTGACTCCCACAGGTAACATTTTACAGTTTATGTATCCAAATTTTGTATGCCATACACATACACATACTTTAAAAGGATGCTCTCTCTCTCTCTCTCTCTCCTCTCTCTCTCTCTCTATATATATGTAGTCTTTCTGAAGCTGATTTTCAATTGAGTACCTACTGATCTACATCATTATTTTTAGTGCCTGCAGTGTCAGTATATCAGCTACTAAATTATCATAACTTACAGTATTTAATCATTTCCTTATTGGTAAACACGTATGTTATTTTCTACTTTCCACTGTTAAAAACAGTACATCACTTAATAGCTTTACACACCCTTATGTCAGATTATCTATAAAATAAATTCCCAGAAATCTAGTGAATCTTTCAAATTTCAGTTTGATAGAGCCTGAAGATGTTCTGTTATGGCTTGGTTTGAACTGATCAGTTTAGGTCAATCAATGCTTTTAGATGTGAGGATGATCTGGTGGTAACGTCAAGATCAGGGTTAGAGAGGGTTTTTTTGTTTGTTTGTTTTTGCCTAACAACATGTCCTTCCTTTCCTTTCTGTAGACTTTTCGGATCAAGGATACATTGTGTGGTCCTTGGCAAAGGAAAATGACACTGTTGTCCCAAGAATCTCATAGGACAACCACATAGTAATCTTGTAAAATGGTCTGTCAGAGGGGGAAAAAAATTTGTCGCTTTCTAACACTTATCCTCAAAAATGTTATTTGGGACCAGGAACTTTTCCGACCACTCCATTTTCAATCTGTTGCTGGAATAAGGTGATTGGCGCACTTGGCTTTTTGTCTCCCTCAAACAGGGGAAGGAAAGAGGTTAAAAGTCCTAACTGTGCCGCCACAGGTCTCTGAAGACCCAAAGAAACCCCGTACTAAGTATGCGGAGGGTTCGTTTCTTCCTTCCGGCTGTAGCTCGTGTTTAGGCGACGGCGGAGGGGTAAAAACGTCCGGGCTCGGTTAGTGCTTTTTATTCTCTCGTTTCCTGGAAGTGAAGAAAATTCAGCATGTCTCGATCCATTTAAGAAACAAGAGGCTCCTCTCCCGAGCCACCCAGCAGCAACACCAACCCCGCTCCCGCACTTCTCTCTGGACCTAAGTAGGGAGAGAGACAAAAGAAACTGAACGGAAAGAGACCGAGCAGAGAGGAGGACACCGCGGAATAAAAGCGCTGGGGCGCCTCGCCCTTCCCCAACTCCCGCGTCGCCGCGGGCCCCGCCTTTCAGGGGGCGGAGCTGAGCCCTCCTTCCGGGTTGCAGGCGGAAGTGGACGAATTTGAATTGTGTGGGCCGTTGGATGGAGCAGCTCCCGGATGGCGTGTGGCGCGGCGCGAGAAGGGAAAAGTGACACTGCCGCTCTGGAACTTCTGCCCAGCGCGCCTCGGTGAGTGGATGGCGGACGGGAAGGAACTGAGTATTCCAGGGGGAGAAGCGGAACTGTCGGATGGCACAGGGGGTCGGGAGGCGGGACAGTATAGCGGGGGCCTCGGAGTGCCTTTGGGGGTGTCGGGTGGTGGGGCCGGACGTGGGGACTTTGGGAAGTCGGGGCAGACGGTTGGCGCATATATGCCAACCCTATAGAGTACTGAGGATTCAGAAGCCAGACCGCCCCCGAGATTAAACCTTGTTTAATCTCTGACTTTCTGGTAATCGCAGTTCAATATTTCCGCTAATTCGTTTCGAACGCTGAAGCTTCAAAAGTAATTATTGCGAAAGCTTTACCGTAAGCTAAAGAATCTTTCTTTATTAAAGATGGAAGGTTGGGGGCAGGTTTAGAATGAAGAGATGCTCTGTGGGGATCCGAGTTCCTCCTAAGAGGAGTAGTCTGTTACTCTGGACCGCAGGGAATTGACACTCTTTGAAATGCCTGGTGGGGATTTAAACTGAAATCTGAGTATCCTTTGTGTTCAAAACCCGGGTATTTTTCTTTCACGGTTGACATTTTTCAGGTAACGCAAAAATCCGAGACTCTTGCTCATTTAAACTGGACATGTTGTAACAGCGGTGATTAACAGGGGTCTTAGTTTGCTAAAAATAGGGATGAGGTTTAGTTCCACAGACCTGCCTTTTCACCCTTCATTCATTGTCCAGCTGGGTTATTGGGGAGTCATTTTGAAAGTACTCTACTAATGTTTCCAGCATCGGGTTTTCTCTGTTTCGGTTTTTTGTTTTATTTGTTTTTAATGACTAACTACCTCAGATATCAAACTCTAACCTTCTAACAAAGTCATGCTTTCTGGAATAATTTAAATGTGTACCCTACATGTAAACTATAAGTGAGCATTTAAGTGTGTAGAAATTTTATATCTTGCCTTATTGAAAACTGTCAGAGTAATTTTGTTGCTTTATAGGATCAGATATTTTATGCTTCTTTTAAGATTTTAACACCAGGGTATCTTACCATATAAATGTATAAATTTCTTTTAAAAAGTAGGACTTAATAATATTCAGAATAAACGTTCCTTCATCCATGCTGGCTACTCCTACTCTCCCATCCCTGGCAATGAACTTTTGTTTCGTTATTAGCCAGGAAAAATAAATTTAAATATTCGGTAGTTATCGTTAAAATTTAAACATTTTGTGTAGGACTGCAGTAAAGATATAAGCTATACTTTGTTAAGCTTTGCTTATTCAAACCTTAAGGTTCTGTTTATTTCATATAAGCTACCAGCAAATGGTAATTTCCAAAAAAAGTTAGTCTCTACATTTTAATCTGTTCCTTTTCCTTACCTGGACTCTTTTCTTTGGATTTTTGCTCTGTCTACCTAAGTCAGTGAGTTTCAACTTTTATTGTGTACACATTACCTTGAAGGTTTGTCAAGTGCTGATTCCTGTATTTCCAGTCTCAGAGATTCTGATCCCATAGGTCTGGAGGATGGGGTTCTGTAAATTTAACTTGAAGGTTAGAAAACTTGACCAGAATTTTTAAAACACTGACTTGATCTTTCCTAGAGAGGCATTGTAATATGTTGGTTAAGGGCATGAAACTGGACCCAGATTGCTTGCATTTGAATTTCATCTCCACAACTTGGTAGTTGCCTGACCCTGAGGAAGCTGCTTAACCTTTCAGTGCTTCCGATTCCCTCAACTATAGTGGAGATAATAACAATACCTATCTTGTAGGGCTGTTGGGAGAATCAAATGAATCAGTACATATTAAAATGTTAGAATAGTGTGTGACACATAGTAAATGATACATATATCTCCTATTATATTGAGTAACTAAGCATTGTGCAGTATTTACATACATTATCTCATTAATCTTCACAAATAACACTGAGATATGTGCTGGAATTTTCACATAAGAAAACTGAGGCTAAGAGGGGTTCTGTAATTTGTTCTCACACAACTAGTAAAATGTTTGAACTGGGGTCAAAAACTAGATTTAGTTAGAAAATTTATAACTCTTACTGATTGATTGATTGTAATGCTTCCTGCCTCTGTCTGCAATCTCTCCTTCCAAATATTCCTCTATAAAAATCTCTGATGGCTTCCCATTGTCTACCATATATATTTCAAATTTTTTTTTTTTACAAAGCCCTTCTCAGTCTGGTTCCAACCTCTGTTTTTAAGAATCATCTTCATGGGGGCTTCCCTGGTGGTGCAGTGGTTGAGAGTCCGCCTGCCGATGCAGGGGACACGGGTTCGTGTCCCGGTCCGGGAAGATCCCACATGCCGCGGAGCAGCTAGGCCCCTGAGCCATGTCCACTGAGCCTGCGCGTCTGGAGCCTGGGCTCCGCAACGGGAGAGGCCACAGCAGTGAGAGGCCCGCATACCGCAAAAAAAAAAAGAATCATCTTCATAATATTCCACCATTTTTTTTCCAAGCTGTGATGTTCTGTCATACTACCACAGTTCTCCAAATCTATCCTCTATCATGTTTATGCATATTTAGCCATTGACCTTTTTTATTTCTCCTTAAAATTTTATCCAGTGGGTTTCACATACTTTCCTAGACTTCCCCCAGTAGAGTGCTTTTTCCTCAGTGCAGTTTAGTTGTAAACAAAATAGCACTTGACTGAGAGCTCCCATCTTCTTTGTCTCTGTATCTGCAATTCTAGGTGCAGAACAGTAAGTATCCTTACAGTCTGAAACTGTGTGTGTTCAGGGAGTGTAACAGTTTTAACACATTGTATCTCATTAAGTGGAAAAAGTTAAAAATTAAAAGATGACAATATAATTGTGTAGGTTAGTAGAGGGATTTTAGTGATAGCATATAGTTTGTAAATTTCACAACTATGGAAAAATAAGTATTGAAATTGTAGGCTCAGAAGACATGTCATGTGGGAAAAAATTTAGAGCAGTATTTGCTAATATTCACAGAACTCCAAATGCTTTATACATATTTCTCACTTCGCCTTTACAGCCGTTTTATTATTATCCCTATATTAAGGTGAAGAAACTGAAGCACTGAAAGGTTTAGTAACTTTAAAAAAAAAAGCTTTTTTTTTTGTCTGTTTGTTTTTGGGGTTTTTTTGCATTTAATTTCCTGTGCAGGATTTTTTTTTTTATTATAAGAATGATATATGTTAAGTGTAATTTAAGAATTAACTTTATAACAGAGAATTAGCCTCATTTGTCCATGAGTGTTCACTTCTACAGTAATTCAATTCTCTCTCTCTCTCTCTCTCTCTCTCTCTCTCTCTATATATATATATATATATATATATATATTTTTTTTTTTTTTGGCCACATCACACAGCATGTGGGATCTTAGTTCCCTGACCAGGGGTCGAACCCGCAGCCCCTGCAGTGGAAGTATGGAGTCTTAACCACTGGACTGTCAGGGAAGTCCCAACATTAATTCAATTCTAAATTAAGGAAATATTGGGAAATTAAAACTAGAAAAGTTTGCCTTTCCTTTTCAGTTGCAACAATTAAGACGGTTACCTGACCTCCTTGCCCACAACCTTTTCTTTAAAAACCTGTGAACGTTGTAGGCACATCATTCTAAGGACCAGTGGGCAGTGAGTAAGGGGTTGGACTAAGGAGCAGATGATCCTAATATGCTCTCATCCCACATACCTTCTCCAGCCAAAGTAGCACCATGTATTTGAATCAGAGCTGAATCTGATGCAGGCTAAACCATTCACATTGTTTCTTCTTGAATTTGGAATTTTGATACCAAGAAACTATTGGTAACCAAGCTGGAAAGGTCTTTATGTGCTGAGATGACAGCGGAATGATGAAGAAACATGAATAGTGGGCATAGGGAGCCAATATATAGAGAGGGAGGGAGGGAAAACCTATTTCTGGAGGACTAGCTATAAAGTAAGTCAAAATAAACTTATAACTATTGCTTTTCCTTTTTCTTAAGACTATATTTTTATTTTTTAAGACAAAACATATAACTTTTGAATATTTTTTTGTAAACACATTTTACATGAAGCAAAAAAGTTTAGGGCTTCCCTGGTGGCGCAGTGGTTGAAAGTCCGCCTGCTGATGCAGGGGACACAGGTTTGTGCCCCGGTCCAGGAGGACACTGCATGCCACGGAGCGGCTGGGCCCATGAGCCATGGCTGCTGAGCCTGCGCGTCCGGAGCCTGTGCCCCGCAACGGGAGAGGCCACAACAGTGAGAGGCCCGCGTACCGCAAAAAAAAAAAAAAAATAGTGGTGAGAGTGGGCAACCTTGTCTTGTTCCTGATCTTAGTGGAAATGCTTTCAGTTTTTCACCATTGAGGATGATGTTGGCCGTGGGTTTGTCATATATGGCCTTTATCATGTTGAGGAAAGTTCGCTCTATGCCTACTTCCTGGAGGGTTTTTTTCGTAAATGGGTGTTGAATTTTGCTTTCTGTGCATCTATTGAGATGATCATATGGTTTTTCTCCTTCAATTTGTTGATATGGTGTATCACGTTGATTGATTTGCGTATCTTGAAGAATCCTTGCATTCCTGGAATAAACCCCACTTGATCATGGTGTATGATCCTTTTAATGTGCTGTTGGATTCTGTTTGCTAGTATTTTGTTGAGGATTTTTGCATCTATGTTCATCAGTGATATTGGCCTGTAGTTTTCTTTCTTAGTGACATCTTTGTCTGGTTTTGGTATCAGGATGATGGTGGCCTCGTAGAATGAGTTTGGGAGTGTTCCTCCCTCTGCGATATTTTGGAAGAGTTTGAGAAGGATAGGTGTTAGCTCTTCTCTAAATGTTTCATAGAATTCGCCTGTGAAGCCATCTGGTCCTGGGCTTTTGTTTGTTGGAAGATTTTTAATCACAGTTTCAATTTCAGTGCTTATTATTGGTCTGTTCATATATTCTATTTCTTCCTGATTCAGTCTTGGCAGGTTGTGCATTTCTAAGAATTTGTCCATTTCTTCCAGGTTGTCCATTTTATTGCATAGAGTTGCTTGTAGTAATCTCTCATGATCTTTCGTATTTCTGCAGTGTCAGTTGTTACTTCTCCTTTTTCATTTCTAATTCTATTGATTTGAGTCTTCTCCCTCTTTTTCTTGATGAGTCTGGCTAATGGTTTATCAATTTTGTTTATCTTCTCAAAGAACCAGCTTTTAGTTTCCTTGATCTTTGCTATTGTTTCCTTTATTTCTTTTTCATTTATTTCTGATCTGATTTTTATGATTTCTTTCCTTCTGCTAACTTTGGGGTTTTTTTGTTCTTCTTTCTCTAATTGCTTTAGGTGCAAGGTTAGGTTGTTTATTCGAGATGTTTCCTGTTTCTTAAGATAGGATTGTATTGCTATAAACTTCCCTATTAGAACTGCTTTTCCTGCATCCCATAGATTTTGGGTCGTCGTGTCTCCATTGTCATTTGTTTCTAGGTATTTTTTGATTTCCTCTTTGATTTCTTCAGTGATCACTTCGTTATTAAGTAGTGTATTGTTTAGCCTCCATGTGTTTGTAGTTTTTACAGATCTTTTCCTGTAATTGATATCTAGTCTCATAGTGTTGTGGTCAGAAAAGATACTTGAAACAATTTCAATTTTCTTAAATTTACCAAGGCTTGACTTGTGACCCAAGATATGATCTGTCCTGGAGAATGTTCCATGAGCACTTGAGAAGAAAGTGTATTCTGTTGTTTTTGGATGGAATGCCCTATAAATATCAATTAAGTCCATCTTGTGTAATGTATCATTTAAAGCTTGTGTTTCCTTATTTATATGGTATCTTTTGATGAGTGGAAGCTTTTAGTTTTGATGAAGTATAATGCATTACTTTTTCTTTTAGAACTTTTATAGTTTTAGCTTTTACAGTAAGGTCCATGATTCACTTGAAATTAATTTTTATTTATGGTGTAAAGTGTGAATCTCAAGGTTCATTTGTTTTCCATTTGGAGATACATTTTTTCCATCATCATTTGTTGAAAAGACTTTTCTTTCTCTCACTGAATTGCTTTGGTACCTTTGTTAAAAATCAAGTGGCTGGAAAAAGTCTGGGTCTGTTTCTAGGCTCTTTATTTTTGTTCCATTGGTCTATGTAGAATACTGTATATTAGTACACTTTGCAAAACTATATAGAGTACTTATTAGATTGGTACAAATAGGAAAAACCTTTCCCGTTCATGTTTTGATAGCACTGGAGAGCTTTCATATGATCATCCTGTAGTCGGTGATATTTGGAGCCTTTTCAGCATGGTACTTTATATTCCTATGCTACTTTTTTTGTGACATGCGAGATTGTTGTTCACTTTTACTCTCTTCTGTTGTAAAGATGAGAAAGCACTTGTATAGTACAGAGTTTTGAGGCTAGTAAGAAAGAAACTTCAGGTACCTTTCTTTAAATAGCATAGGTGTCTATACATATATTATAAAGGTCTAGACAGAACTTCATTTCACTGTGCAACCAAGAGAGATGCCTTGGGTCCTTGTATCGATAGTTTGAAAGGAAAGAGGAGAAGACAGAGCCCCATAGAAATTGTGATTTCCTTATAAAGCAAAATTAGTCTATAACCGTGTAAGTTACCTATATTTTGGAACTCAATCATTATTCTGAATTACAGTAAACTTAAAAGTAAGCAGTAGTTGCAATTCATCTGCACAGGGGAGAGGGGTTAAGAAATTAGAAGCTGGAGAGATTGGATCTCAAATACAAATCTGTGTTGTTGGGATACTAACTAAATATTATTTATAAGTTAAAATGTTTATGTTTACTCTAGGTGAAGGACTGTTATCGTGTGTTTATGGAAGTTTCTTCAATAGATTTGTGAAACTGCTAGAAATTAGAAAGTGTAGGTCTCTGTTCCTGGTATGTCCTGCAGTCCTGGCTCCTTTCCAATATAAATGCCAGTAGTCATCTTAATCTTTTTGATAACTAAAAAACATTCCCTCCAATTTTAACACTGTCCCCAGAATTTACCACCCTTGTTGAGAATTACTGGTCTTAGATTTGGAAAGGTGAGGAAATTAAGTACTAGAGTAAGAAATGATGCAACGTATTTGTAATCATACACTGCCTAAATCTAATTAAAATGGGTAATTTGAGAATTTTAAAATTAAAATGGCTGATTGTATATTCTTATTTTTCCTAGTAAAATGAATGAAAGTAAAACTGGAGGCTCACAGAATCCCAGTAAGTAACCATATTTAAAATATTTTCAAATTTAATTTAAAATGTTAAGATATTTTACTCTTGCTTTTTTATTACAATAAATCTTTTTAGACTGGTACTCAAACAATAGGAATGAATTTCCTGATATTTTTAGTTCATGTTTCTGTATACTAAAATAAAATGTTGTGTGTATTCATTTCAACAAAAATCTGCTAGAAAAGGATAATTTGCCAAATATTATTTGTATTCTCTATGTGTATTTATCAAGTATGGTTTGTATCTGAATAAAACAGTATTACTTATTTAATAAATATGATTTTTTTTACCTTTTTGTGTGATTTTTTCTTACAAAAGATAAAATGCAGATGAGAACAGTTTAAACAACATATGAAAGTTTAACATGAAAAGGAAAACTTGCCTATTAGCACTCAAAACAGTCTTCTCAAACAGATGTAGACCTTTGCTTTTAGTTGCTTTCATTTATTAGTTATAAACAGCACATATTGATTAGCTACTATGGAAGATGGAAATTTTAAATTGTTACTTTATACTCCTTTGCCACTACTTCTCCCTGATCTACCCTTTATAAAATTTATTTTTTGATTCCCTCTCAAAGTATTACACTTAAAACTCTGTATCTTGACTCTCACTTATAGAGTATCTGATAACTCCATATCATGTTGGATACAGAAATTTGTGCTCTTAAACCTCCTCTACTTTGCTTTCCTGCTTTTACCTACAGACTTCTGTCAACTGTGCTAATAGTTCTGAAGCTTAGTAATTCATGGGCTACCTTCACATATTTGCCAAATGGAAATACTACCTATTACTGTTATTTACTTAATATTTTTCTTAAGATTGACTCAGTTTTTTACTTACATGAATGTGTTCATTTTATTATTGTAACAACCAGTATCATTTGCTGGAGTATAATAGAAGATGGTCTTAATAAATATAATGAAGTCAGAACAATTTTACTGAATTTTAAACATTAAAATTAAACAACAGCAAAGTACAAATAAAAGAAAGGTAACCTACTTATAAAAATGCATGCCTGAAACCTAGTCTGTTCTGTGTCCAAGGGTCTCGGTACTGGGCAAAGGGAGGAGGAGAACAGATGGAAAGCACAGGTCCACAGCATATAGCAGATGCAGCTCCATCCAGCATTCACCTTAAGGACTCCTCTTACATAATCTCAGCTAATTCCTTGTATTCCTCTTCCTCTTGATAGCTGCATGCACACTTACAACTGAAAGTATAGGCACTGGGGATGAAGAAGTTAAGGCAGGAGCTGCTGGTGTAAGAGGTCCAATAAACAAATGGCAATTTGCTGCAATTAATGTGGTCAGGTACTCTGTATGGGGGAGGAAAGGGATCCGAAACCTTTCAAAAGATTGAGGGAAGGGCCTTTCAGTTACTGCTTATTAAGCTGGAGTGAGGGAGGACAAATATGGGGGGATGTTTCACAATACTAAGTATTAGCTCATGCTGTTTCTTTCCAGTCCTGCAATCTATTTTCTGAGTAGCCTATTAACAGATACAGTATATTTTCAACACATAACATCCATTCTTGATTACATGTATTAGTCAAGGTAAATATGATTAGCTGCTGTAATAGGTAAACCCTGAAGTTTTAATGGTTAATACAGTAAACGTTTATTACTTGGTCAAGTTACAGTTCAACGTGGATTGGTTAGGGGAGATTGGACAGATAAGGGAGTTTCTGCTCCATGCAGTCACTTAGATTCATGTTCATTTCATCTTGTATTGGTTTGCCGCCTTGAGATGCTCAGTCTTTGCAGCTAGTGATTTTCTTATTGTTTTATTAGTATGGTATTAGAAATTTGCTGAACAGGTAAATATCATAAGATAGAAAGGATTGGTAATTATAGTACTAACATTCAGTTCTATCTGTGTGCCATACCCTTTTAATTATATTGCTGTATACTCTCTCATTTAATCCTCATTAAGGCATAGTTTGAGGTAGGTGCTGTTGTTGTCCTTATTTTTTTTTTTGCGGTACGTGGGCCTCTCACTGTTGTGGCCTCTCCCATTGTGGAGCACAGGCCCTGGACATGCAGGCTCAGCGGCCATGGCTCACGGGCCCAGCCATTCCGCGGCATGTGGGTTCTTCCCGGACCGGGGCACGAACCCGTGTCCCCTGCATCGGCAGGCGGACTCTCAACCACTGCGCCACCAGGGAAGCCCCGTATTATTTTTAAGATGAGGAACTGGAACGATAAAGTGTTTACGTGACTTGTTCAAGGTTACACAGCAAGAGTGTGGAGCCGAGTCTTAACTCAGATCTCCCTGACTCTACAATTTGCCTTAAAAAAATTTTTTTTATTATTGTGGTAAAATACATATAACATATCAATAGAATTCATCATCTTAACTATTTTGAAGGGTACAATTTGATGGCACTTCATACATTCACAGTGTTGTGCAACCGTTACCACTATCTAGTTCCAAAACATTATCATCCCCCCAAAAGAAAACTCTGTCCATTAGGCAATCACTTCTCATTTCCCCTGTCCTCAACCCGTGGAGACTACCAGCCTGCTTTTCGTCTGTCTCTGTGGATTTACCTATTTTGGATAATGCAATCTGTTGTATAAATGGGATCATATAATATGTGACCTTTTGTACTTGTATTCTTTGATTTAGCATAATGTTTCTAGGCTCATCCGTGTTGTAGCATGTATCGGTATTTCATTGCTTTTTATAGCTGAAAGATACTCCATTGTATGGATATGGTATATTTTGTTTACCCATTCATCCATCCATTGATGGAAATTTGATTTGTTTTCCTTTTTGGCTATTGTGAACAGTGCTACTGTGAACATCAGTGTACAAGTATTTGAACATCTGTTTTTAATTCTTTGGTATTATATATACTCAGGAATGGAATTGTTATATCACATGGTAACTGTGTTTAACTTTTTGAGGAACTGCTGACTATTTTCCAAAGTGGCCGTACCATTTTACATTTCAGCTAGCAGTATATGAGGGTTCTGATTTCACCAGCTCCTTGCCAGCATTTGTTATTATCTGACATTTTTATTGTAGCCATCTTAGTGGGTGTGAAATGGTATCTCATTGTGGGATTTGCATTTCCCTGATGACTGATGATATTAAGCATCTTTTAATGTGCTTATTGGCTATTTTATATCTTCTTTGGAGAAATGTTTATTGAGATCCTTTGTCCTGTTTTAAAATTGAGTTGTGTGTTTATTGTTGGGTTGTAATACTTATATATTCTGGAAACTAGACCCTTAAAAGGTATATGATTTCCAAGTATATTTAACCATTCTGTAGATTGTCTTTTCACTTTGTTGATAGTGTTCTTTGATGCACAAAAATTTTAAACTTTGATGAAGTCCAATTTATCTATTATTACTTTTGCTTTTGGTGTCATGTGATATCTGAAAAACCATTCCCAAACCAGGGTTTTGAAGATTTACCCCTGCATTTTCTTCTAAGAAAGAGTTTTATAGCTTCGGCTCTTATGTTTAAGTCTTTGATCTATTTTGAATTAATTTTTGTATAATTTTTGTATGAGATAGGGATTTAATTTATTATCTTGCATGTGGCTATCCAATTGTCCCAGCCCCATTTGTTAAAGAGACTATTCTTTCCACATGGAATGATCTTGGAATACTTGTTCAAAATTAATTGACCATAGATGTATGGTCATTCTGGATTCTTTTCCATTGATCTATATGTCTAGCTGTATGTCATTACCACACTTTTGATTTCTGTAGCTTTGTTATAAGTTTTGAGTCTTCTCTCTTTGTCTAGCTGAAGGTTTGCCAGTTTTGTTGACCTTTTCAAAGAACCAACTTTGTTTATATTTATTCTATTGTTTTCCTATTCTCTATGTCATTTATCTCTATTCTAATCTCTATTATTTCCTTTCTTCTGCTAGTTTTGGGTTTAGTTTGTTCTTTTTCTGGTTCTTTAAGGTTAAAATAAAGTCATTGATTTGGGATCTTTCCTTTTTCATATAGGCTTGCTATATGAGTCTACAAGCCTAAAGATCAGCCAGAGGTGAAAGCTTGGAGTTTCTAGGGTCATTTCTGAGTATGCATCCAGTCCTAGGCATGTGGTGTCCTTCTAGATTCCCTGATATATTTGGGAGCTTTTCAAAGCCCTTATTTTCCCATGTATCTTCCTTTTCCAGACTCTTCTTTCCTAGCCTTTTTGGTCTGTGACCTGCTTACCCTGTCTGTTATCCTTTGCTTCAAGCTGCTGCCTCTAGTATATTTGTCTTAAATGTTTTTGACAGTCAGACTCCAGCCCTGAGAAATTTCTGAGGCAGGTGAAACAAGGGCAGGCATCTGAGCCGGTCCCTTGGGGAGCCACCATACAGGTCAGAACACACAATCACATTTCTTTGACAAGGTCCATATTACCTCCTCTTAGACAATCCACACCAGGAACATGGGCCTAAGGAACAATACACATTGAACATGGGCCTAAGGCCATTGCCCAGCTGGAGAGTGGGGGATGGTTGGCAGGTAAGTTAAAATGCCACAAATCTCTCATCAAATTTTGGCAGCTTGTTTCTTTATGAAGCATTCTTCTGATTATTTTAAGTTTTTAAATCAGATTTCAGATTTTCTGAAAAGTTGATTCTGATGGTTTTGGCAGCATAACCAAATGCACAACCAGCATTTGGCAGGTTTTATTGCTTTAGAGAGATGGAGTTTCAGAGTTTCCTAATCTGTTGTTTTCAATGAGTTGCCATTTTAACAACACACTGGGATTCATCATTAAAGATTAATGAAAAAATGTAAAGTCACATTATTGTTTTAGAAGTACGTATTGGAAGTTTTAATTTACTGATAACAATATAAAGTGATTTGCTCTCTCAAAAAGACTTGAACACATCAATTGAGAGAAGCACCAATTCCATAGGGGTTTTTTTTGTTTTTGTTTAAAATTTTTTTATATCTATTACTTTTTTCACTGTTAGCTTGTGTTTTCTGTCGAAAAAATGATGACTGTCCTATTAAATATGGAGAAAAGAAAACTAATGAGAAATGGAATCTCACTGTACATTACTATTGTTTGGTGAGTATAATTTTTAATTAAATCCTAGCAATCTGATATTCTTCTAAAGAAGAGAATTCGATCCTGATGGCTGGTTTCTGAGAAATGGATAAGTCATTTAACTTTTCTGGATCTCCTTTTGCTTATATGTAAAAATAAGATTTTTCATTTATCAAATTCTAAGATTCTGAAATTACTTGGTACGTAGAAATACCTGTCATCATTACCTGCTTATTTTTGTCTAACCCTTTAGGGCCTCAGTGGAAAAAAGGAGAAAATGGTTAGGTCTCTAAGGGAGTTGTTCATTTTAGTACTTTGTTTTCATTGTTGCTAGTGATAAGTCTCAGAAAAGACTTGTTTGAAGGTTTAAGAAGTAAAATTAAAAGTATTTTATTTCACAGAGAACCTGGAAAGAAAAGTTCTGACTAAAGGTAATAAATATTTGTGTAAAAGGAAATAGGTTAATTTATGTGTCACTCAGAAGAAAGAAAAAATGATGTCATATTGAGAATTAGTCTCTCATTTGTTCCGCATTCCCTCCACCAACTTCTCACCTCACTGAATCTGCCTTAAGATATTAGTGGCACCATCACTGCCTTAGCATGCTAAGGTTGCATGAGCACATGCAGCATTTCTTGGCACTTGTATTAGTTATATATTGCTGCTTAACTATTTATCCTGAAATTTAGCAGCTTAAGCAACATTTATTATCTCAAATGGTTTCTTTTTTTTAATTAATTTTTATTGGAGTATAGTTGATTTACAATGTTGTGTTAGTTTCTGCTGTACAGCAAAGTGAATCAGTTATACAGTGAATACATATATTCACTCTTTTTTAGATTCTTTTCCCATATAGGTCATTACAGATTATTGAGTAGAGTTCTCTGTGCTATGTGGTAGGTTCTTATTATCTATTTTATATATAGTAGTGTGTATGTGTCAATCCCAATCTCCCAATTTATCGCTCCCTCCCCCCCACTTCCCCCTTGGTAACCATAAGTTTGTTTTCTACATCTGTGACTATTTCTGTTCTCAAATGGTTTCTGAAGGATAGGAATCTGGTATTGGGTGAGCTGGGTGGTTCTGGCTCAGGGTCTCTCATGAGGATGCAATTGAGATGTCAGCCATGGTTCAGTCATCTGAAAGCTTGACTGGGCTGGAGTATCCATCTCCAATGGCTCACTCACGTGGCTTTTGGCCTCAGTTCCTCCTAACTGTTGGCAGAAGGTCTCAGTTCCGTACTTCCTGGGCTATAGGGCTGCTCACAGCATGACATCTGCCTTCTCCCAGAGGAAGTGATGAAAGAGAGAGACAGAGGGATAGATATACATCAAGATGGAACCATATGACCTAGTTTTTACAGTCACATACCACTGTTTTGCTTTATTCTGTTAGAGGTGAGTCATTAATCCTAACCCACACTTAAGGGGAAGGAATTAGTTCCCACCACTTTAAGGAAGGAATATCAACAAATTTGAGGACATATTTTTATACCCACAACAGCATCCATGTTAAAACTCTTTAGATGCTTCCTTGAGAAATCATCTAACATAAATTCTTGGTGTTTCTCTAAAATTTGTAGACTGGTCTAGGAACCTACCTACTTTGTACCAAGATTTAAGGGACCATGAAGTTGACATTCCAAACATATTTGTAAGTTAGAGCCTTATAGTTTGCATCACAAAAGAAAACCTTTTCATTTTTCTAAAGAGTGTATTTTACTTTTTATGTAGTAGAGTTAGGACAACTATTTTATTAGTCAGTGGGTTATTTTTTCATAATTCTTAAGTAACATATATCACTTTTGGGTTTTTTTAAGGATATATTATACTGATTAAAATAAAACTGATCACAAATCTGAAGTATGTTGGAGTTATTTAATATGCTTAAGTTGGTCATATCAAAATTTCCCTTATATTCTTTCTTATTTTATTAATGAGTATAGTAATCCTGAAACATACTGACCCTAGGCTCAACACTTAAAAGATTCTATTTCATTGTGAACACGAAAGTATAGTAATGTTATAAATGGTAATGGAATGTTAGAGCTGAAAGAGACTTGGAAACAACCTAGTCTATTGTTTTTATTTTTGTGTTTAATGTCAGAAACATTAAATTACTTGCCTAGGCTTTCAGAAAGTTGGACACAGAGCCTGGTTTGCAAAGTCAGGATTTCTTATTCACAGTCTCATGCTTTTTCTTGATTCATGTTCCTTTAACATGTTTAAATTGAAGTTAAAACAGATTTTTTAAATTCATTTGCGTTAACTGCAATTCAGTAGATTCCCTATAAATATGCCTTCTATGATTCAGAATCCAGTGAGATTTAAAGTTAACCTAAAATATCACTGATAATTATCTCCATAGTATTCATTATTATTACATATACGCCTTTAAGTATTTGCCACTTTTTTTTCCCCTAAAGCTTGATTATAAGTGTTTTTTGTTGTTTTTCTTCCTTTCTTTTTCTGTTATTTTCTGTAATACTTTTTAGAAACCAGTTTGGTTACATGAACTGTTAATATACAGTGTCTTCCAAATCAAAGAATGTGAGTAGCCTCTTACTTTGACCATGAAAAATAACTATTATAGGTAAGAGATTCTTAAAATTTGAATTGTTTTATGCCCATTTTTTATTGGAATATTATAGGTATATATTTTTTATTCCAAACTAGTTTCTTAGAGTTTATTTTCTAATTGAGAATATATTCATAGTTGATGTCAAGTGGAATTTGGCAGAGGGGTAAAGAAGAAGAAGGAGTTTATGGTTTTCTAATAGAAGATATCAGGAAAGAAGTGACTAGGGCTTCAAAACTGGTAAGTAAATTATTTTACTCATTACACCTAATACCATAAATATTGTCAATACTAAGGAAGTCTATTCTATCACTTTCTCTACTAGAAATCTGTAAGATATTGTTTTTATGTTCCAATGCTTATTTTTGTCAAATACAGTAAATTTTAGAAGAACATTTTGCTAAACCAACCCTGGATAAGATATGTGACAATACTGATTTCACTTCCTTATCCTCTTCCGACTTACCCATCATTTCATCCACTCTTACCGTCAGAATTATGACCATACTTCCACTCAGCTGTTCTTCAGACCTTCAATCCTGAGGCAACCCAACTATTGACTTTTCATTCTTATACCTCATTTGTTGGGTTGGAATGAAAGATTGACATGGAAATTACACAACTATACAGACTAATAATTTATGATCTCCACATCTCTTGTGGCTCTTCTGTGACATGGTGTTCTTGTGTTCCATGCCTTTTGTTCTCCAAGATAGATATTCTAAACCTTAACTCCTTATTCATTCAGTTATAATTTGTGAATCTTTTGTGTGATAGCTTACTATATTATGTGCAATGAACAGACTGTAGGTCTCCATGTGGCCTGAGTAGAAATAATGAGAGTTAAGAGAATGAGAAGATTGGAAGTACAGGGGTTTCTAGAGAGTGTGATAATGGAATTGATGATTTCCATGGTGGAGCAGTTTGGGGTGATGAGAAGATTCTTCATTACACTGGAGTGGTGATGAAGTGCATTGACACATTTTAGTTGAGGAAGTCAAAGAAAGGTTGTCCCATCAGTGCAGAAGTCATTTAGAATGACAGCAAGAATTAAAATACAGAGAAAGGTGCCAAAGCCTGGAGGTGGAGAACTGACCAGGAAATTATTAGATGGCAGAGAGTAGATGTCATTAGGTTCAAAGGACCATATCTTTTTAAGTCTGATAGAGTAGTGGCCTACAATCTGCCACACAGAACTAAAATAATGTTCTGCTTGTCCTCCTTCCTGCCTCTATCCATATCCCACTCCCACTCCTTGCCAAGTCTGGAAATTAAGGAGGCTGGAAAAATAAGCAGCTTCATTCAAGAGATTCTATAAGGGAAGCATGCAGAGACCTTTCTTTTAGTTGAGACAAAGAAATGGAAGCAATTATTTTTAAAGATGTTGAAGATGCAGAGGAGTTAACGGTAAAATAGAGGTTCTAAGGCACAAGGGAAAACCTTGGGAAAAGGTTAACAGTGGCATTTATCTAAGGGCCATGTGGGAGTATTAGTATCAAAATTTCTCAATCTTATGGTGATAGTGAACTTGTCATGAAACATGACCTGTATAGGTCCCCTTGCAGTTTGGAAATGTTTTCTTAAGACATCTGTAACCTCTCTGAGTATATTGTGAACCTTTGAGAATATCTCGATACTGAAGAGGTGTCTCTATTTGTGACCTTACAGTAGAATTCCATACGTCAGTTTACAGGGAGAGCCTCAGGTTGGCAAAGTATACAACCTGGTGTTGTTTGACGGGTCAGCAGTATAATCTCTCCATCAGTGGCCATTATAGTTGTCATCTCAAGGGTTCCAAGATGTTTTAGGTACTGTTCTGTATTTTACTAATGATTGATTCATCTAATAGTCTTCCTGTTTATATACCACCGTTATATTTAAGTTAGTGGCAGTGGTATTGTATTTGTTTGCTAGGGCTGCTGTAATAGATTACCACAAACTGGGTTGCTTGAAACAGAAATTTATTCTCTCACAATTCTGGAGACTGAACGTTCCAAATCAAGCTGTTAAAGGGATTGATTCTTTCTGGAAGCTCTGAGGGATAATCTGTTCCATGCTTCTCTTCGATCTTCTGATGCCTGCTTGGCAACCTTTGGCATTCCTTGGTTTGTGGCAGCATAACTCCAATCTCTGCTTCCATCTTCATGTGGCCTCCCCCTGTGTGTGTCTCTTAAATCTCCCTCTCCTTTTACTTATAAGGACACCAGCCTTTTGATTGAGGGACCACTCTAAATCCAAGATGAACTCATCTTGAAATCTTTAGCTTTCAAGATACTTGTAAGCTAAAGATAGCTTTGTAGATACTTGTAAATCAAGTATCTACAAAGACCTTGTTTCCAAATAAGGTCACATTCAAAGGTACCAGGAATTAGGACTTGAACATATCTTTTGAGGGAATCACTACTTAACCTACTGTGGGTATCTAACACTTTTTCATTTGGTTAGGATAGAGTGATCCTAGCCAATATTTTACAGATTGGTTTTTAGTATTGTTTTGCTGTTGTCCTTAATAAATATTTCCTAACTATGTGTTTTCTATTGAAATTTGAATGGCACTTCCATGTATAACCATTATGCTTACAAACCCTTCAGTTTAAAATATTTTAGCAGATACGAAGGAAATGAAGCTTCTCTGGTTAGAGGTGTTTCCTTTACCAGAAATTGTTATGGGAGTGAGTCTTTAGTCCCTTTAGATTGTTTCTGGGTAGAACAGGTTTCTTCAGGAAATTTCTTTAATATACTATCTTCACAGCTGTTGTATGATGAAAATAATTTTCAGACTCTCCACAAAGAATATTCATTTATACCTCGGTCTTATCTATAGTACTCAAGTTTTGTATGTGTTATAACTCCTATTTTTATACTTTCTTTTAGAAATGCTGTATTTGCAAGAAAACCGGTGCTTCAATTGGATGTGTCACGCCCCGATGTAAACGAAGTTATCATTTCCCATGCGGACTTCAGAGAGAATGTATTTTCCAGTTCACTGGCAATTTTGCGTGAGTTAATTAACTGTTGAATATGAAAGAAAATGGAAAATGGATATGGATCTCCCAATTATATAATTCCTTTGTCAAATTTCTTTTCAAAGCTGCATTGAGGTTATATGTATACTTTAGATATGTGTGTGTGGGTGTGTGTACATATATATATATAATTTCTCTCCCCTTCCTTTATGATCATTTCTATTTGCAGAGTCTGGAGAATTGCAATATCTGTAATGGACTTAATGATTAATATTCACCTCTAGCTTTCAGCTCTAGAATATAATATGGAACTGTTAATATACTCATATTCAGTGAAAATTTCCAGCTTACATAATTCTAGATTTTATGTCATTCTTTAGATTTAATAGTTTACTTTTTTTTCACAGGGACATATGTGTTTCTCATTGAGTAAAGTGAAGGCATGTAAATTTGGTGGAGTCCAAAAAATAAACATTATGCCCTGGGATGCCCCTAAAAATATTTGCTTCTTGACTTTAGCTCTAAACATCAAGATTTTATGAATTTTGGTATCATGAGTGATTTATTTCTTTTAGTCTTTGTGCTCTTGACCACTTTAATGGATTGTTATATGAGAATTGCAGTTTAGAAAATACAAATGGAAATACATTTAGTGGGTTAAGAATAAGTTATTATTTGCATTTTATTTGTTATATTATTAATATATTATTTTTAAGTTTAAGTTCCTTCCTTTGAATTTGTGCAAGGTTGAGTACAATGGTGTGTATATTCTGTTGCTAACAGTGTTACGTAGGATTCTCAACATAATATTAGTTACTGAAATTCTGTGAAGTAAATCTCACCAGCAAAAGGTTCACATTTTGAAAATTCAGCTCTCCTTAGTTATAGATTATGAGACTGATTTATAGTGCCGTTGTTCCAGTCTGTTGTAGGTTAATTACGAGAGAGACGAACGAATTTTCTCATATAAATATGAATTGTAAAGCTAGTCTAGTTGTGTTGTATAATTTATTAGATGTTTTAAAATAATATACGTTTTTAGGTCATTTTGTTGGAACCATCGACCTGTTCAGATAATTACATCTAATAATTATAGAGACTCCTTACCATGCACCATTTGCTTGGAATTTATTGAGCCTATTCCAACTTACAGCATATTACGAAGTCCTTGTTGTAAGAATGCTTGGTTCCATAGAGACTGTTTACAGGTAAGATGTTTTGTCAGCTTTTTCTGGTATAAAATTTGTTGCTTGCTGATTTGAATTTTAAATTAGAAAAAATTGATGTGTATTTTAGCTCTTACTACTTGTAACTTTTTAAAACAGCTTTATTGAATCAAATTTTACATATAAAATTCACCCTATTGAAGTGTACAATTAATGTTTGTTTGTTTTATTTTTTTGCGGTACGCGGGCCTCTCACTTCTGTGGCCTCTCCCGCCGCGGAGCAACAGGCTCCGGACGCGGAGGCTCAGCGGCCAATGGCCCACGGGCGCAGCCGCTCCGCAGCACGCGGGACCCTCCCGGACCGGGGCACAAACCTGTGTCCCCTGCATTGGCAGGCGGACTCCCAACCACTGCTGCGCCACCAGGGAAGCCCTACAATTAATGTTTTAATAAAAGTTTACATACTACCTTTTAATGTATATTTACACTTTTAAAATTTTGTTGTTTTTACCCAAGGATTTTGTTTGTATTTCACAATGAATAATACACAGATTTTAAATTCCCAAGTTCATTTATATATTTAAGCTTAGAAAACCAAGATATGTGAAATAATTAACTGTAAGCTAATTTAATGTTAAGAGGTCTATTTTTTTTAGCTGTAGTAAACACTTTATCATAACTTTTTGACAGTAAACTGGTTACTATCTAATGAATTGATATTAATATTAGTTCTTTGAGAGCCACCTTGTATGTCAAACCTGACGACAAGTTTTCAAGTAAATGAAATATCATAAAACACACATTAAACAATTTAGTTTCTTCAATTCAGAAGATAATTTAAAATTTAAAAAAAATCCCAGTTATTAATAATGTCCAATATATAGTATAAATGTGTGAAAGTGCCAATTGTTAGACAGTTATAGTTGATAGAATGCCAAGTGACACAGGGTTTACTTAAGTTTATACTGTTTTTTAAAGCTTGGCTTTTATTTTTGTTTAGTAAAATGAAATGTTATTATTGTTTACAAATTAACTACAAAAGTTCTCTTTTTTAAGTTAGGAGATGTAAATCCTCTTATATTTCAACAAAATCTTAAAAGTACTAACAGTAGTCAAAATAGTAAAGCTTGATTACTTCCTGTTTTTTTTCGTATGAGCCTTGAACTCTTATTCTTAGTATTAGTTAGTTATTATTAGTTATCAGTTAAAAGTGGCAGGATGGAGCCTGTTTTGTTGGGTAAATATTAGAAATCCTGTTCATTCTTACAAAGAAGTGTTTGTAAAGGGATCTAGAGAGTGCAGTTCATAAACATCATGAAGTGCTATCTTTACCTATTGAGGAAGAAGTTCACATTATGTGAGAATCTTTAAAAGGTAATTTATCTTAATTCAGGGTTTGTATTTGAATGAATTGAATGTAATTGCTGCCAAATGTATCATCTTGTTAACTTTGTATAATTTGTAATAGTATGTTATTTTTCAGGACAAATAAGATTTGCCTCATTATGCATTAATAATGAAACAGACAGAGGTTCTCAAATTTGACCTAGTATTCATAGGACTTTTTGTGAACTCTGAAAATACCAAGTTTCTAATTCTGTCATTAAAAACTAGAAGTAGTACTACTAACAAAAATGTAGGTCTACTTTATGCAGATATAAGGTCATGGCCCCATGGACACCTGTCTGTGATATAAATATTAACAAGCAAGCAATTATTACTTGGTTAGAGCACACCAGGACAGAGCTCATTCTTGAGTCATGTTCCTTAAAGGAACTCCAGTGGCTTTTCCACTCTGATACAAGTCTTAACTGAAATAGTAAATGGAGTCTACCCTGTTTAGGTAGCTATAATAATACCCAAATAGTTTTTTTTTAATCTCTGAACTCCATTAATATAAAAGAGTTGAAGGAAGAACAAACCTATGCAGTAGGATGAGAATTGTATGTGATTAAGCAAATTTCATTTGTGACCACTACAAATGCTATATACATTGGGATTTTGTGAGGAGAGACTATAGATTAATATCAAAGAAATTGACTTTTCACTCTGTATGCAGAGAATTGTCACTATTCTTGTTCAGTTTGGATTTCTCACATCATTGCTGTGGTCTTGTTGGTATCTTCCATATGTCCTATGCTGTTTTTCTTTTCTCCATTCTAGACAGTTCCTTGTATCATATCCTATACTTAGTAAGATCTTGGTATCTGTGTACAATTGCTCAAAGATCCTTTAGGTTCAACAGAGATTTCATTAACTTGTTGCTTCCCTCTCACATGTTGTGTGTGTGCTACCTGCTAGTTGTTTGAACCTGGATTCCTCTTTGTCCACTTCTTTCTTCACCATCCACAAATCATTCTCCAAGTCTGTCAGATCTGCTTAATATTTTTGGTGTATCTTTTTTTGTTGCTACCCTCTACCTTAAACCCTTTGTGATTTCACTTCAGACACTTTTTTTTTTTTAACTAGACTTTTGCCGGAGGCCACTAACTCCTGCATGCCTTATTCTCTGTCAATTCTTCACACTACTGACTTTGATTTACCTGTCTATTTTAATTACTTAGTTCAGTATGATCAGCATGTAATTTCTAAGTATATTATTATTATTTCCCCAATCACATGTACTCTTTTGCCACTGAGACTTGATATATGCTATTCCCTCTCCTTGTATTGTCTTTTGTCCTATTTTCCTGGCAAACGCCTACTTCTTTCATACTTAACTTTGACCGTACCATCCCTGTGACATTTTTGTCAGGCTCTTACATAAACTTCAGTACTTCTTCCTTTCTCTTCCGTATATACTTTTTATTTGTTTGTTTAGTTATTTTTAAATAAATTTATTTATTTATTTTTGGCTGCGTTGGGTCTTCATTGCTGCGCACGGGCTTTCTCTGGTTGCAGTGCGCAGGGCCTACTCTTCTTTGCAGTGCGCGGGCTTCTCATTGTGGTGGCTTCTCTTGTTGCAGAGCATGGGCTCTAGGCACGCAGGCTTCTGTAGTTGTGGCACACGGGCTCAGTAGTTGTGACTCGTGGGCTCTAGAGCACAGGCTCAGTAGTTGTGGCACACGGGCTTAGTTCTGCGGCATGTGGGATCTTCCCGGACCAGGGCTCGAACCCGTGTCCCCTGCATTGGCAGGCGGATTCTTAACCCCTGCGCCACCAGGGAAGTCCTAAAAGTATTTTTTAAAAAGTATCTATGGAAGAGAGGGAAGATCCCACATGCCGCGGAGCAACTAAGCCCATGTGCCACAACTACTCAAGCCCACACGCCTAGAGCCCATGCTCCACAACGAAGAGTAGCCCCCACTCACTGTAACTAGAGAAAGCCTGCGTGCAGCAGCGAAGACCCAACGCAGCCATAAATAAATAAATGTATTAAAAAATAATAATACTTTTATAGTATATGCCTACTCACAAGAATTCCTTGAAATAGGATCTAAGTCATTTTATGTTTCTATTTTTGGTACTAGCATAGTGTTTGGCGCCTATATAGTAGGGATTAAATATTTATTAAATGAGTGTGTGCTACTAGCTTTTTAAACTGGTGATTGGCTACGCTTTCTCTCTCTTTCTGCTGCTTCTGTATTTTTATTTGCTGAAGCAGTGAGAATAGGTTTTATGCTTCTCCCCCTTAGGAAGAAAACTTACAGAAATTGAGTTAAAAACAGAACCAACGATGCTTTATATGTAACATTTATTTAAACATCCTTCCTAGACGAAGTAACTGAAGATGTTTACTGTTTTATTCACAGAGAGTGATGGACAACACAATATTTGGGAACAGAAATGACATTAGATACAAAGGGTTGAGAAACACATATTGGTGATAGATGTTAAAGAACAGTCAATTCATTAGCTTTATTTTTTTTCCCATTGGGAGAAATATTCCCAAGTTTTAGCTGTAGGGTAACTTAGTTTATCAAAGTTCATGAACCACAAACATAAAAAATAAGTTTCCATAATATATATGTGAAAAGTAGCACACATGTTCTATTAGCTATCTTATTCATAACCTGATAACCTGTTAAATTATTAATCATATATTTTCTATTTTCCACTATAGGTTCAAGCAATAAATGCAGGAGTGTTTTTCTTTAGGTGCACAATATGCAATAATAGTGATATATTTCAGAAAGAGATGTTGAGAATGGGAATTCATATTCCTGAAAAGTGAGTAACGTTTAGCCTTTTGATGAAAAGAGGTTTTAAATATAGGATTTAATAACAATGGAAATAATCATTGATGTCTGATTAATTACTCATGGACAAGCAGCCATTTCAGAGAAATGTAAAACCGTCCCCACCACCTTTCCTCCTCCTCCCCAGATTGCTAGTTCTTGAGAACCAGGTACTGACTTAGATGTCTCATTAGTTGTTTATAGTCTCTTAATAATTGTACACCTCACTTGTGTACAATATTGATTGGTTGCTTGATACACAAGTATAATAGGCTTCAAAATGGTATGTATAAATTATTTGAGAGAATCAAGTTGTGGTTTAAAATGTATAAGAAGAATTTTCTTAATACTTAAAGGTGAGAGGAATCCAGAAATATGGTACTAAACTTGAAATTCAAAAAATTGGAAGTGAAATATTAGGAAAAATGTAAGTTTCAGAAAATTTCTACTTAATTTTTCATTTAGCATTTGAAATTCACTGTGAGACTAATTAACTGTAGGATAAAATGACACTAAGGGATTTATATCTTGAAGTGAATGATTAATCGTAAAAAGAACAAGTTCCATCCTTGTTCCTAAGTTTGTGACGAGTTTATAGTTTTAGATTCATTTTCAATCCTTTTATGTAACATTTTAGGCGAAAGTATATTTTATATCTTGCTTCATTTACAGAGATGCATCTTGGGAATTAGAGGAAAATGCTTATCAAGAGCTTCTGCAGCACTATGAGCATTGTGATGTCCGAAGATGTCGTTGCAAAGAAGGGCGAGACTATAATGTGCCTGACAGGTATATGGGGAAGTTCAGTTGTGCTTAGGGTCCTTTTTTTTTTTTGCGATACGCGGGCCTCTCACCGTCGTGGCCTCTCCCACTGCGGAGCACAGGCTCAGCGGCCATGGCTCACAGGCCCAGCCGCTCCGCGGCATGTGGGATCCTCCCGGACCGGGGCACGAACCCGCCTCCCCTGCATCGGCAGGCGGACTCTCAACCACTGCGCCACCAGGGAAGTCCCAGTGTCCTTTTTTTTTTTTAACATCTTTATTGGAGTATAATTGCTTTACAATGGTGCGTTATTTTCTGCTTTATAACAAAGTGAATCAGTTATACATATACGTATGTTCCCATATCTCTTCCCTCTTGTGTCTCCCTCTCTCCCACCCTCCCTATCCCACCCCTCTAGGTGGTCACAAAGCACTGAGCTGATCTCTCTGTGCTATGTGGCTGCTTCCCACTAGCTATCTAGCTTCCCACTAGCTATTTTACGTTTGGTAGTGTGTATATGTCCATGCCACTCTCTCACTTTGTCACAGCTTACCCTTCCACCTCCCCATATCCTCAAGTCCATTCTCTAGTAGGTCTGTGTCTTTATTCCCATCTTACCCCTAGGTTCTTCATGACATTTTCTTTTTTTCTTAGATTCCATATATATGTGTTAGCATATGGTATTTGTCTTTCTCTTTCTGACTTACTTCACTCTGTATGACAGACTCTAGGTCTATCCACCTCATTACAAATAGCTCAATTTCGTTTCTTTTTATGGATGAGTAATATTCCATTGTATATATGTGCCACATCTTCTTTATCCATTCATCCGATGATGGACACTTAGGTTGCATCCATCTCCTGGCTATTGTAAATAGAGCTGCAATGAACATTTTGGTACATGATTCTTTTTGAACTATGGTTTTCTCAGGGTATATGCCCAGTAGTGGGATTGCTGGGTCATATGGTAATTCTATTTGTAGTTTTTTAAGGAACCTCCATACTGTTCTCCATAGTGGCTGTACCAATTCACATTACCAGCAGTGCAAGAGTGTTCCCTTTTCTCCACACCCTCTCCAGCATTTATTGTTTCTAGATTTTTGTTTTGTTTTGTTTTCTTGGTACACGGGCCTCTCACTGTTGTGGCCTCTCCCATTGCAGAGCACAGGCTCGGGACACACAGGCTCAGCGGCCATGGCTCACGGGCCCAGCCGCTCCACAGCATGTGGGATCTTCCCGGACCGGGGCACGAACCCGCATCCCCTGCATTGGCAGGTGGACTCTCAACCATTGTGCCACCAGGGAAGCCCTGTTTCTAGATGTTTTGATGATGGCCATTCTGACTGGTGTGAGATGATATCTCACTGTAGTTTTGATTTGCATTTCTCTAGTGATTAATGATGTTGAGCATTCTTTATGTGTTTGTTGGCAATCTGTATATCTTCTTTGGAGAAATGTCTTTGTAGGTCTTCTGCGCATTTTTGGATTGGGTTGTTTGTTTTTTTGTTATTGAGCTGCATGAGCTGCTTGTAAATTTTGGAGATTAATTGTTTGTCAGTTGCTTCATTTGCAAATATTTTCTCCCATTCCGAGGGTTGTCTTTTGTTCTTGTTTATGGTTTCCTTTGCTGTGCAAAAGCTTTTAAGGTTCATTAGGTCCCATTTGTTTATTTTTGTTTTTATTTCCATTTCTTTAGGAGGTGGGTCAAAAAGGATCTTGCTGTGATTTATGTCATAGAGTGTTCTGCCTGTGTTTTCCTCTAAGAGTTTGATAGCTTCTGGCCTTACATTTAGGTCTTTAATCCATTTTGAGCTTATTTTTGTGTATGGTGTTAGGGAGTGTTCAAATCTCGTACTTTTACATGTACCTGTCCAGTTTTCCCAGCACCACTTATTGAAGAGGCTGTCCTTTCTCCACTGTACATTCCTGCCTCCTTTATCAAAGATAAGGTGACCATATGTGCGTGGGTTTATCTCTGGGCTTTCTATCCTGTTCCATTGATCTTTCTGTTTTTGTGCCAGTACCATACTGTCTTGATTACTATAGCTTTGTAGTATAGTCTGAAGTCAGGGAGCCTGATTCCTCCAGCTCCGTTTTTCGTTCTCAAGATTGCTTTGGCTATTCGGGGTCTTTTGTGTTTTCATACAAATTGTGAAATTTTTTGTTCTAGTTCTGTGAAAAATACCAGTGGTTGTTTAACAGGGATTGCATTGAATCTGTAGATTGCTTTGCGGAGTAGAGTCATTTTCACAATGTTGATTCTTCCAATCCAAGAACGTAGTATATCTCTCCATCTATTTGTATCATCTTTAATTTCTTTCATCAGGGTCTTATAATTTTCTGCATACATGTCTTTCGTCTCCTTAGGTAGGTTTATTCCTAGATATTTTATTCTTTTTGTTGCAGTGGTAAATAGGAGTTTTTTCTTGATTTCACTTTCAGATTTTTCATCATTAGTATATAAGAATGCCATAGATTTCTGTGCATTAATTTTGTATCCTGCTACTTGACCAAATTCATTGATTAGCTCTAGTAGTTTTCTGGTAGCATCTTTAGGATTCTCTATGTATAGTATCATGTCATCTGCAAACAGTGACAGCTTTACTTCTTCTTTTCTGAGTTGGATTCCTTTTTTCTCCTTTTCTTCTCTGATTTCTGTGGCTAAAACTTCCAAAACTATGTTGAATAAGAGTGGTGAGAGTGGGCAGCCTTGTCTTGTTCCTGATCTTAGTGGAAATGGTTTCAGTTTTTCACTATTGAGGACGATGTTGGCTGTGGGTTTGTCATATATGGCCTTTATTATGTTGAGGAAAGTTCCCTCTATGCCTACTTTCTGCAGGGTTTTTATCATAAATGGGTGTTGAATTTTGTTGAAAGCTTTCTCTGCATCTATTGAGATGATCATATGGTTTTTCTTCTTCAATTTGTTAATATGGTTTATCACATTGATTGTTTTGCGTATATTGAAGAATCCTTGCGTTCCTGGAATAAACCCCACTTGATCATGGTGTATGAATCGTTTAATGTGCTGTTGGATTCTGTCTGCTAGTATTTTGATGAGGATTTTTGCATCTATGTTCATCAGTGATATTGGCCTGTAGTTTTCTTTCTTAGTGACATCTTTGTCTGGTTTTGGTATCAGGGTGATGGTGGCCTTATAGAATGAGTCTGGGAGTGTTCCTCCTGGTGGCCTTATAGAATGAGTCTGGGAGTGTTCCTCCCTCTGCTATATTTTGGAAGAGTTTGAGAAGGATAGGTGTTAGCTCTTCTCTAAATGTTTCATAGAATTCGCCTGTGAAGCCATCTGGTCCCGGGCTTTTGTTTGTTGGAAGATTTTTAATCACAGTTTCAATTTCAGTGCTTGTGATTGGTCTGTTAATATTTTCTATTTCTTCCTGATTTAGTTTTGGCAGTTTGTGCATTTCTAAGAATTTGTCCATTTCTTCCAGGTTGTCCGTTTTATTGGCATAGAGTTGCTTGTAGTAATCTCTCATGATCTTTTGTATTTCTACTAGTGCCCTTCAGCTTGAGAAAGTAGGTTTTCTAGTTAGTGAAATGTACTTTTGCTCTTAGGATGTTTGAAATTTTAACTTGAGATGAGGTATATTTATTAAATGCATATTTACATCTGTGTACAGAAATTATTGCACTTGGCATAATTGTTACTTTTGTGGTGTGTTTTCATGAGGCTCTGTTTTCTAGAGCTCTACTGTGGTAGCCAGTAACCACAGGTGGCTATTGAGCACTTGAAATGTGGCTATTCCAAATTGAGAGGTGTCGTAAGTGTAAAATACACACCGAAGACTCATATGTATCTTAGTTTACTAGGACTGCCATAACAAAATACCACAAACCAGGTGGCTTAAGCAACAGAAATTTTTCTTCTCAGAAACCTAGAGGCCAGACGTCCAAGATAAAGGCATTGGCAGGTTTGATTTCTCTTGAAGCCTCTCTCCTTGGCTTGCACATGGCTCCCTTCCAGCTGTGTCCTTCTGTCTGTGCCTTAATCTTTTTTTCTTATTAGGATACCAGTCATATTGGATTAGGACCCACGCATATGGCCTCAGTTTATCTTAATTATCGCTTTAAAGGCCCTATCTCCAACTACAGTCACCTTGTGAGGTACTGGGTGTTAGGTCTTCAACATATGAATTCTGGACGTGACAGAATTCAGCCCATAACAGTAAGAAAAGACCTTAAAATATCTTGTTAATAATTTTTTAAATTGATTACCTGCCAAACAAAATGACTGTGTTTTGGAAATACTCAAATTTATTTCACCTGTTCCTTTTACCTTTTTAAATCTGGTTACTAGGAAAGTTTAAATTACATATATGATTTACATTATATTTCTATTGGATGACACTGTTCTAGAGGTTAAGAAACTAGGTTAATCTATCAGTGTTTGTTTTGGATCACTATAAGGAGGATTTGGCATTTGAAATTTATTGATTACTCTTTTGTAATATCCGTAGATGTTGACTATAATGTTAACAATCGTTTTTTGCCTTCTCTGTACACTATACTGTATGGGGTATTAGAAATCAAGAGTATCTTTATTTTTTAAGATGCAGGATAAAAAGTAACAAATCTAATTTTGTTGAAATTTTGATAAATTTTTATCCCTGTTATGTGGTCTTAATTAATATGACAAACTGAAACTTAAAGTGCAGAGCAGAATATTGGGAGCCTTATCTCTTATGGAAAGTGATTTGGCTAGGTGAGCTACTACTTATTTTGGAAGACTCAGCTGAAGTCTTGCAAGCTTTGGAAAGTTTCCCCTAAGAAGTTCTTACTATTCCTGATTCCCTGTTCTGGCTGGATTTTCTCTTCATTGTGCTTGTTACAATAGAGTTGACAATATTTAAATTTGTCTTTGCCATTAGACTAAAGATTCATTAAGGGTGGAGGTCTCATTGAAGATGTCAAGTAATGTGTATTCTTGCCTAAGTTACTTGATCTGGTGACCCTGATTATTCATCTGTAAATACTAATAATACCCTGCTCAAGGGTTGTGCTGAGGTAGAGATGAAATTAATGTATATAAAGTGCTTTGTAGACAGTAAAGCACTTTACAGTTCTAAGAAGCAATATATTCATTAATAATGATATTTTCTAAATTCATTTTAGGCTATTTTGATTAACTAATATACATATTCCTTGTATACCTCTGGTCACCTAATCATTTGCTACCAAACTCCCTTTTCTTTCTGGCAGCTACTTTGCCTTTTCTCCTAGGACACAGAGTCCTGCTATCTGAATGCTTTCTTTGCAGTCTCACTCCCTCTCATCCTAGTGATAGGAAGGTAATTTGCTGAAAGGCAGCATGGTGGAGTGGTTAGGAGCATGGGTCTGAAGCCAGGTAAACTGGATTGGAAGCCTCACTCTGAGACTTACTAACAGTGTGAACTTGTTTGGGCAAGCAATTTACCCGTCTATGCTTTGATTTCCTCTTCTTCAAAATGGAGGTAACTGGTTTTTCCAACCTTCTGAAATTTTTCCAACCTTCTGAAACTTTACATGTAAAGAGTGAGAACTGGGCCTGGTGTATAAGCACTCGTTAGCTGTCATCTTTCTTCCTCTTCATCATCAGTTGGCAGAACTATCTGGGGAAGAGAGGGAGACACAGAGAGGACATACCCCTACACACCCATGTCCACACAGAGGGAGATTCGCCCACACCTACAAGAGGTGAAGTTACGCAGCTAAGTCTCTTATCACCCACATATCCACACACTCAGGGGGTGTATCCATTCTGTACAGACGGACGTATTCATAACCAAACAAAGAGGAGGCTGCACGCTATAACCCACCCCCGTACAGAAAATGTGAATGCTGACTGGCACATGTCACACAAGACAGTGGGGAAACATTGGGAGTGGGGGATTGAGGGGAAAAGATGAGAGAGAAAATAAATGCGGATCAGGTAGTAAGTCTGGATCCTGTTGAGCTGCACAGTACTTGGGGTGTCTGAGCAAGCTTATTATAGGAAATAATTCCTCACCTTGAATGGGCAAGATAGTATTTTAGGTAAGATAATGTATTTACTGAATGCTTCTTCCACATCAGACATACTTTGGGTATATGTGCATGTACATGCTGATATTTAGTTTAGTATTTTAAGATAGAGAATATTTAAAGAAGGAAGTTACAAACATAATAAATGAAATGGGGGGAAAAAACAACTTTAGGAAAAAGTAATGCAGTATCAAAGCAGATAATTTATTTTCCTTCCTTGGGTAAAAGGGTTGGCTGTGTGTGTGAGGTGGACAGTGAGGTGTGCAGTGGTGCTGATGGTCGGAATTAGACTAAGTTAATACCACATGGAAATAATCTGCTTCTCTTTATGTCCTCAGCAAATGGGAAATAAAGCGCTGTCAGTGTTGTGGTTCTCGCGGAACACATCTAGCCTGTTCCTCACTACAATCATGGGAAGAAAATTGGGAATGTTTGGAATGTAGAGGTATTCTTTACAATTCAGGTAATATTTTGTGATTTTGAATAAGGATGTTTTTACTTAAATGCATATTATTCAAAAGTTTCTACCTGTATTCCTATTATACTAACATTGGGTTTTAAATCTGTAGGCGATTTCCAAAAAGCCAAAAAACACACATTACCCAACACTAATGTGGGAATAACTGATTGTTTGTTGGAGGAATCTTCACCTAAATTACCCAGACAGTCTCCTGGAGCCCAGCGTGAAGACCTGCTGAGGTGTGTATTTTGAATTGGAGAAAAATATAAAACTCTGTTTTGAGAAAATTAGAACAGGAAGTAGCTATATACATTTAGAGTATTAGCTGTTCTCAGAGTAGTTTGGAAGGGTATTTTTCAAACTGCAGTCCCTAATTTGATGTAGAAAGAGGATCCTTGGACATTGCCCCTAACAGGATTATTTTGAGTACATTAATTCCAATTACAGATGGAGAAACTGAGGCAGGGAACAATTGAGTTAGTCCAGGTCTTGTTAGGGCACTGGTTGCCTGGCCTCATGCTCAGAGGTTCTGACTCTGTTTATCTGCTGCGGGGCTTAAGAAGCTGCGTTTCTAACAAGTTTCCAGGTGCGGCAGCTGCTGCTGTTGCTGGTCTGGGGCCACACTTTGAGAATTAATAGTGTAAACTGAAAAGTACTATTTAAAGGAGTGTGAATTCTGCTTAAAATATGTAATCTCTTAAAAATATAGTTCTCTCATACAGTGAGCAGAGATTACATTTGCTCTATCTTTAAAGGATCTAGTGAACATGAAATAAGATGCAGTTAAAAGCAGAAACTAACACACCATTGTAAAGCAATTATACTCCAATAAAGATGTTAGAAAAAAAAAAAAAAGATGCAGTTAAGCAAGTATGTCCAGGGAGGTAAGAGTTTGAGCTTTTGACTCTTATACCTAAATCCAGTGAATTGTATAACATTAGGTGATTTTAATTTGGTAAAACATTGGGTAGAGGGAATCAAGAATTTAGAACCAAGGTTATCAAATAACTTTTTGGTTCCACTGGCGGCCATTGTTTGCTTTTGGGTGGGAGTTGGGGAAGAACTTCTTTCTATTCTTTTTTTATTTGGCTGTGTAACTGCTGTGACACGTAAAGTACTTTAGAGTACTTACCTCTATGTTTAAATTCATGTTTTATAGGCAAGGCAGCAAATTTAGAAGAGATATTTCAACTCTAATAATAGAGCTAGGATTCCAAATTAAAAAAAAAGCTAAAAGATTATTTATCAACAAAGCCAATATCTGGAATAGTGCCTTAGATGGATTCAGAAATCAAAACTTTAATCCTTCATATACAATTGAAATAGCATATGTTAATGAAAATGATCATTTTGGAAAAGAGCAGCCTGGATCAAAGCAAGAATTCCTAAGTCTCTTAATGCAGCAACTTGAGAACTCACCATTGTTTGAAGGGTCCTTGTCAAAGAACTTGTCTCTCAATTCTCAAGGTAACTATTTTCTTTATTATTGTACATACTGAATATACCATGTATTAAGAAAGAGATAGCAGGTTAGAATTGATACTCAATACCTGTCAAAATGTATAATCACTTTGTTACTAAAATACTGATAGAATCACAGAAAAGGGGGGAAGTGATGTTTTTTAAAATAAATTTTGTAGTGAAACATTTTTTATTTTAGAATATCCTTAATTTCTTTATAGCAAAATCCTCCTTAAAGTGATTCTATAATTAAGTATAACCTCTTAAAAATGTACTTAATTTTAATTCATTTGAATAGAGTGGCCAAATGGGATGAATGAGTTTTTGAGCTCTTCTTGTTCATATATTTGAAATTTGCAGTTGGCATGTTTCTTCACAACCTAGGATTTTTATAACATAATTTTTTGGTTCACATATAACAGATTTTTAGCACACTTTTGCTTTCAAGAGTTTTTTTTTTATTTAACAGAATTATATATATGACACTTTTCTGTCTTTACTTCTGGTAAGGAATTAATGTGATTAAAACAGGCATCTCAAAACACTGGTTAATTCTAGCATTCTTTTTTTAGGAGCTTTTATAACCGCTTTTGCTGTAATAGGAATTTGAGAGAGAGTGAGAAGACATATCATCCCATTTGACTTCCTTCTATGTTTTCTTTAGAACTTCCTCACCATTGCCTGAAGTATCATTGAAATAATTGAGAAACTACCAAGGATCATTAGTACTACTATGTATAGTACACACAGTTTAATTCTAAACTCCCTTTAAAAAAAAACAAAAACGCTCCAAGTAATCAGTATGTTATTAATTCGTGGCAGTTTTGGTACAGTGGAGAGAGTACATGGAATTTAAGTCACAAAATCTGAGTTCAGTTTGTACACATCTACTTCAGTAGCTTTATTTCCCTAGATTAATTGCATAGCCCCTCTGGATCTCAATTTCTTCATCTGTAAGATGTGACTACTAATATGTGGTATATAAGGTTATTGTTGAGGAGATTTTATTATTATTTCAGGTATTGTTAATGTTACTTATTAATAAATTACTTTTAATTTTTAGGAAAAATAAAGGAAAATTTACATGATATCTTTTTGAGTTATCGAAGTAGCTAAAACATTTTTAATGACACATTGAAAAATATTGTGACGATATGGTAAGATAGCATATAGTGTTGAGAGTTAATTTGTACCATTTTGTATATCAACAACCTTAAAATTGTTCATATCCTTTGAACCACTAATACTGTATGTAGGAATCTATCCTAATAATCAAAGATATATAAACAAGAATGTGTCAATAGATGTTGACTGTAACATTGTGTCTCATGTAGTTGAAACTGGGCTAGCCAGTAATAAGGGGGTGGTTTACATTGCAGCACATCTGTAAATTAGTTTGAATGCATTCATTAACTGTATATTTGAATAATTTCAAGTAATATTTTAAAAATTTACAATACAGTAAGTGGAAAAAGACAGAAGTCAAGCTATTTATGTATATGTTTATATGCACATGAGACATATTATAAATACACCAAAGTGTGTACACTGGTTATTATGGTGGTAGGATTATAGGTGATTTTATAAAAAGACTTTCTGTATTTACATATTTTTCTATAATAGATTGTTACTTTGAATTCAGAAAAAAAATTTGTAAAATTGTATATTTTGGTTGAAATTTATATTTTATACATTATTATACCTTCTGTGAATTAGGTTATTTTACATTCGTCTAAAGCTTGGATTTTTTAATTTTTAATTTATTATATATGTATTAATTACATATGATGGTTATATAATAATAAAAGAGGTGTATTTGATATATTTTATCTGTATTTACAGCTCTGAAAGAGAATCTTTACTATGAAGCTGGCAAAATGCTTGCCATTTCTTTGGTTCATGGTGGTCCTTCACCTGGTTTCTTTTCTAAAACCTTATTTAACTGCCTTGTTTATGGACCAGAAAGTACCCAACCAATTTTAGACGATGTCTCAGACTTTGATGTGGCACAGATTATAATCAGGGTAAGAAATGTACCTGTTTGTTCAGATGTAGACTATGTTCTAGGTGTATTTGAATATAAATGATGGATCTGCAATAGAATAATACTCTTTGTGGAGTAGTTAAGGGGTGTCATTATTTTTGTTTACCAACAAAGTTAACAACCATTTAAGAGACAGATGTAAAGGGCAGGCAGCTAGAGATCAAAGTGCCATGTTTAATGTTGATAAAACCAGTTGGATAATGTGACTTAGATCTGTGGTCAGAATGGCTTGCTAACACTCCTCAGAACTAGATGGATTTATCTGCCCTGCCAGGGACAACATAAGGCAGGTTCTTTGTTGCATGCTCAAGAGCAGATGAAAGTGCACTTTCCTGTCGTCAGGTGGAGCTGAAGAAAGGATGGTTACCAGCAGAAAATTTATCCTTCCTCCTACAGGGAGATATGAGTGATGGGTGGAGAGAAAGACCAGGCTGAATTTCTTCTCTTTGGAAACAGTTGGGGAGACTCAGTGTTCCTCCCCTCAAAATAGTTACCATGGGCTTCCCTGGTGGCGCAGTGGTTGAGAGTCCGCCTGCTAATGCAGGGGACACGGGATCGTGCCCCGGGTCCGGGAAGATCCCACATGCCGCGGAGCGGCTGGGCCCGTGAGCTGTGGCCGCTGAGCCTGCGCGTCCGGAGCCTGTGCTCCGCAACGGGAGAGGCCACAACAGTGAGAGGCCCGCGTACCGCAAAAAAAAAAAAAATAGTTACCATTTATTAAGCCCTGTACTACACATGTTATCTGTACAAACTCAGTTTACTTATCATAAGTAACATTGCCCAAGTGTTACTGATTTAGAAAGTAATGAAACAGTTGAGACAATGAAATCCAATTCAACTTTTCCTCCCTTAACTTGTCCCATACTTAAGCCTACTCTATCCATTGTCTCAGTTAATAGGCAGTATAGTTTAATGGTTAAAAACAAATGCTCAGAAGTCAGATTTTAGTTTGAAATAACTGATATAAGCTATGTGACCTTGGGCATGTTGGGTTAATCTTGTTAAGCTTCAAGTTTCTAAACCAGAAAGTAAGAAACCTGGAAATGTGTATTTTGCCCAAGACTCCTCATTCTAAAATGGTATTTTAAACTGACCCTTTAACCCTTCAGTTTATTTTTTCTTTTCTCCTCTTTACGAGAAAAAATGTACTTTAACTTCATTGTTTCCACTTCCTCTTTCCTACTCATTTAACTTACAGTCAGACTTCTGTTCCCACCACTACTCTTCTGAGTTAGCTAGTTCATTGCTGATATGCAGGGATCTAAATCTCCACATGCAAAGGCCTTTTCTAATTCCTCATCTCCTCTGACTTCTGCAACCACCACTGTATTTGAATTCATCTCTATTGTTTTCTTTAATATCTACTCCCTCCTACTTTTGACTATTACTGTCTTTTTTAATGCTTCTTCTTCCTACCCCTAAAACTTAGGTAATTTTCAGTGTTGTCTTAACAGTCCTCCTATACTATTTGGAAAGAGTCTCCTCATCTATAACCTTTCTGATGATTTCCAGACCTGTATTTTTGAGCCCCTAGAGGTTTATATCCAGATAAGATCTGGGTCTTCCTACCAAATTGAGCACAGCATGTTTAGGACAGAAATAATTTTTTTCCCAGAATTTGGTTTTTTGCCTGATTTTCCTTTTCTTTTCAAGAGATTTCTTATTTCCAAGTTATTCTGGAGACAGGGTTGTTTTCATTCTTCCATACTCCATTTATCAGTTTGTGTCAAGTCATATGTCTCTAACAGTGGCCTTTCCTTCTTATTTCTAGTATGTTTACTATACCAAACTCAGGTTATATCTAAGTTTAAACAATTAAGATATTATTCTAATCATCTTCTTCAGGATGATTCTTTCACAAGTACAGGTTTGACCACATTGCTTTCTTCCTCAGGAATCCTAATGGATTCTCATTGCCTATTGAATGGAGTTCGAGTTCTTCATTAGGGCACTTGGAGCTCTCCTCATGGCTTTACTAACTCCAGTTTTTGTACTCCTAGCCAGTGTTCCTTCACTGATTTAGTCAACAGATATATATATATCTACAAGGTGCTATGTACCCCATATGGTTTTTTGTTTGTTTTTATTATTTATTTGGTTCTCCCAGGTCTTAGTTGTGGCAGGTGGGCTCCTTAGTTGCAGCTGGTGGGCTCCTTAGTTGTGGCATGTGAACTCTTAGTTGCGACACGCATGTGGGATCTAGTTCCCTGACCAGGGATCGAACCCGGACCCCCTGCACTGGGAACGCGGAATCTTAACTACTGTGCCACCAGGGAAGTCCCTGTATCCCATACTGTTTTATCACTGAAGATAAAGTAGTGAACCAAACAAAGCCCCTGCCTTCTTGGAATTTACATATTAGAGGAACGACAAGATAAATAAATATATAATATACTGTCATGTAGTAAAATATATTATAAAAATAGAACAGAATAAGAGGAAGGATATCTTTTCCAAGATAATGCTTGGGGTATAGTAAGTTAAAGCATAGGCTAAGCTTCTGTAACAAAGAGACCCAAAAGACAATGGCTCAAAAAAGGCAGATATTTATTTTTTTCTAAAATCTAGATTTTAGAGTAGGAGTTGGCAAACTATAGCTGTAGGCCAAGTCTTGCCTGCTGCCTTTTTAAAGTTGTATTGGAACACAAACACACCCATTTGTTACGTGTCTGTGACTGCTTTTACACTACAGTGGTGGAGTTTAGTAGTTGTGACAAGCACCGTATGGCCCACAAAGCATAAAATGCTATCTGGCCTTTACAGAAATGGCTCCTGTTTTAAGGTACAATTGTGATACACCAAGTCACCCAGAGAATTGGATTCCTTCCTCTTGTTGTGTAATCATTTAGGATATTGTCTTCATAGCTGAAGCTTGCTGTACAGGGAGAAAGTGGAAGTAGAGTGCAGGGAAATTTGACACATTTTCACTCATGTCCCATTGGACAGCCCTTAGTCACATAAGGCCACACTAGCTTTAAGGTAAGTTTGGCTATATGCCCAGCTAAAACTTAGGGTGATGGGTTTGGAAGGATGAGAACATATATGCAACTATTAGAGTGTGAAGGTAGTTTGAACAGGGTAGTCAGGAAAAACTTCTGAGGTCACAGGAGAGATCTGAAATAAATGAGGGAATCATGTAAATACCTGGAAGAAGAGTTTTTTGGAAGAAAGAAATAGCAAGGAGATTTTCCATTCAAATGGACTTTGCCTCCTAATTTTATCTTTCTCCCTCTGTAACTTTGTTCAAGAGCTAACCTATGTGAAAGTGTCTGGCACATAAATGGTTAAGTATATCTTTGTTTATGTTGTTCCCTCAAATACTCTTGAGTGTATCCATTTTTTAAAATCTCAGCTATTCTTTCTTTCATGAAATCTCTGCAGGTCTTCTTTCTTGCCTCTCTAGTGCTATGTAACTGTTCTATACCAGTTACCACCTTTTATGGAAGTAATTTCCTATATTAAAGTGGCATTATAGTCTAGATTTCTTGAAACCTAGGTTTTGGCAGAAATATACAGTATTTATTAAACTGGATTATCAGACATTTATTCTAGGAAAATAATTCTTAGTATACTTTCACTTCACCCAGGTGTACTCAAGAACTGAGTATAAAGTAATGTGTCATTTGAAATGTAAATATCTTTCACAAGTAAATGAGTGAACTGGGTGTATTTTCTTCTTCATTACAGATAAATACTGCAGCAACTGTGGCTGACTTAAACTCTTTAATAAATGAATATTATAACTACCTAGAGCTTATTGGATGCCTAAGACTTATAACATCATTAAGTGATAAATATATGTTGGCAAAAGACATACTTGTTTATCATGTAATTAAGAGAGTCCAAGCACCTTTTGAAAGGTAAGTTGTTCATATGTTAAGGATTCTCTCAAATTACATGTTTAAAGTGGTTAATTGTCTTACAATGTGAGATATATTTGATAAAATGTAAATGCTATTTTAAACTAATGCTTTAAGACTAACCTCTTAAGGATGAATACTGTTCTTAACATTCTACACAGAATTGCTTAAATGTATACTGTTTAGGTAGGAAAAGTAATCGTTATCTCAATTTATAATTAATTTTTCTAAATAAAAATTATTTTTATGTTCTCACATGCTGCTGTTCTTTTAATAGTGGGAAACCTAAAATATATATGAAAGTAGGCAGAGTGATACACCATGTAATCACCACCCAGATCTAACAGTTATCAACCAACCAGTGGCCAGTCTCGTTTAGCTAGCCTTCCCTTGTTACTGACTCCAGTTTTATTTTCAAGCAAATTAAAAAATTTCAGTATCATTAATCTATGTATTTAATGTATTCAAAACTGTTATAGTTGGTTATCCTTACTGAAGTTCAGATTGTCTCATCTTTAACCAGTATAAACCTCTTTATGTTGTTTCTTCTGAGTTCTTTTGATGTTGACCCTTAATGGTCTTTGATAGCCTTCTTGCTATATGGTATGACAAGGTGTTTCATGCTCCTTTTGTACATTCTGGCCTAATGAGCTTTGTTTCTTTGAATGGGAAATGGTATTTCAAATCCACAATCTGGATGCTAGGGATGCTTGTTTTTGCCACGTTGGTCATAGTTTCTAGGCCTTTTCAGTGGACTAAAAGAAGAAATATAGGGGTTTTTTGTTGGTTTTTTTTTATTTTTTTAAGATAAAATACATCATAGGTTTCTACTGATACTTCAGATTCACTACTACAAGATTTTTGACTTTTTCTTTGTCCCATGTTCATAATCCCAGTTCTCAAAGACATTGATGAATTAGAGTATGAGTAATTCCTTGATTTAATCCACATTTCGTAAATTATAGTCACAGAATGATAATGCCAACATTATCATCAGTAACATAACATTATTGAAAATAGGTTAAACTTGTTTTTCTATTTCTTTTTGTTCTAGGGCTATGCAGTCAAATTACTGTGTTTTAAAGTCATTTGGCATAGTTATTTTCTTTGTTGTTATATTACTAACTGGGTATACATTTTATTTTCATTTTTTATCTTATTTTTTCTTTTTATTGACTTTTATTAAAGTTTGATTTTATTTTAAAATTATATAAAATGTTTGCATGATTCCAAAGTCAAATCTATGATGACAGTACATTGAAAGGACTCAGCTCTGTCATACAAATTATATTAAGATAAGGATAGCTTTCATCCTTATCACACCTACCTTCCATCCCCTATGAAGTAATTATTTTAGTGGCTTTTACTGTTTATCCTTCCATTATTTTTTTTAACTGATAGCAGATAAATATATGAGTATATGTGTGTGTGTATATTCATTTCTTTTATTAGATAAATAGTAACATACTATCCACCCTTTTTCCTCCTCATTTTTTACTTGACAGTATATGGTCCTCATTCCTTTTTTAGAGCTCTACAGAACTTAAGCACTCTTCCAAATTAAAATTTAATATGACATCATAAGCTTAAACAGTTGTAAAGGATATAATTTCCAATATATATATTTTTTTTTAATTTATTTATTTATTTTTGGCTGCATTGGGTCCTCATTGCTGCACGCGGGCTTTCTCTGGCTGTGGCAAACGGGGGCTACTCTTCATTGCAGTGTGCGGGCCTGTCATTGCGGTGGCTTCTCTTGTTGTGGAGCATGGGCTCTAGGCTCGCGGGCCTCAGCAGTTGCTGCTCACAGGCTCAGCAGTTGTAGCTCGCAGGCTCTAGAACACAGGCTCAGCAGTTGTAGCACACAGGCCCAGCTACTCCACAGCAATGTGGGATCTTCCCAGACCAGGGCTCGAACCCATGTCCCCTGCATTGGCAGGTGGACTCTTAACCACTGAGCCACCAGGGAAGCACTCCAATGTATTTTTAATACTGTAATTAAAGTAACACTGTTACATAACTGTTTAAAATGTATCCAAGTGTCTCTGACTATAAGACTCTTACATAGCAAAATTTTCTTACAGTTAAGAATTACCATTCATAATTATGATTAATACATAGAATAATCCAAATATATTATAAATTTTGATACAGTTATTTAAAAACTTATTTGAAATGTATCTCTTAATGACATAGATGTACAAAATATTTTTTTCCCAAGGAATTCATATGTCTACAGATGGATTTTTTCTCATTGCTAAGTTAGATAATTCATTGCTGTTTGTTTATTTTGTGTGTGTGTGTGTGTGTTTATAGGTATGAGTAGTCTAGTTGTCAGGAAAGGCTTCCCTATCTGTATAAGTGGTGTTTAAATTAAACCCTGATTTATAAATAGGAGTTAGGCAGATCAAGATGAAGAGGGCAAGAGAAAAGAAGCTGAAGACTGATCCCTCCTTTTATGTGAAAGATAAATCATATAACAAAAAACAATATTTTAAAGCTCAAGAGTCCTGTAGATGTCAGAAATAACAAGGAAATCAAAAGCCATAGTACCTCTTTATTCCTGCCCTGCAACTAGGTTCATCATGGGGTAGGAGGGCGAAGCTGGGGGGAAGTGAGAGTAGCATCCACATATATACACTACCGAATGTAAAGTAGTTGGCTGGTGGGAAGCTGCAGCATAGTACAGGGAGATTAGCTCAGTGCTTTGTGATGACCTAGAGGGGTGGGATAGGGAGGGTGGGAGGGAGGCTCAAGAGGGAGGGGATATGGGGACATGTATATGCATATGGCTGATTCATTTTGTTGTGCAACAGAAACTAACATAGTATTGTGAAGTAATTATGCTCCCGTAAAGATCTATTAAAAACAAAAAAGCCATGGTACCCTAAATGTCATATGAAATCAGAACCCTCAGTTTGCCCCAAACTTGGGTTTGGCATTCTGAATGGACCCCAATCTGAACCAAAGACATTAACAAAGTAATTGGTCTTAGGATTCGTAGTACTTACAGAGTGCCAGGCAAAAGCAAATACGTAACAGTGTTTAGGGAAATTTCTACAGCCTGAGCCTGATGGGAATGCTAAAGTTACATTGCTAAAGAAGAGGAGGTTCCAATAAAAGACAAAACACAACCATCCTAAACAGCAAGTATTGGGAATAGCACATCAAGGATTTAAATAACAGGACAAACTGAGACATAAAAAGTTATTACAGTGATTTAAAAGAAAAAAAAAAAACCAAACATAAAATGTGAAATGAATCAAATAGTGCTTCTAAGTTGAAAAATGATCATAGACTTCCAGTTGTGGATAACGTGGAATAGACACTCTTCTCTCTATTCTTCCTGATAAGCACACTTAAAAACCCTGAACAGTGTTTATAAAACAAACTTAAGAAGACTTTTGAAAGGTAGAGAGATGAAAGCAGACCAGCTGGGGATCTCAGCAAGGACACAGCTGAGAGAAGTCTAGACATTCTTATTTGAAGGAAAACTAAACGATTTGTCACCAGCAGACCTACCCTAAAAGAATGCCTATGGGAATTTTTTGAAATAGAAAGCAAATTATTAAAGGTGGAATCTTGTAACATCAGGAAGGAAGAAAGAATAATGAAAAGAATAAAAGCATGTCTCCTCTTGTGTCTACTAAATTATGTTTGATGGCTGAGGCAAAAATGATAACATTCTCTAATGTGGTTCACAATGTATATAAAAGAAATACTTAGGAAATTATAAACAGCAAAAGGCAAAGGGACATGAAGGGAAGTAATGTTTCTATACTTGAACTGATAAAATGTTGGCAGCAGTAAATTATTACATTTTTTAAAAATCTGCACATAGAAATACACTCAAAACACTATAGATAAAAATGGAATCCAAAAAAATAATCAAGCAACCAACAGAAAAACAAGGAAAACGAAACAGAAACAAAAATGATCATGGAAATGAAACTTGGTGGTTGTTAAATGCTAGGCCATTGAAGAGAAAAAGAGAGAAAAGGACTGAAACAAGAAATGTCATGAAAGTTAGAATAAGAGCACCCACACATATATTTGACAAAAGAGACGGAGGCTGGGCAATATTATAGAAAATGCTGCTTGAGAAGTTCTTCAGGTTCACAGGGCTTAACATGCTGAAGTGTAGTGTACTTTGTGATGAAATTGTGTTCTGAGCAAAAAGACATTATTGTAAAAATGAGCATCAATTATATTGGACGCCTTTTTTTCAGTGACATCAACGTTGAAAACAGACAGCCAAGATAGTAACTTCACAGAGCTAGTTACGTTATCATTCAAGAGAGAGGAGGAAATAAAGACATTTTGAGACAGGTTTACTTCTTTCCTGGAGAGATTAATAAAATACCTACTTAAGGAAGAAAGAAATTGAACCCAGAAGGAAAAAGTAAGATACAAGCACCAGGAGTAAGCAAAGAAATGAAAAGACCTGAATAAATAAAAACAAGCATTGGCCATTTAAAAGACAACTAAATTTTGGTAAGAAATGGTTAAAATAATTAAAATACTAGCTAAAGGTTCATCTGTAAGAAGAGAATGGATATTGTATTTATTGTTTTAAGGAACTTGTATTCTTGAGGTAGTAGTGGGGAAGCATTAATTACCTTAAGATTGTTAAGCCAAGTATATATATTTTAAGGGAAAACTCTAAAATAACAGGAATAGAGTGTGTAACTTCCAAACCAGTTTGATGGGGCTGGGGGTAGAAATAAAGAAAACATATTTAATCATATAGTGAACAGAAAAAGAGGGATGAAAACAAGCAAGGGAAAACACATGCTCAAAGAAAACATAAGATAGAAAACATATAGGTAATTATATTACATGTAAATAGCTTAGATTCATATTTAAAAAACAGAGGATCTTAAATTGCATTGCAAATAAATGATTTTAAAGCAAAAAAAGAGAGAAATTCTAATAATCTTTTTAAAAAGCCTTGTCCTTAAATGACCCTAATAGTGTTAAAAAGAACAAATTCTTTAGGATTCAGCAGTCTTGAATATATTTGTATCTAGCAACATGGCCTCAAAATTTACTAACAATTCTGAGGACTGTTTATAAAAGGAAGCAAGGCAGGTAGAACATCAAAAAAAAAAAAATCTTGCTTTAGTGCACTCCACTAATAGATTAAAAGAGAAAAATCAAACAACCTTCATACAGTTATACATGCAAAAAAAGCAATTGCTGCATTTAAACATTTATACATAATTTTAAGCTAACAATTTGAAATATCCTTATAAAGATTAGTTAGTAAAGATTCAGCAAACATTATCCTTAATGAAGTGTGATAGACGTTCCTCTTAAGGCCATGACAAGCCTGAGATACATATAATTACCCCCTTCATTTCTACAATATGCTGGAGGTCCTAGTAGAGCAACAAGACTAAATGAATAAGTGAATGTTATTAATTATTCGAAGAATTAAAATTATCATTGGTAGTCTAGATGACTGTCCAACTAAAATAATCTTAGAACTGCTTCTGTAAAGAGTGTAGCAAGGTTACAAGAGGTAAAGGACACTAACAGGGAGGTGTACACGTGAGAAGGAATGGTAACGAAAGAAATTTGTTAATTTTAGAGTAACTAAACACTGATTGTACACAAAATTAATGTTTACTTTGGGGATTTATGATACAAGGTGGAACAAAATGTTTAAGTAGCATAGGAAGAGAGAGCTACCAGAGTTGCAAGTGTTCTAAGGTCTTTGTATTGTTCAGGAAGAGGGTAAATACCTGATTCACTTTAGATTTCAAATATGCCGATTAAAATTTTGAGGTAAGCATTTAAAAAATAAGAATTAGTATAACTTTTTAAATAGAAGGTAAATTGGAATTTTGTTTTAAAAATACAAAAATCGGCAGGAAGGAATAAAAAATTTTTTTGTAATTCAGTACAGTTGCCCAAAATAAAGTGACAGAACTAGTTTCCTAAATGTAGTAATAACTATTACTATATAACAATTAGAAAAAATTACTCTCAAAAAAGCAAATTGCAGAAAAATAAGCATACAGTATGGTACCATTATTGGAAAGTTTCAAAACAAGCAAACCAATACTAGTTATTTTTTAGGGATACATATATAGTGAAACTAAAATGAAATGCAGGCTATAGTAAAAATTTCAGAATAGGTAAATAGCAGTTTCAGATAGTTTTCTTTGTAAAAGGAGAGAAGGGAAACTGATGAATGGGCAGATTTAGTTGAGTGAATAGAATATTTTCTTAAAAATAATCTGAGCAAACATAAAATGTTAATGTCTTTCAAAATCAAGTTACAGTCATGGTTTTCTGTTATTTCCTGGATTTTTATATAAGCTTGAAATATTTCATTTTAATTAAAAGTAAAATTATAAAGGTGAATTTAAGTTTGGCTGAAATTTGCTTCAAAGGTAGGTGTAAGGTGAAAGTTAAAAGCAAGCAAAAAAGGCAGCAATTGTATTGTGGAGGACCTTAAAAGCCATGTTAAGGAGTTTGGACTTTATTTCATGTGCAGAGTGTGTATTATTAGTTTCCTATGGCAGTTGTAAAAAATTATCACAAACTGAGTGGCTCAAAACAAAAGAAATTTATTCTCCCATATTTTTGGAGGCTAGAAGTCCAAAGTCTCAGTGTTGGCAGGGCTTCATTCTTTCTGGGAATTTAGGAAGAGAATCCATTCTTTGCTTCTTTTAGCTTCTGGTGGCTTGTGGTTGCATAACTCCAATCTCTGAATCTATATCACATGGCCTTTTCCTCTCTATCTTTTATAAAGACAGTTGTCATTGGACTTAGGGTGAGCCCAGATAACCTAGGTAGAATGATTTCAAGATCGTTAACTTAATTACATCTGCCTGGACCCTTTTTCCAACTAAGATCACATTCACAGGTTCCAGGGAATAGGATGTGGACATATCTTTTGGGGGCCTCCATCCAACATACCTAAGGATGAATGACAGTATGGGGGTTTACATGGAAAATCAACTTGGAAGCTTACATACCTGGTACAACAGTTCCACTGGTATATGGAGAAATGAGCAGATAAAAGGGATTTCAAAAAAGGAAATTCATGGGATTTGTAATTAGGAGTGGCAGAGGGAAGAGTTAAGAATGACTTTCAGATTTAGCTATACTAATAGGGTGAATAATGGAGGCATTTGTTGTCACTTACGGTTCTGATTTTGGTAGTAAGATAATTAACTTTCTTTTGGACTTAATAGGTTTGGGTGCTTGGAATATGTGGTACCCAGCAGTCTGTTGGGTATATATTCTGGGCTGGAAATAACAGATTTTATAGTTAATGAACATAAACCTGCTTAAATAAAGCCATGGGATATGGTAAGAAAAAAGAGAAATTTGCCTTGTTACAGATCCATGAGGGACAAACAGTAGCATTTAAGGCAAAGCAAAGAAAGAATAAGCTTTGTAAGAGACTCGGAAGGTTTGGCCAGAGATATAAGGGGAAACCAGGAGACTGATCCCATACATCATTCATGCACTTAGGGCAGTTATTCCTGAGATGTAGAAAGGAGTGGAGGGAAAGTGAATAGGAAATTAAGAAAAGGAGACAGTAAATGTAGGTAAGTCTTTCACATAGGTTGTCTCAAAGGAAAGCAGATGGGATTGAGTGAATTTTTTCCCTTATTCAAAGATGGGAAAGATAAGCATATTTTTGTGCTCTTGAGGAAGAGCTAATAGAAGGGAAGATGAGTCAGTGTAGCAGGGTACCTGAGGACGTGGATAGGGAATCCAGAGCCACAGTTAGGGTTAGTCAGTCTGGTAGGCAAAAATGGTATCTTCTTCATTCTTTGCTTATTAGTGAGAATGTGCATTTTTAAAAATTCATTTGTTACTTGTATTTTCTTAATGATGCATTCATATTTTGTATTTCCTATTGAGTTCTTTTAGAAAATGATTTGTATTTTTGTTATATTAGAGAAATTAGTGTTCTATCATGTATCAATATTTTCCCACTTTGTTTTGTATTTGTTAATTTCTTTTTAGCAATACATAAGTTTACAATTTTTATGTGGCTCAAGTTTATGCTTCTTTTTCTTTGCAGTCTTTCATTTTATACTAACTAGCTTTGAAGCGTAAAATTTTAGATATCTACTTTTTTCCTTTTAATAAAAAATTGTTAGCTTAATTTTAAAACTATTCCATAAAGCCAAATAATGTAGGCATGGAAAATATTCATTTTATATTAATACATTTGCTTGTTATTGATTTGAAAATACCATATCACATAAAGTGTATCCATATTTTTCTTTGTTTTTCCTCACCTTTTTTTTCCCACATCTTTTTTTTTTCTGTCTTTTTCACACATATATGTGATAGTAAATTAGCTAGAAATGTTCATTCCAAACACATGTGTATGAATGTTGGCTCATTGTTTTTCTTCTCTTAAGTTTTAAACAGGGTCTGAGAACTCTTGGTGTTTTGGAGAAAATTCAGACTTATCCAGAAGCATTTTGTAACATCTTCTGTCATAAACCTGAGAATCTTTCCACAAAAATTCTTAGTGATCTTTTTACAGTACACACATTATCTGACGTACAGGCTTTGGGGTTTTGGAACAGTTACTTACAGGCTATTGAGGGTATGTAGATGTTTTATTTTTATTTAACTGTCATAGAAATTTTGTTTTGGGATATTTATTTCTTGGAGTTTTTGCTTTTTATAGTAAGACTTTAATCTAACTATTTACAAAACTTGTTTCAAAACAAGTTTATATGACTGAGTTGAAAGTGATAGGAAAGGTTACATAGTAAAGTTATATTTTTTGGTTGTTTTCCTCTAGGTAATTTGAAGTGAGAGGCATTCTTCCTAGAAAACTTTAAATATACGGGTGATTGCCACAGCACAGGATAGTCTCAAAGCTAGTCACTTACTTCACCTTTTTAAATTTTAAGTTAAATTGAATTATTCCTCATCCATTGGTCAGAGCATGGTAATGATATTTATCATTGAGCCTTAACAGTGTAAATTCATTCTGTTTAATATGGTGTAAAACAATTTAACTTTTAGTTGAAAATTTTTTAGCTAGGTTGTTTGGATGTTTTATACCATCTTAGTTTTTCCTTTGTTGAAATAGTTTATCAAATAGCAATGGTCTAGAATTGGTTTAAAATTGTTTGTAGGATCATATCCCCGAAAGATGGAGTTTCAAAACCTACTGAACCTCTTGGACTATATGATAATTTTATATTAAGGAAGACATTTAAATATACAGTGAGTAGGTCAACCAAATTATTGTATGAGTCCTACTTTGAAATTCAAATAAACATGTATTCAATATACCATTTTCCTATTACTACACTTAGTGATTTAGTTTTCCTCTTATGCATCTCTGTTAATGTGGGTGTCTCTGCTTTTCAACATGTCTAGTCTAGTTGGGGAAGAGTCTATGATGGTAGCAATATATAACATGGATTTTTTTTTCTTTTTTTCCTTTTTTGGTATTCTTTTCAGATGGTAAATCTACAGTAACAATGGAAGACATTCTTATTTTTGCTACTGGTTGCAGTTCCATTCCACCTGCTGGATTTAAACCCACTCCATCAATTGAGTGCCTTCATATGGATTTTCCTGTTGGAAACAAGTGTAATAACTGCTTAGCTCTTCCTATCACCAGTACCTATAAAGAATTTCAAGAAAATATGGACTTTGCCATAAAAAACACTCTAAGATTAGAAAAGGAAGAAAATTCTCACTTCATTGGACATTAACTGTTTTGAACAAAGAGATGCTTCTTTAAAAGCTGCTGTTGATACTTTTTGTTTCAGAAATCTGTCCATCATCACTTTTGAGCAAACTTGGCCCAATAAAATATATGATATGAACATAAAGGAATATTTTGGCCACTTAAGCTAAAAAGTTTTTTTGTTAAGGTGTACCAAAGTTGATACTTTTCTATTTTCTTAATATACATGCTTCATAAACCTCAATATAAATACTTTTAGAATGGCTGTACAGACTTTCTTCAACTATAGTAGCATGCTATATATAATAAGAAAACTTGTACTCACTGTTTTTGTAAATTGGGATTAGCTATAGGATGCCACAGTGATTTTTCTAGTTTTATGCAATTTTCAAATTATTACTTATTTTATTTTAAAGCATTAAATAGGAAAGCTAAATGATAAATCTTCTTATATAAATCAAAGTCATATTTTGGGGTATGTGTTATATGTATCCTTTTCTAGGATGGCACTAAATTAGTTAAAAATGTTTTTAGATTATTAAGTTATGTTAAAATAGATCCACACTGCAATTAGATTATGCCTAAAGGGAAGTATTATATTAAAAAGCAGAATTGCACAAATATTCTAGAATCTATGGACATTCCATAGTCTTAAAACACTTCTGAGGTGGATTAAAATACAGTTGAAAATCCCTAAGTAAGTGTCTTCTTTAAAGCCTTTGGCTTTAATCATAGGATTTTTTTTTTTTCCTGTATCCCACGTGTGGTATTAGACCACATTATGTCTGATCCACATTTTAGGTTATCTGAATAGAATGATCTCTGTGGATTGCCATTTGGTAGGTTTGGCTATGTGACAGTTATTTATTATCAAGATGGTTGTATGAAAGGTAAGCTGGCACCATTGCATTATATAGTTATCTTCTTTGCTTTTGAAAGGTACCTGTTATACAAACAATGTAGAAATGTGTAAGAAAGAATTACAAATAGAATGAAAAACCCACTCTAATCTCAACCATGCAGAATTAACTGTTATCCTTCTATAAACTCTTCCATTTCCTTTTTTAAACTTTATTAATGCTACTAAAAGTCAAAGAATACCTAGAAGTAACAAGAGATTATGTAATAAACATTTGAAGATACCTAATCCCATAGTTGTGTCACCATATTTGTACTCTTGCAAAAGAAGAAACTGGAAAAGTCTAATGTTCCTAATCTGTTATCAAATATAAATGGGTTTTTCACCAGAATAAATCATATGAGAGGTAAAATGCTTGGTTTTAAGCACATTTTTCTTGCTACATAAAGCAGGTATCAGCCATATTCTCATCCTTTCCAAGAAGCATCCTTAAATTATTGATATTTTTAAAGACAAATGACAGGATTGGTTTGATACTGGTAATAAATCTGTTATTAATACCAAAGGAAAACTAAAACATGATCCTAGTAAAATTTTGTTACATTTTCTAACAGACCCAGCAAATTAACGTTTAACTTTAACATGAAGGTTTTAAAACATTAAACAAGGCATTTCTTTGTCTTGTGTTGAATTCTGTTAAATTTTCAAAAGTAATTAAAGGAGCAATTATCAAAAAAGAGGTTTAACCTCACCATACAGCTTTTATTCCAAATGTGTTGATAAACTGGATATTTTATTTCTTAACCTACCTAGTTTTTATAAAATTTTAAAAGCCATTAAACCAATACAAACCAGAAAACCTAATTAAAGCTATTTTCTGGTTATTTGTAGTTTGAATTCATTTAATTACAGTGGTAATTAAAGCTGTTAAAGCTCACATGCTTTTTGGGTGGGGAGGGCTGGTGGGGAGGCAGTGTGCTTGGGTTAGCTACAATTAAAAACAGTGTTTCAATTCTTTTATGTGTAGACAGGGCCTTAGGGATAAAGTGATGTAAATAACTTAGTATATTCACTTTTTAAAGTGAAGTATAAATATTCATATTGCAAAATATTTTCTGGCTTTAAGGATGTTCCATCAGTATGATTTTAGATTAATCTTTACAGTCAAGATATGTCAGAGAAACCTGACATAGGTTATTTTCTGCATTGTTACTATGTCAAATGGTTGGTATTATGTTTGTTCTTTTTCTGTTCATTGTTATAGCCAATGCATAGTTCCTACTGACATTGATTTTAAAAAGGAATTATGCTATAAACCTTTATAAATGTGTATATGTATTTCTTAAATATTTCAATCGTCTAAATGCCATATATTTCAAGTTTGTTTTCTGTTACTCTCATTATCAAGAAAAAGCATAAATTCGCCTTGTATGCATCTACTGTTAATGGTCTTAGGTTAGTTTTATATTCATTTTTTTTTAATAATTTTAAATTTTTTGGTGAGAACTTCATCTGAAGGCATTTATACAATTCTCTACTATTCTTGTACTTAGTCATTTTACTATTTTAGTATTTAAGGTAAAGATTCTTTAAAATATCAGAAACTAGCTCATGACTTTATACTTTGTAATATTTAATTTCCATATTATAAATTAGTCATTATTTGGGTGAAGTAAAAAGCTTTCATTTGATTACTAACTTGAGAATTTACTTTGGCTTCTGCTTTATTCCAAACTTCTTATAATTTTTTCCCCTAATTATATGGAAGCTCTTGGAACTTTTGTACTCAATGCTAAATGTGCAGTAAAGGAGAGTGTAATATAATAGGTAAGTTTTCTCCGTGACTTTGCCTTTTACATTCAGTCATTATAAGAAAATGATTAGAACAAGATTCTATTTATAAGTGTGTAATTCTTATATATAGTGCTTATCACAGCTTTGTTGCTAATTTTACAATAAGCTATTAAACTAGTTTTATGCTCTGCGTGATGCAATGTAAAGCATAAAAACACATTGATGGATTACTTGAATGTGTATTACATATAGTTTAGGAAAATTTGCATTGCTTTGAAGAAATCCTATTTTAAAGTTCTCATTTTGACTGTTATCTTTTAAAATTGCCAAACATATTCCAATATCTACTGTATGCCAGGTATTATGTTAGGTGATAGTTTATGTCGGCCTAGTTTCCCTTTTTTTAAAGACTTCAGATGCAACAAAAAAAATGACACTTAAAATGAAGTTTTCTAAATAAATGTGTTTCTGCTACTAAATGTGAAGTGCTTATATAAACTAAATCAAGTAACTTGTTAGGATTTAACAAGGTTAAGATTATGACAATACTGTGTAGATAATAGATCCTTTCCCCATTTGAGAGATCCTGCAAGCAATTATCGGCTGACAGGTAGGAACCTCTCTTGAATGAGCTGTTCTGAGGTATTCTCTGTTAAAACTATCTATCCCCTAATGTAAAATAATAGTTTGCCAGAATAATTATATTATTTTAGCCCAACATCTGGATAGGTAGAGTCAGTTAAACCGCTAAAAAAGTTAGGTTAACTAACACTCTAACAGCCATAGTTTAATTCTTTCCTTATTCTAAAGACACATTACAAATACCTTACTCAGTCTTAGCATTACAGGGACTGTTTGTTTACTGCCACTGTTCTGTGGGACATATATTTCCTATACATTTGTTTGCCCACACTGTGTGCACTCCTTGGTCAGGACAGTTTTTATCATTTCAAATGTATATACTGTACACAAATGTTAAACATGCCTTAGTGTTCTATGTCATATGAGTCATATATTTTGGGAGGTCTATGCTGGAGCTCTGAAATGGTTAGGTAGATTTGCATTTGAAAGTAGAAGTAAACAAATGAACAAGATTGGGCTCTCAGATGTTGACAGTGGGAAAGCCTGTTTATTTTATATTCCATGAAGACAAAAAATTAAGTAGAACTTTCCCATAGGGCAGGAACTGTCATTTCTGTTTAATTTCAACACACCTAGTTCATTGGTGATTCCAGTTTTCTTTTTTTTATTCCACATATAGGAAGCAGTAAAAAGTCAGCTATAAGATGAGTATGGTCTGAGGATCTAATATATAACGTGACTGTAGTTAACTGTACTGTATAATTGAAATATGCTAAGAGAGTAGAACTCAAAAGTTTTCACCAAAAAATAAAAAAATATATATATATATGTGAGATGATAGATGTGGTAAATAACTAAGTGGGGGGAATTCTTTCACAATGTATACATATATATCATATCATCACAATGTACGTTTCAGATATGTTGCCAAATTTATCAATTATACCCTCAAAAAAGGTGAAAAAAATTTACACAAGGAAAAAAAATGTAGGTCCAGTTCTAGGGTGTTCCCTAATGGCATTAAGAATGAGATAACCTGTCAGGTTTCATAAAAATAAACTTTTGTGTTTTGTTTAAAAAATTTACTCTTTATGTAATCGTTGGGGTAACTTAATTTCTCATAAATTCGAAAAGTTAAGTTTTCAAACCAGTTTTTGAGGCACAGGGTCTCTCATTTCAGAATTTGGTGAAGCTTCAGAATGAACATATTCAATAACTAACGCAATATCCTAAGTGAACTCTGTTGACCATACGGGAAATGAGTTGTGTCCATTTTTGACATCCAGTAAAAAAAAATCTATGGATTAAATTAGAAATCATTAATATTGGATACATTTTGTCATATGGCTTTAAGTGTACATTAAGACACCTGCACTATCCACTTACACCCCCTGCCAAAGTAATGTTTTGTGATTTTGCAGTTACTAAAAGGAGGAAAATACGAACTGCCATTTTGCGCCTTCCTGGCTTCTGTGTCCATGTAGGCAAAACAACCCCATGCAGCTAGACCATTTTGCCTAACAGATGAGATTAAGAAACCTGCCTGATTAGAGCAATGCTCCGAAGCTGCCTGTTTCCCAGAAAAGGAGCAAACGGAGACCCCTCCTGCTGCACTGGGGAAACAGAAAAGGGAGCTAGCATTGAAGTGCCAATTTTGTTCCAGGAGCTTCATTTACTTTAGTCCTGTGATCCTTAAGCTCCTAGATTATTATCACCACAAGAGATCTGTAGACGACCAAACTAACAGTTCAGTATTTAGGTTCTTAGCACTACAACACGCTCCTGCCCTAAAGAGCTCACTTTAAAGCAGCTACCCTTTGAGAAGCTGTGGCTTGATTAGACAGGATAAAAATTCCTACTATTACGCCGCTGGAAAGTAAACACTGCCAGGTGTTCGGGTATTATTCCCACGTTGGGTCTCTTAAGTTTTGTGGAGAGAGCTGAGAGAATGGGAGGGTCACCCTGGAAGAGGCGGGGTTCGGCTTTCTATGGTCCCGCCCCTCCGATCTTTGCTTCCGGGGCGGTCGGGGCGGCCACGTCATGATCGGGCTCCGCTCTCCAGCCGGGCAGTGTATGGTGGGAGCCAAGATGGCGGCGGCCGCAGCAGCCAGTATTCGAGAGAGACAAACAGGTACCGGCTTATTCCCTTCTCTTCCCTGCGGTTTTGTGCTTGCCGTGAGGACATATTCCTCTTCTTGTCGCCCTCACTCGGTCGCGGTGCGTGCAGTTCGGAGACGGACCTCCAATAGCTTAATCCCGTTCTCAGACCATCGAGAGCCCTTCCCCTTTTGAGTTTTTAGGGAAGAGATGCCATTAGCTTGAGAACTCGGCTCTCAGATGTGCCGGAGAAGGGGCTTCAGGGGTGAGCGGGTTGCTGCGGTCCTGCTCTTGTCTCTTTCCTACTGGGCCTCAAAAGGCCATGGCGACTAGATCTGGCACCTGGCATTTCCAGCCCTTGCCACTTACGAGGTCTTCGGGTTTGTTTCTGCGCGTGGTTAAGTTCTCTCCCATTTTAATGTTGAGAGTTTCATTTTCCGGCACTTACACCACAGTTACAAATTTAGATGCTCTTTTCAGAGCAGATTACATTCTGCCATTTCTCTCCTGTGGACCAGTCTTTGGGGGTACCTGAAGAGAAACGCCTTGTGATAAAGATTTCCGTCTTCAGCATGCAGGAATGGGATATAAGAATGGCAAAACGAATGAATTATACCTTTCCCATTTTAATTATTTGGCAAATTAGTGTTTTTAAACTACGCCTTATTAGTTTCATGTTTAACAGAGTATGGTTATATAGCTTCCATTTATACCGTGAAGTATGGTTTTAAAAAATACATATTCTTTCCCTTGAGCTTTGATATTTTTTCCACCTTAGATAATTTTAGTTTTGCCTTATTTTTTGGAAACTTCTGATGGCAATTGGTTTATACCTGTTAGCTAATTGTCTTGAAAGTTGGCATACTGTTAATTCTGAGAAGCTAATAGAGATAAGCCATTAAGAATTTGCATATTTGGAAGTTCTGTCTCTTTTAATTATGTTCTTTTGCATATAAATCGGAATAGGAATATAACTGGTTATAATTAATATGAACTACAGAAAGGATTTTGGCTGTACTTGATTCTTTCCTTTGCAATTCAAAGAAAAATTAATGATAGACTTCAATCTACTAACGACACAGTGCATAATGAGTTGTGTTCTGCATTTCCCCAATAGATAATGTAGTGTAAGCTATCAGATGAAGTCAGGTGTAACTTAAAAATATGAAAGTCCAAATAAAATTTGGGAAATAACTGCCATTCATTTTATCTGTGTAAGCAAATAGAAGCCCCACTTGTCTTTGCAGTATGGTTCTGACAGCTTAATGAACCTCAATGAATTAGGTCATACTACATATTAAAATAAAAAATAACATGTTAAGGGAGACTCTGTACCAATACAAAGGAGCTTTCTGAAAAATGAAATTTGGATGGTAATTTTTATATGCAGAAACTTTGTAGAACGTTAAAGTCTAGTAGTATAATATGGATTTCTGCAGAAATAAACTGCATTGTAGCAAGATTTCACATCATTACTCCATAGGTTATGCCAGGTTTATCAAATTAGTACTCCAGTTGAGTTCTGTCTTTGAGAGAAAGGTAAACTATGTGCTATAGTAGGACAAGTAAACATTTCCCTGATGCCTATTGAGAATGTTTTGGGAAATAAATCACAATTGAGTCTTAGGCCATGTACTTTATTAACAAATCCATTGTGTCAGAATCCCTGTTAACAAGTTAGCCAAGGCTCAGAAATGGGGAAATTCACCAAGATGGAGCTGAGAAGGCAAACGTGGGAATATCTGCTGATATGGGCTTCTTTCAGTTAGCGAAGCTCTGGAGAGCACCATGTACCTGGAACTCATATGCACCACAGGCTGTGATTCTTCCTAGGTGTCCTCTGTGAACTATTGTAACATCTGTGAGCTTCTGAAGTAGGTCTAAATTATGGGCGATGTGTATATATATATATATTTTTTTTTTTTTTTTTTGCGGTACGCAGGCCTCTCACTGTTGTGGCCTCTCCCGTTGCGGAGCACAGGCTCTGGATGCGCAGGCTCAGCGGCCATGGCTCACGGGCCCAGCCGCTCCGCGGAATGTGGGATCTTCCCGGACCCAGGCACAAATCCGTATCCCCTGCATCGGCAGGCGGACTCTCAACCACTGCGCCACCAGGGAAGCCCTGGGCGATGTATATAATTGGCTGGACATTAGGTACTAACATTTTACCAACAAATCACCTCCGTATCTCTATGCATATATAAATATATTACTGATGTGCAATCTCTTATTATTTTAATCTGCTTCAAGAAATAAGCATTTAATAGAAGTTTTTCTAGTGAGTGAATATGCTGTAAATTGATACGCAGGTGATTTGAGTATTATAATCTTCTCTGGTAGGTGTTTATCTTGTAGATTATTCTGTATTACTTAATAAAACCTAATCCAAATGCTTTTTAAAAATCAACCAAGGGGGCTTCCCTGGTGGCGCAGTGGTTGCTAGTCCGCCTGCCAATGCAGGGGACACGGGTTCGTGCCCCGGTCCGGGAGGATCACACATGCCGCGGAGCGGCTGGGCCCGTGAGCCATGGCCACTGAGCCTGCGCGTCCGGAGCCTGTGCTCCGCAACGGGAGAGACCACAGCAGTGAGAGGCCCGCATAACGCAAAAAAAAAAAAATCAACCAAGTAGCTTTTTGGATTACCAATCATTTAAACATTTAATCAGATAACTACTACCCTCCCTTGAATATTTGGCCATCTCAACTTCACATAAAAGTGTATCAAGATTTTTATTTCCCTTAGAAAATATTTCTGAGTCTTCTGTAACACATGAACAGATGAGCAGTAAAAACCACAAAATACTATAAGACGTAGAGCGTAACTGCTATGATTATAGAATTGTATATTTTTTAAGCAGGAGTTATCAGTTACGTACCACATCTATAGGAAAGTCTCACTAGTGAATCTGACAGGATAATTGGCCGTAGAATGCACTCCAGGATAACTAAAAAATAGATCTGCTGTATTTAGGTTTTAAACCATTTAAATATGAGCCAATTAAATATATCATAGAGGATTTTTGTTTTTAGAAAAACTTATCTTAATCTATGCTTTCAGCCACACAGTAGATAGACAACAGCACCAGTTATCTATTGAGGCCACTGCAAGGTCGTGATTGACAATTTCTTTTTCCATCTATATAAAACGTAGTGTGGTATCATCAGGAGACATGGAAAAGGCTTCTTCCTGAACATTTTTCACATTTTAATCTGGGCAAAGATGCTTAAATTAGAAAATCTCCCAGACAATATCCCTTTAGTTGTTGATGAAACCGTCTTACAAAGTCTGACCCTACTTCTACATATGCATTAATATTGATTAATCAGTTTTACTAGAGTGATTTGTGCATTTTGTTTTGAGGTAATAAGTGTGGTGGAAAAGTGAAATCCTAAAAACATTGATAATATTTAATAAGACTGTTTTCATTTCCAGTGGCTTTGAAACGTATGTTGAATTTTAATGTGCCTCATATTAAAAACAGCACTGGAGAACCAGTATGGAAGGTAAGAGACTTTAAGTTAATGGGGATTATTTTCTTTCTCTCGGCCCTTATTGGTGGTGATTGGAGGGAATTTCTTGTTAATACTGAACAGTAGCACATTTTAGTTGTAATGCCTGAATATTTTACTTTTACTTAGCATGGCTTATTAATGTGAATCTTTTTTTTTTAAACTGAAGTATAGTTGATGTACAATATTGTGTTCGTTTCAGGTGTACAGCAAAGTGATTCAGTTATACATATAGAATTTTTTCAGATTGTTTTCCATTATAGGTTATTACAAGATATTGAATGTATTTCCATACGTTATATAGTAAATGCTTGTTGTGTATCTATTTTACATACAGTAGTTTGTTAATCTGTACTCCTGATTTATCCCTCACCCCCTTCCCTTTCCCATTTGGTAACCATAAGTTTGTTTCCTATGTCTGTGAGTCTGTTTCTATTTTTTATATAGATTCATTTCTATTATTTTTTAGATTCCACATATAAGTGATATAATATTTGTCTTTCTCTCTCTGACTTACTTAACTTAGTGTGATATTCTCTAGATCCATCCATCTTGCTGCAAATAGCAATATTTCATTCTTTTTTATGACTGACTAATATTCCATTGTATATATATACCACATCCTCTTTTTTTTCCCCAGTATTGGGAAAAATTTTATTTTATTTTTGAATTTAATTTTATTTATTTGTTTTTTATATAGCAGGTTCTTATTAGTTCTCTGTTTTATACATATTAGTGTATATATGTCAATCCCAATCTTCCAATTCATCCCACCACCACGACCACCCCCCTCCCCACCCCGCTCTCCCCCCTTGGTGTCCATACATTGGTTCTCTACATCTGTGTCTCTATTTCTGCCTTGCAAACCGGTTCATCGGTGCCATTTTTCTAGATTCCATATATATGCATTAATATACGGTATTTGTCTTTCCCTTTCTGTCTTGCTTCACTCCCTGTGACACTCTCTAGGTCCATCCATGTCTCTACAAATGACCCAATTTCGTTCCTTTTTATGGCTGAGTAATATTCCATTGTATATATGTACCACATCTGCTTTATCCATTCGTCTGTCGATGGGCATTTAGGTTGCTTCCATGACCTGGGTGTTGTAAATAGTGCTGCAATGAACATTGGGGTACATGACTCTTTTTGAATTATGGTTTTCTCTGGGTATATGCCCAGTAGTGGGATTGCTGGGTCATATGGTAATTCTGCTTTTAGTTTTTTAAGGCTGTCCTCCATAGGGGCTGTATCAGTTTACATTCCCACCAACAGTGCAAGAGGGTTCCCTTTTCTCCACACCGTCTCCAGCATTTGTTGTTTGTAGATTTTCTGATGATGCCCTTTGTAACGGGTGTGAGGTGATAACTCGTTGTAGTTTTGATTTGCATTTCTCTAATAATTAGTGATGTTGCACAGCTTTTCATGTGCCTGTGGCCATTTGTATGTCTTCTTTGGAGAATTGTCTATTTAGGTCTTCTGCCCATTTTTTGATTGGGTTGTTTGTTTGTTTTTTATATTGAGCTGCATGAGCTGTTTATATAGTTTGGAGATTAATCCTTTGTCCATTGATTTGTTTACAAATATTTTCTCCCATTCTGAGGGCTGTCTTTTTGTCTTACTTATAGTTTCCTTTGCTGTGCAAAAGCTTTTAAGTTTCATTAGGTCCCATTTGTTTATTTTTGTTTTTATTTCCATTACTCTAGGAGGTGGGTCAAAAGGATCTTGCTGTGATTTATGTCAGAGAGTGTTCTTCGTATGTTTTCCTCTAAGAGTTTTATGGTGTCCAGTCTTACACTTAGGTCTTTAATCCATTTTGAGTTTATTTTTGTATATGGTGTTAGGGAATGTTCTAATTTCATTTTACATGAAGCTGTCCAGTTTTCCCAGCACCACTTATTGAAGAGACTGTCTTTTCTCCACTGTATATTCTTGCCTCTTTTATCACAGCTTAATTGACCATAGGTGCATGGGTTTATTTCTGGGCTTTCTGTCCTGTTCCATTGATCTATATTTCTGTTTTTTGTGCCAGTACCATACTGTCTTGATGACTGTAGCTTTGTGGTATAGTCTGAAGTCAGGGACCCTGATTCCTCCAGCTATGTTTTTTCCCCTCAAGTCTGCATTGGCTATTCAGGGTCTTTTGTGTCTCCATACAAATTTTAACACTTTTTGTTCTAGTTCTTTAAAAAATGCCATTGGTAATTTGATAGGGATTGCATTGAATCTGTAGACTGCTTTGGGTAGTATAGTCTTTTTCACAATGTTGATTCTTCCAGTCCAAGAACATGGTATATCTGTCCATCTGTTTGTGTCATCTTTGATTTCTTTCATCAGTGTCTTATAGTTTTCTGAGTACAGGTCTTTTACCTCCTTAAGGTTTATTCCTAGGTATTTTATTCTTTTTGTTACAGTGGTGAATGGGATCTTTTCCTTAATTTCTATTTCTGTTCTTTTGTTGTTAGTGTATAGAAATGCAAGAGATTTCTGTACATTAATTTTGTATCCTGCAACTTTACCAGATTCATTGATTAGCTCTATTAGTTTTCTGGTGGCATCTTTAGGATTATCTATGTGTAGTGTCATGTCATCTGCAAACAGTGACAGTTTTACTTTTGCTTTTCCAATTTGTATTCCTTTTAATTCTTTTTCTTCTCTGATTGCCATGGCTAGGACTTCCAAAACTATGTTGAATAATGGTGGCAAGAGTGGACATCCTTGTCTATTTCCTGATCTTAGAGGAAATGCTTTCAGTTTTTCATCATTGAGAATGATATTTGCTGTGGGTTTGTCACATATGGCTTCTATTATGTTGAGGTAGCTTCCCTCTGTGCCCACTTTCTGGAGAGTTTTTATCAGAAATGGGTGTTGTTTTTTGTCACAAGCTTTTTCTGCATCTATTGAGAAGACCACATGGTTTTTATTCTTCAATTTGTTAATATGGTGTATCACATTGATTGATTTGCATATGTTGAAGAATCCTTGCATCCCTGGGCTAAATCCTATTTGATCATGGTGTGTGATCCTTTTAATGTGTTGTTGGATTTTGTTTGCTAGTATTTTGTTGAGGATTTTTGCGTCTATATTCATCACTGATATTGGTCTGTAATTTTCTCTTTTTGTGGTATCTTTGTCTGGTTTTGCTATCAGGGTGATGATGACCTCATAGAATGAGTTTCGTAGTGTTCCTTCCTCTGCAGTTTTTTGAAGAGTTTGAGAAGGATAGGTGTTAGCTCTTCTCTAAATGTTTGATAGAATTCCCCTGTGAAGCCATCTGGTCCTGGACTTTTTGTTGGAAGATTTTAAATCACAGTTTCAATTTCATTACTTGTGATTGGTCTGTTCATGTTTTCTATTTCTTCCTGCTTCAGTCTTGGAAGGTTACCTTTCTAAGAATTGGGCCATTTCTTTCAGGTTGTCCATTATATTGGCATAGAGTTCCTTGTAGTAGTCTCCTACGATGCTTTGTATTTCTGCGGTGTCCATTGTAATTTCTCCCTTTTCATTTCTAATTTTATTGATTTGAGTCCTCTCTCTCTTTTTCTTGATGAGTTTGGCTAAAGATTTATCAATTTTGTTTATCTTCTCAAAGAACCAGCTTTTAATTTTATTGATCTTTGATATTGTTTTCTTTGTTTCTATTCCATTTATTTCTGCTTTGATCTTTATGATTTCTTTCCTTCTACTAACTTTGAGTTTTGTTTGTTTTTCTTTCTATAGTTCCTTTAGGTGTAAGGTTAGATTGTTTATTTGAGATTTTTCTTGTTTCTTGAGGTAGGATTGTATTGCTATAAACTTCCCTCTTAGAACTGCTCTTGCTACTTCCCATAGGTTTTGGATCGTCATGTTTTTGCTGTCATTTGTCTCTAGGTATTTCTTGATTTCCTCTTTGATTTCTTCAGTGATATCTTGGTTATTTAGTAATGTATTGTTTAGCCTCCATGTGTTTTTGATTTTTACAGGGTTTTTTTTTCCCCTGTAATTCATTTCTAATCTCATAGCGTTGTGGTCAGAAAAGATGCTTGATATGATTTCAATTTTCTTAAATTTACCAAGGCTTGATTTGTGAACCAAGATGTGATCTATCCTGGAGAATGTTCCATGTGCACTTGAGAAGAAAGTGCAGTCTGCTGTTTTCTGATGGAATGTCCTACAGATATCAATTAAGTCTATGTGGTCTATTGTGTTATTTAAAGCTTTGTGTTTCCTTATTAATTTTCTGTCTGGATGATCTGTTCATTGGTGTAAGTGAGGTATTGAAGTCCCCCACTATTATTGTGTTACTGTTGATTTCCTCTTGTATAGCTGTTAGCATTTGCCTTATGTATTGAGGTGCTCCTATGTTGGGTGCATATGTATTTCTAATTGTTATCTCTTCTTGATCCCTTGATCATTATGTAGTATCCTTCCTTGTCTCTTGTAACATTTTTTTTTTTTTTTTTTTTTTTTTTTTTTACGGTACGCGGGCCTCTCACTGTTGTTGCCTCTCCCGTTGCGGAGCACAGGCTCCGGACACGCAGGCTCAGCGGCCATGGCTCACGGGCCCAGCCGCTCCGCGGCATGTGGGATCTTCCGGGACCGGGGCACGAACCTGTGTCCCTGCATCGGCAGGCGGACTCTGAACCACTGCCCCACTAGGGAAGCCCCAACATTCTCTATTTTAAAGTCTATTTTGTCTGATATGAGTATTGCTACTCTAGCTTTCTTTTGATCTCCATTTGTATGGGATATCGTTTTCCATCCCCTCACTTTCAGTCTATATGTGTCCCTAGGTCTGAAGTGGGTCTCTTGTAGATAGCATACATATGGGTCTTGTTTTTGTATCCATTCAGCAAACCTGTGTCTTTTGGCTCGAATATTTAATCCATTCACATTTAAGGTAATTATCGATACATATGTTCCTATTACTCTTTTCTTAATTGTTTTGGGTTATTTTGTAGGTCCTTTTCTTCTCTTGTGTTTCCCACTCAGAGAAGTTCCTTTAGCATTTGTTGTAGAGCTGGTTTTGTGGTGCTGAATTCTTGTAGGTTTTGCTTGTCTGTAGAGCTTTTTTTTTTTTTTTAACATCTTTATTGGGATATAATTGCTTTACAATGGTGTGTTAGTTTCTGCTTTATAACAAAGTGAATCAGTTATACATATACATATGTTCCCATATCTCTTCCCTCTTGCATCTCCCTCCCTCCCACCCTCCCTATCCCACCCCTCCAGGCGGTCACAAAGCACCGAGCCAATATCCCTGTGCCATGCGGCTGCTTCCCACTAGCTATCTACCTTACGTTTGTTAGTGTATATATGTCCATGCCTCTCTCTCGCCCTGTCACAGCTTCCCTGGTGGCGCAGTGGTTGGGAGTCCGCCTGCCGATGCAGGGGACGTGGGTTTGAGCCCCGGTCCGGGAGGATCCCACATGCCGCGGGGCGGCTGGGCCCATGAGCGATGGCCGCTGTAGAGCTTTTGATTTCTCCTTCGAATCTGAATGAGATCCTTGCTGGGTTGAGTAATCTTGGTTGTAGGTTCTTCCCTTTCATCACTTTAAATATATCGTGCCACTCCCTTCTGGCTTGTAGAATTTCTGCTAAGAAATCAGCTGTTAACCTTATGGGAGTTCCCTTGTATGTTATTTGTCGTTTTTCCCTTGTTGCTTTCAATAATTTTTCTTTGCCTTTAATTTTTGCCAATTTGATTACTATGTGTCTCAGCATGTTTCTTCTTGGGTTTGTCCTGCCTGGGACTCTCTGTGCTTCCTGGACTTGGGTGGCTATTTCCTTTCCCATGTTAGGGAATGTTTTTGACTATAATCTCTTCAAATATTTTCTCGGGTCCTTTCTTTCTCTCTTCTCCTTCTGGAACCCCTATAATGTGAATGTTGTTGTGTTCAGTGTTGTCCCAGAGGTCTCTTATGCTGTCTTCATTTCTTTTCATTCGTTTTCTTAATTTTGTTCTGTGGCTGTGAATTCCACCATTCTTTCAGGTCACTTATCCATTCTTCTGCCTCAGTTATTCTGCTTGATTCCTTCTAGTGTATTTTTCATTTCAATTATCATATTGTTCATCTCTGTTTGTTCTTTAATTCTTCTAGGTCTTTGTTAAACATTTTTTGCATCATCTTGATCTTTGCCTCCATTCTTTTTCCGAGGTCCTAGATCATCTTCACTATCATTCTGAATTCTTTTTCTGGCAGGTTGCCTATCTCCACTTCATTTATTGTTTTTCTGGGGTTTTATCTTGTTCCTTCATCTGGTACATAGCCCTCTGCCTTTTCATTTTGTCTGTCTTTCTGTGAATGTGGTTTTTGTTCCACAGGCTGCAGGATTGTAGTTCTTCTTGTTTCTCCTCATACCACATCCTCTTAAACCAGTCATCTGTTCATGGGCACTTGGGTTTTTTCCACATCTTGGCTATTGTAAATAGTGCTGCTATGAACATTGGGGTACATATATCTTTTCAAATTAGAGTTTTCATCTTTTCCAGATATACACCCAGGAGTGGGAATCCTGGATCATATTGTAGCCCTATTTTTAGTTTTTTAAGGAACCTCTGTACTGTTTTCCATAGTGGCTGTACCAGTTTACATTACCACCAGCAGTGTAAGAGGGTTCCGTTTTCTCCACACTCTGCAGCATTTATTTGTCGACTTTATGATGATAGGCATTCTGACCAATGTGAGGTGATACATCATTGTAGTTTTGATATGCATTTCTCTAATGATTAGTGGTGTTGAGCATCTTTTCATGTGCCTGTTTGCCATCTGTATGTCTTCTTTGGAGAGATGTCTATTTAGATCTTTTGCCCATTTTTTGATTGAGTTGTTGGTGTTTTTGATATTGAGTTGTATAAGCTGTTAGTATATTTTGGATATTAACCCATTGGTCGCATTATTTGCAAATATTTTCTCTCATAACATTTTTCACAGAACTAATAATCCTAAAATTTATATGGAACCACAAAAGACCCAGAATTGCCAAAGCAATCCTGAGAAGAAAGAACAGAGCTGGAGGTGTAACCCTCCCAGACTTCAGACAATACTACAAAGTTACAGTAATCTAACAGCATGGTATTGGCACAAAAACAGACAAATAGATCAATGGATCAGAATAGAGAGCCCAGAAAGAGACCCACACACCTACGGTCAATTAATCTGTGACAAAGAAGGCAAGAACATACAATGGAGAAAAGACAGTGTCTTCAACAAGTGATGGACAGGTACATGTAAATCAGTGAAATTATAACATTCCCTCATACCATATACAAAAATAAGTTCAAAATGGTTTAAAGACCTAAATGTAAGACATGACACCATAAAACTCCTAGAAGAGAATATAAGCAAAACATTCTCTGACATAAATCATAGCAGTATTTTCTTATCAATCTCCCAAGGCAAAGGAAATTAAAAAATTACCAAATGGGACCTAATCAAACTTAAAAGCTTTTGCACAGCCAAGGAAACCATCAACAAAATGAAAAGACAACCTGCAGAATGGGAGAAAATATGAATCCTCTTTGATAAATATTTTATGGAATGACACAGGCAGTGATAATAATATTTATCTAGAGAATTCAGCTGATTTCTTAGGTGGGGCCTCACTGATAGGTCTTCACTCCAGTTGAAGTTTTGTTCCTTAGCTTTACAAATCCAGAATTTTGATCTTGCAAGCTTTCTTAAGGTTACTCAGACTTAGGGATACTGGTCCATTTTAACCAACTAATGAGAGAGTGATCTGTAACCCAGAATGCCATTTCATTAATTTATGATATATAAAACTGTCAGTAAAAATGTTAATTGGACCAGAAAGCAATCTATAATCTTTTTCCTTTGAGAAATGCTGGAGAATCTTTTAAAATTCCTATTCTTTGAGCTCCTTCATTCTAAACCTCATGCTCACTGTTTCTTTTTCTTCAAAGAGATTATAATACAGTTGATTAGGTCTAAACTTGTTAGATTATAGTCAGTTTATACTTCTCTCTTTGTAAGAATCAAGAACAGACCAACTTGGTTACAGTTTGGGATGTTTTGAAAACTCTCATGAGTCCTGGTAAGTCCTTTGGGTTAACTCTAAAGGTGATTAAAGTCATCTGAAAAATGATTTATAATTTAAGCTTTAGTGTGTCCCCTCATTTTCCTCTTCCTTCCTGTTTACTTGTAGTCATCTTCTTATTGCCCTTTGCATAAGCTATACTTGTTTATTCTTTCTAGTGCCTATGTTCAGCATTTGAATTAAATAACTTGAGGATTTCTGGGGTGTAGATTTGTGTCAGATTCTTTCCCTACCCATCACTTCTCTATCACAAGATTAATAATACAGATATTTTGAGATGTAAGGAAGGAAGATTTTTGAAGGATATAACATCCAGCCTTTTGTAACTGGAGCAGGAAGATTTTTAGCTTTTCTAAAGGAAATGCTGGCATTCAAACAAACCATGTTTTTGTATGACAGCATGTTTCATCCTCTCATTAGCAATTTCTTACTCCATTAAGAATTATTGATGTAGTAGTGGAAAACACCTATTAGTTGAAGTGTCTCTTTTATTTGCCTTAACTCTAAAACTAATTCTGAGTTAGAAGACCCAGTTGGAATACTTACTACTCATCAGAGGTGTCAGTTTTAACTTTCACAATGTGAGGAAATGCATGAGATACTTAAATTACTAAATTTTCTTTACAGTCTTGGAACTTGTTAAGCATTAGTTTTGAGAGTGACTAATTTTTACTTCTCTTTTTAGAAAGGATATATGTGAATGGGATAGGGGAGTGTAAGTGAGTCTGCTGTATGTTCCAAGTCCTTTATTATAACCTGGGATAGGGGAGTGTAAGTGAGTCTGCTGTATGTTCCAAGTCCTTTATTATAACCTAAGATGAAGATTTTATAGTCTCTGGTATGTTTTTTAACTTAGAAAAAGTATTTTATAAGAAAAAATTTATGTAATAATTTATTTTAGCCCAAGTAATAATGCTTTTAAGAATGGATTACTAGATGAATGGACATTTTGGTAAATAATTATGGAAAATATTAAATTGAGGTAAGTATAAGAATTCAGTATATTAAAATAAAATGTACTTGAACATTATCTTAATATTGGGTTCTCTGTTGACTGTTCACTGATAATAATGTTTAAACAAACGCATGACTTTTGTTTTGCTTCTGCTAGGTGCTCATTTATGACAGATTTGGCCAAGATATCATCTCTCCTCTGCTATCTGTGAAGGAGCTGAGAGACATGGGAATCACTCTGCATCTGTGAGTTTTAACGTGTTTCTAGTAATGGCATCTGTTTTCAAATACATTGTTTTCTTTTGTTTTAATCAATTTATTTGTATCTTATTTATTTTTGGCTGCATTGGGTCTTTGTTGCTGCGCACAGGCTTTCTCTAGTTCTGGCAAGCGGGGGCTACTCTTTGTTGCAGTGCACGGGCTTCTCACTGCGTTGGCTTCTCTTGTTGCGAAGCACAGGCTCTAGGTGCGTGGCTTTCAGTAGTTGTGGCGCATGGACTCTAGAGCGCAGGCTCAGTAGTTGTGACGCACGGGCTTAGTTGCTCTGAGGCATGTGGGATCTTCCCGGACCAGGGCTCGAACCCATGTCCCCTGCATTGGCAGGCGGATTCTTAAGTATTACGCCACCAGGGAAGTCCCTCAAATACATTTTAAAAAATGTCTTTAGCCACCCTGAAATCAAATTACTAAGGGACATTTATCAAGAAAATAGTATTAGGTTATAGTACTTGCATATAGAGAACATTTTTTCCGTTATCTTGTTTTATTCAACCCTTTATTTCTGAAGTTAAAAATAATCCTCAGTCTTAGAATTTAAAATTTCATAATTTAAATTTTCTCTTTTGTGTCTTTTCCTACAGACTGGTTTACTCTCTTATGTAAAGAAAAAGAACTGGTTGTTTCAAGGTCTCTTTCAGCTCTGAAAATTTTTTATTTCTTTAATTCAAATACACTTTTTAAAAAGAGGAATATCTAAATTAGTATATCATTAATATGAAAAATTTAAGTAAGTAGGAAGTAATGACTTAATCACCATAGGGAGCTATCTATGTTGTCTTCTTAACTACTAAATTTATTTGATTATATTCCTTATGATATGTCTGATGAATAAAACAAATTGCATTACTTTGTAGACTTGGCCTAATAGAACAATAGAACATTTAAAGAGGGGCTGTATACATGAATAGCTACTAATACTTTTATGTACTGAAGGAGTCCAGTTTTACAGTGTTCTAACTTAGTTGCATGTTGTTCTTTGATGATGTTATAATCAGTTTTCATTCTGTGATATTTTAATATATTGAATTATAGTGTGCTCTTTTATTGGGAATGTGGTTTTAGATTTCCAGTGAGTAGCGTATTAGAATCTTGTTAAACTCTTAAATTTTATATTGAATATTTGTTTTAAATTAATAGAATATTGCATTAATTCTAAAATATACTTTTTAATTTAGTATTTCTGAAATTAAGGTCTATCTCCTTAATAATGCCATGACATAGTTTAATTGGCAGCATCTTCTGCCTGTTTTAATAATATGTTTTAAAATTGATAGCACCTTAGGTTTGATGAAACGTGGTATTTGGCAGGTTCTTCCTCTCGTTTTTGTGTCAGACTTAATCTACACATTTGTTGGTGGTGACATGTTAATGCTTATGACCTAAACTGGAGTTACCCTTGATGCCATCCTTGAAAATGATGGTTTATTATAAGCATTGGTTACTATTGCTACCTTACTCTTTAACTCCTTTATTTTATTTTACTAATAAAAAGACTAAAGTTTGTAGAGTTCGAGTGATTGTCCCATGATTGTACAGGTAATTAATAACAGAGTCGTGGCCAGATTGCTTGACCACTGTTTCTGGGCTGTTTGTCTACTGAACCATAGTGGCTCAGAAACAGTGACTAATAAAAGTGAGGCCTCAGTACTTCCTTAAGGAGTGACAAGATATTCTGCCAGTTTGAGAGTTGTGCATTCTTGCTGCCCACCTGTTGCTATTGCCATCAGAGCATGAAAGGATTACACAGCTATTCTGGTAAATTCCTATGCACCTTGCCTCTGACTATTCTTCCTTTTTTGCTGGAGAATACTTCATCAGTTACTTTATATTCTGCAAGCTGGTTTAGGCTGATTTGTAGGAAACAATAATTACAGGTTTCCAGAACATGAAATGGTGGTTGTAGCCCTTTAGGTAGTTGGACAGCCAGTGTAAGAAGACAACAAACAATGGCTGCCAGCACATTATAATCCTTCTGGTGTTAGCAGCAGCCAAACAGAGGGAAAAAAGTTATCAAATGCAGACTCACTGGCAGCATGTGCCTCTTTGACTCTCTCCTTTATAAGGATGACTGAAATAATTGTATGTATAGAAGGATGTATGTAGATTGTTTATGGAATATTGCGTATAGAAGGATGACTAGAATGTTGTAGAAATAGAACATTTCTCATATTTCCTGATATAAGCATGGTGAAATCTTACAATGGAGCATAAAGATATTTTCTCAGTTGATATTGGGATATTTGAATGAATATACTTTCTGAATTGTAAAAGAGAAAACTATCAAGTGGTACAATCAATAAGATGCTTAGCTGATCCCTTATGCGTTCTCTTATGAAGCAACAGGTAGAACAATATAGATGGTCTTAAAGTTTTAAGGAAGCATTCATATACCTTTCATTTAAAAAATATATTTTATTTTATTTATGGTTAAATATTTTCATTGTTTCTAAAGATAGTTCCAGCTTTCTGTTTTCCCTCTCAGAGAACTGTACTTTCCTCCCACTTACCTCCCCCCACCATATTTCTATGAAAAATGGGAATAAAATTGATTTTGAATGTGCTTTAGTTCTCATTCAAGGAGAATATTGGTAGAAGAGACTGACCATAAGAGGTATGAGAAATAAGGTGATTGGAGTAGAGGAAATGAAGACTGAGATTAGGATCTTACTAATAAATAATATTAACATTGATATAAGGAGAAAGCTGGTTAAATAATTAATTGTAGCAAGAACTTTTAGAGTACTGGTCACTGTCCTTGAACTGGTGAACTAGTTTGAGAAATACTGTAAAATTTTAGCTATCTTTTTAGATAAGTGACTAAGAAAAAAGTGAGTTTTATATACTTTATGTGTCCTAGGCTTTTGCACTCTGATCGAGATCCTATTCCAGATGTTCCTGCAGTGTACTTCGTAATGCCAACTGAAGAAAATATTGACAGAATGTGTCAGGTAATATGAGTTCTTATTTTCCTTATTCTTGAAGGTGGAAACAGATTTTTTTTCAAAAAAAAAAATCTTAGATGTCCAGTGTGAAAAATCAGAAATTTTCTTAACCCAATTTCCCACTTCGATTTTTGAGACTATCTTTGAATTTTAAATAGACTGAAAGATTTAAAATTTTTTGGCTGAGGAAGTATTATTTTGATTGAGACTGAGTCTGGCTTTAAAAAACAGAAAACCTAATAACTATATGAGCTTTTAAAAATAAAGTTTTATTTTTCTAAGATAATAGAAAGTCTGAATAGGAAGTCCAGCTTGGTATAGCAGCTCTTTAAAGTAATCAAAGATCCAAGCCCCCTCTGTCTTTTTGAGCTGTCATCTTTAGTTTGTTGTTGTTCACTGTCTTGCTCCTTGCTTCACGGATGCAAGATGGCAGCTGCAACTTTAGACATCACAATATATGTTCAGGGTAAGAAGAAGGGAGAAATTAACTATGCCAGCCCTGACTGTTGATTTTGGTCAGGAAAGCTAAGCTTTCCCAGAAGCTCCCAGAAGACTTTCATTTATGTCTCACTGGATAGAATTAGCGTCAGGGGAGGCCACAAAAGTTAATATTTAGATGAGTGTATTGTCACCCCCAAATAAAATCTGTATTCTTTTAGCAAGGAAGAAGGGGAAAATAGATATTGGATAGGTAGCTAACGGTGTCTGCTGTTAAGTCACAAGCATCTTTACTTGTTATTGACCGTTGAATCAAATTACTTTGTTTGTTAGTGAAGGTCACATATTTTGTGTCCTATAGAGCTAATAACGCCCAGCTTTCTCTTTTACCCTGCATAAACCCAACAACTATGCCATTTTTAAAAGAAGTACGATTTACCAATCCCTTCTTCTTTCCTTGTTTTAAAACATCTTTATTGACATATAATTTACATACCGTACAATTTACCCAAAGTGTACAAAGTATGCAATTCATTGGTTTTTAATATATTCGCACAAGTGTGCAACCATCACCATAATGAATTAAAGAGCATTTTCATCACCTTTACTATTACATCCCCAACCCCTGAACCCCCATCCCTAAGGTACTATTTGTTTCTGTATATTTGCCTGTTCAGCATATTGCATATGAATGGAATCATATACATGGTCTGTTGTATCTGGCTTCTTTTTCTTAGTATAATGTTTTCAAAATTCATCCATACTGTAGATGCTATCAGTACTTCTTTGCTTTTTATTGCTGAATAATATTCCATTGTATGGATATACCAAATTTTGTTTATCCATTTATCATTTGGGTTGTTTCCACCTTTTGGCTGTTGTACGTAATGCTACTATAAACATTTGTGTACAAATTTCTGTGTAGGCATATGTTTTCATTTCTCCTGTGTCCATGAACACCTAGGAATGGAATTGCTACATGAAATGATAACACCATGGTTAACCTTTTGAGGAATTGCCAGACTATTTTCCGAGGTGGTTGCATCATTTTGTATTCCCTCCAGCAGCGTTTGAGTGTTCCAGTTCCTCCAGATCCTTGCCAATACTTCTTATTATCTGACATTTTGATTGTAGTCATCCTACTGGGTGTAAAATGGTATCTCGCTGTGGTTTTGATTTGCATTTCCCTGATGACTAATGACATTAAGCATCTTTTCATGTGTTTATTGGCAGTTTGTATCTTTGGAGAAATGTCAGTTCAGATCCCTTGTCCAGTTTTAAATTGGGTTGTCTTTTTATTGTTGTTAGAGTACTTTATATATTTTGAATACTGGACCTTTATCAAGTATATTATTTGCAGATGTTTTCTCCCATCCTGTGGGTTATCTTTTCACTTTCTTAATAGTATCCTGTGGAGCACAAAAATTTTTAATTTTGGTTTTAAACTTAATTTCATTTTTTCTTTAGTTGCCTGTGCTTTTGGTGTCATATTTAAGAAACCATTGCCAGCTCATAATTGCTACTGAACTTGTGGTATTGAAAATACAACTAAATGTGTATTTCTTAGAAAAAGAAACCATTGCTAAATCTCTGTTTTATTTGAAGATTTTTATAGTTTGGGGGCTTGTATTTAGGCATTTGATACTTTTTGAATTAATTTTTATATGTGCTATAAGGTAGGTATCCAACTTCATTCTTTTGCATGTGGCTATCCAGTTCTCCCAGCATCCTTTTTTTTTTTTTTTTTTTGATGCTGGGGGTAGGAGTTTGTTAATTAATTTATTTATTTTTGCTGTGTTGGGTCTTCGTTCCTGTGCGAGGGCTTTCTCTAGTTGTGGCAAGCGAGGACCGCTCTTCATCGCAGTATACGGGCCACTCTTCATCACGGTGCACAGGCCTCTCACTATCGCGGCCTCTCTTGTTGTGGAGCACAGGCTCCAGACGTGCAGGCTCAGTAGTTGTGGCTCACAGGCCTAGTTGCTCCGCGGCATGTGGGATCCTCCCAGACCAAGGCTCGAACCCATCTCCCCTGCATTAGCAGGCAGACTCTCAACCACTGTGCCACCAGGGAAGCCCCTCCCAGCATCCTTTTTTGAAGAGACTGTTCTTTCCCCAATGAACAGTCTTGGCAGCCTTGTCAGAAATTAATTAAGAATAGATAAATTGGTTTATTTCTGGACTGTCAGTTCTTTTCCATTGATTTCTGTGTCTGTCCTTATGCCAGTACCACCCTGTCTTGCTTTGTGGCAAGTTTTTTATTTTTTTGTTTTTGTTTTTTTTAGTGTGAGAGAAAACAGATGGAAATAGAAAATCAGAGGTTAAGAAATAACCCTATACTCTTAAACTTGAATTGGAAATAATATCAGTATGAACTCATGATATATTATCTCCTTAAAAAAAAAAAAAAAAGGATTTCCTTACTCTGCCCACTGCAAAAGCATAGAAACAGTGACCAACCCATTAGCAGTGCACATGCTAGCACATAGACTGCTGTTGACCTGAGACAAAAACACTGCCAAATATTTCTCCAGCAAAGATGGGTTTATTCAGTATTAGCAGAGAATTGCAATTTGGGGTCTGCAACCATGCCAAACCACATGCAAGTCTCGGCATGGCAAAGGAAGGAGAACACTTATATAGAGAGGAAAAGGACTTGTCAAAGCACCTGGCCAGTAAGATGGGTACTTCAGAGTTCTAGAGGAGTTCCCCAGGTAAGGATAACCTTTTCTAGAAAGACTTTAGCCACAAAAGAGGTAGTCTGTCTTCAAGGAAAGTCATCAGCCCAGTGTGAAAATATACAGACCATAACTAAAACAAAGAGCTCATGGCTTTGCATTGGCTGAGTCCTTGCCAGGCAAGGAGTCTTTCTTCTTCCTGTTAGGTTCTGTCATCAGAGGGTATGAGAGCTCACCCTTCTGGTCTCCCAGCTCTGTTGAGATTTTTGTTTATTAATGTATTACATTTTCCTTTTTTTAAATTAAATTTAATTTATGTTTTATACAGCAGATTCTTATTAGCTATGTATTTTATACATATTAGTTTATATATGTCAATCCCAATCTCCCAATTCATCCCACCAGCACCACCCCCCACCCCACCCCCACTTGCCCCGCTTGGTGTCCAAAAGTTCTCTACATCTGTGTCTCTTACTTCTGCCTTGCAAACCGAATCATCTGTACCATTTTTCTAGATTCCACATACATGTGTTAATGTACGATATTTGTTTTTCTCTTTCTGGCTTACTTCACTCTATATGATGGTCTATAGGTCCATCCAAGTCTCTACAAATGACCCAATTTCGTTCCTTTTTATGGCTGAGTAATATTCCGTTGTATATATGTACCACATCTGCTTTATCCATTCGTCTGTCAGTGGCCATTTAGGTTGCTGCCATGACCTGGGTATTGTAAAAAGTGCTGCAGTGAACATTGGGGTGCATGTGTCTTTTTGAATTATGGTTTTATCTGAGTATATGCCCAATAGTGGGATTGCTGGGTCATATGGTAATTCTGTTTTTAGTTTTTTAAGGCTGTTCTCTATAGGGGCTGTATCAGTTTACATTCCCGCCAACAGTGCAAGAGGGTTCCCTTTTCTCCACACCCTCTCCAGCATTTGTTGTTTGTAGATTTTCTGATGATGCCCTTTGTAACGGGTGTGAGGTGATACCTCATTGTAGTTTTGATTTGCACTTCTCTAATAATTAGTGATGTTGCACAGCTTTTCATGTGCCTGTGGCCATTTGTATGTCTTCTTTGGAGAATTGTCTATTTAGGTCTTCTGCCCATTTTTGGATTGGGTTGTTTGTTTTTTTCATATTGAGCTGCATGAGCTGTTTATATATTTCAGAGATAATCCTTTGTCCATTGATTTGTTTGCAAATATTTTCTCCCATTCTGAGGGCTGTCTTTTTGTCTTATTTGTAGTTTCCTTTGCTGTGCAAAAGCTTTTAAGTTTCATTAGGTCCCATTTGTTTATTTTTGTTTTTATTTCTATTACTCTAGGAGGTGGGTCAAAAAAGATCTTGCTCTGATTTATGTCAGAGAGCGTTCTTCCTATGTTTTCCTCTGAGAGTTTTAGAGTGTCCAGTCTTAATTTAGGTCTTTAATCCAGTTTGAGTTTATTTTTCTGTATCGTGTTAGGGAGTGTTCTAATTTCATTCTTTTACATGTAGCTGTCCAGTTTTCCCAGCACCACTTATTGAAGAGACTGTCTTTTCTCCACTGTATATTCTTGCCTCTTTTATCACAGCTTAATTGACCATAGGTGTGTGGATTTATCTCTGGGCTTTCTATCCTGTTCCATTGATCTATATTTCTGTTTTTTGTGCCAGTACTATACTGTCTTGATGACTGTAGCTATGTGGTATAGTCTGAAGTCAGGGACCCTGATTCCTCCAGCTATGTTTTTTTCCCTCATGATTGCTTTGGCTATTCAGGGTCTTTTGTGTCTCCATACAAATTTTAACATTTTTTGTTCTAGTTCTGTAAAACATGCCATTGGTAATTTGATAGGGATTACATTGAATCTGTAGATTGCTTTGGGTAATATAGTCATTTTCACAATGTTGATTCTTCCAATCCAAGAACATGGTATATCTGTCCATCTGTTTGTGTCATCTTTGATTTCTTTCATCAGTGTCCTATAGTTTTCTGAGTACAGGTCTTTTAGGTAGGTTTATTCCTAGATATTTTATTCTTCTTGTTACAGTGGTGAATGGGATTGTTTGCTTAATTTCTCTTTCTGATCTTTCGTTGTTAGTGTATAGCAATGCAAGAGATTTCTGTGCATTAATTTTGTATCCTGCAACTTTACCAAATTCGCTGATTAACTCTAGTAGTTTTCTGGTGGCATTTTTAGGATTATCTATGTGTAGTGTCATGTCATCTGCAAACAGTGACAGTTTTACTTCTTCTTTTCCCATTTGTATTCCTTTTATTTCTTTTTCTTCTCTGATTGCCATGGCTAGGACTTCCAAAACTATGTTGAGTAATGGTGGTGAGAGTGGACATCCTTGTCTATTTCCTGATCTTAGAGGAAATGCTTTCAGTTTTTCACCATTGAGAATGATGTTTGCTGTGGGTTTGTTGTATATGGCCTTTATTATGTTGAGGTAGGTTCCCTCTGTGCTCACTTTCTGGAGAGTTTTTATCATAAATGGGTGTTGTTTTTTGTCACAAGCTTTTTCTGCATCTATTGAGAAGACCACATGGTTTTTATTCTTCAGTTTGTTAATATGGTGTATCACGTTGATTGATTTGCGTATGTTGAATCCTTGCATCCCTGGGCTAAATCCCACTTGATCATGGTGTGTGATCCTTTTAATGTGTTGTTGGATTCTGTTTGCTAGTATTTTGTTGAGGATTTTTGCGTCTATATTCATCACTGATATTGGTCTGTAATTTTCTTTTTTTGTGGTATCTTTGTCTGGTTTTGATATCAGGGTGATGATGGCCTTGTAGAATGAGTTTGGGAGTGTTCCTTCCTCTGCAATTTTTTGGAAGAGTTTGAGAAGGATAGGTGTTAGCTCTTCTCTAAATGTTTGATAGAATTCACCTGTGAAGCCATCTGGTCCTGGACTTTAGTTTGTTGGAAGATTTTTAATCACAGTTTCAATTTCATTACTTGTGATTGGACTGTTCATGTTTTCTGTTTCTTCCTGGTTCAGTCTTGCAAGCTTATACCTTTCTAAGAATTTGTCCATTTCTTCCAGGTTGTCCATTTTATTGTAATAGAGTTCCTTGTAGTAGTCTCTTATGATGTTTTATATTTCTCCGGTGTCTGTTGTAACTTCTCCCTTTTCATTTCTAATTTTATTGATATGAGTGCTCTCCCTCTTTTTCTTGATGACTGGCTAAAGGTTATCAATTTTGTTTATCTTCTCAAAGAACCAGCTTTTAGTTTTATTGATCTTTGCTATTGTTTTCCTTGTTTCTATTCCATTTATATCTGCTTTAATCTTTATGATTTCTTTCCTTCTACTAACTTTGGGTTTTGTTTGTTCTTCTTTCTCTAGTTCCTTTAGGTGTAAGGTTAGATTGTTTATTTGAGATTTTTCTTGTTTCTTGAGGTAGGATTGTATTGCTATAAACTTCCCTCTTAGAACTGCTCTTGCTACATCCCATAGGTTTTGGATCGTCATGTTTTCATTGTCATTTTTCTCTAGGTATTTTTGATTTCCTCTTTGATTTCTTTAGTGATCTCTTGGTTTTTTAGTAATGTACTGTTTAGCCTACATGTGTTTCTGATTTTTATGTGGTTTTTTCCCCTGTAATTTATTTCTAATCTCATAGCGTTGTGGTCAGAAAAGATGCTTGATATGATTTCAATTTTCTTAAATTTACTGAAGCTTGATTTGTGACCCAAGATGTGATCTACCCTGGAGAATGTTCCGTTCGCACTTGAGAAGAAAGTGTAATCTGCTGTTTTTGGATGGAATGTCCTATAAATATCAATAAATCTGTCTGGTCTATTATATCATTTAAAGCTTGTGTTTCCTTGTTAATTTTCTGTCTGGGTGATCTGTTCATTGGTGTAAGTGAGGTGTTAAAGTCCCTCACTATTATTCTGTTACTGTTGATTTCCTCTTTTATAGCTGTTAGCAGTTGCCTTATGTATTGAGGTGCTCCTATGTTGGGTGCATATGTATTTCTAATTGTTATTTCTTCTTGATCCCTTGATCATTATGTAGTATCCTTCCTTGTCTCTTGTAACATTCTCTATTTTAAAGCTATTTTGTCTGATATGAGTATTGCTACTCCAGCTTTCTTTTGATTTCCATTTGCATGGAATATCTTTTTCAGTCCCCTCACTTTCACTCTGTATGTGTCGATAGGTCTGAAGTGGGTCTCTTGTACATAGCATATATATGGGTCTTGTTTTTGATTCCATTCAGTGAGCCTGTGTCTTTTTGGTTGGAGCATTTAATCTATTCACATTTAAGGTAATTATCGCTACGTATGTTCCTTTTACCATTTTCTTAATTGTTTTGAGGTTGTTTTTGTAAGTCCTTTTCTTCTCTTGTGTTTCCCACTCAGAGAAGTTCCTTTAGCATTTGTTGTAGAGCTGTTTTGTGGTGCTGAATTCTCTTACGTTTTGCTTGTCTGTAAAGCTTTTGATTTCTTCATCGAATCTGAATGCAATCCTTGCCAGGTAGAGTAATCTTGGTTGTAGGTTCTTCCCTTTCATCAGTTTAAGTATATCATGCCACTCCCTTCTGGCTTGTAGAGTTTCTGCTGAGAAATCAGCTGTTAACCTTATGGGAGTTCCCTTGTATGTTATTTGTCGTTTTTCCCTTTTTGTTTTCAATAATTTTTCTTTGCCTTTCATTTTTGTCAATTTCATTAATACGTGTCTCAGCGTTTATCCTGCCTGGGACTCACTGCGCTTGGGTTTATCCTGCCTGGGACTCTCTGTGCTTCTTGGACTTGGGTGGCTATTTCCTTTCCCATGTTAGGGAAGTTTTTGACTATAATCTCTTCAAATATTTTCTCAGGTCGTTTCTCTCTTTTCCTACTGGGACCCCTATAATGCGAATGTTGTTGCATTTAATATTGTTCCAGAGGTCTCTTAGGCTGTCTTCATTTCTTTTCATTCTTTTTTCTTAATTGTATTCCGTGGCAGCGAATTCCACCATTCTGTCCTCCAGGTCACTTATCCGTTCTTCTGCCTCAGTTATTCTGCTATTGATTCCTTCTAGTGTAGTTTTCATTTCAGTTACTGTATTGTTCATCTCTGTTTGTTCTTTAATTCTTCTAAGTCTTTGTTAAACATTTCTTGCATCTTCTCGATCTTTGCCTCCATTTTTTTCCGAGGTCCTAGATCTTCTTCACTATCATTATTCTGAATTCTTTTTCTGGAAGGTTGCCTATCTCCACTTCATTTATTGTTTTTCTGGGGTTTTATCTTGTTCCTTCATCTGGTACATAGTGCTCTGCCTTTTCATCTTGTCTGTCTTTCTGTGAAAGCGGTTTTTGTTCCACAGGCTGCAGGATTGTAGTTCTTGCTTCTGCTGTCTGCCCTCTGGTGGATGTCGCCATCTAAGAGGCTTGTGTGAGTTTCCTGATGGGAGGGACTGGTGGTGGGTAGAGCTGGCTGTTGCTCTGGTGGGCAGAGCTCAGTAAAACTTTAATCCACTTGACTGCAGATGGGTGGGGCTGGGTTCCCTCCCTGTTGGTTTTTTGGCCTGATGCAACCCAAAACTGGAGCTCACCTGGGCTCTTTGGTGGGGCTAATGTTGGACTCTGGGAGGGCTCATGCCAAGGAGTACTTCCCAGAACTTCTGCCAGTGTCCTTGTCCCCATGGTGAGCCACAGCCACCGCCCGCCTTTGCAGGAGACCCTCCAACACTAGCAGGTAGGTCTGGTTCAGTCTCCTATGGGGTCACTGCTCCTTCCCCTGGGTCCCAGTGCGCACACTACTTTGTGTGTGCCCTCCAAGAGTGGAGTCTCTGTTTCCCCCAGTCCTGTCGAAGTCCTGCAATCAAATCCCACTAGCCTTCAAAGTCTGATTCTCTAGGAATTGCTCCTCCCGTTGCCAGACCCCCAGGTTGGGAACCTGACATGGGGCTCAGAACCTTCACTCCAGTGGGTGGACTTCTGTGGTATAAGTGTTCTCCAGTCTCTGAGTCACCCACCCAGCAGGTATGGGATTTGATTTTACTGTGATTGTGCCCTTCCTACTGTTCCATTGTGGCTTCTCTTTTGTCTTTGGATGTGGGGTATCTTTTTTGGTGAGTTCCAGTGTCTTCCTATTGATGATTGTCAGCCATCTTAACAATATTAAATTTTCTGATCCGTGAGCATGGGATATCTTTCTATTTATTTCAGTCTTTTAATAATATTTTGTACTGTGCAGAATGTAAGTTTTACACTTCTTTTGCTAAATTTATTCCTTTGTTTCTTTTTAATGCTATTGTGAATGGAATCGTTTTCTTAATTTCATTTTTAGGGTTACTCATTGCAAGTGTGTAGATACCCAGTTGACTTTTATGTATTGATCTTACATCCTGCAACATTGCTCAACTTCTTTTGAAATGTCTCCCACATTCTTTGATCACTTCCTTACTTTTTTCCATAATAAGATATTCCAGTCTCATCTTGTACTTTCTCTGTCCAAGCCCAAGATTCAGCCATTTGTCTAAGGAGCCCTGGTTGCTTTTTGTGGAGAATGGTGTTTAGAAATCAGTGTCTGAGCATTAGGTACTCATTGTTGCTAGGATGTCACAGTTCTTGGGTCCTCTGAATGGACAGAACTAAGAAATACATGTATATCAATATTTATACCAATATTTAATGCTATAAATCTTCCTGCTTATCTCTCTATTTAGACAAAGATAGATAACCTCTGAAATTGTTTCAATTCAGAAATATAGGATTCATTCTAGCTTTTCCTTCTCCCTTTACAAATTTATAATTTCTTTCGCTGACAGTGAGAAACATGGCTCCCAACATCCTCAACATAATTACTTATTTATCAATTCTCAATTCCTTAACCAATCTCCCAGTCTTTGTTGAAACAATGCTCTGCTCAGCCACCTTCCTCACACAGGCTCCAGACCCTCAGTTTTTCACATTTCAGCATTTTTGAAATCATATGTATTTTAAAATTGATGGTGTGTTATAGAATTTTATTGGCAGCATTCATTCTTCCTTAGTGCTACATAAAATAGCAGTGCCTGTTATAATGACATCATCTTAGATTTGAAGAAATATGCTTATTTAGATATCTATTTGCCTAGAGTCTAAGAAGCTAAGTAAATTTGGTTTAAGAATTAACATAAGTTTAAATGACACTGTTTTTGGGTGATTGAGAAGGAATAGTTCTAGAATTTGTCATTTGAATTATAACATGTCTGTTTACACTGAAGGAAATATATGTTGTATCATCACATGACTACAAACAGTATAAGGCAGTGTCTGCCCAATATAGTAAGCATTTAAGCTATATAAGAGAGCCACTTCTGGATTTTTTTTTTAACATCTTTATTGGAGTATACTTACTTTACAATGGTGTGTTAGTTTCTGCTTTATAACAAAATGAATCAGTTATACATATACATATGTTCCCATATCTCTTCCCTCTTGCGTCTCCCTCCCTCCCACCCTCCCTATCGCACCCCTCTAGGTGGTCACAAAGCACCGAGCTGATCTCCCTGTGCCATGCGGCTGCTTCCCACTAGCTATCTATTTTACGTTTGGTAGTGTATATATGTCCATGACACTCTCTCACTTTGTCACAGCTTACCCTTCCTCCTCCCCATATCCTCAAGTCCATTCTCTAGTAGGTCTGTGTCTTTATTCCCGTCTTACCCCTAGGTTCTTCATGACCTTTTTTTTTTTCCCTTAGATTCCATATATATGTGTTAGCATACAGTATTTGTTTTTCTTTCTGACTTACTTCACTCTGTATGGCAGACTCTAGGTCCATCCACCTCACTACAAATAACTCAATTTCATTTCTTTTTTATGGGTGAGTAATATTCCATTGTATATATGTGTCACATCTTCTTTATCCATTCATCCAATGATGGACACTTAGGTTGCTTCCATGTCCTGGCTATTGCAAATAGAGCTGCAGTGAACACTGTGGTACATGACTCTTTTTGAATTATGGTTTTCTCAGGGTATATGCGCAGTAGTGGGATTGCTGGGTCGTATGGTAGTTCTATTTGTAGTTTTTTAAGGAACCTCCATACTATTTTCCATAGTGGCTGTATCAATTTACATTCCCACCAGCACTGCAAGAGTGTTCGCTTTTCTCCAAAGCATCTCCAGCATTTATTGTTTGTAGATTATTTGATGATGGCCATTCTGACCGGTGAGATGATATCTCATTGTAGTTTTGATTTGCATTTCTCTAATGATTAATGATGTTGAGCATTCTTTCATGTGTTTGTTGGCAATCTGTATATCTTCTTTGGAGAAATGTCTATGTAGGTCTTCTGCCCATTTTTGGATTGGGTTGTTTGTTCTTTTTGTTATTCAGCTGCATGAGCTGCTTGTAAATTTTGGAGATTAATTGTTTGTCACTTGCTTCGTTTGAAAATATTTTCTCCCATTCTGAGTGTTGTCTTTTGGCTTGTTCATGGTTTCCTTTGCTGTGCAAAAGCTTTTAAGGTTCATTAGGTCCCATTTGTTTAGTTTTGGTTTTATTTCCATTTCTCTAGGAGGTGGGTCAAAAAGGATCTTGCTGTGATTTGTGTCATAGAGTGTTCTGCCTATGTTTTCCTCTAAGAGTTTGATAGTTTCTGACCTTACATTTAGGTCTTTAATCCATTTTGAGCTTATTTTTGTGTATGGTGTTAGGGAGTGTTCTAATCACATACTTTTACGTGTACCTGTCCAGTTTTCCCAGCACCACTTATTGAAGAGGCTGTCTTTTCTCCACTGTATATTCTTGCCTCCTTTATCAAAGATAAGGTGACCATATGTGTGTGGGTTTACCTCTGAGCTTTCTATCCTGTTCCATTGATCTATATTTCTCTTTTTGTGCCAGTACCATACTGTCTTAATTACTGTAGCTTTGTAGTATAGTCTGAAGTCAGGGAGCTGGATTCCTCCAGCTCCATTTTTCTTTCTCAAGATTGCTTTGGCTATTTGGGTTCTTTTTTGTTTCCATACAAATTGTGAAATTTTTTGTTCTAGTTCTGTGAAAACTGCCAGTGGTAGTTTGATAGGGATTGCATTGAATCTGTAGATTGCTTTGGGTAGTAGAGTCATTTACACAATGTTAATTCTTCCAATCCAAGAACATGGTATATCTCTCCATCTATTTGTATCATCTTTAATTTCTTTCATCAGGGTCTTATAATTTTCTGCATACAGATCTTTTGTCTCCTTAGGTAGGTTTATTCCTAGATATTTTATTCTTTTTGTTCAATGGTAAATGGGAGTGCTTTCTTAATTTCATTTTCAGATTTTTCATCATTAGTGTATAGGAATGCCAGAGATTTCTGTGCAATAATTTTGTATCCTGCTACTTTACCAAATTCATTGATTATCTCTAGTATTTTTCTGGTAGCATCTTTGGGATTCTCTATGTATAGTATCATGTCATCTGCAAACAGTGACAGCTTTACTTCTTCCTTTCCGACTTGGTTTCCTTTTATTTCTTTTTCTTCTCTGATTGCTATAGCTAAAACTTCCAAAACTATGTTGAATAATAGTGGTGACAGTGGGCAACCTTGTCTTGTTCCTGATCGTAGTGGAAATGGTTTCAGTTTTTCACCATTGAGGACGATGTTGGCTGTGGGTTTGTCATATATGGCCTTTATTATGTTGAGGAAAGTTCCCTCTATGCCTACTTTCTGCAGGGTTTTTATCATAAATGGGTGTTGAATTTTGTCAAAAGCTTTCTCTGCGTCTATTGAGATGATCATATGGTTTTTCTCCTTCAGTTTGTTAATATGGTATATCACGTTGATTGATTTGCGTATATTGAAGAATCCTTGCATTCCTCGGATAAACCCCACTTGATCATGATGTATGATCCTTTTAATGTGCTGTTGGATTCTGTTTGCTAGTATTTTGTTGAGGATTTTTGCATCTATGTTCATCAGTGATATTGGCCTGTAGTTTTCTTTCTTAGTGACATCTTTGATTTTCATATCAGGGTAATGGTGGCCTCATAGAATGAGTTTGGGAGTGTTCCTCCCTCTGCTATATTTTGGAAGAGTTTGAGAAGGATAGGTGTTAGCTCTTCTCTAAATATTTCATAGAATTCACCTGTGAAGCCGTGTGGTCCTGGGCTTTTGTTTGCTGGAAGATTTTTAATCACAGTCTCAATTTCAATGCTTGTGATTGGTCTGTTCATATTTTCTATTTCTTCCTGGTTCAGTCTTGGCAGGTTGTGCATTTCTAAGAATTTGTCCATTTCTTCCAAGTTGTCCATTTTATTGCCATAGATTTGCTTGTAGTAATCTCTCATGATCTTTTGTATTTCTGCAGTGTCTGTTGTTACTCTCCTTTTTAATTTCTAATTCTATTGATTTGAGCCTTGTCCCTTTTTTGCTTGTTGAGTCTGGCTAATGGTTTATCAATTTTGTTTATCTTCTCAAAGAACCAGCTTTTAGTTTTATTGATCTTTGCTATCGTTTCCTTCATTTCTTTCTGATCTGAATTTTATGATTTGTTTCCTTCTGCTAACTTTGGGGTTTTTTTGTTCTTCTTTCTCTAATTGCTTTAGGTGCAAGGTTAGGTTGTTTATTTGAGATGTTTCCTGTTTCTTAAGGTAGGATTGTATTGCTATAAACTTCCCTCTTAGAACTACTTTTCCTGCATCCTGCAGGCATGGGTCGTCATGCCTCCATTGTCATTTGTTTCTAGGTATGTGTTTGTTTGTTTGTTTGTTTGCAGTATGCGGGCCTCTCACTGTTGTGGCCTCTCTCGTTGCGGAGCACAGGCTCTGGACTTACAGGCTTAATGACCATGGCTCACGGGCCCAGCCCATCCGCAGCATGTGGGATCTTCCCAGAACAGGGCACGAATCCGTGTCCCTGCATCGGCAGGCGGACTCTCAGCCACTGTGCTACCAGGGATGCCCTGTTTCTAGGTATTTTTTGATTTCCTTTTTGATTTCTTCAGTGATCAATTCATTATTAAGTAGTGTATTGTTTAGCCTCCATGTTTTTGTATTTTTTACAGATCTTTTCCTGTAATTGATATCTAGTCTCATAGCATTGTGGTGGAAAAGATACTTGATACAATTTCAATTTTCTTAAATTTATCAAGGCTTGATTTGTGACCCAAGATATGATCTATCCTGGAGAATGTTCCATGAGCACTTGAGAAAAATGTGTATTGTGTTGTTTTTGGATGGCATGTCCTATAAATGTCAATTAAGTTCATCTTGTTTAATGTATCATTTAAAGCTTGTGTTTCCTTATTTATTTACATTTTGGATGATCTCTCCATTGGTGAAAGAGGGGTGTTAAAAGTCCCCTACTATGAATATGTTACTGTTGATTTCCCCTTTTATGGCTGTTAGTATTTGCCTTATGTGTTGAGGTGTTCCTATGTTGGGTGCATAAATATTTACAATTGTTATATCTTCTTTGATCGATCCCTTGATCATTATGTAGTGTCCTTCTTTGTCTCTTGTAATAGTCTTTATTTTAAAGTCTATTTTGTCTGGTATGAGAATTACTACTCCCGCTTTCTTTTGATTTCCATTTCCTTGGAGTATCTTTTTCGGTCCCCTCACTTTCAGTCTGTGTGTGTCCCTACGTCTGAAGTGGGTCTCTTGTAGACAGCATATATATGGGTCTTGTTTTTGTATCCATTCAGCCAGTCTGTGTCTTTTGATGGGAGCATTTTATCCATTTACATTTAAGGTAATTATTGATATGTATGTTCCTATTACTATTTTCTTAATTGTTTTGGGTTTGTTATTGTAGGTCTTTTCCTTCTCTTGTGTTTCTTGCGTAGAGAAGTTCCTTTAGCATTTGTTGTAAAGCTGGTTTGGAGATGCTGAGCTCTCTCAGCTTTTGATTGTCTGTAAAGATTTTAATTTCTCCATCAAATCTGAATGAGATCCTTGCTGGGTAGAGTAATCTTGGTTGTAGGTTTTTTTCCTTCATCACTTTAAATATGTCCTGCCACTCCCTTCTGGCTTGCAGAGTTTCTGCTGATAGATCAGCTGTTAACCTTATGGGTATTCCCTTGTGTGTTGTTATTTTTCCCTTGCTGCTTTTAATATGTTTTCTTTGTATTTTATTTTTGACCCTTTGATTAATATGTGTCTTGGCGTGTTTCTCCTTGGATTTATCCTGTATGGGACTCTCTGTGCTTCCTGGACTTGATTAACTATTTCCTTTCCCATATTAGGGAAGGTTTCAACTATAATCTCTTCAAATATTTTCTCAGTCCCTTTCTTTTTCTGTTCTTCTTCTGGGACCCCTATAATTCGAATGTTGGTGCGTTTAATGTTGTCCCAGAGGTCTCTGAGACTGTCCTCAGTTCTTTTCATTCTTTTTTCGTTATTCTGCTCTGCAGTAGTTATTTCCACTATTTTATCTTCCAGGTCACTTATCCGTTCTTCTGCCTCAGTTATTCTGCTATTGATCCCTTCTAGAGTATTTTTAATTGCATTTATTGTGTTGTTCATCGTTGCTTGTTTCCTCTTTAGTTCTTCTAGGTCCTTGTTAAATGTTTTTTGCATTTTCTCTTTTCTATTTCCAAGATTTTGGATCATCTTTACTATCATTATTCTGAATTCTTTTTCAGGTAGACTGCCTATTTCCTCTTCATTTGTTAGGTCTGGTGGGTTTTTATCTTGCTCCTTCATGTGCTGTGTGTTTTTCTGTCTTCTCATTTTGCTTACTGTGTTTGGGGTCTCCTTTTTGCAGGCTGCAGGTTCGTAGTTCCCGTTGTTTTTGGTGTCTGTCCCCAGTGTCTAAAGTTGGTTCAGTGGGTTGTGTAGGCTTCCTGGTGGACGGGACTAGTGCCTGTGTTTTGGTGGATGAGGCTGGATCTTGTCTTTCTGATGGGCAGGTCCATGTCTGGTGGTGTGTTTTGGGGTGTCTGTGACCTTATTATGATTTTAGGCAGCCTGTCTGCTAATGGGTGGGGTTGTGTTCCTGTCTTTCTAGTTGTTTGGCATAGGGTGTCCAGCACTGTAGCTTGCTGGTCATTGAGTGAAGCTGGGTGTTGGTGTTGAGATGGAGATCTCTGGGAGATTTTTGCCATTTGATATTATGTGGAGCTGGGAGGTCTCTTGTGGACCAGTGTCCTGAAGTTGGCTCTCCCACCTCAGAGGCACAGCACTGACTCCTGGCTGCAGCACCAAAAGCCTTTCATCCACACAGCTCAGAACAAGAGGGAGAAAAAGTAGAAAGGAAGGAAGGAAGGAAGGAAGGACAGAGGTAAGATAAAGTAAGATAAAATAAAGTTATTAAAATAAAAAATAATTATTAAGAAAAAATTTTTCCTTTTAAGTAAAAAAACAAAACAAAAAACAACAAGAAGGACGGATAGAACCCTAGGACAAATGGTGAAAGCAAAGCTATACAGACAAAATCTCACACAGACACATACACACTTAGAAAAAGAGGAAAAGGGGAAAAAATAATATATCTTGCTCTCAAAGTCCACTGCCTCAATTTGGGATGATTCGTTGTCTATTCAGGCATTCCACAGATGCAGGGTGCATCAAGTTGATTGTGGAGATTTAATCCGCTGCTTCTGAGGCTGCTGGGAGAAATTTCCCTTTCTCTTCTTTGTTCGCACAGCTCCCGGGGTTCAAATTTGGATTTGGCCCTGCCTCTGTGTGTAGGTCACCGGAGGGCGTCTGTTGTTAGCTGAGACAGGACGGGGTCAAAGGAGCCACTGATTCAGGGGCTCTGGCTCACTGAGGCCGGTGGGAGGGAGGGGCACGGTGTGCGGGGCGAACCTGCGGCGGCAGAGGCCAGCGTGACGTTGCAGCAGCCTGGGGTGCGCTGTGTGTTCTCCCAAGGAAGTTGTCCCTGGATCCCGGGGCCCTGGCAGTGGCGGGCTGCACAGGCTCCTGGGAGGGGAGGTGTGGATAGTGACCTGTGCTCGCACACAGGCTTCTTGGTGGCGGCAGCAGCGGCCTTAGCGTCTCATGCCCATCTCTGGGGTCCACGCTGATAGCCGCAGCTGGCTCCCGTCTCTGGAACTCCTTTAAGCGGCTCTCTTAATCCCCTCTCCTCGTGCACCAGGAAACAAAGAGGGAAGAAAATGTATCTTGCCTCCTCGGCAGGTCCCGACTTTTTCCCCGGACTCCCTCCTGCTAGCCGTGGTGCACTAACCCCTTCAGGCTGTGTTCACGCCGCCAGTCCTCTCCCAGTCCTCTCCCTGCGATCCCACCAAAGCCGAGCCTTAGCTCCCAGCCCCGCCCACCCCGGCGGGTGAGCAGACAAGCCTCTCGGGCTGGTGAGTGCTGGTTGGCACCGATCCTCTATGCGGGAATCTCCCCGCTTTGCCTTCCGCTCCCCTGTTGCTGTGCACACCTCCGCGGTTCCGAAGCTCCCCCCTCCGCCTCCTGCAGTCTCCGCCCGCGAAGGGGCTTCCTAGTGTGTGGAAACCTTTCCTTCTTCACAGCTCTCTCCCACTGGTGCAGGTCCTGCCCCTATTCCTTTGTCTCTGTTTATTCTTTTTTCTTTTGCCCTATCCAGGTACGTGGGGAGTTTCTTGCCTTTTGGGAGGTCTGAGGTCTTCTGCCAGTGTTCAGTGGTTGTTCTGTAGGAGTTGTTCCACGTGTAGATGTATTTCTGATGTATCTGTGGGGAGGAAGGTGATCTCCGCGTCTTACTCTTCCACCATCTTTCCCCTCTCCTGGATTTTTTTAAGAAGTATGCTAATATACAAGTATGCTAATTCAAAGCAGTTTTGTACACTACTGTAATTAATAGGGTTTTATTGATAATATAATTATAGTATCATAACTTTAATTATTAAAATACATGTCAGTTATATCTGGTAACCAAGTAACCAGTACCTCTTCATAACTTTATTCTCCTGGGATACTTTTTTTGTATCATTTGTATAACCTGTCTTTTAAATATGCATATTATCCTCTAAAACCTTGCTCTTATAGCATCTAAAAGATTTGCATTGGTCATTATCCTTTATACTATCCTATAAGAATGAAGTATTCATTGTATTCATAGGATCTTCGAAATCAACTCTATGAATCATATTATTTAAATTTTATTTCTGCTATTTCAAGAAGTAAACTGGAAGATATTGCAAATGCAGCATTAGCAGCTAGTGCAGTAACACAAGTAGCCAAGGTAAGAGGTTTTGGTTGGCTGATAACATTTTGTTAAATGTAAAATTTAGTAATATTCTGAAACCTATAAATAGACATTGGTGTCTAATTTACAAAGGACTGGAACAACCTAAGAAATATTTAGACCCAGTACTTCTAGAAAGAGTTCTGATAGTGTAAATTATCTTCAACTTGGACTAGGCAAAATAAACCAAACTAAAGGAACTTATTACTCAGTTAATTTGAAAGACAAAAATAAGAAGCTGAATCTATTTTTGTTTTGGGCTGGGATTTGTATAATTTTTTTAGCTCAGCTTAGAAATAGTTTGACAGTTGTATTGTCATAAATTATACCCAGAATATTTTGACATTGTTTTATCAGTGACCACTATAGTCACCATACTATCTTCAGGTATTTTTTTAGTTAGGAGAGAGTATCCAAGGGGGCTATATTGCATATTATAAGAAAGAAGGCCAGCAACTCTATATCATAGTCACTTTTAGTCATGTTTGGCTTAATTATAAATAAATCTATAAAATATATTCTTGGTTGTAGCCCTGTTTTGCCCTTTGTTTCTTGAATTTGGACAAGATATAACTGAAAATTCTACAGAATGATATAGGGCGAATAAAAGACTAAACAACCATGCATTTAATTCCCATTCTTTCATACTAATAGATTTTTCATTCTTAGATTTAGATAGTCCACTACTACTTCTGATTAGTTTTTAAGGCTTATGTCTTATTCTTTCTCTTCCAAAATTTATCATTAGTTTTACATGAAATAATGTGAACAGTTTTCAATTTAACTACATTTAACATATCTCAGATAGTTTTCTTCATTTTTCTCCTGTTTTACACTTCTAAAGAACTAGTGTAACTTTTCCCCACCTATAAATATAGTTCACAGTGTAAAAACAGTTACTATGACTTTCTTAGAGAAGTATGATTAAAATGAATATAAAAATTAAAATTGTGGTTTTTCTTCATATTTGATATCCATTCCCATCCCAACCACAATTTGTTTTAAAATTTTATATCTTCTTAAATTTTGTTTTCTGAAACTGTTACTCTCCTTGATAATTTATTGCCCAGAGTCTTGTTTTTTTTTATTGCTTTTTAATGTTACTTTCTCATTCTTGTCCAATTTGGCAATCTACATGCTACATGGTATAATTTTTAGTTATTGAATATAATTATAATTTTATTCATTTTATCATTAGTAGATTAAATCAAACTAAAAGTGCATTCAATATTGTAAAATTGATTTGAAAACCTTTTCTTTTGTTTCTAGGTTTTCGATCAGTATCTCAATTTTATTACTTTGGAAGATGATATGTTTGTATTATGTAATCAAAATAAGGAGCTTGTTTCATATCGTGGTATGTAAAAATAGGAATTTTATAATTCATTGTTAACAAAATGAACAGTGTACTGTAGAAAAACAATAGTAAACATGTTTAGTGCACTCCAGAACCAGCTTTGTTTACAGCCCATAAAGAAAACAAGTCTCAGAGACTTGAGTTCTGTCACATGTAGACAACACTTACTAAATCTGTTTTGTAAGCTCAGTGAAGGACCAATTATCTGACCTTTTAGTTACCCCACAGCAACTTGCACGAGTGGTTCACTCATGGTGTGTAAGACAGTATTTTAGTAGTAAGATTCAGTTAATCTTTTAGTACTTTGATCCTTGGACAAGAACAAGTTTACTTTGCTTCTCTGTGCTTTAGTTTCCAAATCTGTAAAACGGGAATAATAGTACTATCTACCTCAGAGTTTTTAATGGGAGTTAAATGCATTCGTGTATGTAAAATGCTTGGAAAAGTTACTGGCATATCCTAAGCACTCAGAAAAGGTTGGTTAATGTTGCTATTTGTCAAGATCAGACAACAACAAAGAGTCAGCGGCTACTAATGTCCTATTATGGAATGAAGTATTGATATAAGTACCATTCTCAAATATAGGTTGTTAGACACCCTTGATTCTTACACCCTGTTCATGCAGTGGTAGGTTTGAGTATTGGTATTTGATCAAATGCTATCTAACCACCTCTGAAGTTTGTATTCCCAGCTTTGATAAACTGACCATTCCTTGGATGTAGATTAAACTTAACAGACGCACACGCATACACACAGTTAACAGACACACATGCATACACACACACACATGCACACAGGCACATGGACACCCACACCGTGTTTTATTGTCTATGCTGATTCTTTTTCTTTGTAAAAACACTTAACATGAGATCTACTCTCTTAACATTTTTAAGTATATAATACAGTATTGTTAATTTAGGTACAATGTTGTATGGCAGATCTCTAGAACTTATTCATCTTGCCTAACTGAAACTTTGTGCCCATTGATTAGTTATGTCAAATATTTTAAAGAGAATTGCAGACTACAAAAGATGTGATTAGCCAATTCATAGAAATAATTATTAATTTGATACCTAAGGATTGAGATGTTTGGGGATGACTAGAGTTTCAGAGGTTCTAAAGTAGGGGCCTCCCATGGGGGCATTTGGAAATGTGTAAGGACATTTTTGATTGTCACAATTAGCACTAGCATTTAGTGAGCAGGGACTAGGGATGCTAAATCTTCTGCAGTGTGTAAACCATACTCACACAGAAAATCGTTCTGCTCAAAATACTAGTGGTATTCTATCATAACACACTGGACCAGGTGGTAAGCTCCCAAGAGAAGAGAGCATGAATCTTTTGGTTTCACTGAGCTCCATAGTATGCCTTCTTGCTGAAATTAAGCAACATCTCTAAATGGGTGTAAGTATTTGCTGAATTGCCCGTGTAAGAGATTTTTGACAGTACTGTAGTTATTTACAGAAGTCTGTTTACATTTAATTGACCTTTAACTTAATTAGCTACCTAAGTTACATGTTTAAAACCTAGTTTCCCTTAAGCCTTTAAGCTAAACTTGTAAATTTTGTTTATAAGTCTGTTTATTTGAAAACAAGCACCTTTACTTTTTCTTTGATTAACTCAGATTGAACTGACTAAATTATAATCAGTCTCATTTAACAAACTTAGTCAACAAACTTAGTTTGTTAAATTTCCTTAAACAGTTTAAGTTGCGTTTATAAGTTCAGCCTATTCATTTTTTAATTATTTGTTTTTTAATTGATGTATAGTCAATGTACAATATTATATAAGCTACAGGTGTATAATATAGTGATTCACAATTTTTAAAGGTTATATTCCATTTATAGTTATTATAAAATATTGGCTGTATTCCCTATGCTGTACAATGTATTCTTGTAGCTTATTTTATACATAATAATTTGCACCTCTTAATCCCTACCCCTAGGTTGTCCCCCCTTCCCTCTCCCCACTGGTAACCACTTATCTGTTATCTATAGCTGTGAGTCTGCTTCTTTTCTGTTACATTCACTAGTTTGTTGCATTTTTTAGATTCCACTTATAAGTGATACCATGCAGTATTTGTCTTTCTGACTTGTTTCACTTAACATAATACTCTGCAAGTCCATCCATGTTGCTGCAAACAGCAAAATTTCATGATTTTTTATGGCTGAGTAGTTTTAAGTACTTCAAATACCAGACCAGGCAACTTTATAAATCTAACAAAAAAAATCTGCCCAAATATTTAAATAATTATTAAAAATAATTAAATTTATAGGGAGTCTAAATTCATTAAACATTCAAGTGTTTATAAATTTGTTTTCTTATATCTCTCAACTTAAAAATCACAAGTCAGAAATTAATAATTATTGAATTAAAAGTATAAATTTAATTTATTAATTTTAAAGTATAATCACATGCTTAATCACCCAGATTCTCAATAGTATAATTATAGTATAATAATAGTAGTAGATTGCCCTATACATATTTTAAAATATAAGCTCATTTACTCCTCAGAATAACTTAATGAAGTAGGAATTAATATTATTTTTGTTTTCTAGATGAAAAAACTGAGGCACAGATACTAAGTAACTTGATAAGGAAATGGCAAAACTGGGTTACTAAATCCAGGCACTCACTCCAGAGTTAGTGCTCTTAATTATTATGTAATTATGTGGCAAATCCTCTCAAACATTACAAGTGCTTTAATTAATAATCTTAAACAGATTATTCAAAACATAAATCAACCATATTGATACCATGGATTCAATTTTTATCACCTGTTTTCCACGGATTGGGAATTTATCCAATAAAGGACACAGACTTGTCACCTTAGTTAGACTTAGGCTAATGTCTCAGACAAACCAAGTTGTTGTTGAAAGCGAGTGGAAGTTAGTGATGGACAGTGTTTTGACTGTTGAGGTCAGTTGTTTCAGAGGTGTGGGACTGAAGGGTATGGACCTGAAGGGTGGAGGCTTCATATAGATTTTACCTGAACCAGTGATTGGCAGAATGAGCTGAGTATTTCACTGGATTGGTATCCCCTGAATTTACATAATTCACGTTGTATCCTTATGCCATTTCTGTCATCTGATTTGGATAGATGGCAGTCTGCAATACTGAATAGCAGCATGTTTCCTCATCCAGATTATGGTTAAAGTCTTTGTTATTTTTATGTTCTCTGCATGTACCATACTTTCTTTGAACACTTTGTTGTATCCAGTTGGATTCTGATTTCCTCTTATGCTGATCACAAGTTGTATTGAATTTTATATTTGTTTTCACATTCAAGATGCTGGGAAATTAAACGTATTATATAGATAATATTTTAGTCCAGCCAGTCTTTTAACAAACAGTTACTGAGCATCTACTTGTCAGACACTGAGCCTAGGTACTCTGAGAGATAGGAAGATGCATAAGGCAAGGTCTTTGTCAAGAAAAGTCTTCACAGCAATGTTTCTTAAAGTGTAGCCCCAACAACCTGTTTTTCAAATGTGGAAGCCATCGCGTAGTAGAGCAGCCAGGATAGCAAAGTCACTGGTTGTCAACCTAGTGAGTAGGCTTGCCACCTCTCCATTTATTCTTCCCTCCTGGCTAGGGACCATTATTACTCTTACCTTTTAAAAACATTTGACATGTTGGTTCTTAAACTTCCAAGAAAGAAATGGGACAGAAAAGAAAAAAATGTGTAGCCCCAAGTATCACCTGAGGTGTTTGTCAGAATTGCAGATTACCTAGAATTATCCCAAATCTATTGAATTGAATCCCTGAGGGAAAGGGCTAATAGTCTTTCATTTTTAATAGCTTCCAGAGAAACTTCTTTCTCTTCTCTCCTATTCTTAGAATGAGTCTTATGTCCAATGGAGTTTGAGAACCACTTAAGTACAGTCTAGTAGATCAGAAAAGAAATTTATATGATTTGTTATAATACAAAGAAAATGTATGTGATGTTGGTCTTGCCGTAATTGATTTATTGATACATTGTCCTTTTCTGGCAGTATTTGGATAGTAAGATCAGTAGTTTCTTGAGGCCATTTAATGTTTGTGAATAAAATTATGGAAGTCGGTATTTCCTATTTGCTCTGGCAAAAATTTTGTATAATTTATGTGGTGGGTTTTTTCATATTATTACTGCTCTAATATTGATACTACTCATTACTACTACTGATATTGGGGTGGTATTTTTTTTGAAGTATAATTTTTGTGGATACTTGTTCACTTAAAATTTAAAGCATAAAAAATTTTGCTTCTTTAACTATTACAAGTATTATCAAACTGAATATTGATAGGTGTTGAGTAATAATTTGAATAAAAATAAGGGATAAATTTTGGTCACTTTCTTCTCCTTTATCTTTGTCATTTTAGCCATTAACAGACCAGATATCACAGACACAGAAATGGAAACTGTTATGGACACTATTGTTGACAGCCTCTTTTGCTTTTTTGTTACACTGGGTAAGTTTTCAAACCTTTGTTTATTTCTTGAAAGTAAGTTATTTAACAGCTCATTTTAACTTATTACACTGCAATATGATCCTTTATTATCTATCTGGATCTCTACAATCCCTCTCTCCAGAGTTGAGATAAAATATACATTCTGTACTATATAAAACCACAATTCTTCTAATAATTTGATGAAGTTAGCATTTAGCAGCTCTCTTGAGTTGTCACCTTAGATGTCTTTGGTAATTGTAACTTCCTAATATATTGTTTGAATGTTTGCTGGTGGCTTCACCTATGTGCCTGCTAATTTTCTTTTAATATTTCATTTTGAAAAATTTCAAATGCACTTCTAATTAGAGAGATATATGCCTGGTAAGTATTAAGGCAAACTCCCAAGGCTCCAGAAAACAGTAACTTTACGTAAAACACTTATCCAACATACTCTCAAAATTTTAAACATTTCTTTGGAGTATCTAAATTTACTTACAGCTACATTGTGTTTAATGTCTAATGTATGATTTTATTCGTTACTATTAATAATGGGTATGTTTAGAAATCCTCTAATGGCGATTTTAATTTTGCAGACACTGAAAACTTTTCAGTTAAAATGATCCTCACACTACATTAATAAAATTTCTCTCTTTTTCACAAATGAGAAAATTGAGAGATACATGCATAGTTTAGGATATAGACAAAAGCTTGAGGAGAATTTGCATACAGATTTTGCGGGTCCCTCCTTTCAGGGATTTTTCCCTTTAATTTCCAGCCCTGAACTCCAGGCTTTGATTTCCCAGCTCAGTGAGTCTTCTGCTTTCTGCTTGAGCTCTTTCTCCTCTGTGCCATGCAAACTGGAAAGTACCCTCAAGAGGAAAGCTGGTTAAAAGTATCTCTCACTGTTCAAGTATTTCTCTTCTTTCAAGAGTTTTACCCTCCTCCACTTTCTGCTTGCTTTCGATTGCTCTCAGTACCTTCAAATGTAGTTGTTGTTGGGTCTTTTTTTGTTTGTTTGTTTGTTAAAGAATGCACATGTATACCACTTTTAGTCATTAAACGGACATAATTAATCTTTCTATTTTTGCACACAGTCTCCAGAATTTTGCTGAATGCTAGAGTTATTGTGGACATTAAGGTTATTTTTGCTTGATGATAACTATATTTTCAAGGTTAAGGTAGATTGAAAAAGAAGTGTACAGACCACTGAAGTGTTAGAGCCACTTTTATTATGTAGAGTATCAGAAAGTGATTTTTCTTAAAGGAAAAGTTGAAATTACTGCCAACCTGACATAGAAAGATATCAATAATAAATTAAGTGGAAAAAAAGCAAATTTAAGGATGGTATGCAAAATATCCTATTTTTGTTTTTTATGCATTCCACACACACACTTATTTAGACTATATGTAGAATATAACCTGGAAACATTCATATCTAATTCTTAATGGGGTTATTTTGGGATGCTTGAATCAAGAGGATTAACTTTGTACATTTCTAATATTATTTGGATTTTCTTAGGACAGACATGTATAGCTTGCCATCAGAAGAAAACAAAGTTTTAAAAAATGTACTAATATTTCACGTTTTTACTTTTACAAGTGACTGAGCATGCTTTGTATAGAATCTAAAATGTAAGAATTTCAGCATATAAGTATTACAATGTTCTTTGTTTTATGAGATTTTCAGTGCAGTTTAATTTTTTTTTCTCATTTTAGGATTTCAGCCTTCAATAAAACTTCGAATAATAGAGAGAAATTAAGAAGTCTAAAATGAGTTGATTTGATAATAAACTGAGGCCAACTTTTAGGAGCATTTTACATTGTGCAAAGAATGTGTTTTCTATTGATACTATCTTTTAAATTAGTCAAAGTGCTGATTTAGTCAGTCCATTGAAAAAATATGGTCACACTGATTGACCCACACAATATAAAAATCATGTTTTTCTGACTCCCTTCATGTTGTCTTTATAAATGGTAAGGTCTATTTCTGAACCTTGCTTTTATTTTCAAGATTATAAATCCTTTTATGTTTGTAGCCTGAAATTGTATATATCTATTATATGTTATTATTTGAGGCTGATGTATTTTATAAGTATCCATTTTAATTATTAAGAGCTGAAATCATTGCTAACATCTGTTGTTAAAATAGGTGCTGTCCCTATAATCAGATGTTCAAGAGGAACAGCAGCAGAAATGGTAGCAGTGGTGAGTTCATGCAAATATCCATTGGGGATAAATAACGTGTCAGTTGTTTTCCCTAAATACCTCAAGTATTTTTGTTAATATTAAGTATGTATACAGTTGTTATGGGTTATATATTAAGTGCCAAAGGCAAATATTTTTATTTTATAACATTGGGATTACACCAAAAATAAAAAGTAATCATTGTGATCATGTGATGGAGTAAAATGATTTATTCCAATGTGAATGTGCTATTCCAGCCCTGTTTCTTTTTTACTCAAATAAATATTCCTCATTTAGCTTTGTCTCTCTAAGTAGTATTTTACACTTATTTGATTCCTCAAATCATTTAATATTTAACTTCATTTAGCAAACATTTATTAACAATTATAATCATTTTTAACATGATGAAGTGTATTTTGCTTTCCCATAATACTGGAGTAGAACATTCTGTGTAAAATGAGCATTCAAGAATTTGCTTTAAAGATTAAAAAATAAGATATTAGAGAAATTACAGAGTTACTGAAAAGAAGGTAAATGGTATGGAAAGATGGAGGAAGATACACTAACATTTTTGAGTTTTAGTAGCCCAAATGAGTCATTGACAGATAGAGGGCTAGTTTCTTTCACATATTCCATTTCTATTCTGGAGCCTCTTGCAACCACCACTATTGAGATAGCTTCCTCGGTGCAGCAAGTTATGCTTTGGGAGAGAGTGTGGGTTATTACTGCAAAACGTTTCCTATACCTAAAGTAAAAATAGTCCAAAAAAAGTGATTATTAGTGAAATCAGGTCTGAGTCACAATAGAAAAAGCATTGGTCTTTTCAAGTCCAAGTTAGGATAATATTGAATAGTAAAGAAGCTAAAATGTGAGAATTGCTGTTTTGTAAAGGAATTCTAAATTTCTTAGTTCCAAAATTAAGAATACAATGTGTATTACCCTATGCAAAGTTGTCTGAAACTGTTCTTCAAGAGTTAATGTAGCACAGGGAACTCTACTCAATATTCTGTGATAACCTATATAAGAAAAGAATCTAAAAAAAGATGAATATATGTATATGTATAACTGAATCATTTTGCTGTACACCTGAAACTAACACAGCATTGTAAATCAACTATGCTTCAATAAAATTAAATATTTTTTTAAAAAGAGTTAATGTAAAATTTCATTTTTCAGAAACTAGATAAGAAACTTCGGGAAAATCTGAGAGATGCAAGAAACAGTCTTTTTACAGGTGACACCCTTGGAGCTGGCCAGTTCAGGTATTATGTTAGTTAATACACCTTATATGCTTGAAAATGAAACATTTGTAGAGTTTTTTGGGTTGTTTTTCCTTGTCTGATAGAATACCCTTATACTGGAAAGTCTAGATCAGGGTTTTGATTCAAATCGTTCTTAAAAATACAAATGGAATATTTTATTTAATTTACCTTCTTTTGTTAGAATTTTTTGTTTTTCATTTTTATCATCTGTAGGATAAATTTTTCTGTTTATACGGCTTTTTTTTTTTTTTTTTTTGCGGTACGCGGGCCTCTCACTGTTGTGGCCTCTCCCGTTGCGGAGCACAGGCTCTGGACGCGCAGGCTCAGCAGCCATGGCTCATGGGCCTAGCCGCTCCACGGCATGTGGGATCTTCCCGGACCGAGGCACGAACCCGTGTCCTCTGCATCAGCAGGCGGACTCTCAACCACTGCGCCACCAGGGAAGCCCTGTTTATACGGCTTTTGCAGTAAGAAGCCACTTCCTTTTAATTATCATTAAGCCTCTTGGTAATGAAAAAAAGTAAGTTGAATAACTTGTGATGCCTATGTCTATTTCTACCTGTCTATTAACTGGTTTCCATTTTTACATTAAAATACCGGCAAAGTATTTTTGTCTTTTTTACCATGTCTAATATAAATAGATAATGCCAAAGTTACTGACTGCTCAATTATTATTGAATAGAAATTTTTTTAAAAAAACTGTCCATTATAGTGTATTTAACTTTTCTTTATTAAAAATAATGGACAGGGCTTCCCTGGTGGTGCAGTGGTTGAGAGTCCACCTGCCGATGCAGGGGACGCGGGTTCATGCCCCGGTCCGGGAAGATCCCACATGCCACGGAGTGGCTGGGCCCGTGAGCCATGGCCGCTGAGCCTGCGTGTCCAGAGCCTGTGCTCCACAATGGGAGAGGCCACAACAGTGAGAGGCCCGCGTACCACACACACACACACACACACACACACACACAAAAATAATAATGATAATAATGGATAGTATTGGGGTGAGGAAGTAAAGAAACCCACACCAATGGCTGAAAATTATTTCAAGGGGAATAGACAGTATTTTGGAAAATTAATTATTATCCGTAGTTTTAGGTGAATTAATAAATAAAGCCTGTGAAAATAAACTGATACTCAGTATAACTGCCTTCCAGGAATTATACTCTTATGGTAGACTTCATTTTAAGTCAGTTTGATGGCTCTTACAGTTTTATATACTATTCCTATAATTTGCAGTTGATACTAACATTGTGTTTCAATTGTTTGTTCAACTGTTTCACCTCCCATGTTACTTTAAACTGTTTTGCAATTTCATCGCTGGTCTAAATATTCTTCTAAATAATGATATTTCTTATTAAGTAGAGCAGAGATATCAAATTCTCATCTGATTTTCTTTTCAACAGAAGCAACCACTATGTCATACCTTACTGAACAGTTCCTTTTTTATTGTGCTCTTGTATAGGCCTTAGAAACCAATATAAAGGCACTGTTTTATTTAGATAAATTTTTTTTAGTGTATTCACATGATCATAATATAGTTGTCTTACTTTTAGTTTGTTGTATGCATTTCTAAATTATTTGAATTAGGGGTCAGCAGCCTTGTCAGACTATTTATTGTTAAATGTATTTGAATCCAATTGTAGGCTAATGATTCTCAACGAGAATTTGGTAATGTCTAGAGACATGTCAGTTGTCACAACTGGGTAGTTGCTACTGGAATCTAATGGGGTGCATTATGGGATGCTGCTACACATCCTACACTTCACAGGACAACTTCCCATAATAAGAACTTATCCAGCCACAGATGTCAGTAGTGCTGAGTTAAGAAACCCTGCCGTAGGCTATCCTCCCTACCTTCCACCTAGCTGTGGAATAATGAACGATGGTAGAAGGTGGTAAGCGTGCCACTCCTACCTTTTTATCGCCAAGTCTTATAATTAATGCAGTTGGGAGTTCACTGTCTTACACCCAGTAGGGTGTAATGAGTTACTGAAATTGTCAGAGGTCTTTCAGGAGAAAATACATATAGTAAATAAAATCAGGTAGCAATGCCTATTGAAAATTGACGTGTACTCTTGATACAGTAGTGCCTCTAAAGTGAAATCTCTATGCCTTCTGGAGACACGTGGTAACCAGATGACTTTGTGCCTCAATTTGCTTTAAATGTAGTTTATTTCATATCTAAATGATAGTGATGGAGTTAAACAATATATGACATGTCTGGTAAGTGAGTAATTATATAATTAGTTACTGTTGTAGTATAATGTTTTGGTTTCATATATTATAATGGGATAGGGTTTTGTGAGCCTCTTCTCTTGAGTCTGCTTTTTTGAATTTGTGTTTTCAGGAAAAAATTGGAATTTGTAATTTATGAAACGATTGAACATTTGTATAAATTTGTAAGATCCTACTCTCTGTAATTGTTCTCCCTGAACCTGACAATGGGTTTTCTTTTTTTCCTTTTATTCAAAAATGTAAAATATAAATCTGAGCAAAAGCAACTTATTCTTACTTTGATAACTATGAAAATTATTCTGTAGGGCTTCCCTGGTGGCGCAGTGGTTGAGAGTCTGCCTGCTGATGCAGGGGACACGGGTTCGTGCCCCGGTCCGGGAAGATCCCACATGCCGTGGAGCGGCTAGGCCTGTGAGCCATGGCCGCTGAGCCTGCGCGTCTGGAGCCTGTGCTCCGCAAGAGGAGAGGCCATACCAGTGAGAGGCCCACATACCGCTAAAAAAAAAAAAAAAAAAAAAAATATTATTCTGTAGAAGTATTTGTATAGATTTTTTCCTTTAAGAAAGTTCCCTAAGTAAGACTTATAATCTAGCCTCATACACAGGCTCTAGGTAGTACAAAGCATTGCTTTACTTGATTGTACTAGAAAATATTTTAGAAAGCAAAGTATTATGGAATGTCAATATTAGTATACTTACTGTTCATATGAAAATGACATATACTGAAAGTAGTAGAAGAATGTAGATGTATACACAGGTATTAAGAGTTACATAACTTTTTTTTAAATATATTTACAGCTTCCAAAGGCCTTTATTAGTCCTTGTTGACAGAAACATAGATTTGGCAACTCCTTTACACCATACTTGGACATATCAAGCCTTGGTGCATGATGTACTGGTAAGAGGCTAAATATACCACTTTTTGCTAAAATGTAGTAACATTCAATGGTCTTAATTTAAAATTAACATCATGGCTACAGAAATGCAGATGAGAAGGATGGAGCTGTGAAATAGAAACAAAAAAGGTGATGGAATTTGGTATCACTAGATGTGGATGCTGGAGAATAGTGAAGCCTTGAGGTTTAAAGTTCCAAATTTATGGTCTTTAAATTACAGGATAAATCAGTAGTATTGTTGGAATGATGGGGAACAAAAGAATGGAGGAAAATGAGTGGCTGGTTTTTTTTTAATTTTTCATACTGAGTAAGTAAATAAATTTGTTCTCCTTGGGGAGAAAAGATGTAATTTCTCCTTTTTTTCCTGGGAATCTGTTAAGCCTCATTTTATGGTAAAAATAAATAGTATTTTTTATATTACATCATATGTTTTTTGAAGTAATTCCACATAGGTAATTTCATGCTTAAAACTAAAATCTGTTTTATCCATGCATATATTGATCTACTAAACATTGTAAATAGCATGTGATATACACAGATAAATAAAAACAGCCCCAATCTTCAAAGGCAATGGAAAGAAAAGATGTATACAAATAATTTCTATAAGACACTATGTAAAAGGGCCAGAATAGTCCCCATTTGTAAGATAGAAAAATTGAGACACAGAAGTTAAAGGATATGAACCTAAATTACTGGCTTTGCCAAGACCAGCACTCTAATTTACTAAATCTTAGCCCAAGCCTCTAGGGATTATAGTATATAATAGCATCATTATTGCAAAGATTGCCTGAAATGTCATACAGAAAGGAAATGAAAGACATGCAATAGATGGTTTTGGTTTAATGGTTTATTTCTTTAAAACACAGACTCTAACTGTAAAGTATCTTTTAATAAATCAGATTTTAGGATTACTGATGGAAATTGGCAGTTCTGCACACTTCTCTATCCGAGAGCCCTCTGTGATTCTGGACTCGAAGTTAAGTGTCAATGATAGTAGTCAACTCTGATTCAGTAGAGAGAGTGAGAAGAATCAAAGGGACACTGGAGAGTGAGAAGAATCAAAGGGACAATGGATCCAACCCTGAGTAACAGAACATGGAAAGTAGTTTTCATAGGTCAGTAGAGGCTGAAGAACCACTATTGGAGTGCCTACTCTTTGACAGAACATTCTAGACCCTGGTTTTAGCAATAAATAAAGCAAGTGAAAATATTCCTTTCTTCCTGTATCTTACATTCTAGTAGGAGAGACAGGCAATAAATAAAATAAAATATGTAATATTTCATAAGGTGAAAAATACTCTGGAGAAAAGTAAAGTAAGTAATGGTGAACAGGATTGCAGTTTTAAAATAGGGAAGACCTCACTGAAAAAGAGACATTTGAGAAAGATCTAATGGAGAGAACGTAGTGAATTATGTAGCTATTTGGGAGAATAGCATTCCAGGCAGAAGGATGCCTGATATGTTTAAAAGATGGCAAGGCAGCCAAAGTGGCCAGAGCAAGTAAGGCAGGGAAAAGTAGCAGGAGATGAAGTTAAATAGAACACGGGATGCAATGTAGCATAGGACATTAAAGGCCACTGTAAGGATTTTGATTTTTAATTTGAGGGAAGCAGAGAGCCTCACATAGTTTTGAGTAAAGGAATGACATCTGATACACATTTTAAGAGTATCATCCTAGCTACTATATTGAAAAAGACTCTTTGGGGGCATAGGAAGAGTCAAGGAGACCAGTTAGGAGTTGCAGTTATCTTAGCAAGAGATGATGGTGTTTTACACCAGGATGGAAATGGTGAGGGTTGTGATAATCTGTTGAATGTAGGGTATAGGATTGACTGATGAATTGGATGTGAGATGTAAGAGAGAGGAGCCAAAGATGACTCCAAAGTTTTGGCCTTTGCAAATGGACGGATGTTCTTTATTGAGATGGGAAAGACGTGGGAGAAGCAGTTTTCGGGGGAAAACCAGAGGTTGAGTTTTGGACATGTTAAATGTGAGATGCCCATTAAGATATTCAAGCATATAGATATCATTAGATAGTTAGATATATGAGCCTGGAGTTAAGGAGAAACATCTAGTCTAGAGAAGTAAATTTAGAAGTAGTTCATATATAGATGGTATTTAAAGCCAAGAGGTAAGATGAGATCACCAAGAGAGTGAGTATAGATAGAAGAGAGAAGAGGTCTGAGAACTGATCTCTGAGGAATTTCACCATTTAGATATTGAGGTAGTGAGTAGGAATGAACAATATAATATAGGAAGTAGCAGCCAGTGAGGTATGAGAACTAGATCTGTGTTGTTTTGGAAGCCAGTGAATTAAATGTTTCAAACAGGAGGCAGTAATTAACTTGTACAAATGCTGAGGACTAAGAAGTCACCATTGCATGTGGCAGTGTCACGGTTATTAGTGAATTTCGTAAGAGTGGCTTCTGATCACTCTGATACCAAAACCAGACAAAGATGTCACAAAGAAAGAAAACTACAGGCCAATATCACTGATGAACATAGAAGCAAAAATCCTCAACAAAATACTAGCAAACAGAATCCAACTGCACATTAAAAGGATCATACACCATGATCAAGTGGGGTTTATCCCAGGAATGCAAGGATTCTTCGATATACACAAATCAATCTACGGGATACACCATATTAACAAATTGAAAGAGAAAAATCATATTATCATCTCAATAGATGCAGAGAATGCTTTCGACAAAATTCAACACCTATTTATGATAAATACCCTCCAGAAAGTAGGCATAGAGGGAACTTTCCTCAACATAATAAAGGCCATATATGACAAACCCACAGCAAACATCGTCCTCAGTGGTGAAAAACTGAAACCAATTCCACTAAGATGAGGAACAAGCCAAGGTTGCCCACTCTCACCACTATTATTCAACATAGTTTTGGAAGTTTTAGCCATAGCAATCAGAGAAGAAAAAGAAATAAAAGGAATCCAAATTGGAAAAGAAGAAGTAAAGCTGTCACTATTTGCAAATGACATGATACTATACATAGAGAATCCTAAAGATGCTACCAGAAAACTGCTAGAGCTAATCAGTGAATTTGGTAAAGTAGCAGGATACAAAATTAATGCACAGAAATCTCTTGCATTCCTACACACTAATGATGAAAAATCTGAAAGTGAAATTAAGAAAACACTCCCCCCAAAAAAAAAACACACAAAGAAAACACTCCCATGTACCGTTGCAACAAAAAGAATAAAATATCTAGGAATAAACCCCCCTAAGGTGACAAAAGACCTGTATGCAGAAAATTATAAGACACTGATGAAAGAAATTAAAGATGATACAAATAGATAGAGAGATATACCATGTTCTTGGGTTGGAAGAATCAACATTGTGAAAATGACTCTACTCCCCAAAGCAATCTACAGATTCAATGCAATCCCTGTCAAACTACCACTGGCAATTTTCACAGAACTAGAACAAAAAATTTCACAATTTGTATGGAAACACAAAAGACCCCGAATAGCCAAAGCAATCTTGAGAACGAAAAATGGAGCTGGAGGAATCAGGCTCCCTGACTTCAGATTATACTACAAAGCTACAATAATCAAGAGAGTATGGTACTGGCACAAAAACAGAAATATAGATCAATGGAACAGGATAGAAAGCCCAGAGATAAACCCACGCACATATGGTCACCTTATCTTTGATAAAGGAGGCAAGAATATACAGTGGAGAAAAGACAGCCTCTTCAATAAGTGGTGCTGGGAAAACTGGACAGCTACATGTAAAAGAATGAAATTAGAACCGTCCCTAACACCATACACAAAAATAAACTCAAAATGGATTAAAAACCTAAATGTAAGACCAGGCACCATCAAACTCTTAGAGGAAAACATAGGCAGAACACTCTATGACATAAATCACAGCAAGATCCTTTTTGACCCACGTCCTAGAGAAATGGAAATAAAAACCAAAATAAATGGGACCTAATGAAACTTTAAAGCTTTTGCACAGTAAAGGAAACCATAAACAAGCCGAAAAGACAGCCCTCAGAATGGGAGAAAATATTTGCAAATGAAGCAACTGACAAAGGATTAATTTCCAAAACATACAAGCAACTCATGCAGCTCAATATCAAAAAAACAAACAACCCAATCCAAAAATGGGCAGAAGACCTAAATAGACATTTCTCCAAAGAAGATATACGGATTGCCAGCAAACACATGAAAGAATGCTCAAAATCATTAATCATTAGAGAAATGCAAATCAAAACTACAATGAGATATCATCTCACACCGGTCAGAATGGCCATCATGAAAAAATCTACAAACAATAAATGCTGGAGAGGGTGTGGAGGAAAGGGAACCCTCTTGCACTGTTTGTGGGAATGTAAATTGATACAGCCACTATGGAGAACAGTTGGAGGTTCCTTAAAAAACTAAATATGGAACTACCATAGGACCCAGCAATCCCACTATTGGGCATATACCCTGAGAAAACCGTAATTCAGAAAGAGTCATGTACCAAAATGTTCATTGCAGCTCTATTACAATAGCCAGGACATGGAAGCAGCCTAAGTGTCCATCAGCAGATGAATGGATAAAGAAGATGTGGCATATATATATATAATGGAATATTACTCAGCCATAAAAAGGAACAAAACTGAGTTATTTGTAGTGAGGTGGATGGACCTAGAGACTGTCATACAGAGTAAGTCAGAAAGACAAAAACAAATACCATATGCTAACACATATATATATGGAATCTAAAAAAAAAAAAAAAGGGTCAGAAGAACCTAGGGGCAAGACGGGAATAAAGATGCAGACCTACTAGAGAATAGACTAGAGGATATGGGGAGGAGGAAGGGTAAGCTGTGACAAAGTGAGAGAGTGGCGTGACCATATATTCACTTCCAAACGTAAAATAGATAGCTAGTGGGAAGCAGCCGCATAGCACAGGGAGATCAGCTCGGTGCTTTGTGACCACCTAGAGGGGTGGGATAGGGAGGGTGGGAGGGAGATGTAAGAGGGAAGAGATGTGGGGACATATGTATATGTATAACTGATTCACTTTGTTATAAAGCAGAAACTGACACACCATTGTAAAGCAATTATACTCTACTAAAGATGTTAATAAATAAATAAATAAAAGAGTCATGTACCAAAATGTTTGTTGCAGCTCTCTTTACCATAGCTAGGACATGGAAGCAACCTAAGTGTCCATCAACATATGAATGGGTAAAGAAGATGTGGCACATATATGCAATGGAATATTACTCAGTAGAAAAAGGAACGAAACTGAGTTATTTGTTGTGAGGTGGATGGACCTAGAGACTGTCATACAGAGTGAAGTAAGTCAGAAAAAGAAAAACAAATACCATATACTAGCACATATATATGGAATCTAAAAAAAAAAAGAAAGAAAACGGTCAGAAGAACCGAGGGGCAGTATGGGAATAAAGATGCAGACCTACTAGAGAATGGACTTGAGGATATGGGGAGGGGGAAGGGTAAGCTGGGACAAAGTGAGACAGTGGCATGGACATATATACACTACCAAACGTAAAATAGATAGCTAGTGGGAAGCAGCCGCATAGCACAGGGAGATCAGCTCCGTGCTTTGTGACCACCTGGAGGGGTGGGATAGGGAGAGTGGGAGAGAGGGAGATGCAACAGGGAAGAGATATGGGGGCATATGTATATGTATAATTGATTCACTTTGTTATAAAGCAGAAACTGACACACCATTGTAAAGCAATTGTACTCTAATAAAGATAAATATTATAAATATTTTATAATATAAAATATATTAAAAATATAAATATATATTTTATAATTATAAAAATATATTATAAATATATTATATTATAAATATAAATAAAAAAGTGGCTTCTGTAGTGTAGGGGTTAAACACTGAAGTAGGTATAAGATAGATTGGAAGAAGTGGCATAGGTGAGAGAATATAGACAAACCTTGAAAGAGTTTTGCTGTATAGGAGAGCTGAGAAAAGGGGTGACTGCTGGAAGGGGATGTGAAATCAAAAAAAGATTTTTAAATGAGAAAAAGTACAGCATGTTTGTGTATTCCCTATTGGGGAATGATCAAAAGAGAAGAGTTGGTTGTGGAGATAAGAGTGTCCTGCAGGTCTGTATGAGGCATTAGTGACCAGGATGACTACAGACCAGGATTTCTCAACCTTGGCATTATTGACATTTTGGGCCTGATAATTCTTTGCTGTAGGGAGCTGTCCTGTGTATTGTAGGATGTTTAGCAGCATCCCTGACCTCTACTCTCTAGATACCAGTAGCAATCCTTAGTTCTGGACAACCAAAATGTCTTCATTGCCAAATATTCCCATGGGGTAGAGAGGGGTAAAATTGTCTCTGATTAAGAATTACGGTTATAGGCTGATGATGGGAGTTTCAAAGCTGGAGTTGTTTTAGGGAAGAGGACAAGTGAAGAGTCTGGGAGTAACAAGGAAGACACCTAGCCCAATCCTGGGTCCAGTGGTTTGAGATGTGTGTAAAAAAAAAAAAAAAAAAGAGGTTGTGGTCTGAGAAGGCTACAGGAGATAGCCAGTTGGTGTTCAACTAGAGCAAGAAAGTGTTCAGTGGAAGTTGAGAGTAGATGTTCAGAATAGGAGATTTTGCTGAGTACGAGTTCCAGAGGGTAGGCAGAATGGTTTCAGGAGTCCAGTAAGAAAGAGAGATGGAATCTGAAAAGGGGTGGCATGATGAGTTAGTTTTGATAGTCTCAAATTAGATTTGGTTGGTGGGTCCCTGCCTGTTGGGTGGGAGCAAGGGTCTTAGTAAGAGCGTACAGATCAGGGGTCACCTCTTCACTCCTGCCAGTGGTGTGTGGAGGCCATATAGCGCATCGAGATACCGGG